>NC_135889.1:128091910-128691910 GCF_964194155.1 Cetorhinus maximus
GAAAATGGTGGATTTGTTAAACAGGGTAACTCGTGGATCATAACAGGTTTTATATTAACAATAAAAATCTGAATGAATGAAATCTTTTCAACTCCAGTTGCTGTCGTTTCCCATTGGATCAACAGCTGTGTTCATACAAAGGATGGACCCCACCCCAACCCCACCTCCCACCCCACCCCTACCACACCCCCTGGACCAGACACCACACCCCACACCCCCTCCCCACTCCCCCTGGACCAAACGCCACCCCACACAATCCCAGCCCACCCTCCACTCTCCCTGGACCAGACACCACACCCCACACCCCCTCCCCACTCCCCCTGGACCAGACACCACACCCCACACCCCCTCCCCACTCTCCCTGGACCAGATACCACACCCCACACTCTCTCCCCACTCTCCTTGGACCAGACACCACATCCCACACTCTCTCCCCACTCTCCCTGGACCAGACACCACACCCCACACCCTCTCCCAACTCCCCCTGGACCAGACACCACACCCCCTCCCCACTCCCCCTGGACCAAACGCCACCCCACACCATCCCACCCCACCCCTACCACTCTCCCTGGACCAGACCACCCTCCACACCAACTCCCCCCCGCTTTTTCCATGCCCTTCCTGACTGTTTTCTTCCAGGTGCTCCAGTCAGCAGCGAGCATTTCCCGGGCATCGACTCCGATTCCACTCAACTTGAGGTCTCACTTGCAGATATCCTTGTTCCACAGACGCTGGTAACCTGCTGGTCTCGTGCTGATAGCAAGCTGGCCACAGAGCATGTCTCTGGGAATGTGGACATCATCCATTCGGCTCTCATGACCCAGCCGTTGGAATCACTGCTGACTTGAGAGGGCTAGGGATCCTTGCATGTTGTACGTCCATGTTCAGCACTCTGTCCTGCCAGGAGATGCCCAATATTCATCTGAGACAACGGAGGTGGAAGCTGTTCAGCTGCTTTTCTTGGCCTGCATGAGTTGTCCATGCCCACTGCTGTAAAGCAGGTTGCTGAGAACACAAGCCTGGTACGCAGAGCTTTGTATTTTTGCTTAGTTTGCTCTTGACTTCTCAACTTTGACATGACAGTTGCAGTCGTGGCAATCCTGGTGCTGATTTCAGCATCAAGGGACAGGTTGCTGGTAATTATTGATCCAAGGAATGTGAAGCTGTTGGCGACCTCCAGAGTGAGGTTACTGATGTTGATGGAGGGTGGAGTCTCTATGTTCTGGCCTGTAACTTTGGTTTTCCTGACATTGATTGTCAGTCCAGGCTCCTCACAGGCCCAGGAGAACCGATCTACAAGCTGCTGCAAGTGAGCTTCAGTGTGGGATGGCAGCGAGGGATCATCAGCCAACAGAAACTCACTGACTAGGACATTACACACTTTGGTCTTGGCATGCAGTCTTGCCAAATTGAACACCTTACCATCGGCTCTAGTGTGCACCTTCATCTGAGTTGCTGAAAGCATGGAGAAGAATATGCCGAAGAGAGTTGATGCCAGGACACAGCCTCGCTTTACAGTACTGCTGATCCAAAAGCATCCGATGATGCTCCATTGTAACTGATGGAACTGTGAATACTCTCATGGGAAGAAGAAATGATGCCCAGGAGTCCAGGCAGGCAGCCTATTTTCCAGAGCAGGTTAAAGAGTCCCTCTCTGCTGACAGGTGGAAGGCCTTGGTTAGCTCAAGCCAAAGTAGAGTGGTCTGCACGTTCCCAGCGCTCCCCTGTAACTGCCAAAGTGAGAAAATCATGTCCACCTGACAGCTCTGAAGCTGCACTCAAACTCAGGGTAGATGTGTGATGCAGGGTCTGCAACCTGGTCAGAGCAACACAGGCCAAGACATCTCCCACAATACTTTTTAAAAAATCTATTTCTTCATGGGATGTGGGCATCACTGGCTAGGTCAGTAGTTATTGCCCATCCTTAATTGCCCTTGAGAAGGTGGTGGTGAGCTGCATTCTTGAACCGCTGCAGTCCATGTGGTGCAGGTACACCCACAGTGCGGTTAGGAAGGGAATTCCAGGATTTTGACCCAGCGACAGTGAAGGAACGGCGATATATTTCCAAGTCAGGATGGTGAGTGACTTGGAGGGGAACCTCCAGGTGGTGGTCTTCCCATGTGTCTGCTGCCCTTGTCCTTGAGATGTTTGTGGTCGTGGGTTTGGTAGATGCTCGATGGAACCTTGGTGAATTCCTGCAGTGCATCTTATAGATGATGCACACAGCTGCCACTGTGCGTCGGTGGTGGAGGGAGTGAATGTTTGTGGATGGCACCACATGCACAACCATAAGGAGATGCCTTGGTAATTGTTGCAGGCACAAAAGCTCCTGGAGATGCTGCAGCAGTGCTGGGTTTCCACTTTTGATGATTTCAGGTGGAATGTCATTATTTCCTGAGGCTTTCAAACTGGCGAGACAGTCACTGGCTTTGTTGAGCTCGACTATGTTGGTCTTGCTGTCCAACTGCTCCATGATGGGAATGTCTGGGATGGCACTGAGAGTTTGAAAGGATTTTTAAAAAATCTTGCCGATTCCCTGCTGCCCTATAATATTGGCCAAGCCTTGTAGGTGGTACCCGCCCTTGTGTTGAAGTCCCCCAGAAGGTACAGTCCCTTGGTGCTGGAATTCTGTTGATGGTAGCTTCACGTGCTTCGTAGAATCAATCCTGGACAGCTGGGATGGAGGTGAGTGTCGGGGCATGGATGTACATGAGGTTAACTGGGCCCACGCTGTTTGACAAGTGAAGAGTAAGGAGTCTCACGGAGCCTTCTCTGGAAGGATCAATCATTGCAAGTAGAATTCTTTTTACTGAGAAACCCTCTCCATACCTACATGTTGCCTCTCGGGTTCTCCCCTGCCAGAACATATTGCATTTCTCTTTAAGGGGTCTACTTGGAGGCAGCCTAGTCTCTTGCAGTACAGCAATGTCTACATTGAGCCTTGTAAGTTCTTTGTCAATCACGGCTGTCTTACATGCATCATCAACCTGCAGAAGGATATCGGTAAGGCCAAGACACATGGTCCTTTGTTAGGAACTAGAGTTAGTTTTAAGTAAGTTACATTTGTATTGGTTGGTGTTAGGAATAAGCTATAGCTTTTGTTTAAGTTTAATTTATATGTTTTATTTGTGAGTTAAAAGGGTGAAACCTGGGTGAAGTTTCATTTAGAGTTTTTATCTGGGAGAATGTTGTCTGCAAGTCGATGGGTTCATTTGTATACCTGCTTTTTTAATGAGGTTTTATGACGTTCAAAGCTGTGTTATCAGGGCGGGGGGGGAAGTGGTTTAGGGAAGTTAAAACAAAGAAGAAAAACTGTGCTGTTGCCTAGCAACAGAAAACCTACAGAAAGACAGAGAGAAACAGTAAAGCAGTTTGAGTTCAGTTGGTCTGTGGATACCACAGGGTGAGGAAGCGGAACAGGAAAGAGAATTGCAGAGAGCAGATTTCCCAAAAGAACAGAAGTTCCAAAACTAGGGAGTGGGGACAGGAAAAGGTCCCAAGATAACAGCTAAGTCAAGGAATAGCGACAGGGAATCTGGAACAGATCTTGTTCAGTAAAGTTAAAGTAAGGAGCAGAGGAAAAGGCTCTGAATTAAAGAGAGAAAGCTGCAGAGAGCAGAATCAAGGCAAAGTGGTCTTGCGAGAAGCCAGAAGATCCAAGGAGACAACCAAGGGTTGGTGACACCTTACTACGGGCCTGTGAAGCAGTGGTGTTCTGTTGGCATGGCTGAGCATCTGAGAGAGAGAGCGTGGAAGGCAAAGCTTGAAGGCACATGGTGACCCAGGGGAGAGGAACATTGCAAGGAGAGGTTGAAACCCTGGAGGTGAACCCTTGTGGAAGGCATCTGAAAGAAAGCATCATTTGGGAGAAGATTCCAAAGTGAATTCTTCGAGAGATTGGAAACCCCCGTGTGAAAGATGGAGTCCAGTGAGACTGGTTGGCTCATGGTGTGACAAGCGTCTAGGGGGAGTTGATACGAACAAGGAACAGGGAGGCCATTCGGCCCCTCGAGCCTGCTCTGCCATTTAATAAGGTCATGGCTGATCTGATCGTAACCTGAAATCTGCATCCCTCCCACCCCAATAACCTATCACCCCCTTGCTTACCAAGAATCTATCCACCTCTGCCTTAAAAATATTCAAAGACTCTGCTTCCACCACCTTTTTAGGAAGAGAGTTCCAAAGGCTCAAAACCCTCTGAGTGAAAACATTTCTCCTCATCTGTTTTAAATGGGCAACCCCTTATTTTTCAACAGTGACCCCTAGTTCTAGATTCTCCCACAAGAGGATACATCCTCTCCACATCCACCCTGTCAAGACCCCTCAGGATCTTAAAGGTTTCAATCAAGTCGCCTCTCACTCTTCTAAACTCCAGCAGATACAAGCCTAGTCTCTCCAACCTTTCCTCACAAGACAGCCCATCCATTCCAGATATTATTCTAGTAAACTTTCTCTGAACTGCTTCCAATGCATTTACATCCTTCCTTAAATAAGGTGACCAACACTGTATACAGTACTCCAAAGGTGGTCTTACTAGTGCCCTGTACAACTGAAGCATAATCTCCCGACTTTTATATTCAATTCACCTCACAATAAATGATAACATTCTATTAGCTTTCCTAATTACTCCTGCATACTAGCCTTTTGTGATTCATGCACTAGGACACCCAAATCCCTCTGCATCTCAGAGCTCTGCAATCTCTTACCACTTAGATAATATGCTTCTCTTTTATTCTTCCTGCCAAAATGGACAATTTCACATTTGCCCACATTATACTCCATTTTCCAGATCTTTGCCTATTACTTAATCGATGTATGTCCCTTTGTAGCTTCCTTCTGTCCTCTTCACAATTTACTTTCCTACCTATCATTGTGTCATCAGCAAATTTAGCAACCATCCCTTCAATCCTTTCATCCAAGTCATTAATATAAATTGTAAAAAGTTGAGGTCCCAGCACTGATCCCTGTGACACACCACTCGTCGCATCCTGCCCACCAGAAAATGACCCAGTTATGCCAACTCTCTGCTTCCTTTTAGCTAACCAATCTTCTATCCATGCCAATATGTTACCCCCTACACCATGAGCTTTCATTTTCTGCAATAACCTTTGATGTTGCACATTATCAAATGCCTTCTGGAAATCTAAGTACAGTACATCCACAGCACATGTTACTCCTTCAAAGAACTCCAATAAATCGGTTAAAAATGATTTCCCCTTTCACAAAACCATGTTGACTCTGCCTGACTGCCTTGGATTTTTCTAAGTGCCTTGCTATAACATCTTTACTAACAGCTTCTAACATTTTCCCTATGACAGCTGTTAAGCTAACTGGCCTGTAGTTTCCTGCTTTCTGTCTCCCTCACTTTTTGAATAAAGGGGTTATATTTGCTATTTTCCAATCCAATGGAACCTCCCCTGAACCTAGAGAATTTTGAAAAATTAAAACTAGTGCATCAACTATCTCACTAGCCACTTCCTTCAAGCCCTCAGGGTGAAGTCCATCCGGACCTGGGGATTTGTCAGCCCACAGCCCCAACAATTTGCTCAATACCACTTCCCTGGTGATTGTAAATTTCCTGAGTTCCTCCCTCCCTTCCAGTTTCTGTTTTGCAGCTATTTCCGGGACGTTACCCAAATCCTCTAAAGTGAAGACCAAAGCAAAATATCTGTTTAATTCATCCGCCATCTCCCCACTTTCCATTATCAATTCCCCAGGCACACTTTCTATTGGACTAATGCTCACTTTGTTAACTCTTTTCTTATTTAAATATCTTTCGAAATACTTACTATCTGTCTTTATGTTTCTAGTTAGTTTTCTCTCATACTCTACTTTTTCCCTCATTAATCTTTTTGTCATTCTTTGCTGTTCTTTATATTCTGTCCAATCTTCTGACCTGCCACCCGTCTCTGCGTAATTATATGCTTTTTCTTTAAGTTTGATACAGTCTTTAACTTTTTTAGTTAACCACGGATGGTGGGCTCTCCCCTTGGAATTTTTCTTTTTCATTGGAATATATATATATTCTGTGTATTCTGAAACATCCCTTTAAATGTCTGCCACTGAGCCTCTATTGACATATCCCTTAACATCAATTTCCAGCTCACTTTAGCTAGCTCTGCTTTCATGCCCTCATAATTGCCCCTATTTAAGTTTAAAATATTATTCTTAGACCCACTTCTCCTCGCCTTCAAACAGAATGTAAAATTGAATCATATTACGATCCCTGCTACCTAAGAAAATCACAATCACCAGGGAAGCGGTACTGAGTAAATTGTTGGAGCTGCAGGCTGACAAATCCCCGGGTCCTGATGGACTTAATCCTAGGGTCTTAAAAGAAGTGACTAGTGAGATAGTTGATGCGTTGGTTTTAATTTCCCAAATTTCACTAGATTCGGGAAAGGTTCCATTAGATTGGAAAATAGTGAATGTAACTCCTTTATTCAAAAAGGGAGAGAGACAGAAAGCAGGAAATTATAGGCCAGTTAGCTTAACATCTGTCATAGGGAAAATGTTAGAAGCTGTTATTAAAGATATTATAGCAGGGCACTTAGAAAAATTCAAGACAATCAGGCAGAGTCAACATTGTTTTGTAAAAGGGAAATCATGTTTAACAATTTATTGAAGTTCTTTGAAGGAGTCACATGTGCTGTGGATAAAGGGGAACTGGTGGATGTACTGTACTTAGATTTCCAGAGGCATTCGATAAAGTGCCACATCAAAGGTTATTGCAGAAAATAAAAGCTCATGGTGTAGGGGGTAACATATTGGCATGGATAGAAGATTGACTAGCTAACAGGAAGCAGAGAGTAGGCATAAAAGGGATCAAAGGAAATACCAAACAATTATAGGCCAGTTAGTCTTACATCGGTGGTGAGCAAATTAGTAGAATCAATCCTGAGAGATAGGATTAACTGTCACGTGGAAAGGCATGGACTAGTCAGGGATGGTCAGCATGGATTTGTTAAAGGAAGGTCTTGCCTCACAAATTTGATTGAATTCTTTGAGGAAGTGACAAGAAGGGTTGATGAAGGTAGTGCAGTGGATGTTATGTACATGGATTTTAGCAAGGCATTTGACAAAGTCCCACATGGCAGATTGGTCAGGAAAGTAAAAGCCCATGGGATTCAGAAAAATGTGGCAAACTGGATAAAAGGTTGGCTTTGTAACAGGAAACAAAGGGTAATGGTCGATGGATGCCCTTGTGAATGGAAAGTTGTCTCAAGTGGTGTTCCACAGGGTTCGGTGTTGGGACCCTTGCTGTTTGTGTTATATATTAACGATTTGGACGTGAACGTGGGGGGCACGATTGGGAAATTTGCAGAAGACACAAAGATTGGCTGAGTAGTGGATAGTGTAGAGGATAGTCATAATCTCCAAAATGATATAGATGGGTTGGTGCAGTGGGCGGTAAAGTGGCAGATGGATTTTAACATAGAGAAGTGTGAGGTCATACATTTAGGGAGGTCAAACAGTTACAGGGATTACACAATAAATGGGAATGTACTAAGAGGGGTAGATGAAGTGAGAGATCTTGGCGTACAAATACACAGGTCCCTGAAGGCAGCAGTTCAAGTAGACAAGGTTGTAAAGAAGGCATATGGAATGCTCTTCTTCATTGGCAGAGGTATAGAATACAAAAGTAAGGATATAATGTTGGAATTGTTTAAAACACTGGTGAGGCCACAACTAGAGTATTGTGTGCAGTTCTGGTCACCACATTACAGGAAGGACGTAATAGCCCTGAAGAGAGTGCAGAGGAAGTTTACAAGAATGTTGCCAGGGTTAGAAAAGTATAGCCACGAGGAGAGATTGGATAGGTTGGGGTTATTTTCCTTAGAACAAAGAAGGCTGAGAGGTGACTTGATTGAGGTGTACAAAATTATGAGGGGAATAGATAGAGTGGACAGGATAAAATTGTTTCCCTTGGTGGAGAATTCTCGAACCATGGGACATAGATTCAAGATAAGTCGCAGAAAGTGTAGGGGGGACATGAGGAAGAACCTTTTCACGCAGAGGGTAGTGGGTGTCTGGAATTCGCCGCCCAAGTTGGTGGTAGAGGCAGAAACTCGAAACTCTTTTAAAAAGTACCTGGATCTGCACCTTAAGTGCTGTAAGTTGCAGGGCTATGGGCCGGGTGCAGGAAGGTGGGATTAGAAAGGGCACCTGGGTGTCCTCTGCCTGGTATGGACAAGATGGGCTGAATGGCCTCCTTCTGTGCTGTAACTTTTCTATGGTTCTATAAGGGTCATTTTCTGGTTGACAGGATGTGACGAGTGGTGTGCCACAGGAATCAGTGCTGGGGCCTCAACTTTTCACAATTTATATAAATTACTTGGATGAAGGGACTGAAGAAATTATTGCTAAATTTGCTGAGGACACAATAATAGGTAGGAAAGTAAATTGTAAAGAGGATGTAAGGAGGCTACAAAGTGACATAAAGAGGTTAAGTGAGTGGGCAAAGGTCTGGCAAATGGAATATAATGTGGGCAAATGTGAAGTTGTCCATTTTGGCTGGAAGAATAAAATGAAGCATATTATCTAAATGATGAGAGATTGTAAAGCTCTTAGATTCAGAGGGATCTGGGTGTCCTGGTGCATGAATCATAAAAGGTGAGTATGCAGGTGCAGCAGGTAATTAGGAAAGCTAATAGAATATTATAGTTTATTGTGAGGGGAATTGAATACAAAAGTAGCGAGGTTATGCTTCAGTTGTTGTACAGGGCATTGGTGAGACCACATCTGGAGTATCGTGTGTAGTACTGGTCTCCTTATTTAAAGAAAGATGTAAATGTGTTACAAGCAGTTCAGAGAAGGTTTACCAGACTAATACCTGGACTGGGCGGGTTGTCTTATGAGGAAAGGCTGGACAGGTTAGGCTTGTATCCGCTGGAGTTTAGAAGAGTAAGAGTAACTTAACTGAAGCCTTTAAGATCCTGAGCGGTCTTGACAGGGTGGATGTGGAGAGGATGTTTCCTCTAGTGGGAGATTCTAGAACTAGAGGTCACTGTTTAAACTTAAGGGGTCGTTCATTTAAGACAGAGATGAGGAGAAATCTTTTCTCTCAGAGGGTTGTGAGTTTTTGGAACTCTCTTCCTTAAAAGGCAGAGGAAGCAGAGTCTTTGAATATTTTTAAGGCAGAGCTAGATAGATTCTT
Organism: Cetorhinus maximus; assembly: GCF_964194155.1. Lineage (NCBI taxonomy): Eukaryota > Metazoa > Chordata > Chondrichthyes > Lamniformes > Cetorhinidae > Cetorhinus > Cetorhinus maximus. The sequence goes on from NC_135889.1 coordinate 128,101,068, forward strand.
GATTAACAAGGGGGTGAAAGGTTACCAGGGGTAGGCGGGAATGCGGGGTTGAGGTTACATTCAGATCAGCCATGATCTTATTGAATGGCGGAGCAGGCTCGAGGGGCCCAGTGCCCTACTACTGCTCCTAATTCGTATGTTCTCTGGTTGGCTCCAGAATGTGCTGTTCTAAGAAACTATCCAGAAAACATTCTATGAACTGTTCATCTACACTACCTTTGCCCACTGGATTTTTCCAGTCTATATGTAGATTAAAATCCCCATGATAATTGCTGTACATTTCTGACAAACTCCCATTATCTCTTCTTGTGTACTCTATGCTACTGTGTCATTACAATTAGGAGGCCTGGACACCACGCTCACAATTGACACTCTTTAAGCCTTCCTCTTTGACCAAACTTTTGATCTCCTGACCTAATCTCTCCTCATGTGATTCGGTGTCAGATTTTGTTTGAAGCGCTCCTGTAAAGTGCCTTTGGGTGTTTCGTTATGTTAACACAGGGCTGGGTGTTGAGGGACATGACTAGCAGTGTAGAGGCTAGTGTTATAACATGGGTTCTTTAGATGTCTCAATGGTGAGATCATAAACCCTTTATTGTTAACCTTTAATTATTTACAGATCCCAGGTTACTGTCATGCATGGTGCTGCTACTCCATGCAGGCTGCTTCCAGACTGTTCTCTCTAGACTGCTCTCTCTCTGCCTATTAACATCCAGCTCTGTGTAGCATACCGTGGGTGGGGCTATTTTCCAGTCCCACATTAACCCTTGCTATGCCGAGCACCGTTACATTACAATGGCATGCAGGCACATACTACAACATACAACATCCCCCTTTCCTCTCAAAAGAAAATTTCCCTCCCCCACCTCAAGCCTCTGACTTTATAAATTCAGATTTAAGGCTTGGCAGTTCTTCCACATCTCAGTCTGTCACACTTGGGGGAACAGTAGCAGTACTCTGTTTCTGGTACTTGGTTGCCTCCATTTGATTCGCCTTTTGTGCTCCTTCAAGTTACGTTTCTCTTTAGTAACAATCTGTTTGCTTTTCCTTTGGACACTGTGCGTTTGTCCCATTTCTTCCGAGGGGAATGTGCACTCCATTCATTCCTAGAGTGGACTTGAGTTTTGTTTTTCCATGGAGTCTGCCATGTTCTTGCTGGATGCATACGTTTCGCAAATGGAATCTTCATATCCACTTGTGTCATAATCTCAGCCAAACATTTGTTGCTGTTTTATTTTCAAATTGTTTTGCAAGCTTATGATTCTTTTAATTCAGCTCAGATTTTTCTTCTTCTAGTTCCTTGCGCTTCAGTGTCGGAGTTATATTTTCCTATCTCATTTCTGTCTTTTCTTTCTCTGTCTGCAGCAGAACTTTGTCTTTGTCCTTCATTTCGGATTGACTGTTGGCCAGGTCTGTCTCCGGTGGAGTCTTAACTTGTTTCAGTTCCATAATTATGCTACTTATGGCTTCATTATCCACTCACAGTTTGGAAAGTTCTACAGCTTTTCCTTTCAATATCTCCTTTTTTCCATTCAACAGCTTCTTCAGCTCTTCAGTCTGTTTCTTGTGCTCAGCTTCTTCCTGGAATATGGAACATTGCTGAGCCTTCTCTGTCAACTGGTGCTTTAGTTTGTTCCGAGTGACATTAAATTCATTTTGCTTCTCTTTGGAATGTTCCAGAGGAACAAACTTTGACCTGAAGGATTCTTGTAGCGTGTGAAGGTCTGTCAGCAGGTTTTCCCTTTCTCCGTGAAGCTCGCTTGCTTCATCTTGAGTTTTCCTGTAATTCCAGAAAGTCTCGAGTTTCTTCTATTGTGCATCCATTCTGCCGTTTAAGACAGTCTTTATTTCTTCATGTTGCTGGAAGGTTAAGCATTCCTTTTGCATTTGATCTTGAAGGGCAATCAACTGTTCTGTGAACTGTTTATTTTCTTGTTGACCTTGTGCCAACTCACTCTGGGTGTCAGTGCATCGTCTCGTTGACTCAGCTTGAATCTGGTGCTTTGAATCTTCCAGTTCAGCTTTGATGTGAACATTTTCCTGTGGAACAGCTTCATTTACTTTCTGCACGTTTTCTTCTTTTGAGTTCCCTCAGATAGCTTCCCTTCATTCTCAGTCATCTGCTCACTCTGCACTGCCATCTACTGTTGCAGTTTGTGTACCATGTCAGCATTTTCAAGAAACTATTTCTGAGCCTTTCGGCTGCTTCTCAGCCATTTCTTTCTTCTGCGCTAAACTCTTTGGCTCGTGCATCTCATTGCACTGACATGCTTGGCAACCACCTTATGGTTAACTTGAATATTGTCTCTCTTACTCTGAGGTCTTTTGTTGCCCTCAGACTGGGATTTCTGGTTGCCCTCGGCATTTTATTTTGAGTTGCCTTCTCTTCAGGGTCTCATCCAATTTTCTGCCCATGGCCATTTGATTTTTCTTGTAGTTACAGCTTTAAATGTTATTGCCCCTTTAAGACTGTCATTGCAATAACCATTTCTTTCCATTCAGGCTGTAGTTGCTAGGATACAGTTGGCTTTCCTCTGTTTTCCTTTGAGTCTTGTTGCTAGGGAGATTTTGGTTCATTTTAAAAAAAACTTTGCAGGTGCTGTACTTTGCAACAAATGTACCAATGCAAGTACAGAGTGTTGCAGCTTTTTGTGCTGCAATGGGATTGAAGCCTGACTATCCTTATTTTAAAATGAGTGTTTGAAGCTATTTCCTTCCGGTTTAAGAGTTTTAAAACTAAGATTTCAGCATTTCCAAAACGTTTGGAAGGGTTGTACTAACAGTCTGTGTTGTAAATCTGCAGGAACTTCTAAAACAGTGGCAAGTCATTCCTCTGTACAGGAAGCTTAGGGACCCAACTGAAAAGGGTTCCCTTTTTCTTAAACTCTGCAGGCTTTTTCCTCTTTTTTAAACTGCTCCTCTCTTTACTCTGCAGCCTTTTTTTCCTGCGGGTTTTTTAAAAACATTTTTTTTTAACTTCAGCCCAGCAACCATATGTTATGGTGTTGCCGTAGACTCCTCTGCAGCTCTCTTTCAGCTGCACTATGGATATGCTGAGCCCTGGAACTGCCATCTATTCTAAAATGTAAGTACAGCTTCTTTTTTGTATTTTTGCTCACCATCTTGTGAACTGTCCAGCTCCTATGACTCTGCGTCTCTCAGGGTCTTGCAATTTTCCATAGTGTTGCTCACCCTACTTGTGATCTGAGCCATTGTTTTGCTCTGCGTCACTCAGGGCCTTGCAATTTTTGTTGTTGCGCTCACATGTCTTTGTGATCTGAGCAGGCTTTTCTCTTTTTTACTCTTTGCCACAGTTCGGGGTGGGGTTTGGGGGTAGGGGGGAGGTGGGGAGTATCTTGCAATGGACCTCCACTCACTCTGGTGGATTCCTCAACTCCTAAATCTGCAGCAAAGCTTCTTCAACTGTTTCTTAGGCGCCGTATCTCTGGTTTGGTTTCAGCTGCTTTTAGTTTCTCAAATCTTCGGATGCTGTTCTGGGTTCAACGTTTAAAATGCCACATTTCATATCACCACTGATGTGATATCTTTTAGAAGCGACCACCGCTGCCAACCATGTTGTAATAAGGTGCCAGTTGTGATGTCTCTTGCATTTTTTTATTTGTTCATGGAATGTGGCTAGGCCAGCATTTATTGTCCGCCCTTAATTGAGAGGGCATGTAAGAGTCAACCACATGTAGGCCAGGCCAGATAAGGGCAGCAGATTTCCTTCCCTAAAGGCCATTTGTGAACCAGTTGGGGTTTTTACAACAATGAGAAATGGTTTCGTGGTCATCATCAGATGTTTAATTCCAGATTTTTATTGAATTCAAATTTCACCATCTGCTGTGGTGGGAGTTGAACCCGAGCATTACCCTGGGTCTCTGGAATTCTAGTCCACTGACAATACCACTATGCCAACTTTAACTATTTAAATATCCCAGGTTATAATCATGCATGGTGCTGCTTCTCCATGTAGATTCCTCGTAGAGTGTTCTTTCTAGACTGTTCTCTCAGTCTACTACCATGTGACTCTATACATCATACCGTGGGCAATGCTATTCTCACGTCCCACATTACCCCTTGCTCTGCTGAGCACCTTTGCATTACAATGGCATTAATCACATACTGCAACATGCAACATCTATGAGGAAATATCAACACTAAGACATAGGGACTCGAACAGCAAAAGCACGGGAATGGCATTAGGTGAATTGCTCCTTCGGAGAGCCAGCACAGACATGACAGGCTGAATGGCCTCCTTCTGTGCTGTAACCATTCTCTGATTCTATGCCACTGGGACTGCAGCAATTCAAGAAGGTGGCTCACCACCATCTTCTCAAAGGCAATAAATGCTGGCCAAGCCAGTGCCACTCACATCCTGAGAATGAATGAACTGTACCTGGCATCCTCAGGAGACTCAGCGACGATGTGATAGGTTCTCTCACCCGTCACTATATCCAGAGCATTTTCCTTCTCCCCATTGTCCACAATCTCTCTGCAAGAGACAGTGAAACAATTCAATAATAAACCATCAAATTCAGCAGGAAATGTAGTAAACAATGAGGAGGATAGTAACAGAGTTGAGGACACAGACAGAGTTGTGAGATGGGCAGGCACATTGAAGATGAAGTTTACGGTAGGGAAGTATGAAGTGATGCATTATGGAAGGAAAAATGAGAAGCAATATAAACCAATTTTAAAGGGGGCACAGGAACAGAGAGAGCTGGGTGTTCACACACACTAGTCATTGAAGGTGCTAGGACAAGTTGAGAAGGTTGTTAAAAAAAGGATTTTGGATCCTTGGCTTTATTACCAGAGGAATAGATTACACGAAGTAAGGAAGTTATAGTAAACCCTTTATAAATCACTGGTTAGACCCCAGCTGGAGGATTGTGTGCAATTCTGGGTCCCACACTTTAGGAAGGACGTCAAGGCCTTGGAGAGAGTGCAGAGGAGATTTACCAGGATGGGAGCAGGGATGAGGGACTTCAGTTAATGTGGAGAGACTGGAGAAGCTGGGATTGTTCTCCTTAGAGAAGAGAAGGTTAAGGGGGAGATTTAATAGAGGTGCTCAGAATCATAAAATAGTAAATAAGGAGAAACAGTTTCCAGTGGCAGCCAGGTCGGAAACCAGAGGGTCACAGATTGAAGAGAATCGATGAAAGAACCAGAGGGAGAGATGAGAGATATTTTCTTTTCCACAGTGGGTTGTTGTGATCTGAAATGAGCTGCCTGAAAGGGCGGTGGAAGCAGATTCAACAGGAACTTTTGAAAGGGAATTGGATAAATAGTTGAAGAAGAAACATCGCTCTTTTAAAGAGGTGGCGCAGACATAATAGGCTGAATGGCCTTATTCTGTGCTGCATCTTTGGGCTGAAGATTATGGGGTGGGGGGAGGGCTTGCAGAAGCTGCTCCACACAGGCACACCCCGCAGCCATAACCTTAACAAGGGCCGACTGGAACTTCTGCCCCTCACTGGTGAAGAAGTCCCACCCTCGGGAGCTGCCGGCCAATTTGATTAGCCAATCCAATTAGCCAATCCTGGTTATAGGGTATTCAGACGAGATATACAGAGCGATAGAAGAGAAGGGGGTGGGGGGGCGGGGTTGAAATATTGATCAAGGAATCAATTATAGCAGTGAGGAGGGATGATCTCTTGGAAGGATCATCAAATGAAGCCATATGGGTTGAAGTTAAAAACACAAAAGGGGCAAACACGCTGTTGTGTGTGTACTATAGCCCACCAAACAGTCAGGGAGAGATACAGGATCAAATATATAATCAAGTTTCAGGGAAGGGTAAGAATAATAGGGCAGTAACAGGGAATTTTAACTACCCAGATATTAACTGGGATAGTTTGTGTGCAAAGTAGGGAGGGAGCAAAATTCTTAATTGCATGCAGGAGAACTTTTTTTAGACAGTACATAGAAAGCCCAACAAGGGAGGGGACAGTTCTGGACCTAATATTCGGAAATGAGCCCGGGCAGGTGGAAGGCGTATCAGTAGGGGAGCATTTTGGAGATAGTAACCATAACTCAGTTAGATTTAGGATAGTTATGGAAAAGGATAAGGTTGGGCCGTGAATAAAAGTTCTAAACTGGGGAAAGGCTAATTTTACTAAGATGAGATGCGATTTGGCCCAAGTGGACTGGGAGCAGCTACTTGCAGATAAAACTGTGTCAGAGCAGTGGGAGGCATTCAAGGAGGAAATAGCGAGAGTACAGGGCAAATATGTTCCTGTAAAGACAAAGTGGGAGACCAAGTCTGGAGAATCCTGGATGTCAAGGGACGTAAAGGTTAGGATTAAAGAAAAAAGAGAAGCTTATGGCAGATACCAAGGGCTCAATATGGCAGAGTCTCTAGAGGAACATAAAAAGTGCAGAGGGGAACTTAAAAAGGAGATTAGGAAAGCTAAGAGAGTGCATGAGAAAGCATTGGTAGGTAGAATAAGACCATAAGACATAGGAGCAGAAATTAGGCCATTTGGCCCATCAAGTCTGCTCTGCCATTCAATCATGACTGATAAGTTTCTCAACCCCATTCTCCCGCCTTCGCCCCGTAACCTTTGATCCCCTTACCAATCAAGAACCTATCTATCTTGATCTTAAATACACTCAATGACCTGGCCTCCAATGCCTTCTGTGGCAATGAATTCCATAGATTCACCACTCTCTGGCTAAAGAAGTTTCTCAAATTTGATCGAATAAAGGAAAACCCAATGGGTTTGACAAATTTGATCGAATAAAGGAAAACCCAATGGGTTTTAAAAAATATATAAAGCGCAAGAGAATAACTAGGTAAAGAGTAGGGCCAATTAGGGACCATAGAAGTAATCTGTGTGGACCCGAAAGAAGTGGGTACAATCCTCAATGAATACTTTGCGTTGGTCTTCACAATGGAAAAGGACGACGCAGGTATAGACATTAGGGTGGAGGACTGTGAAATATTAGAGGAAATTAACATAGAGAGAGAGGAGGTACTAGCAGGTTTAGCAGCCTTAAAAGTGGATAAACCCGCAGACCCAGATGAGATGTATCCCAGGCTGTTGAGGGAGGCACGGGAAGAGATATCAGGGGCCCTGGCAGTAATTTTCAAATCCTCTCTGGTCACAGGTGAGGTGCCAGAGGACTGGAGGACAGCTAACATTGTCCCATTATTAAAAAAGGGAGGAAGGGATAGACCAGGAAATAACAGGTCAATCTGTCTAACCTCGGTGGGGAAGTTACTAGAAAGAATTCTGAGGGACAGAATATATCTGCACTTGGAGAGACACAAATTAATCAGGGATAGTCAGCATGGATTTGTTAAGGGAAGGTTTGACAAATTTGATCGTGTTTTTTGAGGAGGTAACCAGGAGTGTTGATGAGGGTAATGCATTTGATGTGGTCTACATGCACTTTAGCAAGGGTTTTGATAAGGTCCCTCATGGCAGAAGGTCAAGAAGGTGAGAGCCCATGGGATCCAAGGCAAAGTGGCACATTGGATCCAAAATTGGCTGAGAGGCAGGAAGCAGAGGGTGATGGTAGAGGGATGTTTCTGTGACTGGAAGTCTGTTTCCAGTGGGTTCCGCAGGGCTCGGTGCTGGGGTCCCTTGCTGTTTGTGGTGTACATAAATGATTTGAACTTAAATGTAGGGGGTACGATCAAGAAGTTCGCGGATGACACGAAAATTGATAAATAGTGAAAAGGATAGCCGTAAACTGCAGGAGGATATCAATGGACTGGTCAGGTGGGCAGAGCAGTGGCAAATGGAATTCAACCTGGCAAAGTGTGAGGTAATGCACTTGGGGAGGGCTAACAAGGCAAGAGATTACACTATGAATGGTAGGACCCTGGAAAGTACTGAAGATCAGAGGGACCTTGGTGTGCATATCCACAGATTCCTGAAGGTAACAGGGCAGGTAGATAAGGTGGTTAAGAAGGCATTTGGATACTTGCCTTTATTAGCCGAGGCATTGAATACAAGAGCAGGGAGGTAATGCTGGAACTGTATAAAACGCTGGTTAGGCCACAACTAGAGTACTGTGTGTAGTTCTGGTCACCACATTATAGGAAGGATGTGATTGCACTGGAGAGGGTGCAGAGGAGATTTACCAGGATGCTGCCTGGGCTGGAGGTTCTGAACTATGAGGAAAGATTGGATAGGCTGGGATTGTTTTCCTTGGAGCAGTGAAGGTTGAGAGGGGACCTGATAGAGGTGTATAAGATTATGAGGGAAATTGATAGGGCGGATAGGAAGGCGCTTTTTCCATTAGTAGAGGGGTCAATAACCAGGGGACATAGATTTAAGGTAAGAGGTAGAAAGCTAAGAGGGGAGTCGAGGAGAAATTTTTTCACCCAGAGGGTGGTGGGAATCTGGAACTCACTATCTGAAAGGGTGGTTGAGTCAGAAACTCTTGTAACATTTAAGAAGTATTTAGATATTTACTTGTGTTGCCATAGCCTCCAGGGCTATGGGCCAAGCGCTGGAAAATGGGATTAGTGTAGCCAGATCTTTGTTGACCGACGCAGACACGATGGGCCAAATGGCCTCCTTCTCTGCTGTAAACGTCTTTGAGTCTATGAGAATAGCTCCATCAGACCCAACACTGCCAAGAACACATTAGTGGGCATTGCCAGGGCTGCAAGCGGAGGAGGAAGGTGGCACAATGGTTCCTAGAGACAGGTAAGTCTGGGTGAGGGAGGATTTGGACAGATCAAGGATAGGGTTGGGGAGGAAGGGGGGGGCGTTGGTTCAAGGCTGCGGGCGTGTAGGAAAATAGGGGGTGTTCTTCTTAGGTGGGGGAGCGAACCCAATCCGCAAAGTGCAGCCCCCAAGGACAAACCCACCTCTCCCACTTCCTTCCCGCCCTTTGAAGAGATTATTTTAAAAATCGGGCTGCCCACTCCCGTCCGACTGCCCACACCAAACATGTCTGTCATGGGCAGCGTATTATCAGGGCCAATTGGTTGGTCAGAAGCCTAAATGGCCCTTGATTATCCTGTTGAATATGGTGAGCGGGCTGCCGGATTCAGTGCCCATATTAGGGGGCTGAGTTTGGGGTTGTGTGGGAAGGTGGAGGGGTGGACACCTGCTCTATCTTACATGCCCCCTGCCGAAAACACGTCGGGCGGGGGCACGTAAATTGCAGCCCATTGTAGGCTGATTCTATAGAGAATCAGACAATAAACAGGTATCTTTGCAGATTAAGGAGAGCTTAGAACCTTCCCCAGGATCTGAAGCTGCACCGACCCCGAACTGGACACCCAGTAAGAGATTCACTCTGACCTCCCATCCATAGACCCCTCCCACCTGGACAAGGACCCACAAGGAATCAAGGAGGTGGACAGGAAGAGTGAGGGGTAGGGAGAGAGGGAGAAGGGGTAAAGAGCAGAAAGGGGGGCTACGGCAGAGGGAGGGGGAGGGAGAGACAGGAAGGGAGAGATGGGGGAGGTGAGGGACTGGGGAGGGAGGTGAGACGGGCAGAGCAGGAGATGGGTAGGGGGAGAGGGATTGCGGGTAAAGGTGGGGGGAAGATGGAGAGAGGGGGATGGGAGGGTTTCATATTGCCACAGGACAGGTGACTGAGATACTCCTGCCTCACCTGGCCCCTCGGATATCGATAGTTCCTTTGAGCTTCTCCTCACTATCGTTCTCAAAGTAGATGAGCCGGGATTCGCGCAGCACGAACCAGCGGCGTTTCCAGTTGCGTCGAGACAGAGTGGACATCCCCCCTCCCTTCTTGTACAGCCAGCCTGACTTCAGGGCCTCCTGCTTGGCTCGGAACCACATGAAGCTCTCATCCTTCAGCACACACCAGCGTCGTTTCCATGGGATCATCAGTCCTCCTAAACAGGTCAAACGTTACAGATCAGAGAAGGACACTTGGAAAGGGCACAGGGCAAAAGTCAAGGGGAGGCTCTTACATCAGGGTCTTGTCAGGGGAATGTTCATTGTGGGACTGGGCCCTTCACCTGGAGTCCTGCCCTGTGGGACTGGGCCCTTCCCCTGGTGTCCTGCCCTGTGGGACTGGGCCCTTCCCCTGGGGTCCTGCCCTGTGGGACTGGGCCCTTCCCCTGGTGTCCTGCCCTGTGGGACTGGACCCTTCCCCTGGTGTTCCGCCCTGTGGGACTGGGCCCTTCCCCTGGAGTCCTGCCCTGTGGGACTGGGCTCTTCCCCTGGGGTCCTGCCCTGTGGGACTGGGCCCTTCCCCTGGTTTCCTGCCCTGTGGGACTGGGCCCTTCACCTGGAGTCCTGCCCTGTGGGACTGGGCCCTTAACCTGGTGTCCTGCCCTGTGGGACTGGGCCCTTCACCTGGAGTCCTGCCCTGTGGGACTGGGCCCTTCACCTGGAGTTCTGTCCTGTGGGACTGGGCCCTTCCCCTGGGGTCCTGCCCTGTGGGACTGGGCCCTTCACCTGGGGTCCTCCCCTGTGGGACTAGGCCCTTCCCCTGGTGTCCTGCCCTGTGGGACTAGGCCCTTCCCCTGGTTTCCTGCCCTGTGGGACTGGGCCCTTCACCTGGTTTCCTGCCCTGTGGGACTGGGCCCTTCCCCTCATGTCCTGCCCTGTGGGACTGGGCCCTTCCCCTGGTTTCCTGCCCTGTGGGACTGGGCCCCTCCCCTGGTGTCATGCCCTGTGGGACTAGGCCCAATAAGGACTTTGTTCACGCTGTGTTGTGCTCCTACCTTTCATGTAGAGGTAACCGTGGAAGTATGGAGCCCTGAACCCATTGCCAATGGGTGCTTGACATGTGCTGAACTCCTCATCAGTGTCCACTCGAAGATCGAGCTCCTCCTCACTGTCCATGAACTGCCCAGAAAGAGAGAGATTGTGTGAAATTTCCCAAGGTTTCAGTATGATCCCAGAAACCCCATGCACTGTGCAATCCCATGACACCCCACACTGTATGATCCCATAACTACCCAGCACAGTGTAATCTCATAACCCCCTGCACAGTGCAATCCCATAAGTCCCTGCACAGTGTGATCCCAAAACCACCCTGCACAGTGCGATCCCATAACCCCCCTGCACTGTGTTATCCCATAACCCCCCCACTGCACCGTGTGACCCCATAACTACCCACACAGTGCAATCCCATAACACCCCAGCACAGTGCAATCCCAGGTCTGTTTCCCTCTCTATAGCCACAAATGTGAGCTGATCAGAGACAGCCAGAATGAATTTGTAAAGGTGAAATCTTGAGAGAGAGTCGGGAAAATGGAAATGTGCTCAAACTGACAGGATGTACCCAGTGTTTTCTCCCCGGGATCTGTTCTGGGTCTTCACCTTTTCCCAATATCTATAAATATATTTTTAACACGGTGACAGGTGGAATTCAATGTGGGGAAGGATGAAGTCACCCACTGAGCCCCTGAGGATGAGAGCTCAGACAGCAATCGGCACTGTATAAAATGCTGTGACTAAAATAGCTAGTCACTTACTCTGGGTCCTTTATATTGATATCAATATCAAAATTGCTGTTTAAAGTGTCTGAAGATTTTGATATATTTTGTACAGAAACAGCTGTCTTTACTCAGCAGTTCCCACCTCGGTAAGATGTGCTGAATATTAAGCAAATAACCATCCCTCTAATGCAACACTTAGTAAGAAGTTTTATCTCTGTTCATCATTAACAATCAATTTGTGCTCTGCACATGATCTAGCAATACAGCTATATCATCGGCAATCTTCAATGGTGTCTGTTCACCAGCACTTTTAACATTGGTATTGACAAACATATGAATTAGGAGCAGGAGGAGGCCTCTCGGCCCCTCGAGCCTGCTTCGCCATTCAATAAGATCATGGCTTATCTGATTGTATTCTCCTGCCTACCCCTGATAACCTTTCACCCCCTTGTTAATCAAGAATCTATCTAGTTCTGCCTTAAAAATATTCAAAGGCTCTGCTTCAACCACAATTTGAGGCAGAGAGTTCCAAAAATTCACAAAGTCTGAGAGAAAAAAATTTCCTCATCTCTGTCTTAAATGAGCTACCCCTTATTTTTAAACAGTGATCCCTAGTTCTAGATTCTCCCACAAGAGGAAACATCCTCTCCACATCCACCCTGTCAAGACCCCTCAGGATCTTATATTTTTCAATCAAGCTACCTCTTACTATTCTAAACTCCAGCGGATACAAGCCTAGCCTGTCCAACTTTTCCTCATAAGGCAACACTCCCATTCCAGGTATTAGTCTGGTAGACCTTCTCTGAACTGCTTCTAACACATTAACATCTTTCCTTAAATAAAGTGACCAATATTGTACACAGTACTCCAGATGTGGCCTCGCTAGGGCCCTGTACAACCGAAGCATAACTTCCCTACTTTTGTATAAAAGCAAAATACTGCAGATGCTGGAAATCTGAAGCAAAAACAAAAATAGCTGGAAAAACTCAGCAGGTCTGACAGCATCTGCGGAGAGGAATACAGTTAACGTTTCGAGTCTGTATGACTCTTCATCAGAACTGCTTTTGTGATCAATTCCCCTCACAATAAACGATAACATTCTATTGGTTTCCTAATTACTTGCTGTCCCTGCATACTAACCTTTTGCAATTTATACACTAGGACACTCAGATCTCTCTGACTCTCAGAGCTCTGCAGTCTCTCACCATTTAGATAATATGCTTTTTTATTCTTCCTGCCAAAATGGACAATTTCACATTAGCCCACATTAAACTCCATTTGCCAGGTCTTTGCCCACTCACTTAACCTATCTCTGTCCCTTTGTAGCCTCCTTACAACCTCTTCACAACTTACTTTCCTACCTACCTTTGCGTCATCTGTAAATTTAGCAACCATTTCTTAGGTCCCTTCATCCAAATCATTTATATAAATTGTAAAGATCTGAGGCCTCAGCACTGGCACACCACTCGTTACACCCTGCCAACCAGAAAATGACCCATTTATGCCTACTTTCTGTTTCCTGTTAGCTACCCAACGTTCTATCCATGTCAATACGTCACCCCCTACACCATGAGCTTTTATTTTCTGCAATAACCTTTGATGTGACACCATATCAAATAGCTCTGAAAATCTAAGTACAATTCATCCACTAGTTCCCCTATATTTACAGCACATGTGACTCCTTCTAAGAACTCCAATAAGTTGGTTAAACATGATTTCTCTTTCACAAAACCATGTTGACTCTGCCTGATTGTCTTGAATTTTTCTCAGTGCCCTGCTATAACTGCTTCTAACACTTTCCCTATGACAGATGTTAGGCTAACTGGCCAATAGTTTCCTGCTCTCTGTCTCCCTTTTTGAAGAAATGAGTTACATTTGCTATTCTCCAATCTAATGGAATCTTCCCCGAATCTAGGGAGTTTTGGGAAATCAAAACCAATGCATCAACTATCTCACTAGTCACTTCTTTTAAGATCCTAGGACGAAGACCTGGGGATTTGTCAGCCCGCAGCTCCAACAATTTGCTCAATACCACTTCCCTGGTGATTGTAATTTGAGTTCCTCCCTCCCTTCCATTTCCTGATTTACAGCTATTTCCGGGATGTTACCTGTATCCTCTATAGTGAAGACCAGGGAGACCTGGGAGGCGGTGGTGTAGTGGTATTGTCACTGGACTGGTATTCCAGAGACTCAGGGTAATTGTCTGGAGACCTGGGTTCAAATCCCCACCATGGCAGATGGTGAGTATTTGAATTCAATGAAAATCTAGAATTTATGGTCTGATGATGACCACAAAACCGTTGCTGATTGCAAAAACCCATCAGGTTAATTAATGTCCTTACATGGTCTGGCCTATAAGTGACTCCAAACCCACAGCAAGGTGGTTGATTCTTAAATGCCCTGTGAACAAGGGCAATTTGGAATGAGCAATAAATGCTGGCCTAGCCAGTGACACCCACATCCCATGAACAAATAATAAAAAATACCTGTTCAATTCATCTGCTATTTCCATTATTAATTCCCCAGACTCACTTTCTATTGCATCAAACCTCACTTTATTAACTTATCTTTTTAAAATATCTATAGAAACGCTTACTAACTGTGTAGCTTTCTCTCGTACTGTATTTCTTTCCCTCCTTACCAACCTTTTAGTCATTCTTTGTTGTTTTTTATAACGGGCCTGAACTTCCTCAGAATAATAATCAGCATTGGATTGCCACTCCTCACCCAATTACTTATATCAGATTTTTCGATCCTATCTCACCCAACCTTCCGACTGAGGCTGGGCGAGATCCAGGCAGTGCAGCCTGTCTCCAAAGCCCCAAAGACCAGTGGCGAAGTACAGGAGAGTCAAAGGGAAAGAAGTCACGCCTCTTTTTTACGGTATTAGCTGTCTTAAACCAGGTAAGTTTAAAGATGCATTGAAATTTAAAAGTCCTTGACAGGCCAGGGAGAATGTAACTGTCTAAGGTAAGTGGATAGAATTTTGGAGGGTGAGGAGAGTGATCGAAGGTCTGGGGGAGATTGTAGGTCAGGGGGTGTCAGAGGTCAGGGGAGTCAGAAGTCGGGGGTCAAAGATCGTGGGGTCGGAGTCAGACGTCGGGGGGAGTGGGTCAGATGTCTGTGTTGGGGAAGGTCAGAGGTCTGGGGGAGTCAGATATTGGGGTCAGTGATCAGGTGTTTGGGCCTTGTCAGGGCAGGGGGGGGTGTCAGGACTCGGGGGGGTGTCAGGCCTCAGAGGGGGCTCAGACCTCGGGGGTTGGGAAGTCTGAGGTCACTGGGAACTGGACGTTGGGGGGCATTGGAGGTCAGGAGGGTCAGTGGTTGGCGAGGTCAGATGTTGGGGGGGTCAGAGTCGGAGATTGGTGGGTCGGAGGTTAGGGGAGCGGGTTGGAGTTCCAGAGAGAGTGGGTGTGTCAGAGGTTGGCGGTTGAGGGGTGGTTAGAGGTCAAGGGAAGTCAAAGGTCGGGGGGGTCAGGCATTCAGGGATGGCTTGTTGGGCCTCAGGAGAGGAGGATGTTGGGCTTCTGGGGGGTGGGGGGTGTCAGGCCTTGGGTGGGGTCAGAGATCAGGGAGTCAGAGGTCGGGGGGCGGTTGGAGGTCAGGTGGTCGGAATGGAGGTCAGGGGAGGTGTCGGATGGGTGTCGGGCCTCGGGGTGGGGGGGGTTTGGGCCTTGGGGAAGGGGCAGGTCGGGTCTGCGGGTAGAGGATGAAAGGCCTTGGGGGGGTTCTGGGCATTGGGTTGGGGGCTGGTGTCAGGCCTTGGGTTGTGTCAGGTCGGGTCTGCGGGAGGGTGTCGGGCCCGGTTAAGGGGAGGGGGGTGGGGGGCGAGTAGTTCCATGCAGATGGGGTGGAATCCCATGGTGGGAGGTTAGTGGGAGACTCCTGGGGGTCGTGGGGTTGTGGTTGGGGGTTCCTGTGTAGGGTGTAGGTGAGGGGTCGGGGGGTGGGGGGGAGACCCCTTGAGGGGTCTGGTGTGTGGGGGAGTCTCGCGGTGTGGGCCGATAGTCAGGGGTTGGGGGTAGTTCCCTCTGGGGTCGGGGTGTGTGGGGAGTCAGCCTGGGTCTGTACAATCATTAGCCAGAAGTTAGAAGAGGTTTTAATTCTTCTAACTTTCTCTGGGTAACTATTGGTATAACCCCAGCGGATGTCTGTGTTGGGGAAGGTCAGAGGTCTGGGTGGGGGGGGTCAGATATCGGGGTTTGTGATTTAAACCATATTTTCGGATGGTTCCCAGGTGCAGGGCAGCTGCCCAGTGGAACTTGCACTTTTGGGCAATTGCTGTGCAAACCCTAACCTGGGAACCTCCGAAGGGGATTCCCCAGCGCATCTTTGGGGATCCCCCCAAACCGACACTGGGGAGCTCAGAAGTTACAGCCCATTCTGTCCAATCTTCGGACCTGCCAGCCATCTTTGCGCAATTCTGTGCTTTTTCTTTAAGTTTGATATTATCTTTAACTTCTTTAGTTTGAAAGTCAAAGAAGAAAATCCTGATTGGACACCTTGGCTCATTTTGTAACTGAGTTGCACTAATATGATCTCGAATTTCCTGGTTTTCCTCCAAACTTGTTTTTTCCTGATGTTTGCTTCACAGTTTGGGCACAATCAGAAACTTATGAAGTGGGAGACGGTGGCACACTGCCAATGTGTCTGGACGAACACGGAGGCCCAGGCTCTGGGGACATGAGTTCAAGTCTCACCACAGAGGCTGGTGGAGTTTGAGAGACCATGAAACTATCGACAATCATCACAAAAACCCACCTGGTTCACTGATGTCCTTGAGGGAAGGAAATCTGCCATCCTTACCTGGCCTGGCCTACATGTTTCTCCAGACCCACAGCAATGTTGATGCCCTCTAAATGGCTGAGCAAGTTCAAGGGCAATTAAGGATGGGCAACAAGTGGTGGAACAGGCTGAATGCCCTCCTCCTGATTCTATCTCCACTATGTCCCCTCGCACTCACTACAAACCTAGGTGCTCTGTGACAGGGATTAGGGTCTGGGATGGGGTGGGTGGTCTGGGGGCAGTGGGATTAGGTGCAGGGTCTGGGATGGGTGTGGGTTATGGCATTTGGTAAGGGGTCTGGCATGGGACGTGGGGTGTGGGATGAGATGCGGGGTATGGGATGAGGTGGGGGGCCTGGGGTGGGCTGGGAGGTCTAGGATGTGGTAAGAGATCTGGGATGGATGTGGGTTCTGGGAGGGGGTGCAGGATTTGGGATGGCTTGCAGGTTCTGGGATGGGGTGAGGGGTCTGGGATGTGGGGGGTGTCTGGAATGGGAAGCAGGGTCTGGGATGAGGTAACAGGTCTGGGATGTCTGTGATGCGATGCAGGATCAGGGATGGGATGCAGGGTCTTGGATGGAATCTGCGATGGATGTGGGTTCTGGGATGGGGTGAGGGGTCTGGGATTGGGTGGAGGTTCTAACATGGGGTGGCGGGGTCTGGGATGCAGGATTTAGGATGGGGTGGGGCATCTGGGATGGGAAGCAAAGTCTGGAATGGGTTGGGGGCTCTGGGATTGGGTGGAGGGGTCTGGGATGGGGTGAGGGCTCTGGGATTGGGGTGGGGCATCTGGAATGGGTTGGGGGCTCTAGGATGGGATGGGGTTGTGAGATGTGGTGGGGCTCTGGGATGGGATGCGGGATCTGGGATGGGGTCACACAGAGCCACAGAATCTTAACGGCACAGAAGGAGCCCATTCGGCCCATCATGTCTGCACCGGCTCTCCAAATGAGCATTATGACCTAGTGCCATTGCCCTGCCTTTTCCCTGTACCCCAGCACATTGTTTCTATTCAAATAATTATCTAATGTTCTCTTGAATGCCTCGATTGAACCTGCCTCTGCCACACTTCCAGTCAGTGCATTCCAGACTCAAACCACTCGCTGTGTGAAAAGGTTTTTTCTCACATCACATTTGTTTCTTTCACAAATTACTTTAAATCTGTGCCCTCTCGTTCTTGATCCTTTTACTAGTGGGAACAGCTTCTCCCCATCTACTCTGTCCAGCCCCCTCATGATTTTGAACATCTCTATCAAATCTCCTCTCAGTCACCTTCTCTCCAAGGAGAACAGTCCCAACATCTCCATTCTATCCTCATAGCTGAAGTGGGTTGGGGGCGTTTGGGATGGGATGTGGTGTCTGGGATGGGATGCGGGGTCTGGGGTAGGATGGGGGCTCGATGATGGAGTGGGGGGGTCTGTGATGGGGTGAGCATCTGGAACAGGGTGGGGGGTCTAGGATGGGTTGCTAGGTGAACAGGCACAATCTCAGCAAATGCAGTTCTTTCTAAGAGAGTCAGCTGGTTTCCGATTCTCATTCCCCTCAAACACTGGCTTCTCCACTAGAACGTGATCTGTAGCTGGCTCTGTCCGTGATGGAGCCTGAATCCTGGGAGATGATAAGTATCTCACCGAATCGGAGCTGCACCGATTCATGCCCACATTCCAGGAAGCAAAGTTAGATATTCTCAAAGCGTCCTGGGCACATCCTGCATCCCCGTAAACTGTGACAGGATCATCAAACTCATCATGGTCATAATCTGACTCAATGTCAGGAGGAAGGCTGTAAATTGGTTCCTCATCGATGTCGTCAGTCGTGTCCAAGGATCCACGTCCAATGTGCTCAATCTCTTCACGCTCCCACTCCACACCAGTTGTGTTGCTGCTGCTCCAGTCCTGAAGGTTATAACTATGCTCAGGTTGTTTATTGGACAAAGGCAAGTTCACACACGCACTCTCCTGCAAACTGTTGCTGCTTCGCCTCTGATTCACTTGTCCATTAGTCCTACTGGCATGATCAGCTGTTGATATCTCCTGATCAGTGTGGAATCCCTCATCCAGCATCTGCTCAGGAGAGTGCCCAATGGAACTGGCGGCCATATTGTCCTGACTGGACAAAGGTTGTTCGAGAGTTTGGCCACTCTCGTCCAGCGCTCCAAAGTTCAGCAGCTCCAGGAATTCCTGCACTACCCTAGATGCTTCTTTCTCTAAGCGT
This sequence comes from Cetorhinus maximus, assembly GCF_964194155.1. Classification (NCBI taxonomy): domain Eukaryota; kingdom Metazoa; phylum Chordata; class Chondrichthyes; order Lamniformes; family Cetorhinidae; genus Cetorhinus; species Cetorhinus maximus. The sequence continues at coordinate 128,119,452 of NC_135889.1, forward strand.
CTGATCTCCTCCTTGCATTTGCTCTCCATCTCGCTCTGCGATAATGCACAGGAACTCACAGAGCTCAAACCCCTCTCATTCTGCAGCCGTTGGATTTCGTGTTCCAGTCGCACAATCTCCTGTATCTGTTTGCTCTCTGCTTGTGCCAAATCTGTCAGCTCCTCATCTTTCCTGACGGGCTCCACCAATACCATCTCTTCGCTCATCTAAAAAAAAGACAAACAGCACAATTTTAATTAACTATTTCCCAAGACCTTCCAATAAAATGTAGAGCATTGTGCACAGATCTGGGACTGAATCTTCTGGAGGTGATGGGGTCTCAGCCAGCAGCCACCTCTTATCGAGAAGACCCTTCACATCTTGTTCCACTCAGGCACTTGACTGGCCAATGGCGAGCCTTTTCCATGGATCAAGGACTTCAAGGGCAGAAATCCCACCCACTGAGAGCTGCCAGCCAATCAGAGGCCAGCTGTCTATTGAATGGCAGTGCCACAGGGGCGGAGGTGGCTGCTGCTGGCATCACGCCCAACCCAGGCCCAGGATCACGGAGGGGAATGATGGTGGAAGGGGGAATGCAGGGGTGGGAATCACAGGGTGGGGGGGGTTGCCAGCAAAGGTAGGAGGGGGGGGGCCTCTCAGTAGGCTTGCCCTTCCCGATGCTGGGTCCCTCAATCAGGCAATGAGTGCCTTTGAATGAGGGACCACCCTGGAGGCTGCAGGCAATAGCGCATCAATCTGCTTGTGGAACCCCTGGTGCAGCTGAGTGAATACCAGCAGTCCTTTCCCACAAGGCCTCAATTGGCAGCGAGGCGGGAAAGCCGTCCAGAGACTTAATCAGTCCCCGCTCACCACCCTCCCACCTCATTAAATGCCCCTCTGGCAACAAGAGAGGGCACTAGATCCTGCCCCTGGTCTTCAGTCCCCAGAGAATATGGGGAGAGGAACAGGAGGGGCTGGGCAAAAGGAGGGGAAAGGACAGGGGGAGGAGAGGGCTGTAGAGGCTGAGTCGTTAAGTATATTCAAAGCTGAGATAGACAGAGGGAATCAAGGGGTATGAGGAAAATGCAGGAACATGGAGTTGAGGATTATCAGGTCAGCCATGATTTCATTGAACGGCAGAGCAGACTTGATGGGCCGAATGGCCTACTTCTTATGGTCTTATAGGGAGGTGGGGGGATGGGGTGGGGGATGGAGAGGGGAGGGGAGGGGCTGGGCAGAGAAAGGGGGGAGGGGAGGAGTCAGGGAAAGGTGAGGACAGGGGGAGGGGAGGTGTGGGGACAGGGAAGGGGGAGTGTGAAGGGGAGGGGAGGTGTGGAGACGGGGGAGCGGGAGGGGAAGGGGAGGGGAGGTGTGGAGACGGGGGAGTGGGAGGGGAAGGGGAGCGGAGGTGTGGGGACGGGGGAGGGAAAGGGTGAAGGGGAGGGGAGGTGTGGAGACGGGGGAGTGGGAGGGGAAGGGGAGGGGAGGTGTGGGGACGGGGGAGGGGGAGGGTGAAGGGGAGGGGAGGTGTGGGGACAGGGGGAGTGGGAGGGGAGGTGTGGGGACAGGGAATGGGGAGGGTGAAGGGGAGGGGAGGTGTGGAGACGGGGGAGTGGGAGGGGAAGGGGAGCGGAGGTGTGGGGACGGGGGAGGGAGAGGGTGAAGGGGAGGGGAGGTGTGGAGACGGGGGAGTGGGAGGGGAAGGGGAGGGGAGGTGTGGGGACAGGGGGAGGGGGAGGGTGAAGGGGAGGGGAGGTGTGGGGACAGGGGGAGTGGGAGGGGAGGTGTGGGGACAGGGGGAGTGGGAGGGGAAGGGGAGGGGAGGTGTGGGGACAGGGGGAGGGGGAGGGTGAAGGGGAGGGGAGGTGTGGGGACAGGGGGAGGGGGAGGGTGAAGGGGAGGGGAGGTGTGGGGACAGGGGGAGGGGGAGGGTGAAGGGGAGGGGAGGTGTGGGGACAGGGGGAGGGGGAGGGTGAAGGGGAGGGGAGGTGTGGGGACAGGGGGAGGGGGAGGGTGAAGGGGAGGGGAGGTGTGGAGACAGGGGGAGGGGGAGGGGAAGGGGAGGGGAGGTGTGGAGACAGGGGGAGGGGGAGGGTGAAGGGGAGGGGAGGTGTGGGGACAGGGGGAGGGGGAGGGTGAAGGGGAGGGGAGGTGTGGAGACAGGGGGAGGGGGAGGGGAAGGGGAGGGGAGGTGTGGGGACAGGGGGAGGGGGAGGGTGAAGGGGAGGGGAGGTGTGGGGACAGGGGGAGGGGGAGGGTGAAGGGGAGGGGAGGTGTGGGGACAGGGGGAGGGGGAGGGGGAGGGTGAAGGGGAGGGGAGGTGTGGGGACAGGGGGAGGGGGAGGGTGAAGGGGAGGGGAGGTGTGGAGACAGGGGGAGGGGGAGGGTGAAGGGGAGGGGAGGTGTGGGGACAGGGGGAGGGGGAGGGTGAAGGGGAGGGGAGGTGTGGAGACAGGGGGAGGGGGAGGGGGAGGGTGAAGGGGAGGGGAGGTGTGGGGACAGGGGGAGGGGAAGGGTGAAGGGGAGGGGAGGTGTGGAGACAAGGGAGGGGGAGGGTGAAGGGGAGGGGAGGTGTGGAGACGGGGGAGTGGGAGGGGAAGGGGAGGGGAGGTGTGGAGACGGGGGAGTGGGAGGGGAAGGGGAGGGGAGGTTTATACTGTTCCTGATTCAGTCTCAAATTCCCACTAAACAGAGACAGGTTAGAGATCCCGCCTGAACAAGGAGCAGGGTGTCCTTTACCTGATCAGAAGGGTGGGATGTTTGTAGACTTTCTTGACATCTGCAGAGAAAATGAAAAGTACAAATTAATTGAAGGAAAACATCCTCCCAAGATGAGCTCTCGATCTGATATCCACGCCATCCCTAAACCCGCCTATTTCTAATTCCGTAGCATTGTCCAACCAAACTCTGTCTCAGCTGATCTGCTTCTGAAACCCTCACCATGCCGTCACTGCCTCTCAATGTGACTATTCTAATGGACTCCCAGCTGCTCTCCTACATTCCACACTCCATAAACTTGAGCTCATCCCAAACTCTGCTGCCCTTAACTCACACCGCGCCCTGTTTCCCTATCACCCCCGTGCTCACTGACCCAGTCAAGCAGCACCTCCATTTTCAAATTCTCATCCTTGTTTTCAATCCCCCCTTGGTCTCACCCCCCCCCCTCCCTATCCCTGTAATCTCCTCCAGCCCCACAACTCTCCGAGATATCTGCACTCCTCTAATTCTGGCCTCTTGTGCACTCACAGTTAGAATCACTCCACCATTGGTGGCCGTGCCTTCAGCTGCCTGGGCCCAGAGCTCTGGGATTCCCTCCCCTCCGCCTCTCTACCTCACTCTCCTCCCTTAAGATGCTCCTTAAAACCCACCTCATTGACCAAGCTTTTGGTCACCTGACTAATATCTCTTCCTGTGAAGCACCTTGGGATGTTTTAAGTTAAAGTTATTATTTCAATATGAGCTATTCTTCTTGTGAATCTGATTGTCTGACGCTGGGGGTGTATTTCCTAAATGGAAGGCCACATACCTCTTTCCATTATCTCTCTGCAATCTCTCATCCTCCTCCGACTTCCTTTTGCTCTCCTCCTCTTCACGCCTCAGCCTTTCCTCCTCCTCTCTCCTTCTCTGTTCTTCCTCCTCTCTCTGCTGCTCCAACATCCTCTTATCAGCTTTCAGCTGCAGGAACAGGCGGCGGGCAACCTGCCCTCTACGGTGTTTTTGGAAAACAATCGCTGCCGAGCGCAAACGTAAGAAGACATTTCTCCAGAAGTGAGCCCGGTAATTCTTCTGAATGATCAGCAAGCTGGCCAGGACCTTCCTATAGCGTGTCCTACAACCCAAACAGCAAAGAGACAAAGAGTCGGAGAGGGAACTGTGAAACTATTCACTCATTTCACTTGATTCTTTCATGGGATGTGGGCGTCGCTGGCAAGGCCAGCATTTGTTGCCCATGCTTAATTGCCTTTTAACTGAGCGGCTTGCTCGACCATTTTAGAGGGCATTTAAGAGACTGTGCTCTGCGTCTGGAGTCATATACAGGCCAGACCAGTTAAGAACAGCAGATTTCCTTCCCTAAAGGGCATTAGTGAACAAGGTGGGTTTTTATGACAATCGATGATAGTTTCATGGTCACCATTACTGAGACTAGCTTTAGATTCCAGGTTGATTAAGTAATTGAATTTAAATTCTACCAGTTGTTCTGGTGGGATTTGTATTCTTGCCTCCAGAGTATGAGCCTAGGTCTCTGGATTGACTAGTCCAGTGACATTACCGCTAGACCACTGGCTACCCCGGCTCACCCACTCTACCCTAGAGAGATTGTGCCTGTGGAATGTACCCCAGTGAGAGTCAGCGTGTGTGGAATGATACCCCAGCAAGAGTCTTTGTGTGTGGAACTGTACCCCAGGGAGAGTCAGTGTGTGTGGAACTGTATCCCAGTGAGAGTCTTTGTGTGTGGAACTGTACCCCAGTGTGTGTGGAACTGTACCCCAGCAAGAGTCTTTGTGTGTGGAACTGTTCCCCAGGGAGAGTCAGTGTTTGTGGCACTGTTCCCCAGGGAGAGTCAGTGTGTGTGGAATGTACCCCAGTGAGAGTCAGTCTGTGTGGAATTGTAACCCAGTGAGAGTCAGTGTGTGTGGAACTGTTCCCCAGTGAGAGTCAGTCTGTGTGGAATTGTAACCCAGTGAGAGTCAGTGTGTGTGGAACTGTATCCCAGTGAGAGTCAGTGTGTGTGGAACTGTACCCCAGTGAGAGTCAGTGTGTGTGGAACTGTACCCCAGTGAGAGTCAGTGTGTGTGGAACTGTATCCCAGTGAGAGTCAGTGTGTGTGGTACTGTACCCCAGTGAGAGTCAGTGCGTGTGGAACTGTATCCCAGTGAGAGTCAGTGAGTGTGGGACTGTACCCCAGTGAGAGTCAGTGTGTGTGGAACTGTACCCCAGTGAGAGTCAGTGTGTGTGGAACTGTACCCCAGTGAGAGTCTTTGTGTGTGGAACTGTACCCCAGTGAGAGTCAGTGTGTGTGGAACTGTAACCCAGTGAGAGTCAGTGTGTGTGGAATGATACCCCAGCAAGAGTCTTTGTGTGTGGAATGTACCCCAGTGAGAGTCAGTGTGTGTGGAACTGTACCCCAGCAAGAGTCTTTGTGTGTGGAACTGTACCCCAGTGAGAGTCAGTGTGTGTGGAACTGTACCCCAGTGAGAGTCAGTGTGTGTGGAACTGTACCCCAGTGAGAGTCAGTGTGAGTGGAACTGTACCCCAGTGAGAGTCAGTGTGTGTGGAACTGTACCCCAGTGAGAGTCAGTGTGTGTGGAACTGTACCCCAGTGAGAGTCTTTGTGTGTGGAACTGTACCCCAGTGAGGGTCAGTGTGTGTGGAACTGTACCCCAGTGAGAGTCTTTGTGTGTGGAACTGTACCCCAGTGAGAGTCAGTGTGTGTGGAACTGTACCCCAGTGAGAGTCTTTGTGTGTGGAACTGTACCCCAGTGAGAGTCAGTGTGTGTGGAACTGTACCCCAGTGAGAGTCAGTGTGTGTGGAACTGTACCCCAGTGAGAGTCTTTGTGTGTGGAACTGTACCCCAGTGAGAGTCAGTGTGTGTGGAACTGTACCCCAGCAAGAGTCTTTGTGTGTGGAACTGTACCCCAGTGAGAGTCAGTGTGTGTGGAACTGTACCCCAGTGAGAGTCAGTGTGTGTGGAACTGTACCCCAGTGAGAGTCAGTGTGTGTGGAACTGTACCCCAGTGAGAGTCAGTGTGTGTGGAACTGTACCCCAGTGAGAGTCAGTGTGTGTGGAACTGTACCCCAGTGAGAGTCAGTGTGTGTGGAACTGTACCCCAGTGAGAGTCAGTGTGTGTGGAACTGTACCCCAGTGAGAGTCAATGTGTGTGGAACTGTATCCCAGTGAGAGTCAGTGTGTGTGGAACTGTATCCCAGTGAGAGTCAGTGTGTGTGGAACTGTACCCCAGTGAGAGTCAGTGTGTGTGGAACTGTATCCCAGTGAGAGTCAGTGTGTGTGGAACTGTATCCCAGTGAGAGTCAGTGTGTGTGGAACTGTACCCCAGTGAGTGCCCGTGTGTGTGTGTCTGAGTTTATGAGTATGTCTGAGTGCATGACTGTGTGTCTGAGTATCTGAGTTTATGTGAGCTTATGAGTGTGTTTGAGTGTGTGTTGATGTCTGAGTGTGAGTGTATATGCGTGTATCTGAGTGTGTGTGTCTGAGTGTGAGAGTGTCTGAGTGTGTAAGTTCCTGTGTGTGTCTGAGTGTGTGTGTCCGAGTGTGTCTGAGCGTGTGTGATCTGAGTTTGTCTGAGTGTGTCTTGTGTGTGAGTGGCCGAGTGTGTGTGAGTGTGTGTGCATATCTTTGTGTGTGTGTGTGTGTGTCTGTGTTTAAGTGTATGAGTCTGTATGTGTCTGAGTGTGTGTGAGTGTGTGTTGATGTCTGAGGATGAATGTGTGAGCATGTATGAATGTGTGTGTATCTGAGCGTGAGTGTGTATGTCTGTGTGTGAGTGTGTGTGTGCATATCTTTGTCTGTGTGTGTGTGTGTGTGTGTGTGTGTGTGTGCGTCTGAGTGTACGAGTCTGTGTATGTGTGTGTGTGTGTCTGAGTATGTAAGTGTCTGTGTATGTCTGTGTGTGTGATCTGAGTTTGTGTGTGTGTAAGTGTGTCTGTGTGTGTGAGTGGCTCAGTGTGTGTGAGAGTGTGTGTGCATATCTTTGTGTGTCTGAGTGTGTGTGTGTCCGATTGCGTCTGAGTGTGTGCAATCTGAGTTTGTGTGTGTGTGTGTGTGAGGCCGACTGTGTGTCTGTTTGAGTGTGTGTATCTCTGTCCTGTCTCTCCGTGTGAGTGAGTCTGCTCTGACTCTATTGCGATTGTACCTGTACAGGAGGCCGCAGCACTAACCTTGCCCGATAGCCCAGGATATGAGCTCGCAGGACCATGGCAGCTCCCTGCAGCTCCTCCGCTCGAGCCTTCTCCAGCTTCTGTTCCAAGGCTTCCTTCAAAAAAACCTGCAAGAAATGTCAGATAGTCAACAACTTAGAGAAATGGGGAAGGCGAGGACTGCATTAAGCAGCAGCATTCCTGAGAGAGAGAGAGAGAGAGAGAGGGAGGGACAGAAAGAGAAGACAGGCGTTTGCTAGGCTGTGAGTAGGCTCCTGTTTCCCCCTGTAGTCTGTATGCGCGGGTTGGTACAAGGATTTTTATCAGGTCACTTTAACTAAATCTCTTCAGTCGCCAGCATAGTCTCTTAATCTCTGTAAAGAAGTTATTTAAAAGTTGTCCCTGGCAGAGAGTGCAGGGTGTGTCTCTGACAAAGGCTCTGCAAAGAGCTGGCTGGCTGCGGACTGGAATTCGGTCACTCTCCCTCCCTCTCTCTCTCTCTACGAACAAGTGTATAAAGAGCCTCCTCACTTTGTTACTGGGCTCCATTCACTTAGATACAGTCAGTGTAACCAATCACAGCTGACTCACATCACCCCCCCCCCCACCACCACCACTACAACCACTTTAACCCTTTCAGTCCCAGCTGGTTTCCTCAAAAACCTCTCCTGAGAAGTTAAGCTCAATGTCGACAGGTGAGTGAGGAAGTGAGGAAGTGAGCATTGAGAGTTGCAAATCAACCAGAGCAAGAGCACAGAATTACCCCTCACCTTACATCCCTCACCCCACATACCTCACCCCTTAACTTTCACCCCTCACCCGACACCTCTTACCTTCCACCTCTCATCCCACACCCCATAACTTTCACTCCTCACCCCACACCCCTTGCCATTCACCCCATACCCCTCACCTTCCCCTTTCACCCCACACCTTTCACCTTCACCCCTCACCTTTCACCATTCACCCCATACTCTTCACCTTAACCCCTCACCTTTCACCATTCACCCCACACTCCTCACCTTAACCCCTCACCTTTCACCATTCACCCCTCACCTTAACCCTTCACCTTTCACCATTCGCCCCTCACCTTCACCCCTCACTTTTCACCGCTCACCCACAACCCTCACCTCACACCCCTCTCCTCTGTCCCTCACCTGTCAACCCCACAGCCTTTTTGCTTCTCCCCTCCCCCAACTCTATGTCCTTGTATATATAAAGTCGAGCTCTGGGACTGTTTGTATTCATATCCTTCCTGGAACTTTGAATCCTTGGGATTGCTCCGCTTTTGGAATTGCCAGCTGGAGTTTAATTAGAGCACAGTCAGATTTTACAGGAAGCTTGTTCTGTGACACAATCAGTTCCAAGGACCCTCACAAATTCACTTCATCCAAAAAAAATTATGAGATTAGATTTGGCACACATGAGAAATCGAAGACCTACAGGAACAGGAGGAGGCCAGGAATAGGAGGAAGCCATTCAGCCCCTCGAGCCTGTTATGCAGGTACAGGAGGATGCATTTCAGACCCTCAAGCCTGTTACACAGGAACAAGAGGAGGCCATTCAGCCCCTTGAGCCTGTTATACAGGAACAGGAGGAGGCCATTCAGCCTCACGAGTCTATTATACAGGAACAGAAGGAGGCCATTCAGCTCCTCGAGCCTGTTACACAGGAAATGGAGGAGGCCTTTCAGCGCTTTGCGCCTGTTATACGGGAACAGGAGGAGGCCATTCAGCCCCTTGAGTCTGTAACACAAGAAATGGAGGAGGCCCTTCAGCTCCTCAAGTTTATTGCACAGGAACAGGAGGAGGCCATTCAGCTCCTCGAGCCTATTACACAGGAACAGAAGGAGGCCATTCAGCTCCTCGAGCCTATTACACAGGAAATGGAAGAGGCCTTTCAGCTCCTCAAGTTTATTGCACAGGAACAGGGGGAGGCCATTCAGCCCCTCGAGCCTATTACAGCATTTAATTTGATGCCGGCTGACCTGTATGTTAAATCCATTTACTCACCATAGTTCCATATTCTTTCAGTCCCTTACCCAATAAAAATCTATGAATCTCAATTTTGAAAACTCCAATGACCCCCAGCCTGAACAGCTTTTTTGGAGGGAGTTCCAGATTCCCACTGCCCTCTGTGTGAAGAAGTGCTTCCTGACATCACCCCTGAACGGCCTGGCTTGAATATGAAGGTTCTTCCCCCTTGTTCTGGACTCCCCATCACCACCACCCCCCACCACAGAAGGAATAGTTTCTCTCCATCGACCCTATCAAATCCTTTAATCATCTGAAAAACCTCAAGTAGATCACCCTTTAATCTTCTATACTCGAGGGAATACAAGCCTAGTCTGTGTAACCTGTCCTTGTAATTTAACTCTTTCCACCCCAGTATCATTCTGGTGAATCTGTGCTGTACCCTCTCCAAGGCCAACATATCCTTCCTGAGGTGCGGGGCCCAGAACTGAACCCAGTTACTCCAGGTGGGGTCTGACCAGAGCTTTATTTAACTGTAATCTCACCTCCACATAACAGGAAAGATGGTAAGTGATTGATTGGTTCATGGGCATTTTCTCTTTTTCTCTAATCTAAACTAGTGAATTTTAATCAGATTAAGGATAACATTAATTGAAATAATAAGAATATAAGCTTATTATATATAATAATATAATATTATTACATATAATATATTATATATATATAATATATATATATATGGCAAGACTAAAGGGCTTAATTAAAATTTAACAAAGAAAGTAATTAATTAGTTAATTAAAACACTATAGAGATGGCTGGTCAGCTGGTGTGTTGCAGCTGCAGTATGCGGGCTCTGCTGGACACCAGTGAGATTCATGCAACCACATATGCAGTAAGTATCTGCAGCTCTTGGAACTTCGGCTCAAAGTTACTGAGCTGGAGGCTGAGCTTCAGACACTGCAGTGCATCAGGGAGGGGGAAAGTTACCTTTTATTATTTATTCATGGGGTGTAGGCTTCACTGGCTGGACCAACATTTATTGCCCATCCCCAGTTGCCCTTGCAAAGGTGGTGTTGAGCTGCCTTCTTGAACCACTGCAGTCCATGAAGTGTAGGTACACCCACAGTGCTGTTAGGGAGGGAGTTCCAGGATTTTGACCCAGCGACAGTGAAGGAACAGTGATATATTTCCCAGTCAGGATGGTGAGTGACCTGGAGGGGAACTTCCAGGTGGTGGTGTTCACATCTATTTGCTGCCCTTGTCCTTCTAGATGGCAGTGGTCATGGATTTGGAAGATGCTGTCTAAGGAGCCTTGGTGAGTTCCTGCAGTGCATCTTGTAGATGGTGCACATTGCTGCTACTGTGCGTCGGTGGTGGAGGGAGTGACTGTTTGTGGATGTGGTGCCAATCAAGTGGGCTGCTTTATCCTGGACAGTGTCAAGCTTCTTGAGTGTTGTGGGAGGTGCAGTCATCCAGGCAAGTGGGAAGTATTCCATCATACTCCTGACTTGTGCCTTGTAGATGGTTGACAGGATTTGGGGAATCGTGAGGTGGGTTACTCGTCGCATGATTCCTAGCCCTTGACTGCTCTTGTACCAGAGTATTTATATGGCTAGTCCAGTTCAGTTTCTGGTCAATGGTAGTTGACCAGAATGTTGATAGTGGGGGAATTCAGCAATGGTAATGCAAATGAACGTCAAGGAGAGATGGTTAGATTCTCTCTTGTTGGAGATGATCATTGCCTGACACTTGTGTGTCATGAATGTCGCTTGCCACTTGTCAGCCTAAGCCTGGACGTTGTCCAGGTCTTGCTGCATTTGGACATGGATTGCTTCAGTACCTGAGGAGTCGCGAATGATGTTGAACATTGTGCAATCATCAGCGAACATCCCCACTTCTAACCTTATGATGGAAGGATGGTCATTGATGAAGTAGCTGAAGATGGTTGGGCCGAGGACACTACCCTGAGGACCTCTTGCAGTGATATCCTGGTGCTGAGATGACTGACCTCCAACAACCACAACCACCTTCCTTTGTGCTAGGTATGACTCCAACCAGTGAAGAGTTTTCCCCCTGATTCAAATTGACTCCAGTTTGGCTAGGGCTTCTTGATGCCAAACTCGGTCAAATGCTGCCTGGATGTCAAGGGCAGTCACTCTCACCTCACCTCGGGAGTTCAGTTCTTTTGTCCATGTTTGAACCAAGGCTGTAATGCGGTCAGGAGCTGAGTGGCTCTGGTGGAACCCAAATTGGGCACCAGTGAGCAGGTTATTGCTAAGCAAGTGCCGCTTGATAGCAATGTTGATGACCCCTTCAGTTCTTTACTGAGGATTGAGAGTAGACTGATGGGTCGGTAATTGGCCGGGTTGGATTTGTCCTGCTTTTTGTGTACAGGACATACCTGGGCAATTTTCCACATAGACGAGTAGATGCCAGTGTTGAAGCTGTACTGGAACAGCTTGGCTAGGGGCGCGGCAAATTCTTTCTGGAGCACAAGTCTTCAGTACTATTGTCGGAGTTTGTCAGGGCCCATAGCCTTCAAACTATCCAGTGCCTTCAGCCATTTCTTGATATCATGTGGAGTGAATCGAGTTGGCTGAAGACTGGCATCTATGATGCTGGGGACCTCTGGAGGAGGCCAAGGTGGATCATCCACTCGGCATTTCTGGCTGAAGATTCTTGCGAATGCTTCAGCCTTAGCTTTTGCACCCATGTGCTGGGTCCACCATCATTGAGAATGGGACTATTTGTGAAGCCTCCTCCTCCAGTGAGTTGTTTAATTGTCCACCACCATTCACGACTGGATGTGGCAGGACTGCAGGGCTTAGATCTGATCTGTTGGTTGTGGGAAATTAGTTCTGTCTATCACTTGCTGATTGTGCTGTCAACACTGTCCTGTGTTATAGCTTCACCAGGTTGACACCTCATTTTTCGGTATGCCTGGTGCTGCTCCTGGCATGCCCTCCTGCACTCTTCATTGAACCAGGGCTGATCCTTGGCTTGATGGTAATGATAGAGTCAGGGATATGCCAGGCCATGAGATTACAGATTGTGTTTGAGTACAATTCTGCTGCTGCTGGCCCACAGCATCTCATGGATGCCCAGTCTTCAGTTGCTAGATCTGTTTGAAATCACTTAGCAGAGTGGGACAGTTCATTTTGCACACAAAACCAATGTCACACAACACTAAAGGACATTGGTGAACCAGGTGGGTTTTTACAACAGTTGACAATTGTTTCATGGTCATCATTAGACTTTTAATTTCAGATATTTATTGAATTCAAATTCCACCATCGGGATTCGAACCCGGGTCCCCGGAGAATTACCCTGGGTCTCTGGATTACTAGTCCAGCAACAATACCATACACTTTGTTCTGGGAGGCAGTCTTACACCTTAGGATAGGATTTTCTGGGGTCCATGGTCAGGGACAGGAGTGTTGATGAGAGTAATGCATTTGATGTGGTCTACATGGACTTTAGCAAGGCTCTTGATAAGGTCCCTCATGACAGACTGGTCAAGAATGTGAGAGCCTATGGGATCCCAGAAAAAGTGGCACGTTGGATCCAAAATTGGCCGAGAAGCAGGAAGCAGAGGGTGATGGTAGAGGGATGTTTCTGTGACTGGAAGTCTGTTTCCAGTGGGGTTCCGCAGGGCTTGGTGCTGGGGTCCCTTGCTGTTTGTGGTGTACATGAATGATTTGGACTTAAATGTAGGGGGTATGATCAAGAAGTACACGGATGACACGAAAATTGATAGGGTGGTAAATAGTGAGGAGGATAGCCGTAAACTGCAGGAGGATATCAATGGGCTGGTCAGGTGGGCAGAGCAGTGATAAATGGAATTCAACCCGGAAAAGTGTGAGGTAATGCACTTGGGGAGGGCTAACAAGGCAAGGGATTAGACTATAAATGGTAGGACCCTGGAAAGTACTGAAGATCAGAGGGACCTGTGCATATCCACAGATCCCTGAAGGTAGCAGGGCAGGTAGATAAGGTGGTTAAGAAGGCGTATGGGATACTTGCCTTTATTAGCCGAGGCATAGAATACAAGAGCAGGGAGGTTATGCTGGAACTGTATAAAACGCTGGTTAGGCCACAACTGGAGTACTGCGTGCAGTTCTGGTCATCACATTATAGGAAGGATGTGATTGCACTGGAGAGGGTGCAGAGGAGATTTACCAGGATGCTGCCTGGGCTGGAGGGTCAGAGTTATGAGGAAAGATTGGATAGGCTGGGGTTGTTTTCCTTGGAGCAGCGAAGGTTGAGAGGGGACCTGATAGAGGCGTATAAGATTATGAGGGGCATAGATAGGGTGGATAGGAAGGCACTTTTTCCATTAGCAGAGGGGTCAATAACCAGGGGGCATAGATTTAAGGTCAGAGGTAGAAGGCTAAGAGGGGAGTTGAGGAGTAATTTTTTCACCCAGAGGATGGTGTGAGTCTGGAACTCACTGCCTGAAAGGGTGGTTGACTCAGAAACTCTTGTAGCATTTAAGAAGTATTTAGATATTCACTTGCATTGCCATAGCCTCCAGGGCCATGGGCCAAGTGCTGGAAAATGGAATTAAGAGTAGTCAGATCTTTGTTGACCGGCGTGGACACGATGGGCCAAATGGCCTCCTTCTGTGTTGTAAACGTCTATGAGGAGAGGAGAGTGTGACTGCGATTGAGGCAGGTATGGGGATCGAAACGCTAGAAGTGGTGGAGCCTCAACCCTTCCAATCGTCCAGCAGCTTCAAGGTTCTTGCAGCTTGTATGGACAAGAACGGGCACTGCAGAGTGGATTAGCAAACTGACCATGGCACTGTGTACAGGAATCCATTCAAGCGGGGGGAGTCAATCGGGATGTACTGGTAGTCGGGACAGAATAGTCAGGGGGATAGACACAGTTCTCTGTAGCCAAGGGCAAGAATCCAGGCGGCTGTATTGCCTGCCCGGTGCCAGGGTTTGGGCATCTGCTCTGGGCTGGAGAGGAATTTGCAGTGGGAGGATCCAGTTGTCGTGGTCCACATGGGCACCTTAGGAGAGTTATAGGAAAGAGATTCTTCTTAGGCAGTGTGAGCAGCTAGGGGCTAAATTTAAAAGCAGAATGTCAAGGGTAATAATTTCTGGATTACTATCTGAGCCACGAGGAAATCAGTGTAGGGTAAATCAGATTAGAGCCTTGAATGTGTGGCTCAAAGATTATTGTTGGAGAAATGGTTTTTGATTCACCCCACCAGTACTGGGGAAAGTGGGAGTTGTACCACTGGGACAGACTTCACCTGAACCATGCTAGGATCTGTGTTCTGGAGGTTGTATAACTAGTGCGGTAGAGAGGGCTTTAAACTAAATAGTGGGGCTTGATGCCTCATTTTTAGGTATGCCTGATGCTGCTCCTGGCATGCCCCCCTGCACTCTTCATTGAACCTTTGCTGAGTGTTATGAAATATCTCCTTAATTGTCTGCCACTGTTTCTCTACTGTCTCACCTTTTAACCTGTTTTCCAAATTTACTTTAGCAAAACCTGTCCTCATACTCTTGTAAGTGCCTTTATTTAAATCTAGGAGACTAGTGTTAGACCCACACTCTCATCCTCAAACTGAATGTGAAATTCCCACGTGTTATGATCACTATTGCCTAGAGGTTTCTTTAATATAAGGTCACTAATTAATCTTGTCTCATTGCACATTTCCAGATCTAAAATAGCCTACTCCTTGATTTGCACTAGAACATAATACTCAAAGAAATTGGGATCAAGTGAGGGAAGATGTGGTAAATTAAAGGGAGAGTTCAAGGCAACAGAGCAGGGTAGCGACATGGTAATGATAGCGAAAGTGTGGCAGGAAGGGACAGAGTGTATAAACTAAAGATAGCACCAGCAGATAAGGCCAGAGTTTGCAAGAATGGTAAAAAGACAGAATTAAAAGCTCTGCATCTTAATATGCGTAGCATTCATAACAAAGCAGATGAATTGATAGCACGAATAGAAAAAAATATGTATGACCTGATAGCCATTAGAGAGACATGGTTGCAAGGTGACCAACGCTGGGACCTATTATTCAAGAGTACTTGACATTCCGATAGGACTGGAAGATAGGAAAAGGTAGAGGGGTAGCTCTGTTAATTAAGAATGACATTAGTACAATAGAGAGAGAGATGAACTTAGTTCAGAAGGACAAGATGTAGAACCAGTTTGGGTAGAAATAAGAAATAGCTAAGGCAAGAGGTCACTTTTGGGAGTAGTTTACAGGCCCCTAACAGTAGCTACACTGTAGGACAGAGTATACAGGAAAAAAATAATGGGGGCTTGTAAGAAAGGTACTTCAATAATCATGGGTGATTTTAATCTTCATGTAGAATTGATAAATCCGATTGGCAAATGTAACCTGTAAGATGAGTTCATAAGACTGTATTTGGGACAAATTCTCAGAATAGTACATTCTAATGCCAACTGGGGAGCAGGCTATTTTAGATCTGGAAATGTGTAATGAAACAGGATTAATTAAAGGCTTCGTAGTAAAGGAACCTCTAGGCAACATTGATTGTAACATGAAAGAATTTCACATTCAGTTTGAAGGTGAGAGTGTTGGTCTAAGACTAATCTCTTAAAATTAAATAAAGACAATTACAAGGGTATGAGGACAAATTTGGCTAAAGTAAATTAGGAAAATAGGTTAAAAGGGGAGGGGAGAAGGTGGTGGTGGCGCTGCTGGTGGTGTCACTAGTAATCCAGAGGCACAGGGTAATGCTCTGGGTGCCCAGGTTAAAATCCCACCACAGCAGACAGTGAAATTTGAATTCAATAAAATTCTGGAAACAAAAGTCTAACGTTGACCATGAAACCATTGTTGATTCTCGTAACAACCCATCTGGTTCACAAATGTCCTTTAGGGAAGGAAACCTGCCATCCTTATCTGGGCTGGCCTACACATGATTCTAGATCTACAGCAATGTGGTTGACTCTTAAATTCCCTCTGAAATGGCCTAGCAAGCCACTCAGTTGTATCAAACTGCTAAAAGGTCTGAAAGGAATGAAACCGACAGACCACTAGGCATCGACCTAGGCACCGGAAATGACAATGGCAAACAGCCCTATCGACCCTGCAAAGTCCTCCTCATGGAATCATACCTTACAAATAATGACCCGACGCCACCATCACCATCCCTAGGCAGGACAGACCCAGGAGAGGTGGCAGCACAGTGGTACACAGTCAGGAAGGAGTTGCCCTGGGAGTCCTCAACACTGACTCCGGACCCCATGAAGTCTCATGGCATCAGGTCAAACATGGGTGGGGAAACCTCCTGCTGATTACCACGTACCGCCCTCCCTCAGTTGATGAATCAGTGCCTCCTTCATGTTGAATATCACTTGGAGGAAGCACTGAGGGTGGTAAGAGCACAGAATGTAATCTGGGTGGGGACTTCACCAAGAGTGGCTCGGTAGCACCACCACTGACCGAGCTGGCCAAGTCCTAAATGACATAGCTGCTAGACTGGGTCTTCAGCAGGTGGTGAGGGAACCAACATGAGGGAGAAACATTCTTGACCTTATCTTCATTAACCTGCCTGCCACAGATGCCTCTGTCCATGACAGTATCGGTAGGAGTGACCACTGCACAGTCATTATAGAGACAAAGTCCCATCTTCACATTGAGGATACCCTCCAACGTGTTGTGTGGCACTACCACCGTGCTAAAAGGGATAGATTTTGAATAGATCTAGCAACTCAAGACTGGGCAACCAGGAGATGTTGTGGGCCATCAGTAGCAGCAGAATTGTAGTCAACCACAATCTGTAACCTCATGGCCCGGCATACCCCCCAACTCCACCATTTTCACCAAGCCAGGGGATCAACCCTGGTTCAATGAAGAGTACAGGAGGGTATGCCAGGTGCAGCACCAGGCATACCTAAAAATGAGGTGTCAACCTGGTGAAACCACAACATAGGACTACTTGCGTGCCAAACAGCATAAGCAGCAAGTGATAGACAGATCTAAGAGATTCCACAACCAACAGATCAGATCTAAGCTCTGTAGTCCTGCCACATCCAGTCGTGAATGGTGGTGGACAATTAAACAACTCACTGGAAGAGGAGGCTTCACAAATATCCCCATCCCCAATGATGGAGGAGCCCAGCACACTAGTGCAAAAGAAAAGGCTGAAGCATTCGCAACAATCTTCAGCCAGAAATGCCAAGTGGGTGATCCATCTTGGCCTCCTCCAGAGGTCCCCAGCACACAGATGCCAGTCTTCAGCCAACTCGATTCACTCCACGTGATATCAAGAAACAGCTGAAGGCACTGGATACTGCAAAGGCTATGGGCCCTGACAATATTCCGGCAACAGTACTGAAGACTTGTGCTCCAGTATTTGCCACACCTCTAGCCAAGCTGTTCCAGTACAGCTACAACACTGGCATCAACCCGGCAAAATGGAAAATTGCCCAGGTATGTCATGTACACAAAAAGCAGGACAAATCCAACCGGCCAATTACCACCCCATCAGTCTACTCTCGACCATCAGTAAAATTATGGAAGGGCAAAAGAGCTGAACTCCTGAGGTGAGGTGAGAGTGACTGCCCTTGACATCAAGGCCGCATTTGACCTGAGTGGGGCATCAAGGAGCCCTAGCAAAACTGGAATCAATAAGAATCAGGGGGAAAACTCTCCACTGGTTGGAGTCATACCTACCACCAAGGAAGGTGGTTGTGGTTGTTGGGGGTCAATCATCTCAACTCCAGGACATCGCTGCAGGAGTTCCTCAGGGTAGTGTCCTCGGCCCAACCATCTTCAGCTGCTTCATCAATGGCCTTCCATCCATCATAAGGTCAGAAGTGGGGATGTTCGCTGATGATTGCACAGTGTTCAGCACCATTCGTGGCTCCTCAAATACTGAAGCAGTCCATGTCCAAATGCAGCAAGACCTGGACAACTTTCAGGCTTGGGCTGACAAGTGGCAAGTAACATTCACACCACACAAATGCCAACAAGAGAGAATCCAATCATCGCCCCTTGATGTTCAATGGCATTACCATCACTGGGGGGCAGACAGGAAAGTGACCACAGGCAGATCAGTCATGATCTTATTGAATGGTGGCGCAGGATTACAGAGCCGAATTACCTACTCCTACTCCGATTTCTGGAGTTCTTGTCCAACACACACTATCACTGGGGTACAGTCCCTGGGGTACGGGTCCCACACACACTGACTCTCACTGGGGTACAGTCCCACACACACTGACTCTCACTGGGGTACAGTTCCACACACACTGACTCTCACTGGGGTATAGTCCCACTCACGCTGACTCTCACTGGGGTACAGTCCTACACACACTATCACTGGGGTACAGTCCCACACACACTATCACTGAGATACAGTTCCACACACACAGACTCTCACTGGGGTACAGTCCTACACACACTGACTCTCACTGGGGTACGGGTTCCACACACACTGACTCTCACTGGGGTACAGTCCCACACACACTGACTCTCACTGGGGTATGGGTTCCACACACACTGACTCTCACTGGGGTACAGTCCCACACACACTGACTCTCACTGGGGTATGGGTTCCACACACACTGACTCTCACTGGGGTACAGTCCCACATACACTGACTCTCACTGGGGTACAGTCCCACTCACGCTGACTCTCACTGGGGTACAGTCCTACACACACTATCACTGGGGTACAGTTCCACACACACTGACTCTCACTGGGGTACAGTTCCACACACACTGACTCTCACTGGGGTACAGTCCCACTCACGCTGACTCTCACTGGGGTACAGTCCTACACACACTATCACTGGGGTACAGTCCCACACACACTATCACTGGGATACAGTTCCACACACACTGACTCTCACTGGGGTACGGATCCCACACACACTGACTCTCACTGGGGTATGAGTTCCACACACACTGACTCTCACTGGGGTACAGTCCCACACACACTGACTCTCACTGGGGTATGGGTTCCACACACACTGACTCTCACTGGGGTATGGGTTCCACACACACTGACTCTCACTGGGGTACAGTCCCACACACACTGACTCTCACTGGGGTACAGTCCCACTCACGCTGACTCTCACTGGGGTACAGTCCTACACACACTATCACTGGGGTACAGTTCCACACACACTGACTCTCACTGGGGTACAGTTCCACACACACTGACTCTCACTGGGGTACGGGTCCCACACACACTGACTCTCACTGGGGTACGGGTTCCACACACACTGACTCTCACTGGGGTACAGTCCCACACACACTGACTCTCACTGGGGTATGGGTTCCACACACAAAGACTCTCACTGGGGTACAGTCCCACACACACTGACTCTCACTGGGGTATGGGTTCCACACACACTGACTCTCACTGGGGTATGGGTTCCACACACACTGACTCTCACTGGGGTACAGTCCCACATACACTGACTCTCACTGGGGTACAGTCCCACTCACGCTGACTCTCACTGGGGTACAGTCCTACACACACTATCACTGGGGTACAGTCCCACACACACTGACTCTCACTGGGGTACAGTCCCACACACACTGACTCTCACTGGGGTACAGTCCCACACACACTGACTCTCACTGGGGTACAGTCCTACACACACTATCACCGGGGTACAGTCCCACACACACTATCACTGGGATACAGTTCCACACACACTGACTCTCACTGGGGTACAGTCCCACACACAGACTCTCACTGGGGTATGGGTTCCACACACACTGACTCTCACTGGGGTACAGTCCCACACACACTGACTCTCACTGGGGTACGGGTTCCACACACACTGACTCTCACTGGGGTATGGGTTCCACACACACAGTCTCACCGGGGTGCAGTCCCACACACACACACTGTCTTTCACTGGGGTGCAGTCCCACACACACTGACTCTCACTGGGGTATGGGTTCCACACACACTGACTCTCACTGGGGTACAGTCCCACACACACGGACTCTCACTGGGGTACAGTCCCACTCACGCTGACTCTCACTGGGGTACAGTCCTACACACACTATCACTGGGGTACAGTCCCACACACACTATCACTGGGATACAGTTCCACACACACACTGACTCTCACTGGGGTACAGTCCCACACACACTGACTCTCACTGGGGTATGGGTTCCACACACACTGACTCTCACTGGGGTACAGTCCCACACACACTGACTCTCACTGGGGTATGGGTTCCACACACACTGACTCTCACTGGGGTATGGGTTCCACACACACTGAGTCTCACCGGGGTGCAGTCCCACACACACACACACTGTCTATCACTGGGGTGCAGTCCCACACACACTGACTCTCACCGGGGTACAGTCCCACACACACACTGACTATCACTGGGATACAGTTCCACACAGGGAATGACTGTAATTTCTCGGTATGGGTTTATGATAATGAGCCTTGTGTTCAGCTGCTCTAGAAATGAACACATGCAGTGGTTCAGAAAGTGTCACCTCCGGCCCTGTCAAGACAATGAATCTCTTTCATTTAGCAATGGCTGTTCGATCCCAGTGTCATGTAATAATGAATGCCAAACCTTCAGAACTGAATAGCAGCCTTTCACTGCGAGGCTGGATTAATGTCCTTCTGCTCTACTCTAACTCTTATGCCTTTACTCCGCTCTCCACTCTGAATGCTTCTGCACCCTGTCCATTCTAAACTGAATTGAAAGAAAGACAAATAAATCGCTGCTTCAACTGGAAGGCATGTTTGGGCTTTGGTTGGGGATAAGGGAGCAGGTGAAAGGACAGGTGATGCATCTTCTGTGCTTGCATGGAAAAGTACCATCGGAAAGGGAGGGGGTGTTGGGGATGACTGAAGCATACAGCAGGGTGTTGCCTGTCCTTTCAGAATGCTGAAATGGGACGGCAGAGTAAGATGTGTCTGGTGATGGCATCACTCCTAGAGGCGATGGAAATGGCAGAGGGTGATTGTTGAATAAGGAAGCAGGTGGGGTGCAAGGTGAGGACAACAAGGGGAACCCGATCAAACACTCTTTCCAAGCCAAACAGCAATTTACTTGTACTGGATTAACACTCACTAACCTTACTCTTCCCCAAACGCCAGTGAGAATTGCAACTGTCGTAAAGTTTCAGCAGTGTTGTGCATCTCTCCTTATCGTCCTCTGGGACGTTGCGATTTTTCAGGAGC
Organism: Cetorhinus maximus; assembly: GCF_964194155.1. Classification (NCBI taxonomy): domain Eukaryota; kingdom Metazoa; phylum Chordata; class Chondrichthyes; order Lamniformes; family Cetorhinidae; genus Cetorhinus; species Cetorhinus maximus. The sequence goes on from NC_135889.1 coordinate 128,140,448, forward strand.
ATCTTGTATCTAAAGACAGATGAAAACCATCATTAACTTTCTTCAATGATAGCCCTCGTTTCACTCTATGTCCAAAAGGCACCATCGAAGGAAATATTTCACTTTGCACCTGGTACCAATATGTCCCAAACAGTCATGAGCTGATAACCATTAATCAGTGTCACCGTTCCCAATACAGCGATGCCCTGAGAACACTGCGACTGGCAACTGCTTACAGTTTCAATACAACAATAACAATTTGCATTTATGTAGCCTCTCTAATGTAATAAAATATCCCAAGGCGCTTGACAGAAGCATCATAAAAATTTGACATCAAGCCACATAAGGTGATATTAGGGACAGGTGACCAAAAGCTTTGTCAAAGAGGCAAGTTTTAGGTCTTAAAGGAGGAGAAAAGGGTAGAAAGGTGGCCAGTTTTAGGGAAGACATTCCAGAACTTGAGACCCAGGCAGCTGAAGGCAGGGCCGCCAATGGTGATGTGATTAAAATCGGGAATGCACAAAAGGCCAGAATTAGAGGAGTGCAGATATCTCACAGGGTTGTGGAACTGAAGGAGGTTACAGAGATAGGGAGGGGATTTGAAATCAGGGATGAGAATTTCAAAATCAAGATATTGCTTGACAGGGGGCCCATGTGGGTCAGCGAGCACTGGGGTGACGGGGGAATGGGACTTGCTGTGAGTTAGGATGTGGGCACTAGAGTTTGGGGTGCTTTGAAGTTTTTTAGCGGGTAGAAGATGGGAGGCCAGTCAAGAGAGCATTGAAATAGACAAATCTCAAGGTAACAAAGTCATAGGCAAAGGATTTCAACAGCAAGTTAAAAAAAGAATGAGCTTGCATTTCTAAAGTGCCTTTCACAACCTCAGGACGTCCCAAAGTACTTTACATCCAATGTAATCCTGTTGGTATATAGATAATATATATATTATACATATATCATATATACTAACATATATGTAGGAAATGCAGGAGTCAATTTGCACATAGCAAGATCTCATATACATCAAAGTGATAATGATCAGATAATCTGTTTTAGAAAGGTTGTGTGCAGGATAAGTATTGGCCAGGACTCTTCCCTTCCTCAATTTGGTGACCATTGGATCTTGATGTCAACTACATGAGCTAAGACAGGGCAAAATCAGGCGATATTGTGGAGGTGAAAATAGGCAGTCTTATTGATGGCACGGTTATGTGATCAGAGGTTCATCTCAGGATTAAAAGTGACACCGAGGCCAGGATTTTACGGTCCCTCCCGCCTGGCAGGATATTACAGTCCCACTGAACTAAATGGAGATTTGAATGGCTCACCGCATCCGCCAGGGGAGAGACACTGCAGCTGGAAGGTAAAATCCTGGCCCAGATTGAGAACAAGCTGTCTCAGGCTGTTGCCAGCGAGAGGGATGGAGTCGGTAGTTAGGGAACGGAGTTTGGGGCAGAGACTAAATACAATGGCTTCAGGAAATTACTGCTCATCCAGTAAAGGATGTCAGATCAGCAGTCTGAGAATTTAGAGATGGGGGTTGATAGAGAGAGGTGAAGTTGAGGTCAAACTCGGTGTCATTAGTGTACATGTGAAAACTATCGCTGTGCTTTCAGATGATGTTGCCGAGGAGCAGCATGTAGATGAGAAATAGGAGGAGGGCAAGAATGGACCCTCAAGAGACACCAGGGGTAATGGGGTTGCAATTGTTCCTCTGGCTATGATTAGATTGATAAGAATGGAAGCGGGTGAGAGCAGCCCCACCCAGCTGGACGACAGTGGAGAGGTGTTGGAGGAGGATGGTATGGTCAAACCGTGTCAGAGGCTGCAGACAGGTCGAGAGGGACGAGGAGGGAAAGTTTACCTTTGTCACAGTCACTGAGGATGTCATTGGTGACTTTGGTTTGAGGTGTTTCGGTGCTGTGACAGGGGTAGAAACCTGATTGGAGGGATTCAAACATGGAGTTCTGGGAAAGATGGAAAAGGATTTGGGAGGTGACAACATGGTTCAAGACTTTGGAAAGGAAAAGGAGGTGAGAGATTGGATGGGACTAATGGGACAAAGTAGCACTTAATGAACAATCACTGAACCCCCGACTATCAACATCCTGGGCTTTGCCATTGACCAGAAACTGAACTGGACTAGCCATATAAATACTGTGGCTACAAGAGCAGGTCAGAGGCTAGAACTCCTGCAGCGAGTAACTCACCTCCTGACTCCCCAAAGCCTGTCCAACAACTACAAGGCACAAGTCAGGAGTGTGATGGAATATTCCCCACTTCCCTGGATGAGTGCAGCTCCAACAACGCTCAAGAAGCTTGGCACCATCCAGGACAAAGTAGTTCGATTGATTGGCACCACATCGACAAACATTCACTCCCTTGACCACTGACGCACAGTAGCAGAAGTGTGTGTACCATCTACAAGATGCACTGCAAAACAGCAACAAAAAAGCAGTGTATTACTTAAAGGGAGAATTGCTGCATAATTCTGAAGTGCAGGGGGATCTAGGTGTTCTCACACATGAGTCACAAAAAGTTAGTATGTAGGTACAGTAATTAAGAAAGCTAATGGAACGCTATCCTTTATTATGAGAGGGATTGAATATATAAGTAAGAATGTTATGCTTCAGTTATACAGGGCACTGGAGAGACTGCACCTCGAATACTGTGTGCAGTTTTGGTCTCCTTATTTAAGGAAGGATGTAAATGCATTGGAGGCGGTTCAGAGGAGGTTTACTAGATTGATACCTGGAATGAGTGGGTTGTCTAATGAGGAAAGGTTGGACAGACTGGGCTTGTTTCCACTGAAGTTTAGAAGAGTGAAGGGTGATTTGATTGAAGTATCTAAAATCCTGAATGGCCTTGACAAGGTGGACATCAAAAGGATGTTTCCTCTTGTGGGTGAGTCCAGAACTAGGGGGCACTGTTTTAAAATTAAGGGTCACCCTTTTAGGATGGGGATGAAGAGAATTTTTTTCTCTCAGAGGGTTGTGCGACTTTGGAATTCTCTGCCTCAGAAGGTGGTGGAGGCGGGGTCATTGAATATTTTAAAGTCAGAGGTAGATAGATTCTTGTTAGGCAAGGGAATCAAAGGCTATCGGGGTTAGATGGGAATGTGGAACTCGAAACGCAACAGATCAGCCATGATCTTATTGAATGGCGGAGCAGACTCGAGGGGCCGAATGGTCTACTCCTGTTCCTATTTCTTATGTTCTTATGTAATGCTCTTAGAGGGATACAGAAGAATACAGAGGAATGCAGGGTGATAAAGAGGGATACTGAGGGATGCAGAGCGATGCAGAAGAATACAGAAGGATACAGAGGATGCAGAGCGATACAGAGGGATATGGATTGATGTAGAGGGTTACAGAGGGATGCATAGGGATAAAGAGGGATGCAAAGGGATATAGAGGGATACAGGGGGATACAAATGGATACAGAGGGATGCAGAGGGATCTAGAGGGATCTAGAGGGATGCAGAGGGATACAGAAGGATACAGAGGGATGCAGAGGGGTACAGAGGGGTGCAGAGGAATAAAGATGAATGCAGAGGGATAAAGAGGGATGTAAAGGGATACAGAAGGATACAGGGGGATGCAGAGGGATACAAGAGGATGCAGAGGGATACAGGGGAAATTAGAGGGATGTAGAGGGATACAGAAGGATGCAGAGGGATAAGGAGGGATGCAGAGGGGTACAGAGGAATACTGAAGAATATAGAGGGACGCAGAGGGATGCAGAGGGATACAGAGGGATATAGATTGATGCAGAGGGATACAGGGGAATACAGAAGGATACAGAGGGATCTCGAGGGATACAGAGGAATACAGAAGGATACAGAGGGATATAGAGGGACGCAGAGGGATATAGAGGGATATAGAAAGATACAGAGGGATGCAGAGGGATACAGAGGAATACAGCGGAATATAGAGGGACGCAGAGGGGTGCAGAGGGATGCAGCGGGATCCAGGGGGATGCAGAGGAATCCAGAGGGATGCAGAGGGATACAGAGGAATATAGAGGGGCGCAGGGGGATACAGAGGAATAAAGAAGGATATAGAGGGATACAGAGTGATGCAGAGGGATGCAGAGGGATACAGAGGAATATAGAGGGACGCAGAGGGCTACAGAGGAATACAGAAGGACACAGAGGGATGCTGAGGGATACAGAATGATGCAGAGGGATCCAGAGTGATGCAGAGGGATAAAGAGGGGTGCAAAGGGATATAGAGGGATGCAGAAGGATATAAAGGAATGTAGAAGGATACAGAGGGATACGTGGGGATGCAGAGGAATACAGGAGGATACAGAGGGATCTCAAGGGATACAGAGAAATACAGAGGGATACAGAAGGATACAGAAGGATGCAGAAGGATACAGAGGGTTAAAGAGGGATATAGAAGGATACAGAGGGATCTAGAGGGATATACAGAGGAATACAGAGGGATGCATATGGATATAGAAGGATACAGAGGGATTTAGAGGGCTGCAGAGGGATACAGATGGATACAGAGTAATACAGGGTTACAGAGTCCCACTTCAGAATAATGGGAGGTAGGATATGCCAGAAAGGCACAGGTCAGTTTGTGTTCAGTTGGTACACAAGGTGGTTCTAGAGATTCCAGCGGGTCTTTCCAATTTTCCTGACTCCTGCGGGAGACTTAATCGCTGATAAAATTTCAGAGTCTATAATATGGGATAGAAGTATAGGAGGTCCTGGGCCAGTAGCTGCTGGTTTATATCAATACTTATACAATCCCCTTTGGAAAGTTCCTATTGAATTGGCTTCCACCGCCCTTTCAGGCAGCACCTTCCAGATCAGAACTCGCTGTGTAAAGACACTCCTCTGCTCCTTTCCAATATCTTAAACATGTTTCCCTCTGATTACTGATCCTCCTGTCACTTGATCAAAATGTTGCCAATTTCTTTCTCCTGTGACTTTGCCCCATTCCCCACATCCCTCCCTATAGCCATCAAACCCTCACTGAATTGTCTCCAAATGCCTCCTACTGCCTACTCTTTGTTAGAAAACTTGCAGATATAATGTAAGTCATTTAAAATATTTTTAAAATGAGTTCACAAGACATGAAAGCATCAAAATCCCACCTGAGATAAAATTCCTGGAATGGCCGTCGGACTGGGAATCCTGCCCGTCGAATTTTTACCATTTCCAGCATTCCAGAGTAACGCAGCTGGTTTCGAACCACTCCCTCATCAAACTGCTCTGGCATCTGGGAATTCCAAAAAAAGATTAATCTCCTCATCAATTTCTTCCCAATTTTCTCCTCCTCCTCTCCCAAAACTGGAGGCTAAAAGCGAGTTGGATCCCAAAACACTCGGAGACATCAGCTTCATCGTTTAAAACAGTCCGAATTCTTGAACACACCTGACCTCAAAACACTCAACAAACAAGCAACAGAGACATGAACACCAGTAACAGCAACCAGTCCTGTAAATACCAAATATACAAATTCTGCAGGGAAGCAAACTTATTCTTTCTCATAGAGAGGCAGAATAGAAAGTCCAGAAAAACACTGAATCATCTTGTTTAAGTATCCCCCCATTAGTGTATCTCCGTGTTAGTGTATCTCTCTGTTGGTGTATCTCCCCATTGGTGTATCTCCCATTAGTGTATCTCCCTGTTGGTGTATCTCCCCGGTAGCATATCTCCTTGTTAGTGTATGCCCCTGGTAGCGTATCTCCCCGTTAGTGTATTTCCCTGGTAGCATATCTCCCTGCTACTGTATCTCCCCATTAGTGTATCTCCCTGGTAGCGTATCTCCCCAATAGTGTATCTTCCTATTAATGTATCTCCCCTTTAGTGTATCTCCCCATTAGTGTATCTCCCTGGTAACGTATCTCCCTGTTAGTGTATCTCCCCGGTAGCGTATCTCCCCAGTAGCGTATCTCCCCGGTGGCGTATCTTCCTATTAATGTATCTCCCCTTTAGTGTATCTCCCCATTAGTGTATCTCCTTGGTAACGTATCTCCCTGTTAGTGTATCTCCCCGGTAGCATATCTCCCCGGTAGCGTATCTCCCTGGTAGCATATCTCCCAGTTGGTGTATCTCCCCATTGGTGTATCTCCCCGGTAGCGTATCTCCCCATCAGTGTATCTCTTGATTGGTATGTTTCCCCATTAGTGTATCTCCCATTAGTGTATCTCCCTGTTAGTGTATCTCCCTGGTAGCATATCTCCCCATTAGTGTATCTCCCTGTTAGCGTATCTCCCCAATAGCATATCTCCCTATTAGCTTATCTCCCCAGTTGCGTATCTCCCCATTAGCATATCTCCCCGGTAGTATATCACCCCTGTAATGTATCTCCCCATCGGTGTGTCTCTCTGTTAGCGTATCTTCCCATTAGTGTATCTCTCCGAGATTCCATAAGCCCATTGGTGTGTCTCCCCGGTAGTGTATATCCCGGTTAGGGTATCTCCCCGTTGGTGTATATCCCCATTGGTGTATCTCCCCGTTAGTGTATCTCCCTTTACTGTATCTCCCAGTTAGCTTATCTCCCATTAGCATTTCTCCCTGTTAGCGTATCTCCTCGGTAATGTATCTCCCCGATAGCGTACCTCCCCGTTGGTGTATCTCCCGTTAGTGTATCTCCTGTTAGTGTATATCCCCGTTAGCGTATCACCCCGTTAGCATATCTCCCCATTAGCATGTCTCCCCGTTACATCTTTCCTTCCCCTCCCATGTCAGCATTTTGATGGGACCTTTCCCTCTGCGAATACCTGGCCCACTCCTGTATCACCCCATCACCTCATCCCCTCCCCATGCAATCACAGGAGGTGTAGCACCTGCCCCTTTACCTCCTCCCTCCTTACCATCCAAGGCCCCAAACATTCCTTCCAGGTAAAGCAGCGCTTCACTTGTATTTCTTTCAATTAAGTCTACTGCCGCACCCAATGCGGTCTCCTCTACATTGGGGAGACTAAACGCAGATTGGGTGACCACTTTCCAGAACACCTTCACTCAGTTCTCAAGCATGACCCCAATCTTCTGGCCACTTGCCATTTTAATTCACCATCCTGCTCTCATGTCCACGTTTCTGTCCTTGGCTTGCCACAATGTTTCAGTGAAGCCCAACACAAGTTGGAGGAACAGAACCTCATCTTCCAGTTAGGTACTTTACAGCCTTCTTGACTCAACATTGAATTCAACAACTTCAGACCATGAACTCTGTTCTCCATTTTGAGTTTTATTTTCCTCAAGTGCCTTTCTGTATTTTGCTCTCATGTTTTTGCTTTCAGACAGCACTAACTTTTATTCTGCTATTAACACATTCTACTATTCTGCTTTCAGACAGTGCTGACCATTATTCTGCTATTCACACCTATTCTGGACCAATCCTTTGTGTCTTTAATACTATCATTCGCACTCCCTTGCCTTTGGTTCCGTGACATATTTTTCATTTAATCTCCCGCACCCTCTAACCTATCCCTGACCTTCTCTTTTGCTTCACCTGCTCCTCCCGCCCAGCACCCCCCGGCACCGCCACCCCCTCCCCCACCCACTGCTTTCTCAACAGTATTAAACCCATCATATTTCTACCTCTCTTCAGTTCTGAAGAATTGTCAGATTGGACTCGAAATGTTAACTCTGTTTCTCTCTCCACAGACGCTGCCAGACCTGCTGAGTTTTTCCAGCACTTTCTGTTTTTATTTCAGATCTCCAGCACCTGCAGCATTTTGCTTTTATCCACGTTTGTGTAAAAAAAGAAAATGCTGGAAATACTCAGCAGTTCTGGCAGCATCTGTTGAGAAAGAATAGAGGCGCAGATTTTCGCTCCTAGTTTGGCTGTGCAGAGATAGGAGGATTCCCAGCTCAACAAACCCAACCTTTAAAACTGGCTGCCTGTGGTTTAGATCTTCAGGCTCGGGGGAAAAGCTGGATTGGAAACTGGGCCCACCACCCCTGGAATGAGTACAGAAGCTGCCGGGTGCATTGGCATGTCAGAAGATTGGACAGAATAGAAAAAAACAGAAAAAGGAAGGAAAAGTTCGAGTACGAGAGAAAGCTAGCTGGAAATGTGAAAACAGATAATAAGAGTTTCTATAGATATTTAAAAAAGACAAGTTACAAAGTGAGTATCGGTCCTATAGAAAGATGGTCTGGGGAATTAATAATGGAAAATAAAGAGATGGCAGATGAATTGAACAGGTATTTTGCATCAGTCTTCACTGTGGAGGATACAAGTAACATCCCAGAAATAGCTGTAAATCAGGAAATGGAAGGGAGGGAGGAACTCAGGAAAATTACAATCACCATGGGAGTGAAATTGAGCAAATTCAGGATGGGAGATAAACGCTGGCCTAGCCAGCGACACCCACATCCCATGAATGAATAAAAAAAACTGTTGGAGCTGTGGGCTGACAATAACCCGGGTCCTGATGGACTTCATCCTAGGGTCTTAAAAGAAATGGCTAGTGAGATAGTTGATGCACTGGTTTTAATTTTCCAAAACTCTCTACATTCATGGAAGGTTCCATTAGATTGGAAAATAGTGAATATAACTCTTTTATTCAAAAAGGGAAGGAGACAGAAAGCAGGAAACTATAGGCCAGTTAGCTTAACATCCATGGGAGGGAGGTGAGGTGTTGGGGGTGATTGATGAGTGGACCAGTGTGTCCCTGAGGGAGTGGTCCTTGTGGAATGCTGACGGAGAGGGGGGGGAGTGAGGTGAGGGGAAGATGTGTTTGGTGGTGGCATCATGCTGGAGTTGGTGGAAATGGCTGAGGATGATCCTTTGAATGCAGAGACTGGCTGGGTGAAAAGTGAGGACAATTTCACTTTCATGGTTCCAGGAGGGAGAGGAAGGTGTGAGGGCAGAGGCACGGGAGATAGGTCGGACACTGTTGAGGGCTCTGTCAACCACAGTGGGTGGGAAACCTTGGTTAAGGAAGAAGGAAGACATAGTCGCCTCATCTCCCTCCCACAGCACCTTCCCATGCAATCGCAGAAGATGCAACGCCTGCCCCTTTATTTCCCCCCTCCTCACACTCCAAAGGCCCAAACACGCCTTTCAGGTGAAGTAGTGCTTCACTTGACCTCCTTCAATTTGGCCTACTGCATTCGCTGCTCCCAATGTGGTCTCCTCTCGGAGAGACCAAACGGAGACTGGGTGACTGCTTTGCGGAACACCTTCAGTCTGTCCGCAAGCATTACCCAGACCTCCCTGTCGCTTGCCATTTCAACACTCCACCATGCTCTCATGCCCACATGTCTGTCCTTTGCTTGCTGCATTGTTCCAGTGAAGCTCAACGCAAACTGGAGGAACAGCACCTCATCTTCCGACTAGGCACTTTACAGCCTTCCGTACTTAACATTGAGTTCAACAACTTCAGACCATGAACTCTCTCTTCCATCCTCACCGCCTTTTTATCCCCTTTTTACAATATTCAGTTTCATTTTTAAATTGTTATTTTTTTTTATTTTAATTTTTTATCCACTTAATCTGAATTTTATTTAATTTCATTTTTATTTATTGTTTTATCCCTACCTTTTATCCTATTTTCAATCTTTTTTCCCACCACTGTCCCCTCCCACCACCCCACCCTCACTAGGGTCGTCTGTCACTTGTTCATGTTGTTCTTTCCAGAGTGCTTACCCTTATCCTGCTATTATCACATTCTGCTCTCCGACCTTAATGCCACCATAAGCTCTTTTAGTCAGTATCACTATTATTAACACCCCTTTGTCCTTTTGTTCATGACATCTCTGGCAATCTCTCCTTTGCCTATCACTGGCCTTCTATCCAGCTTCACCTGCCCCACCACCTTAAACAGCATAAATTTAATCACATTTTTATTTCTCTTTAGCTCTGAAGAAGTCATATGGACTCAAAATGTTAACTCTGTCTTTCTCTCCACAGATGCTGTCAGACCTGCTGAGTGTTTCCAGCATTTTCTGCTTTTTTGGCATAGACAGAAGATTGGCTGGCTAACAGGAAACAGAGAGTGGGCATAAATGGGTCTTTTTCTGGTTGGCAAGATGTAATGAGTGGTGTGCCACAGGGATCAGTGCTGGGGCCTCAACTTTTTACAATTTATATATTTTTATATTCATTCACGGGATCTGGGCTTCGCTGGCTGGGCCAGTATTTATTGCCCATCTCTAATTGCCCTTGAGAAGGTGGTGGTGAGCTGCCTTCTTGAACTGCTGCAGTCCATTCGGTATAGGCACACTCACAGTGCTGTTAGGGAGGGAGCTCTGGGTTTTGACCCAGTAACAGTGAAGGAACAGCGATATATTTCCAAGTCAGGGTGGTGAGTGACTTGGAGGGGAACTTTCAGACACCCTGGTCCACTCCTCCATCACCCTCTACAACTCAACCCCCTCCCACGGCACCTTCCCATGCAACCGCAGAAGGTGCAACACCTGCCCCTTTACTTCCCCTCTCCTCACCATCCAAGAGCCCAAACACTCCTTTCAAGTGAAGCAGCATTTCACTTGCACTTCCCTCAATTTAGTCTACTGCATTCGTTGCTTCCAATGCGGTTTCCTCTACATTGGAGAGACCAAACGCAGACTGGGTGACTGCTTTGCAGAACACCTTCAGTCTGTCCGCAAGCATTACCCAGACCTCCCTGTCGCTTGCCATTTTAACACTCCACCCTGCTCTCATGCCCACATGTCTGTCCTTGGCCTGCTGCATTGTTCCCGTGAAGCTCAACGCAAACTGGAGGAACAGCACCTCATCTTCCGACTAGGCACTTTACAGCCTTCCGGACTGAATATTGAGTTCAACAATTTTAGATCACGAACTCTCTCCTCCATCCCCACCCCCTTTCCGATCCCCCCTTTATTTATTTTTTTTTTTCCCCCAATAATTTATATAGATTTTTCTTTTCGAACCTATTTCCATTATTTTTAAATGTATTTCCATCCATTGTTTTATCTCTACCTTTTAGCCCATTTCGATTCCTTCACCCCACCCCACCCCCACTAGGCCTATCTGTACCTTGCTCGTCCTGCTTTCTACCCTTAATTAGCACATTCTTTAGATAATATCACCACCTTCAACACCTCTTTGACCTTTTGTCTATGACATCTTTTGGTTATCTCCACCTATCACTGACCCTCTATCCAGCTCTACTTCCCCCCTCCGCCCCCCTCCCCCCCCCGCCCCCCTAAACCGGCTTATATTTCAGCTCTTTTCTATTTTTCCTTAGTTCTGATGAAGAGTCATATGGACTCGAAACGTTAACTGTGTCCCTCTCCGCAGATGCTGTCAGACCTCCTGAGTTTTTCCAGGTATTTTTGTTTTTGTTTTGGATTTCCAGCATCTGCAGTTTTTTGCATTTATTCAGATGGTGGTGTTCCCATCTATCGGCAGATAACCCTTGTCCTTCTAGATGGTTGTGGTCATGGGGTTGGAAGGTGCTGTCAAAGGAGCCTTGGTTAATTCCTACAGTACATCTTGTAGATGGTACACACTGCTGCTACTGTGCGTTTGTGGTGGAGGGAGTGAATGTTTGTGGATGTGGTGTCAATCAAGCGAACTGCTTTGTCTTGGACTGTGTCAAGCTTCTTGAGTGTTGTAGGAGCTGCACTCATCCAGGGAAGTGGGGAATATTCCATCACACTCCTGACTTGTGCCTTGTAGATAGTGGACAGGCTTTGGGGAGTCAGGAGGTGGGTTACTCATCGCACGATACCTAGCCTCTGAACTCCTCTTATAGCCACAGCATTTATATGGCAAATTCAGTTCAGTTTCTGGTCAATGGTAACCCTCAGGATGTTGATAGTGGGGGATCCAGTGATGGTAATGCCATTGAACATCAAGGGGCCATGGTTAGATTCTCCCTTGTTGGAGATGGTCATTACCTGGCACTTGTGTGGCACGAATGTTACTTGCCACTTGTCAGCCCAAGCCTGGATATTGTTCAGGTCTTGCTGCATTTGGACATGGGCTGCTTCAGTATCTGAGGAGTCGCAAATGGTGCTGAACACTGTGCAATTATTAGTGAAATCCCCACTTCTGACCTTATGATGGAAGGAGGGTCATTGATGAAGCAGCTGAAGATGGTTGGGACGAGGACACTACCCTGACTGATAATAGCTTGGATGAACGGACAGATGGCATGGTTGCTAAATTTGCTGATGACACAAAGATCGGTAGAAAAGTAAATTGTGAAGAGAACATAAGGGGGCTACAAAAAGATATAGATAGGTTAAGTGAGTGGGCAAAGATCTGGCAAATGGAGTATGATGTGGGCAAATGTGAAATTGTCTATTTTAGCAGGAAGAATAAAAAATGAAGTACATTATCTAAATGGTGAGAGATTGCAGAGCTCTGAGGTGCAGAGGGGTCTCGGTGTCCTAGTGCACGAATCGCAAAAGGCTAGTCCACAGGTACAGCAAGTATTTATGAAAGCTAATAGAATGTTATCATTTATTTAAGGGGAATTGATTACAAAAGTAGGGAGGCTATGCTTCAGTCCTCCAGGGCATTGGTGAGACCACATCTGAGTACTGTGTATAGTATTGGTCTCCTTATTTAAGGAAGCATGTAAATGTATTGGAAGCAGTTCAGAGAAGGTTTACTAGACTCCAGTACCTGGATTGGGTGGGTTGACTTATAAGGAAAGGTTGGACAGGCTAGGCTTGTATCCACTGGAATTTAGAGGAGTAAGAGGCGACTTGATTGAAACATATAAGATCCTGAGGGGTCTTGACAGGGTGGATTTGGAAAGGATGCTTTCTCTGGTGGGAGAATCTAGAACTAGGGGTCACTGTTTAAAAATAAGGGGTCACCCATTTTAGACAGAGAGGAGGAGAAATATTTTCTTTCAGAGGGTTGTGAGTCTTTGGAACTCTTCTTTAAAAGGCAGGAAAACTGGGTCTTTGAATATTTTTAATGCATGGGGGTAGGTAGGAATGCGGAGTTAAGGTTACAATCAGATCAGCCATGATCATATTGTATTGCGGAGCAGGCTCAAGGGGCCAAGTGGCCTACTACTGCTCATAATTCATATGTTCATATGTATGTTTATATGTTCTTTGACAACTTTGACAGTTCCTTCACAGCTGTGTCAGTTTATTGACAGCTTTGAAAGTTCCGTGACAGCTGGCCAGTTCTTCGACAGTTCATTGACAGCTGGACAGCTCTTTGACAGTTCATTGACAGCTGGACAGCTCTTTGACAGTTCTATGACAACATGACAGTTCTAATGAGATTGTGTTAAAAGTGCATAATCATTTTCACTTTTAACAACCCCAAAAGGTGCCTTTCCTCTACTTGTCCCTGGACCCCGTCCAAAGGGGTACCCTAGCTATTCAAACAAATCCACCAAGTTCACACCTCCTCTTACCTGGTCTAATCTGCACACTCTGGTTTTCACACTGTTGGCCAACCAAAATCTCACTTCAGTGGAGGCAGTGGTGATTTAAATGGCAACATGCCTCTGCAAACTGCGCATGTGTGAACCCCAGATTGACTCCAGTCCCGCCCCCGCGAAAATGAGAAACACCAGATTCAGGGTGGTACTTCGAATTTCCGAGATTTTCAAGTCGATGAATATTTCCAGCATTTTCTGTTTTCACAGAATCACAAAATTTTAACGGCACAGAAGGCCATTCGGCCCATGGTGACTGCACCAGCTCTCCAAATGAGCATTATGACCTAGTGCCATTGCCCTGCCTTTTCCCCGTACCCCTGCACATTGTTTCTATTCAAATAATCATCTAATGTCCTCTTGAATGCCCTGATTGAACCTGCATCCACCGCACATCTAGGCAGCGCATTCCAGACCTGAGCCACTCGTTGTGTGAAAAAGATTTTCTCATGTCACACTTGCTTCTTTTGCAAATCACTTTAAATCTGTGCCCTCTCGTTCTTGATCCTTTTACGAGTGGAAACAGCTTCTCCCTGTCTACTCTGTCCAGCCCCCTCATGATTTTGAACATCTCTATCAAATCTCCTCACAGCCGCCTTCTCTCCAAGGAGAACAGTCCCAACCTCTCCAATCTATCCTCATAGCTGAAGTTTCTCATCCCTGGAACCATTCTTGTAAACCTCTTCTGCACTCTCTCAAAGATGTTCACATCCTTCCTATAATGTGGCACCCAGAACTGTACACAATACTCAAGCTGGAGTATCTTATGTGTCTTATATACATTCAGGATAACCTGCTTGCACTGACAGTCATAGATTCATAGAGTTTTACAGCACAGAAACAGGCCCTTCAGCCCATCGTGTCCATGCTGGACATCAAGCCCCTATCTATTCTAATCCCATTTCCCAGCACTTGGCCTGTAGCCCTGTATGCTATGGCATTTCAAGTGCTCATCTAAATACTTCTTAAATGTTGTGAGGGTTCCCCCTCAACCACCCTTTCAGGTAGTGAGTTCCAGATACCTTCCACCCTCTGGGTGAAAAAATCTTTCCTCAAATCCCCTCTGAACCTCCTGCCCCTTACCTTAAATCTATGCCCCCTGGTTATTGACCGCTCCATTAAGGGGAAAAGTTTTTTCCTAGCTACTCTATCTACCCTCATAATTTTGTATACCTCGATCAGGTCCCCCCTCAGCCTTCTCTGCTCTGAGGAAAACAACCCCAGCCTATCCAGTCTCTCTTCATAGCAGAAACCCTCCAGCCCAGGCAACATCCTGGTGAATCACCTCTGCGCCCCCTCCAGTGCAATCACATCCTTTCTATACTGTGGCAACCAGAACTGCACACAGTACTCCAGCTGTGGCCTAACTAACATTTTATACAGCTCCATCATAACCTCCCTGCTCTTGCATTCAATTATTCAATGCTAATAAAGGAAAGTATCCCATATGCCTTCTTAACCACCTTATCTACCTGTGCTGCTGCCTTCAGGGATCTATGGACATGTACACCAAGGTCCCTCTGATCCTCTGTATTTCCTAGGGTCCTACCATTCATTGTGTATTCCCTTGCTGTGTTAGTCATCCCAAAATGCATCACTTCACACTTCTCAGGATTAAATTCCATTTGCCACTGCTCTTCCCATTTTACCTGCCCATCTATATCGTCCTGTAATCTAAGGCTTTCCTCCTCACTATTTACGACACCACCAATTTTCATCTCATCTGCGAACTTACTGATCATACCTCCTATTATTCATGTCTAGATCATTAATGTACACTACAAACAGCAAGAAGTCCAGCACCAAACCCTGCGGTACACCATTCGTCACAGGCTTCCAGTCATAAAAACAACCTTCAACCATCACTCCAGCAAGTTAGTTAAACATTGTTTCCCCTTTAGAAATCCATGCTGGCTCTTCCTTATCAATCCATATTTTTCCATGTGACTACTAATTCTATCCCGAATAATTGTTTCTAGAATCTTGCCCACCACTGAAGTTAAACTGACTGGTCTGTAATTACTGGGCTTATCCTTACAACCTTTTTTGAACAAGGGCATAATGTTTGCAATTCTCCAGTCCTCTGGCACCTCCCCCGAGTCTAGGGAAGACTGAAAGATCCTGGCTAGTGCCCCTGCAATTTCTACTCTAACTCCCTTCAATATCCTTGGGTGCACCTCATCCGGTCCCAGTGCCTTGTCAACTTTAATTACCGACAGTCTATTCAACACTTCCTCCTCATCAATTTTGAACCCTTCTAGCGACAGAGTTTTCTCGTCTGTCACTGTGGCCTGGGTAGCATCTACCTCCTTGGTAAAGATGGAAGCAAAGTATTCATTTAATACCTCAGCCATGGCCCCTATGTCCATGTATAAATTCCCTTTTAGGTCCCTAATTGGCTCTACTCCTTTTACCACCCTTTTGCTACTTATATGCCTATAGAAGACTTTGGGATTCCCCTTTATGTTGGCTGCCAGTCTTTTCTCATAATCCCTCTTCACTTCTCTAATATGTTTTTTCACCTCCCCTCTGAACCTTCTGTATTCCTCTTGGTTCTCAATTGTATTTTCTACCTGACACCTGTCATCAGCGCATTTTCTCTTCTTTATCTTAATTTCAATCTCCTTTTTCATCCAGGGAGCTCTGGGTTTGTTTGCCCTACCTTTCCCTTTCGATGGGATATACCTTGACTGTGCCCAAACCAATTCTTTTTTGAAGGTAGCCTTGAGGGTTGCTGTTGCTTTTTGAAGGTAGTTCAACTACAGTTTTTCCTGCCAATCTTTTGTTCCAGTCTGTCTGGCCCAGCTCCGTTCTTGCCCCATTGAAGTCGGCTCACGCTCAGTTAATTATTCTTACTCTGGATTGCCTATTGTCCTTTTCTATCATCATCCTAAAATGTACAATACAATGATCACTATCTCCTAAATGTTCTCCCACTGACACTTGATCCATTTGGCCCACCTCATTTCCAAGAACCAGGTCCAACAGTGCATCTTTTCTTGTTGGATTGGACACATACTGCTGTACAAAATTCTCCTGAACACAATCTAGGAACTTTTGCCCCTCTCTGCCCTTTACACCGGTCTACATTCGGGTAATTAAAGTCCCCCATTACAGCTACTCTATAATGCTTGCATCTTTCTGTGATTTCCCTGCAGATTTGTTCTTTTATGTCCTTCTCACTAGTTGGCGGCCTGTAGACTACACCGAGCAATGTAATTGCACCCTTTTTGTTCCTTATTTCTAGCCAAATTGATTCTGTCCTTGACCCCTCTGGGACATCCTCTTTCTCTAGCACTGCAATGTTTTTATTTCAGATTTTCAGCATCTGCAGTATTTGGCTTTTGTTACTGTATTTCCCTGTTCATCCATCCCACATACAGATGTGGGAGCAGGTACACGGGAAGCTGGGAGCAGTGCACAATCAGACTATATAAGACTGCCAAGTGTACCGGCTGATAAAGCACCACCTGGCACAATTTGCCAACCTGGTGCCGTTTACTGCTGGTCAGGATCAAACCCTGACATAAACCTACAGCTTTTTAATCACTTTGCCAGGCATCTCGCTGAATTAAACCAGTATCAGGAATCTGCCAGCTACCCTACTCAAACAGCTGAAATTCTCATCTCCTTTCCTGAGTGTACAGAGGTCAGCAGGCAACACAGAGCAAGGCTGGGATTCACTGTGAGTGATATGTACCCAGGGAGTGCCCAGGCTCCAAGAACCCCCTCCCCCAACCCCTGCCGACCCCAAACCCCCTCTATAATGCCCACTTTGCCCACTCCCCCAAATCCCCTGTAGACCTTCACAGATTAACATTGACCTCACCTTCTGCTTGTTGGGTTTGATGCAGCGAATGAAGAAGGGGTTGGATGAGCTGAGTGTTGCCATTAGTGAGTGCAGAGAGTCCTAGAGGGAACCAAACCAATACAGCAGTGAGAAGAGAATCACCTTAATCTCCAACATCCTCACCCTCTCCCACTCGCCCCTCACCCCCCTACACTCATCCCCTCCTTCCTCCTGCCCAATGCACCCCAATCCCCTCACACCCTTATCCTTACCCACATATCCTTACGCACACTCCCCTTAATCACCAACACCCTCACCCTCGCCCACTCACCACTTCACCCCCCCAAATCCTCTAATACTCTCCCCGTCTCATCCCCACCCTCCTCCTGCCTCACCCACCCCAATCCCCCTCTTACTCTCACCCCTGCACCAATCCCACTGTGGCTCTATCAAAGAGCAGGACCAACAGAGGGAGCGGCCTGTGGAGGGCACAGTCACAGGCCTGGGGAATGTTGGGTGATCATGGGATGAATGATGGAGGTGCTGCAGTGGTAAATTCAAGGCACAAACTCTCCAAGATCTCGGCATCATTTGGGGATTTTTGGAGACTCTGTCCCTTTGGTACCAAATTGGTGAAATTAGCTTTTGGAAAAGCTCTGCAATAATTTAAACCCTGGTAAGTCTCAAACTCTCCTACTGAGGCAGAAACAGAGGGGGGAGAGGTGGGGGTGGGGGTTGGCAGGATGTGTGGTATCAGCACATAACTTTTTACAGCCTAGCCAAAGCCCGTGGGTTGGGTCAAGGTTCAAGAGGTCATGCGGTGAGAGCATAAGGGGTCAGGGCTCGTGGGTCAGAGTTTGAGGGGTCAGTGGGGTTTGGGCTTGAGAGGTCATGGTTCAGGGCTTCAGGAGTCAAGGGTCAGGGAGTCAAGACTCAAGGAATCAGAGGTTCAGGGTTTGTGGGGTCAGGGCTCAGAGACAAGTCCAGCGAACACTTACCCGGAACTGGGAGCTAACAGTTGGTTTCCGTCTCTGTGTTCCCACCTTCACTGTGTCATCCCCATTATTACGACTGTAAACTCTCTCAAACAAATCATAGATAAAGTCCAGTCTGAAACAGGACAATTCAGAACATTGATCAGAAAAATATCAAGAAGAATTCAATGTCACAAGAGCTTTGCTCCTCTCACATAGACACATTTTGAAGCTGAGATTCCCCCAGGTACAGCATTCAAATATTGCCCAGAAACAAAAACAGACTCAGACATGGCTGAATTTTCCTCGTCCTGTGGAGGTGGGACTGGAGCCGAAACCAGGAGCATATTCGGAGATTAATGAATGCCTCATTTGACAATGGTTACCAGCCCGGCTGCAGTGGGCAGACAATTAACCCAAATAAGGACCTACATGGGGGCAGAGTGAGGACACCATGGGAGTCTTCCCAATGTCAGACCATTCCCCATCCATCTGAACCAGACCATCAGCAACATGCCACAGTCTTCGACAACTCTTCATCAGCCAAACACGGAGCCGTTGAGATGCAACACTCACAGCTGCAATACAGCTTGATCCTCCTTTCCCTATGGTGGCCTGACTGGCAGGATTTTTAGTTTGTCCAAATCCTTCAGAAAGTGCCTCCAATCTCTTGCCTGTCTCAGCATTGCCCACCTCCCCAGGTGGAGCAGCCAGCTGGACAGCACAGCGAGCCCTCCCATTAGGCCTCCCTCGTTCCTGGACAATCCACTGCCATGAATTGGACAAGGCCCCTGGAGGTGGCTTCGTAATTGGCAACACAACCGGGAAAATGCAGCCTCGAGAGATGTACATAGAGTTCTCACCTACTGTCCTTTAGCATGTACAGAATATCATCTCGAAAAGTGTCCCTGTTTTTTTCAAGAAATCCACGGACATCATACATGACCTGGAACAGAAAACAGACGGTCAGGGGCTAAGGGTCACAGACTGAGAGGGGGCTAGGATTATGGGGTGATCTGAACCCCAGGGGAAGGGGATGCAGCTCTTTGTGCTGAGTGATATGGACACCGAGTGATACTGAGACCATGTGATATATACAGCGTGTAATACTGAGACTGTGTGATACTGAGACCGTGTGATACTGAGACCACGTGAGACTGAGACCGTGTGATGCTGAGACCGTGTGATACTGAGACCATGTGATACTGAGGCCACGTGATACTGAGACCATGTCATGCTGAAACCGTGTGATACTGAGACCATGTGATATATACAGCGTGTAATACTGAGACTGTGTGATACTGAGACCGTGTGATACTGAGGCCACGTGAGACTGAGACCGTGTGATGCTGAGACCGTGTGATACTGAGACCATGTGATACTGAGGCCACGTGATACTGAGACCATGTCATGCTGAAACCATGTGATACTGAGACCATGTGATACTCGGACCATGTGATACTCAGACCATGTGATACTGAGACCATGAGATACTGAAACTGTGTTATACTGAGATCATGTGATACTGAGACCATGTGATACTGAAACTGTGATACTGAGATCATGTGATACTGAGACCATGTGATACTGAAACTGTGCGATACTGAGATCATGTGATACTGAGACCATGAGATACTGAAACTGTGTTATACTGAGATCATGTGATATTGAGACCGTGTGATACTGAGGCCATGTGATATTGAGACCGTGTGATACTGAGACTGTGTGATATGTACAGCGTGTGATACTGAGACTGTGATACTGAAACAGTGTGATACTGAGACCGTGTGATACTGAAATTGTGATACTAAGATCATATGATACTGAGACCATGTGATACTGAAACTGTGTTATACTGAGATCATGTGATACTGAGACCATGTGATACTGAAACTGAGATACTGAGACCATGTGATACTGAAACTGTGTTATACTGAGATCATGTGATACTGAGACCATGTGATACTGAAACTGTGTGATACTGAGATCATGTGATACTGAGACCATGTGATACTGAAACTGTGTGATACTGAGATCATGTGATACTGAGACCATGAAATACTGAAACTGTGTGATACTGAGATCATGTGATACTGAAACTGTGTGATACTGAGACCATGTGATACTGAGACCATGTGATATGAACACTGTGGGCAGGATTTTTAGGTCCGTGGGCGGGTGCAATCGGCGGGCCCGGGATCGGCCGAACAGACAACCGCCCGCGATTGGACCCCAACCACAATTTCACACTGGCCGGACAATTAACGACAAGCCAGTGTGAAGAGTGCGCTGAAATGCTCAGCACTGCCGGGGTGGGGGCGGGAGGAGGGTGGGCGCTGGCGTAAGTGCATGCACGGACTTCCTAAAGGCGGAGAGCTGCCTGAGGCAGCTGAAGGCTCTAAAAACAATAAATAAAATTTGTGAAGTCCAGATAAAAATGTCCACACATCACAGTCAATCACCTGAACATATGCATGAGAAAATTGCTGTCCATTGATTTTAATTTTTTTTATTTAATAACAGAAATTTCATCCCACCCTTGGTTAAGGTTTGATGAAAAATGCAAAGTCTGTCCAGCTGATTCGCCCATCCGCCAACCGTAAGGTTGGATGGACCATGAAAAGTCAGAGACAATTACAACTTTAATGACCTTCGTCGGGCACACTTCCGACTTTCATATGCGCCCATTGACTGAAATATCACACAAGCATGAGATAACGTCAGGACGCTCACCTGACGTCATCCCAGGCGATTTCATATCCGATCAGGTCAGAGGCATGCCTGCACATCGATCCAAAACTTCTGCCCCATGTGATACTGAGAACATGTGATAATGAGACTGTGTGATTCTAAGACCATGTGATATGGAGATTGTGCGATATGGACACCATGTGATACTGAGACTATGTGATACTGTGGCTGTGTGATAGTGAAACTGTGTGATATTGCGACTGTGTGATATGAACACCATGTGATACTGAAACCATGTGACTCTGAGACCTTGTAATACTGAGACTGTGTGATATGTACACCGTGTGATATGTACACTGTGTCATACTGAGACCAAGTGATATGTACATGGTGTGATACTGAGAACGCATGATATTTACACCGTGTGATACTGAGACAGTGTGATATGGAGACCATGTGATACTGAGACCGTGTGATACAGAGACTCTGTGGAATGGAGCCAATGTGATACTGAGACCATGTGATATGGAGACTGTGTGATACTGAGACTGTGTGATATGGGCACAATGTGATACTGGGACTGTGTGATACCTAGACTGTGTGATATGGACACCATATGATACTGAGACCATGTAATACCAGGACCGTGAGGTACTGGGGCCATTGATACTGGGACCTTGGGAGACTGAGACCGTGTCATGGAAACATAGAAACTAGGAGCAGGAGTAGGTCATTCCGCCCTTTGAGCCTGCTCCACTATTCATTATGATCATGGTTGATCATCCAACTCAATAGCCTGCTCCTGCTTTCTCCCCATACCCTTTGGTCCCTTTCACCCCAAGAGCTATATCTAACTCCTTCTTGAAAACATACAATGTTTTGGTCTCAACTACCTTCTATGGTAGCGAATTCCACAAGTTCACCACTCTCTGGGTGAAGAAATTTCTCCTCATCTCAGTCTTAAATGGTCTACCCCATATCCTCAGACTGTGACCCCTGGTTCTGGACTCTCCCACCATCAGGAACATCCTTCCTGCATCTACCCTGTCTAGTCCTGTTAGAATTTTATAGGTTTCTATGAGATTCCCCCTCATTCTTCAGATCTCCAGAGAATATAATCCTAACCGACTCAATCTCTCCTCATATGTCAGTCCTGCCATCCCAGGCAAAAACAGAATTACCTGGAAAAACTCAGCAGGTCTGGCAGCATCGGCGGAGAAGAAAAGAGTTGACGTTTCGAGTCCTCATGACCCTTCCGCAGAACTGAGTAAAGTTAGGAGAGGAGTGAAATATAAGCTGGTTATTTCACCCCTCTCCTAACTTTACTCAGTTCTGCGGAAGGGTCATGAGGACTCGAAACGTCAACTTTCTTCTTCTCCGCCGATGCTGCCAGACCTGCTGAGTTTTTCCAGGTAATTCTGTTTTTGTTTTGGATTTCCAGCATCCGTAGTAGTTTTTTGTTTTTACCGCCATCCCAGGAATCAGTCTGGTAAACCTTCGCTGCACTCCCTCTATAGCAAGAACATCCTTCCTCAGATAAGGAGACCAAAACTGCACACAATATTCCAGGTGTGGTCCCACCAAGGCCCTGTATAATTGCAGCAAGACATCCCTGTTCCTGTACTCGAATCCTCTGGCTATGAAGGCCAATATTTGCCTTCTTTACCACCTGCTGCACCTGCACGCTTACCTTCAGCGACTGGTGTACAAGGACACCCAGGTCTCATTGCACATTCCCCTTTCTCAATTTATAGCCATTCAGATAATAATCTGCCTTCCTGTTTTTGCTACCAAAGTGGATAACCTCACAATTATCCACATTATACTGCATCTGCCATGCATTTGCCCACTCACTCAGCTTGTCCAAATCACACTGAAACATCTCTGCTTCCTCCTCACAGCTCACCCTCCCACCCAGCTTTGTGTCATCGGCAAATTTGGAGATATTACATTTAGTTCCCTCATCTAAATCATTAATATATATTGTGAATAGCTGGGGCCCCAGCACCGATCCCTGCGGTATCCCACTAGTCACTGCCTGCCATTCGGAAAAAACCCGTTCATTCCTACTCTTTGTTTCCTGTCTGCCAACCAGTTTTCTATCCATCTCAATACACTACCCCCAATCCCATGTGCTTTAATGTTACACGCTAATCTCTTATGTGGGACTTTGTCGAAAGCCTTCTGAAAGTCCAAATAAACCACATCCACTGGCTCTCCCTCATCAACTCTACTAGTTACATCCTCGAAAAATTCCAGTAGATTTGTCAAGCATGATTTCCCTTTAATAAATCCATGCTGACTCTGTCCGATTTTGCCACTGTTTTCCAAGTGCTCAGCTATTAAATCTTTTATAATGGACTCTAAAATTTTCCCCACTACCGACATCAGGCTGACTGGTCTATAATTCCCTGTTTTCTCTCTACCTCCTCTACCTTAAATAGTGGGGTTACATTAGCTACCCTCCAATCTGTAGGAACTGTTCTAGAGTCTATAGAATCTTGGAAGATGACCACCAATGCATCCACTATCTCTAGGGTCACTTCCTTAAGTACTCTGGGATGTAGATTATCAGGCCCCGGGATTTATCGGCCTTCAATCCCATCAATTTCCCCAACACCATTTCCCTACTAATACTGATTTCTTTCAGTTCCTCCCTCTCACTAAACCCTGTGTTCCCCAGCGTTTCTGGTATGTTATTTGTGTCCTCCTTTGTGAAGACAGAACCAAAGTATGTATTTAGTTGGTCAGCCATTTCTTTGTTCCCCATTATAAATTCCCCATTATAAATTTCTGACTGTAAGGGACCTACATTTGTCTTCACCAATCTTTTTTTCTTCACATACCTATTGAAACTTTTACAGTCAGTTTTTATGTTCCCTGCAAGCTTACTCTCGTACTCTATTTTCCCCTTCTTAATCAATCTCTTGGTCCTCCTTTGCTGAATTCTAAACTGCTCCCAATCCTCAGGCCTGTTGTTTTTTCTGGTCAATTTGTATGCCTCTTCCTTGCATCTAATACTAGCTCTAATTTTCCTTGTAAGCCATGGTTTGGCCACCTTTCCTGTTTTACTTTTGCGCCAGACAGGAATAAACAATTGTTGCAGTTCATCCATACGCTCTTTGAACGTTTGCCATTGCCTATCCACCATCATCCCTTTAAGTAACGTTTTCCAATCCATCTCATATCATCGTGTCATACTGAGACTGTGGATATGGAGACCGTGTGACAGTGAGACAGGGTGATAAAGATAAATAAAGTATATGGCATCCTAGGCTTCATTACTAAGGGCATAAAGTACAAAAGCAAGGAAGTTATGATAAACCTTTATAAAACACTGGTTCAGCCTGAACTGGAGTATTGTGTCCAGTTCTGGGCACCGCACTTTAGGATGTGAAGGCATTGGAGAGAGTGCAGAAAAGATTTACGAGAATGGTTCCAGGGATGAGGAACTTCAGTTATGTGGATAAATTGGAGAAACTGGGACTGTTTTTCTTGGAGATGGGAAGGGTGAGAAGAGATTTGATGGAGGTATTCAAAATCATGAGGGATCTGGGCAAAGAAACACAAAAACTAGGAGCAAGAGTAGGCCATTCGGCCCTTCGAGCCTGATCCGCCATTCAATATGATCATGACTAATCCTCTATCTCAATGCCATAATCCCGCTTTCCCTCCAGACCCCTTGATGCCCCTAATATCCAAAAAAAATCAACTTCTTTCTTGAATATACTCAGTGACCTGGCCTCCACAGCCTTCTGTGGTAGAGAATTCCACAGGTTGACCACCCTCTGAGTGAAGAAATTTTTCCTCATCTCAGTTCTAAATGGCCTGCTCTGTATCCTGAGACTGTGGCCCCTGGTATTACCCATTCTACCCAGACAGAGTAGATAGGGAGAAACTGTTCCCATTGGTGGAAGGATCAAAAATGAGAGAGCACAGATTTAAGGTAATTGGTAAAAGATGCAATGATGAAATGAGGAGAATCTTTTTCACACAGCGAGTGGTTAGGATCTGGAATACACTACCTGAGAGTGTGGTGGAGGCAGGGTCAACTGATTCTTTAAGAAGTGAATTGGATCATGATTCTATGTGATGTGGATACAGTGTGAGTCTGACACCGTGTGTTGTGGACAACACGTGATATTTCTGTTTACACTCACCTCCCCAGCATAATGTCTTATTCCAAATTGATGATCAGTTACCCGTGGCTTCACATAGAATGAGTTACTCTGCAAAAAAATGGCAAAAGGTCCTTTTAGTCTCTGGAAATATGAGGGTAACATAAGAGGAGATGGAGAGAGTGAGGAGATAAACAGATTGAGGAGATGGAGTGAATGATGGGATGGGCAGACTGAGGGAATCAAGAGAGTAAAGAGATGGAGAGAGTGAGGGGATGGAGAGAGTGAGGTAATGGAGGGAGTGAGGAGATGGAGAGAGTGAGGGGATGGAGAGAGTGAGGAAATGGAGGCAGTGAGGAGATGGAGAGTGTGAGGGGATGGAGAGAGTGTGGAGCTGGAAGGAGTGAGGGGATGCAGAGAATGAGGAGAAGGAGTAATTGAGAGAATGGAGAGAGTGAGCGGATAGAGAGTGAGGATGTGGAGAGAGTGAGGATGGCAATAATCATGGGTGATTTTAAACCACACATAAACTGAATAAATCAGATTGGCAGTAGTAGCCTGCATGAGGAGCTCTTAGAATGCTTTCGAGAGAGTTTCTTAGAGCAGCATGTTCTGGAACCAACCAGATAGCAGGTTATATTAGACTTGGTATTATGTCATGTGACAGGATTAATTAATGACCTCAGAGTAAAGGCACCCCTAGGTAGCAGTGACCACAACATGATTGAATTTTACATCCAGTTTGAAAGGGAGAATAGCAGGTCTAAGACTAGAATCTTAAACTTAAATAAGGCCAACTATGTGGGGGTGAAAGCTGAGCTGGCTGAAGTGAACTGAGAAACTAGACTAGAGGATAGACAATAGAGAAGCAGTGACAGACATTTAAGGGGATATTTCAGAATATTCAGAATAAGTACATTCCTACTATAAAGAAAAATTCTAAGAGGAGGACCCAACATCTGTGGTTAACCAAAGATGTTAAGGAAAGCATCAAGCTTAACGAAAACTCCACAAAGATGAGTGGCAGGACAGGTAATTGGTCAGAATATAAAGAATGGCAGAGAATGACTAAAACGTTAATCAGGAGAAAGAAATTAGAGTACGAGAGGAAGCTAGCTAAAAATGTAAAAACAGATAGCAAGAGTTTCTACAGATATTTAAGAAGGAAAAGAGTAAGTAAAGTGAGTGTTGGTCCTCTAGAGAATGAGAATGGGGAGTTAATAGTAGATAATAAGGAAATGGTGGAAGAAATAAACAAATATTTTGCTTCTGTGTTCACTTTGAGGATACAAAAAACATTCCAGTAATAGCTGCAAATCAGGAGGTGAACGAGAGAAAGGAAATTGATGGAGCTGCGGGCTGGCAAGTCTCCGGGTCCCGATGGACTACATCCTAGGGTCTTAAAAGAGGTGGCTAATGAGATAATCGATGTGCTGGTGTTAATTTTCCAAAATTCACTAGATTCAGAAAAGGTTCCATCAGGCTGGAAAGTAGCAAATATATCCCCTCCATTCAAGAAGGGAGGGAGGCAGAAAACAGGAAACTATAGGCCAGTTAGCTTGATGTCTGTCATGGGGAAGTTATTAGAATCGATCATAAAGAGCTTGTAGCTGGGCACTTAGAATAGCTCAAGGCAATCGGGAAGAGTCAGCATGATTTTGTGAAAGAAAATCATGTTTAACCAAATTATTGGAGTTTTTTGAAGGAATAACATGTGCAGTGGATAAAGGGAGCCTGTAGATGTACTGAACTTGTATTTCCAGAAGGCATTTGATAAGGTGCCATATCAAAGGTTATTATGGAAAATAAGACCGTACGGTGTAAGGGTAAAATATTTGCCTGGATAGAGGATTGGCTGGCTGGCAGAAAACAGAGAGTATGCATAAATGGGTCTTTTTCTGATTGGCAATCCCACAGGGGTCTGTACTGGGGCCTTAACTTTTTATGATTTACATCAATGACTTAGATGAGGGGAGTGAAGACATGGTAGCAAGATTTGCAGATGACACATAGATAGGTAGGAAAGTATGTTGTGAAGAGAACATGAGAAGGTTGTAGATGGATATAGATAGGTTGTGTGAGTGGGCAAAGATCTGGCAAATGGGAAAATGTTTGGTTGTTCACTTTGGTAGGAAGAACAAAAAAGCAAAGTATTACTTAAATGGAGTATGGCTGCAGAATTCTGAGCTGCAGGGGGATCTAAGTGTTCTAGTACATGAGTCACAAAAGGTTAGTATGTAGGTACAGCAAGTAATTAAGAGGGCTAATGGAATGCTACCCTATATTACAAGAGGGATTGAACATAAAAGTAAGGACAGTATGCCTCAGTTATACAGGGCATTGGTGAGACCACATCTCCAATACTGTGTGCAATTTTGGTCTTCTTATTTAAGGAAGGATGTAAATGCATTGGAGGCGGTTCAGAGGGGGTTTACTAGATTGTTACCTGGAATAAGTGGGTTGTCTTATGAGGAAAGGTTGGACAGACTGGGCTTGTTTCCACTGGAGTTTAGAAGAGTGAGGGGTGATTTGATTGAAGTATACAAGATCCTGAACGGCCTTGACAAGGTAGACATCGAAAGGATGTTTCCTCATGTGGGTGAATCCAGAACTAGGAGGCACTGTTTTAAAATTAGGGGTCGCCCTTTAGGACAGAGATGAGGAGAATTTTTTTCTCTCAGAGGGTTGTGGATCTTTGGAGCTCTCTGCCTCAGAAGGTGGTGGGGGCGGGGTCACTGAATATTTTTAAGGCGGAGGTAGATAGATTCTTGTTAGGCAAGGGAATCAAAGGTTATCGGGGTTAGATGGGAATGTGGAAATCAAAACACAAGAAGATCAGCCATGATTATTGAATGGCGGAGCAGGCTCGAGGGGCCAAATAGTCTCCTCCTGTTCCTATTTCTTATGTTCTTATGTGAGGTGATGAAGAGAGCGAGGATTTCAAGAGAGTGAGGAGAAGGAGAGATTATGGAGATGGAGAGACTGAGGGGATGGAGGGATTAAGGATTTCAAGAGAGTGAGGAAATGAATAGATTGAGGGGATGGACAGAATGAGGTAATCGAGAAAGTGAGCTGGAAAGAGTGAGGGAAGGGAGACTGAGAGGATGGAGAGAGTGAGGTGATGGAGTGAGAATTTGGAAAGAGTGAGGAGAGGGAGAGATTATAGAGATGGAGAGAGTGAGGGGATGGAGAGAGTGAGGGGCTGGAGAGAGTGAGGAGATGGAGAGAGTGAGGAGATGGAGAGAGTGAGGGGGGATAGAGTGAGGGGGGATAGAGTGAGGGGACAGAGAGATTAGAAGATAGAGGTAGGGAGGGGATGCAGAGAGTGAGGAGGTGGAGAGACTGGGGATGGAGAGAGTGAGGGGGCAGAGAGAGTGAGGAGATAGAGGCAAGGAGGGGTGCAGAGAGTGAGAAGATGGAGAGAGTGAGGGGATGGAGAGAGTGCGGATTTGGAGAGAATGAGGAGAGGAAGAGATTATTGAGATGCAGAGAGTGAAGGGATGGAGAGAGTGAGCAGAAGGAGAGATTAAGGATTTTGAGAGAGTGAGGAAATGGACAGAGTGAGGAGATAAATAGAGTGCAGAGTGAGTGATGGGATGGACAGAGTGAGGGGATCAAGAGAGTGAGGAGATGGAGAGAGTGAACAGCTGAAGAGAGTGGCGAGATGGAGAAAGCGAGGGGTTGGTGAAAGTGAGGGAATGGAGAGAGTCAGGATTTGGAGAGAGTAAGGAGATGGAGAGATTGGGAAGATGGAGTGAGTGATAGGATGCACAAGGTGAGGGGATCATGAGAGTGAGGAGATGGAGCAAGTGAGGGGATGGAGAGAGTGAGGAGATGGAGAGAGTGAGGGGATGGAGAGAGTGAGGTAATGGAGAGAGTGAGGGGATGGAGAGAGTGAGAAGATTGAGGCAGGGAGGGTTGCAGAGAGTGAGAAGATGGAGAGAGTGAGGGGATGGCAGATGCAAGCGGATGGAGAGTGTGCGCATTTGGAGAGGGTGAGGGGTGCAGAGAGTGATGATTTGGGGAGGTTAAGAATTTGGAGAGAGTGAGGAAATGGACAGAGTGAGGAGATAAAGAGAATAAGGAGGTGGAGTGAGTGATGGGATGCACAAGGCGAGAGGATTGAGAGAGTGAGGAGATCGAGAGTCATGAGGAGATGGAGAGATTGAGGAGATGGAGAGAGTGATGTGATGGAGAGAATGATGTGATGGAGAGAATGAAGGGATGAAGACAGTGAGGCGGTGGAGGGAGTGAGGAGATGGAGAGAGTGAGGGCATGGAGAGAATGAGGCGATGTAGAGAGCAAGAGGATGGAAACTGAGGGGGTGGAGAGAGTGAGGGGATGGAGAGAATGAGGGGATGGAGAGAGTGAGATGATGGATATAGTCAGGATTTGAAGAGAGTGGCGAGAGGGATAGGTTATGGAGATGGAGACAGTGAGGGGATGGGGAGAGTGAGGGGATGGAGAGAGTGAGGTTTAGAGAAAGTGAGGGGCTGAAGAAAATGAGGTTTTGGAGAGAATGAGGATGTGGAGAGTGAGGGGATGCAGTGAATGAGGGGACAGAGAGAGTGAGGATGTGGAGAAATCAAGGGGGTGGAGAGAATGAGGATTTGGATGGAGTGAGATGATGGAGGGAGTGATGATTTGGAAAGAGTGAGGAGATGAAGCAAGTGATGATTTGGAGAGCATGAGGATAGTGAGAAAGTAAGAGGATGAAGATGGACGCTTGGGAGATGGAGTGGGAGAGGACACCCAGTCCCCGTGTCGGCCTGAACATGGCCTTAGCAACCAAAGGTGCCCAGGCACCCACTCACCCCGTGCTGAGAGTGCAGCTTCTCGAGTAGCGTGCAGTCAGTCCCCTTTGGAAAGCGACTCTCCTCATTGATCAATGCAAGAAGGCCCAGCTTCTAAAATAAACAACAAGCAACAGTCAGATACCAGTTAGATACAGGCTATAGCTCCCTCTACACTGTACCCATCAAACACTCCCAGGACAGGTACAGCACGGTGTTAGATACAGAGTAAAGCTCCCTCTACACTGTCCCCATCAAACACTCCCAGGACAGGTACAGCATGGGGTTAGATACAGAGTAAAGCTCCCTCTACACTGTCCCCATCAAACACTCCCAGGACAGGTACAGCACGGGGTTAGATACAGAGTAAAGCTCCCTCTACATTGTCCCCATCAAACATTCCCAGGACAGGTACAGCACTGGGTTAAATACAGAGTAAAGCTCCCTCTACACTGTCCCCATCAAACACTCCCAGGACAGGTACAGCACGGGGTTAGATACAGAGTAAAGCTCCCTCTACACTGTCCCCATCAAACACTCCCAACACAGGTACAGCACGGGGTTAGATACAGAGTAAAGCTCCCTCTACACTGTCCCCATCAAACACTCCCAGGACAGGTACAGCACAGGGTTAGATACAGAGTAAAGCTCCCTCTACACTGTCCCCATCAAACACTCCCAGGACAGGTACAGCACGGGGTTAGATACAGAGTAAAGCTCCCTCTACACTGTCCTATGACACCAGTATGGGATTTTGCAGCTTTTCCTGTACCTTTGTGTTCCTGTGATGTGGATCTTGAGCTAAATCAGGAGCAAGTTTATTGTTTGGGCATCAAGTAGTCTAACGGTTTGGGTTATTTCCATGGATTCTTGCTGCGTTTCTTGTCCTTGGGATTTGAAGA
This sequence comes from Cetorhinus maximus, assembly GCF_964194155.1. NCBI lineage: Eukaryota > Metazoa > Chordata > Chondrichthyes > Lamniformes > Cetorhinidae > Cetorhinus > Cetorhinus maximus. The sequence goes on from NC_135889.1 coordinate 128,171,042, forward strand.
GTTTCCTACCTTTTCAATCAGGTCCAAACACTCAGCATTATCCATCCAATCAATTGCTTCCCAACTCATCCCTTCTCTGCAAGAATAAAAAAAATGGACATGAGTCCATGTCAATTTCCCCAGGAGCTGGGGATCCGTCCCAAAGGATAGGATCAGTGGTGTGGAGTCAGGGTTGGTGGGGTGGGTATAGGGTTGAGATCAGAGGTTGAGCCTGGGGGAATGGTCTCACCTGTTGTACTCCAGTTGTTCCAGGGAGAAGATGTGTTTGTTGAAATATTCCTGCAGTTTCTCATTCGCAAAGTTGATGTTGAATTGTTCAAACCGGTTAATCTGTGAAGAAAGAAGGTCAATGTCAGCCATACACTCCTTGGCCCCTTACTCCTTGACCCCTCAGCCCTCAACCCATCACCACAACCTCTCGACCCCTCACCCCGCGACCCCTTACCACTACCTCTTGACCCAGAATCACAGAATTATTACGCTGTAGAAGGAGGCCATTCGGCCCATCGTGTCTGCACTGGCTCTCTGAGCATTTTAACTTAGTGCCAACCTCCTGCCTTTTTCCCATAACTCTGCACATTGTTTCTATTTAAATAATCATCCAACACCCTCTTGAATGCCTCAATTATGCCTGCCTCCAACACACTTCCAGGCAGTGCATTCCAAACCCTAACTACTCGCTGTGTTTTTCTCACCTCGCATTTGCTTCTTTTGCAAAACACTTTAAAACTGTGCCCTCTGGCTCTCAATCCATTTACAAGTGGGAACAGTTTCTCCCTATTGACTCTATCCAGACCCCTCATGATTTTGAAAATTTCTGTCAAGTCTCCTCTTAGCCTTCTCCTCTCCAAGGAAAACAGTCCCAACTTCTCCAATCTTTCCTCATAACTGAAGTGTTTCATCCCTGGAACCATTCTCGTAAACTTCTTCTGCACTCTCTCCAATGCATTCACATCCTTCCTGTGGTGTGGCGCCCAGAACTATACACAATACTCCAGCTGAGGTCTAATCAGTGTCTTATACAAGATCATCATAACCTCCCTGCTCTTGCACTCTATGCCCCTATTAATGAAGCCTAGAATACTGTATGATTTAGAAACAGCTCTCTCTACCTGTCCTGCCACCTTTAATGACTTATGTACATATATATCCAGGTCTCTCTGCTCCTGCACATCCCTCAGAATAGGATCCTTTATTTTATACTGTCTCTCCATGCTCTTTGTACCAAAGTGTATCACCTCACACTTCTCCGCATTGAACTTTATCTGCCACCTATCTGCCCACTCCACCAATGTGTCAATGTCCCTTCGAAGTTCTACACTGTCCTCCTCACAGTTTACAATTCTCCCAAGTTTTGTGTCATCCGCAAACTTTGAAATTGTCCCCTGCACACCAAGATCTAGATCATTTACATATATCAGGAAAAACAAGGGTCCCAATACCGACCCCTGGGGAGCTCCACTACAAATATTCTACCAACCCGAAAAATACCCATTAACCATTACTCTCTGTTAACTATCCCTCAGCCAATTTTGTATCCACGTTGCTACTGTCCCTTTTATTCCATGACCTACAACTTTCCTCACAAGTCTGTTGTGTGGCACTGTATCGAACGCCTTTTGCAAATCCATATACACCATATCAACAGCCTTGCCCTCATCAACCATCACTGATACCTCTTCAAAAAACTCCAGCAAATTAGTTCGACACAATTTTCTTTTAAGAAATCCATTCTGACTCTTCCGAATCAATCCACATTTTTCCATGTGACTATTAATTCTGTCCCGAATAATTGTTTCTTGAAGTTTCCCCATCACCAAAATTAAACTGACTGGTCTGTAATTGCAGGGCAGACCCAATCCTCATGGCCTCACCACAACCTCTTAAACCCTCACCCCTCGACATGGCACGCAGATGTCATAGGGACAGTTTCCACCCCCCCAACCTCTTTCTCCTTAGTTCGGGTCTGAACTTTCCACCCACCTCAAAGTTCTCAAAGCCAAAGATGTCAAGGATGGCAATGGATTTGAAACTCTCCTTCCCTTTGATCTTTGCATTGATTTTCCTAATGATCCAGGAAAAACACTGGGAATATAGTGCCATGGACATGGAGTCCCGGGAATCAGCAGCCTGAAACACAGGGAAAAGAGCATTAGTGAACCTTCACGGTGAGAGCCGGGGCAGGAACCAGGCGCATCCCCCCATGACAGCGGCTGAGAGGCGCAGATACAGCTCTGAACTCCAGAGTTTGGGTCAAAATGTATATTCAAGAATGTGAGAGTCGCTGGCTGGGCCAGCATTTATTGCCCTTGAGAGGGTGGTGGTGAGCTGCCTTCTTGAACCGCTGCAGTCCATGTGGTGTAGGTACACCCACAGTGCTGTTAGGGAGGGAGTTCCAGGATTTTGACCCAGTGACAGTGAAGAGACGGTGATATATTTCCAAGTCAGGATGGTGAGTGACTTGGAGGGGAACTTCCAGGTGGTGGTGTTCCCATCTATCTGCTGCCCTTGTCCCTCTAGATAGTAGTGGTCGTGGGTTTGGAAGGTGCTGTCTAAGGAGCCTTGGTGAATTCCTGCAGTGCCTCTTATAGATGGTACACACTGCTGCTACTGTGTGTCAGTGATGGAGGGAGTGAATGTTTGTGGATGTGGTGCCAATCAAGCAGACTGCTTTGTCCTGGATTGTGTTGAGCTTGTTGAGTGTTGTTGGAGCTGCACTCACCCAGCACAGGTGGCTGCCCCTATGACCTCTGCTCCAGCCATAGGCAAGTAGGGAGTATTCCATCACTTAGTTGATAATCAGCATCCTTGTAGATGGTGGACAGGCTTTGGGGAGTCAGGAGTGAGTTACTCTCCGCATCATTTCCAGCCTCTAACCTGCTCTTGTAGCCACAGTATTTATATGGCTAGTCCAGTTCAGTTACTGGTCAATGGTAACCCCCAGGATGTTGATAGTGGGGGATTCAATGATGGTAATGCCATTGAACATCAAGAAGAGATGGTTCGATTCTCTCTTGTTGGAGATTATTGCCTGGCATCTGCATGGTGCAACTTGCCATCTTGCTCAATAATAGCTACTAAGCAACTCTTAGTCACAGGCAATGAAGACCCCACCCAGAGGCTATTCTGTGCCCTTGCCACCCTCAGTACTTTTTCCACTTGGTTGAACGTGCAAGAGCACTGATTCATCAGCTGAGGGGGATGGTAGTTGATAATCAGCAGGAGGTTTCCTTGCTCAAGTTTGACCTGATACCATGAAACTTCAGTATTGAGGACTCCCAGGGGAACTCCCTCCTGACTGTATACCACTGTGCCGAACTGTGCTAGGCCTGTCCTGCTGGTGAGACAGACATACCCAGGGAGGGTGATGGTGGTGTCTGGGACATTGTCTGTAAGAATTGATCCTGTGAGTGTGACTATGTCAGGCTGTTGCTTGACTAGTCTATGAGACAGCTCTCCCAATTTTGGAACAAGATCCCAGACAGTAGTAAGGAGGATTTTGCAGGTTTGACAGTGCTAGGAGTCCACCAGTAAGGCAGACCCAGCAGAGGTGGTGGCACAGTGGTATACACTCGGGAGGGATTTGCCCTGGGAGTCCTCAATATCGACTCAGAACCCCATGAATTCTCATGGCATCAGGTCAAACATGGGCAAGGAAACCTCTGCTGATTACCACGTACCACCTTCCCTCAGTTGATGAATCAGTGCTCCTCCATGTTGAACACCACTTGGAAGAAGCACTGAGGTGGTAAGAGCGCAGAACTTCAGGACTATCTGTTCCTACTGCTTTCTGAACATGTGTCTGGAGGGCCTCCTGGCCCACCAAAGATACAGGACCTCTCTCCTACTTTTCATCTCCACCACCAAGTCCTCCAGTGCAGTGTCCAAAAACCTTGGAGCCTACACTCTCCCATTTTGTACCTTTCTTCAATGGTCAGATTGACTTCCTGCATGACTACCAGCACCTGCTCCAGCCACAATACACCATCCCTTTAAGAGGTGCGTAGAAACATAGGAACAGGAGTAGGCCATTCAGCCCGTCGAGCCTGCTTCACCATTCAATTAGATTATGGCTGATCATCTACCTGAATGCCAATTTCCCACACTATCTCTATATCCCTTGATGACACTGGTCTCCAGAAATCTATCAATGTCAGTCTTGAACATGCTCAATGATTGAACTTCCACAGCCCTCTGAGGTAGAGAATTCCAAAGATTCACCAGTGTCTGAGTGAACAAATTCCTCTTCATCTCAGTCTTAAAGACTGGGAGGGGACTTCAATGTCCATCAACAAGAGTGGCTCGGTAGCACCACTACTGACCGAGCTGGCCAAGTCCTAAATGACATAGCTGCTAGACTGGGACCCCAGCAGATGGTGAGGGAACCAACAAGTGGGAAAACACACTTGTCCTCATCCTCATCAACCTGCTTGCTGCAGATGCATCTATCCATGACAGTATTGGTAGGAGTGAGTACCGCACAGTCATTGTGGAGACGAAGGGCAGAATTTTCTGCTCTGGAAACTAAGTGCGGTAGCAGGTGGGAAAAGCAGCACATTTCCCATTGGCTGTCCTGATGGGTTTCTGCGCCAGTTCGTCCACTTTTAAGCTCATTAAATATGCATGAACATTAAAGACACTGTATCTCGTGGCAAGGCTGCCTGGGATTCGTCCACCCAACCGTTACCTCATCAGATCATCTTTCCGGGTGTCATATTTAAATCACACCCACCCTACCCAAGACTAGATGTGGTAGGACATCAGAATGTCCCCTAAGAGAAGAAAGCACACTGCTCCGAAGTTTAGTGACAATGCACTGGGGCATTCCTCCAGGCTATGGAGGACCGGCGGCAGGAGATACTTTACCCCTGTGTTGAGAGCCGGAGGTCACTCCAACAGCATGGGAGCAGGTCACCAGGATGGTCAGCGTCAATACGCCCCAGAAGTGGACCCCTATCCAGTGCCAGAAATGGTGAATGATCTCATCCGCTGAGCCAGAGCAAGTGAACCTTCTCCTCACTCTCAGCTCATACTCTCACCAGCCATTTGCAGGGTTAAGTCCACAGGGATCTCACACACTACCAGCACAAGGACATCAGCACTGATTCTCTCACACACACTTTGACATCTTAATTTCTTCTCATGTCCTGTACAGCTCGCTTCCACAGCACTTACAGAGGTCCATTCAGCACACAGAGGCTGGCAAGCTTATCATCTGCTTTTGCGTCCATCCAGCTCACAGTCTGTCCATCTGCCTTTATGCAGGACAAGATCGCACACAGCAACTGGGAGAGATCCCAGACCGGAGGGGAGATGCCGGAGCTCAGACCTCTCATTCAATATGAGGAGCAGGTGATAGAGCTGACTGGCAAGGACCGGGACCATGCCTGTGCCAAGGGTGAGACTGGCGTCTCTCAAGCCAGTGAGGACACATCACCAGCTCGTCATTCATCAGCTGAAACTGTGACAGACAATCACTCATTATTTCTTCTGTCTTTAAAAAGCATCAGCAGGAAGAGGAAGAGGCCCACTGGCAGCCAGCCTATCAGCCACAGCACCTCAGATGAGGATCCTGAGGGCCCAATAGATGTAAAGCTGTCACAGCATTCGCCTGCACTCTCCACAGTGCAGAGACACTCACCTTGGTGGGATCTCGCTGTACAGCAGGCTCGGGGTCACCATCCAGTGAGCACAGCACAGATTCAGGTCCACAGCAGGTGGAGGCAGTGACATCCGAGGTTACCAACATTCAGACAACAGCTAGAGGCCTGGCTCCTGCTGAGTCTGAGTCCAATGACGAGCCTGTGGGCTAGGCCCTAACCCAGATGTTGGAGCTGCAAAGATAGACAAGGGTTGTCAGAGGCCGTCACCAGATTAGAACGAACGATGGAGGGTTCTGTCCATATTCAGTTTGATGTCAATGTGCAGACATTCCAGGTAGGATGGCAATCGCTATTGAGATCTTGGTCAAGGACTTTGTGCCAGATTTGTGCTCGGACCCACACCCCATCGCTCTAAGCATCAGTGGGACCCATCAGTGGCTAGGTGAGAGGGGTTGGGGCACCTTGACCTTCCTCCAGGTGCCCCTTCTCTTCAGGGAGTCAGGTAGGGACCCTCGGGCAGCTAAAGGGAGGAGGACCATCAGCTTGGCACCCCTGGGCCATCCACCCAGGTGACTCAGTGTGTCCAGCCGCTCCCAATCCCCTCTGTCTGTGACCCCATCACCTTCAGCTCCACAGGCCCAGGAAGGTGCACCTGCCCCACAGCAGGAGACCCAAAGCAGGCTGGGGTCCTCCAGGCCTCGGGCCTCCAGAGGACACCCATTCCAGACAACAGGGCGTAGCAGTCAGCAGGCTGCCTCCAGCTCTGCTGAGGATGTCAGAGAAGCCCCTAGATGTAGCAGTAGAGAAAGAAAAATTAAGAAATACTAAGAGCACAAAGGTAGCATGGGGTCCACAATCTGTAAGCGCCACAAATGTAAATACAATTTGTTTCAGTCTACTTCTGATCCAGTGTATGCCTCTTCTATCTGATGATATACTCGGTGTCCAGACAAGTGCCGCAGATGCCCCCCCTCCTCCCAGATGTCCCATTGTCTGCCTCAGGTCTATGATGTCTTGAACTATCTCATTGCAGTGCCTGTTCTCAGTGCAGTATCGACATGAGTGAAACTTCTGCCTCTTAGAAATTGGCGGTTGGGCAAGGCATCTGAGACCTGCTTCAGAGGCTCATATAATGTTATTATATTGCCTCATGAGTTTAGAAGCTGGAGGATGCTCGAGTCTCCTGATGCTTCTACCTTGAAGAGTGCTCAATGTAGATCTTAGAGGGTTGAACGTCAATGTGCATCGCAATCAGCCTCAGTTGGGGCATCTTTCATTTGCCTCCATGTAATTCCCATCAGCCCTGAGTGTGCTTTTACTTATGAACCAAAAGTCAGGGACTCTCATGTGCTCCTGGCTGCAGCATTATCTCATGTCTGCCTGTACATCTAAAGATCACCCCAATCTTAGTCCCCACCTTCCAACATCCATGATGCAAAGCTAGGTACATCGCTGACACATGTAGAGCTTTGCCAATCATGCTAGATGGTTAGAACTATGTGAGATAGGAGCTGCGTGTAAAGGCCCCAGATACCAGATAGGAGTGTGCTGAGATAGGAGAGTGCTGTGCTCGCCCAGAAGGTCTGGCCAACACCTCGGTACATTGATGTGCCATCTCTCAGATGTCCAGTTGACACGGTAATGTGCTAGTTACAATAGCATCAGTGTGCCTGGTTTCCTTGTGGATATGTCAGACTGGTGGAATGAAGATGTGGAAGTCTCACATGGGATCAGAGTGAAGCTCCAGAATATCTGATGTGTGCTTTTTATTATCAAAGAGTATTTAATGCCGAGATGAGGTGTCAGTATTTTTGGGGCCACAAATGCCAAGGGTAAGCTGTGGCCGAATTTTACACCAGCAGGATTTTAGTCAATGGAGTTTAGAATGGCTCGCCGCATTTTATGGCCCCGCCCAGAAGGGGCTGTAAAATTCCAACCCTGATCCGTAATTTGGGAGACTCCAAAAGGAGCCATGGGCATGAGTGCTTCACAGAAAGCAGACTGTGCTGCTGTAGCTGAAGCTTTCACTGTCTATTGAAAGGTGAACTGAAGTGAAGGCTTGCATTCATTACTGAGAGTTCCAGGTGACTGTGTCCTGAAGATAGATCTGATGCTGGGGATTCAGTATGATGATGAGGCCTGAAGACATGTGTTGCATGAATGATTGCCTGTGCAGGAATACCGCAGTGCGGACTCAGATTAAACCTCAGACATCAAGGCAAGACCACTGAGTGATGATTGTTCTCCTTGAGGCACCTTGAAGCACTGCAGGCATACTGCCATGAGTGCACTGAGGATTACAGTGCTGCTCCAGCCTCTTGAAGGCTGCCATAGGCAGTGGAATGTTGGCTGCACCACCTCAGCTCTGCTCACAAAACATCCTGTTGCAGTTATTGTCCCAGAACAGAAAGGCCACATGCTCCGAGACTGCCGCACCTTCCAAGGATGAGGACATTGTGATACCAGAGTGTAACTACTCGTTCAAAGATCAATGTGCTTCTTTGAGATATGAGGATTCAATGATGGCGTAAAGTTGGACACAACGTGGAGGACACCGGTGAAACTCACTGAGCTAATCTTCATCATCCTCCTGGAAGCTGTTGGCTATAAGCATCTCACATGCATGCCTGCCTCATCTGGCCTGTGCTATGGCCTCTTCCTCTGGAGCATCAGCTTCCTCGCCCTCATTGAGCTCAGCCCTCTTGATGTCCTCATCATCAGAGGAGATGTGCAGCTCCTCCACCTCTCATTCTGCCAATGGTCTGCTCAATCCATGAGCATGTTGCAGAGTGAGCAGCATAATTCCTCTCCTCTGAGCCATGTATTTTGTGGGTGGCCTTTGTCATCGAGGAGCCAACCCTGGATGCGCTGAGGGCCCTGGAAGATCGGTGGCACCTGCAAGTGACTCAAGATGTACGAGACATGGGAGTTTCCAGAGTATCCCACACATAAGCTGCACTATCTGCTTGTGGTGATTGCAAACCAGCTGCACATTGAGACAGTGGAACCCTTTCCTGTTGATGAAATGTTGTGGCTGTTGCCAGGGGCTCCTAAAGCTACATGGGTACAGTTGATGGCCCCCTGCACCTGTGGGCATCTGGAAATAGCAGCACATCCAACTGCCCTGGCAGCCTGGCTGCTTTCAGCTAGGGAGAACTGGACATCATTGTGCGCCTTGCTTAATAGGGCATCTGTAACCTCTCGAATGCATTTGTGAGCAGATGCTTGAAAAATCCCATAGAGATCGCATGTGGAGTCCTGGAACGAGCCACTCGTGAAGATGTTCAGAGTGGCGGTCACTTGTGGATCCACTGGCAATGGATGCCCCCCTGTGGCACAACTCCTCCCGAAGAATGTGGCAGATATGAGCCACCAGGTCCCTGGACAAGTGAAGGCGTCTACGGCACTGTCTCTCACTCATCTGGAGGTATGAGAGGCATCCTCTGTACACCCTTGGTCCTGCCAAACGCCTCTGCTCAATGGATCTTTCAGCCTCAGCTTCTGGGTGTTGAGGGGGCCCCACTGGCCCTTGTTCATTAGGGTGAGCCTCTTCCCTTAGCCCAGCCTGGTGGCGACGAGACCTTCTTCTCCTCCCTCTTAGTTGCCTGATTGCCCGGATGAAAACAACATTGCCTGCTCCAGCCATGAGGCACTTGTGCTCATGTCTGCAGAAACATTGAACAAAAACATGAATGAACATAAGCTTGCAATGGTCACCTTCCAGTCGCTAACCCGGGAGTTATTGTGGAGCCCATGGGTCACTTTCATCCCAGACATTACATCTCCACTTAGTCCCTTGTAGCACTATTACAGCCTTCTGGATCACTGGTAGGGAACGCACCCCTAAAACCACCCCCCCATGGACCACCCACGTCCCCCAAAATGACACAGGCATGACAGCGCTTTAACACGGGGACTTGGATCTGACTGAGTTCTGCCAGGCAACAGAAGCCTCAGTCAGGGCACTGTCAGACTGTATCCTTTAGATTACACAGCAACCCCAACTTGCACTCACGTTGTGAGAGTACTGTTGGGGAGGGGGCCTTTGGATTCTTAAATTACCAACTGCAAGGTTTAGAGTTCTTAGGCCATTAGACATATGCATTTTGGCCCATGGCCCCTTTTCAGTTGGTTCCTTCTGACACTCAGGATTTCCCATGAGAGGGACAAAGGGTCTTTAGAAGCCAATCCTACAATGGCCCCAATCAGGTTTATGCTCTCGCAAGAATGCACAACATGAGTTAAGGTGCCACATTCCCTACATTGGCATATGACTGTTCCTAACATGTCTCAACTGTGCCTTCCTCTCCAATTGAAAACACAGAAATAACTTGGGTATCCCCTCAACTGGCCCACATGTGCAGTGACCGACTCCTCCCACAAGCCCTGAGACCCCTCCCCTGGCATTTTTTTCACAGCTTATTTTTCAACTGCATGATTGGATTAGGTTGAAAAATGGTGGTGCAGAGGGTATTACTACCAGACCAGCCTCAAGCCCCCCCACCCTTCCCCCCTCCCACGACCGTCGAAATCCCTTCCATCATTCTGCAGGAGCATCTTGTGCAGGTTTCCCTCCCCCCAATCACTCTCCTTCCTCCCGCTAATCCTTGATCCTATCGCTATCATTGCTGATATTCCTGATCTTCCCCCTGAACTATTTGATGCTGATGTCCTGTTGCCCCATGTAGTCCTGACCCCTCCCCATCTTGAGGCCCATTGTACTGTGACTTACAGAGACCACCCACAATGAGACCATTGAGTACACCCCCACCCCCCTCCCGGCAACCAACATTACTTGTTCCCCATCTACAGGCTGCAGATGCTTCCTCTTACTGTGATTATGCCATCTGCGGTCCAGTATCAAGTCACCAACCCCAAGGGCCAATGTGCGTTAGGGACTAACCATGCCCATGATGGGCATGACTGGCACAAGACTGACGGGTCCCTGGACCGGGACAGGACAGGTATGCCAAGCACAGCCCTATAAATTGTGCGCAGCTGCCCTGGACTGTCTCTGCTTTGCAGAGCAGACTAATTGCCCCCCAGTCCCCAAGTCATGTGTCTCTGTGCTCTCTTCCCCAGTAATTCCACCCCCCAAGTCAAGTCTTTTGCCCTCCAGCCCCTTCCCTTGCCTCTATCTTGTCTCAGCACACCCCCTCCCCAATCAAGCCTTTGCCCTCCAGCCCCTTCCACCACGCCCCCACCTTCCTGCTGGTCTTGGATGGTAAGCCTTGGCTCTGACATCCCGCCTTGAGTTCCCGCTGGTCTTCCCTACACAGCCTTGGCACAGAGTCGGAGCAGCCGCAAGAGCAACGCAGTGAAAGGTAGGTGAACATACCTCAAGGTCACGAGTGAAGTGGTCCTTGCCAGGTGCACACCACTTATATCAGGCGTGAATCACGCCTGTCTAATTAGCTGCTGGTGTGGCCATTTGATCTGGAGTGGGGACATGATTCTAGCAAGCTGCCTTTTTAATGAGTATTCATGATATTCAAATCAATGCAAATGCAGTTCCCAACATGGCGCAACAGGCTACCCAACCTGTCACGGAGTCAGGAGCAGAAAATTGCAATTTTTTTCAAGCTGGTGGGAGACTGACTTTTGACTGTTCTCCACATTTTCCTGTCCCGCCCGCCATGGTACCTGTCGCTGATGAGATGGGAAAATCCCATCCAAAGTCCCGTCATCACATTGAGGATACTCTCCATCATGGTGTGTGACACTACCACCGTGCTAAATGGGACAGATTTCGAACAGATCTAGCAACTCAAGACTGGGCATCCTTGAGGTGCTGTGAGCCATCAGCAGCAGCAGAATTGTACTCAAACACAATCTGTAACCTCATGGCCCGACATATCCCCCACTCTACCATTACCATCAAGCCAGGGGATCAACCCTGGTTCAATAAAGAATGCAGGAGGGCATGCCAGGAGCAGCACCAGGTATACCTAAAAATGAGGTGTCAACCTGGTGAAGCTATGACAGAACTACTTGTGTGCCAAACAGCATAAGCAGCAAGCAATAGACAGAGCTAAGCGATCCCACAACCAATGGATCAGATCTAAGATCTGCAGTCCTGCCACATCCAGTTGTGAATGGTGGTGGACAATTAAGTAAACTGGAGGAGGAGGCTCCACAAATATCCCCATCCTCAATGATGGGGATAAAGATAAGGCTGAAGCAATGTGGAGAAATGTGAAATGATTCATTTGGTAGGAAGAACGTGAAGAGACATCATAAAATAAAGGGTGCAACACTAAAGGAGGTGCAGGAGCAGAGGGGCCTGGGTGTGTATGTGCACAAATCATTGAAGGTGGCAGGACAGGTTGAGAGCGCAGTTAATAAAGCAAACAGTATCCTAGAATTTATTAATAGGGGCATAGAGTATAAGTGCAGGGAGGTTATGATGAGTTTATATAAGACACTCGTTCAGCCTCAGCTGGAGTATTGTGTCCTGTTCTGGACACCGCACTTTAGGAAGGATGTGAAGGAATCGGAGAGAGTGTAGAAAAGATTCATGGGGATGGTTCCAGAGATGAGGAACTTCAGTTTACAGGATCACAGAATCTTAACAGCACAGAAGGAGGCCATTTGGCCCATCATGCCTGCATCGGCTCTCCAAATGAGCATTATGACTCAGTGCCATTGCCCTCCTTTTTCCCCATACCCCTGTATATTGTTTTAATCAAATAATCATCCAATGCACTCTTGAATGCCTCAATTGAACCTATAAGACCATAAGACCATAAGACATAGGAGCAGAAATTAGGCCATTCGGCCCATCGAGTCTGCTCTGCCATTCAATCATGGCTGATAAGTTTCTCAACCCCATTTTCCTGCCTTCTCCCCGTAACCTTTGATCCCCTTACCAATCAAGAACCTATCTATCTCGGTCTTAAATACACTCAATGACCTGGCCTCCACAGCCTTATGTGGCAATGAATTCCATAGATTCACCACTCTCTGGCTAAAGAAGTTTCTCCTCATCTCTGTTCTAAAAGGTCTTCCCTTTACTCTGAAGCTGTGCCCTCGGGTCCTAGTCTCTCCTACTAGTGGAAACATCTTCCCCACGTCCACTCTATCCAGGCCTTTCAGTATTCTGTAAGTTTCAATCAGATCTCCCCTCATCCTTCTAAACTCCATCGAGTATAGACCCAGAGTCCTCAAATGTTCCTGCCTTCACCACACTTCCAGGCAGTGCATTCCAGACCTGAACCACTCGTTGTGTGAAAAAAAATTTTCTCACATCACATTTGCTTCTTTTGCAAATCACTTTAAATCTGTGCCCTCTCGTTCTTGAACCTTTTACAAGCAGGAACAGCTTCTCCCTATCTACTCTGTTATGAAGATAGATTGCAGAAATTAGGATTGGAACTGTTTTCCTTGGAGAAGAGAAGGTTGAGAGGAGATTTGACAGAGATGTTCAAAATCATGAGGAGTCTGGACAGAGTAGATAGGGAGCAACTATTCCCACTCATGAACGGATCGAGGGATGGGCAATAAGTGTTGGCCCAGCCAGTGAAGCCAGCATCCCAGGAATGAATGTTTAAAAAATGAGAGGGCACAGATTTAAAGTAATTAGTAAAAGAAACAGAAGTGAAATGAGGAGAAACTGCCTGAGAGAGTGGTGGAGGCTGGTTCAGTTGAAGCATTCAAAAGGGAATTGGACTGTTACCCTAAAAGGAAGAATGTGCAGGGTTACAGGGAGTGGCAGGAGAATGGCGCTAAGGGAATTGCTCACTCAAAGAGCCGGTGCAGACACAATGAGCCTCCTCTGCACTGTAACAATTCAGCCAGAAGTGCCGAGTGGATGATCCATCTTGGCCGCTTCCTGTGGCTCCCAGCATCACAGATGCCAGTCTTCAGCCAATTCAATTCACTCCACGTGATATCAAGAAACTGTTGAAGGTACTGGATAGTTATTTTCTTTATTCTTTTATGGTCACTACTACTGAGACAAGGTTTATATTCCCGATTTTATCAATCGAATTCAGATTCATCAGCTGCCATGGTGGGACTTGAACCAATGTCTCCAGAGCATTAACCTGGGCCTCTGGGTTACCAGTCCAGTGACATCCTCACAGATGCCAGTCTTCAGCCAACTCGATTCACTCCACGTGATATCAAGAAACGGCTGAAGGCTATGGGCCCTGACAATATTCCGGCAATAGAACTAGAAAATTAAGTAAAGAGATAGGTCAATAGAGGTGCAGTGGCAGACATTTAAAGGGATGTTTCAGAATACACAGAATAGATACATTCCAATGAGAAAGAAAAATTCCAAGGGGAGAACCCACCATCCGTGGTTAACTAAAAAAGTTAAAAACAATATCAAACTTGAAGAAAAAGCATATAATTGCACAAAGAGTGGGTGGCAGGTCAGAAGATTGGTCAGAGTATAAAGAACAGCAAAAGTACGAGAGAAAGCTAACTAGAAGCGTAAAGACAGACAGTAAGAGTTTCTATAAATATTTTTAAAAGAAAAGAGTTAACAAAGTGAGCGTTGGTCTTATAGAAAGTGAGTCTGGGGAACTAATAATGGAAAATGAGGTGGCAGATGAATTAAACAGATATTTTGCTTCGGTCTTCACTATAGAGGATACAAGTAACATCCCAGAAATAGCTGTAAATCAGGAAATGGAAGGGAGGGAGGAACTCAGGAAAATCACAATAACCAGGGAAGTGGTATTGAGTAAGTTGTTGGAGCTGCAGGCTGACAAATCCCTGGGTCCTGATGGACTTAATCCTAGGGTCTTAAAAGAAGTGACTAGTGAGATAGTTGATGCATCGGTTTTAATTTCCCAAATTTCACTAGATTCAGGGAAGGTTCCATGAGATTGGAAAATAGTGAATGTGACTCCTTCATTCAAAATGGGAGGGAGACAGAAAGCAGGAAACTATAGGCCAGTTGGCTTAATATCTGTCATAGAAAAAATGTTTGAAGCAATTATTAAAGATGTTACAGCAGGGCATTTAGATAAATTCAAGGTAATCAAGCAGAGTCAACGTGGTTTTGTGAAAAGGAAATCATGTTTAACCAATTTACATACGCACATATGAAACAGGAGCAGGAGGAGGCCATTTAGCCCCTTGAGCCTGCTCCGCCATTCAATAAGATCATGGCTGAATTTTTTATGTTTCAAGTTCCACATTCCCATCTAACTCCGATAACCTTTGATTCCCTTGCCTAACAAGAATCTATCTACCTCCGTTTTAAAAATATTCAATGGCCCCACCTCCACCACCTTCTAAGGCAGAGAGTTCCAAAGTTGCACAACCCTCTGAGAGAAAAAAATTCTCCTCATCTCTGTCCTAAAAGGGCGACCCCTAATTTTAAAACAGTGCCTCCTAGTTCTGGATTCACCCACAAGAGGAAACATCCTTTCCACGTCTACCTTGTCAAGGCCGTTCAGGATCTTGTATACTTCAATCAAATCACCCCTCACTCTTCTAAACTCCAGTGGAAATAAGCCCAGTCTGTCCAACCTTTCCTCATAAGACAACGCACTCATTCCAGGCATCAATCTAGTAAACCTCCTCTGAACCGCCTCCAACGCATTTACATCCTTCCTTAAATAAGGAGACCAAAATTGCACACAGTATTCGAGATGTGGTCTCACCAATGCCCTGTATAGCTGAAGCATAACATCCTTACTTTTATGTTCAATCCCTCTCATAATAAAGGATAGCATTTCATTAGCCTTCTTCAATTACTTGCTGTATATGCATAGTAACTTTTTGTGACTCATGCACAAGGACGCCTAGATCCCTCTGCACCTCAGAATTATGCAGTCATTCTCCATTAAGTAATATTCTGCTTTTTTATTCTTCCTGCCAAAGTGAACAACTTCACATTTTCCCACATTATACTTCATCTGCCTGATTTTTTCCCATTCACTCAACTTATCTATATCCATTTGCAACCTCATGTCCTCTTCACAACATACTTTCCTACCTATCTTTGTGTCATCTGCAAGTTTAGCTGCCGTGCCTCTGCTGCCTTCATCTAAGCCATTGATGTAAATCATTAAAAACTTGAGGCTCCAGTACAGACCCCTGTGGGACTCCACTCATCACATCCTGCCAATTAGATAAAGACCCATTTATGCATACTCTGTTTTCTGCCAGCCAGCCAATATTCTAGCCACACTCATATGTTACCCCTACACCATGAGCTTTTATTTTCTGCAATAACCTGTCAGTTGTTCTCTGCCACTCTTTATATTCTGACCAATCATCTAACCTGCCACTCATCCTTGCACAGTTATTTGTTTTTTCCTTAAGTTTGATGCTTTCCTTAACTTCTTTAGTTAACCATGGATGGTGGGTCCTCCCTTTAGAATTTTTTTATTGGAGTTCTTTGAGAAGTAACATGTGCTGTGGATAAAGGGGAACCGGTGGATGTACTGTACTTAGATTTCCAGAAGGCATTTGATAAGGTTCCACATCAAATTGTGAAAGATAGAAGCTCATGGTGTAGGGGGTAATATATCGGCATGGATAGATTGGCTAGTTAACAGGAAAAGAAAAGGGGCATAAATGGGCCTTTTTCTGGTTGGCAGGAAGTGATGAGCAGTATGCCATAGGGATCAGTGCTGGGGCCTTAACTGTTTACATTTTATATAAGTGACATCAATGAAGGGACTGAGGTATGGTTGCTAAATTTGCTCATGACACGAAAGATAGATAGGAAATAAGATGTGAAGAAGATATAAGAAGGCTACAAAGGGATATAGATAGGTAAAGTGGGTGGGCAAAGATCTGGCAAATGGAGTATCATGTGGCCAAATATTAAATTATCCATTTTGGCAGGAAGGATAAAAAAGAAGCATATTATCTAAATGGTGAGAGATTGCAGAGATTCAGACGGATCTGGGTGTCCTAGTGCATGAATCACAAAAGGTTAGTATGCAGGTACAGCAGGTAATTAGGAAAGCTAATAGAATGTTATCATTTATTGCGAGGGAAATTGAAACCAGAAGTAGCGAGGTTATGCTTCAGTTGTACAGGGCATTGGTGAGACCACATCTGGAGTACTGTGTACAGTATTGGTCTCCTTATTTAAAGAAATATGCAAATGCGTTGGAAGCAGTTCAGGGAAGGTTTACTAGGCTAATACCTGGAATGGGTGGATTGTCTTATGAGGAAAGGTTGGACAGGCTAGGCTTGTATTCGCTGAAGCTTAGAAGAGTAAGAGGTGACGATATTGAAACATATAAGATCCTGAGGCGTCTTGACAGGGTGGATGTGGAAAGGATGTTTCCTCTTGTGGGAGAATCTAGAACTAGGGGTCACTATTTAAAAATAAGGGGTCATTCACTTAAGACCGAGATGAGGAGAAATTTTTTCTCTCAGAGGGTTGTGTGTCTTTGGAACTCTCTTCCACCAAAGGTGGTAGAAGCAGAGTCTTTGAACATTTTTAAGGCAGAGCTAGGTAGATTCTTGATTAACAAGGGGGTGAAAGGTTATTAGGGATAGGTGGGAACATGGAGTTGAGGTTACAATCAGATCAGCCATGATCTTATTGAATGGTGGAGCAGGCTCAAAGGGCTGAGTGGCCTACTCCTGCTCCTAATTCATATGTTCATATGCATCAGTCTACTCTCAATCATCAGCAAAATGATGGAAGGGTTTGTTGACAGTGCTATCAAGTGGCACTTGCTTAGCAATAACCTGCTCAATGATGCTGAGTTTGGATTCTGCCAGGGTCACGCTGCTCCTGACCTCATTACAGCCTTGGTTCAAACATGGACAAAAGAGCTGAACTCCCGAGGTGAGCTGACATCAAGGCAGCACTTGGCTAAGTGTGGCATCAAGGGGGTCGAGAAAAACTGGAGTCAATGGGAATCAGGGGGAAAACTCTCTGCTTGTTGGAGTCATACCTAGCACAAAGGAAGATGTTTGTAGTTGTTGGAGGTCAATCATCTCAGCTCCAGGATATCACTGCAGGAATTCCTCAGGGTAGTGTCCTCGGCCCAACCATCTTCAGCTGCTTCATCAATGGACCATCATAAGGTCAGAAGTGGGTATGTTCGCTGATGATTGCACAATGTTCAGCAGCATTTGCGACTCCTCAAATACTGAAGCAGTCCATGTCCAAATGCAGCAAGACCTGGACAACGTTCAGGCTTGGGCTGACAAATGGCACTCAAGTGTCAGGCAATGACCATCTCCAACAAGAGGGAATCTAACCATCTCTCCTTGACAATCAATCACATTACCATCGCTGAATCCCCCACTATCAACATCCTGGGGGGTTACCATTGACCAGAAAGTGAACTGGACTAGCCATATAAATACTGTGGCTACAAGAGCAGGTCAGGGGCACCTTCCAAACCCACGACCTCCATCTCCTAGAAGGACAAGGGCAGCAGATGCATGGGAACAGTACCACCTGGAAGTTCCCCTCCAAGTCACTCACCATCCTGATTTGGAAATATATCCCTGTTCCTTCACTGTCACTGAGTCAAAATCCTGGAACTCCCTTCCTAACAGCACTGTGGGTGTACCCACACCACATGGACTGCAGCGGTTCAAGAAGGTGCCTCGCCACTAACTTCCCAAGGGCAATTAGGGATGGGCAACAAATGCTGGTCTAGCCAGCGATACCTGCATTCAAAGAAAGAATACATTTTTAAAAATCATTTATTCTTGCCTCTGCTTTACTGGTGCAGTAACATTGGCACTGTTCTACCAGAGCTGGTGAGAGGTGGTACAGGGCACACAGCTCCATAACCCAGATTGTTAATTTCTAAAATTTCAGTGTTTAATTAATTCAGCGCTTGGCATTAATTGGGAATTCACTTGTGCCCCCGGTAAAAAGTCGAAGCAGCTGTGGTTATTAGATTTGGAGACGCATGTTTGTAATGTATATCTTAAATAAAAGCTTATAAACTGTGTAAAGATTGGTTCCAGTTCTATCCTCCACCTTGTGACCATCTCAGTTGTTGCTCTGGGGTATCAGATAAAGTGCTGAGAGGAATATTGGGTACAGCTCTGAGTCCTAGATCCCTGGGATGTGCTGGTGCACATTGTACCTTGAGTGAGATGCCCCAATATAAATGGTGCCTCTTGAACCCATCTCCCAACATGGGTTGGAGCCATCACAAGGGGGGAGGTTTGGATCCCCGATATTTGTTGAATATTGTCTGATTGTCACAGACTCCCAGGACATCCTATAGTTTTAAAATTATTTGTGTTTTTCATAAATCAGCATTTTTCTGCTTTGCAGTCAGTTTTAATAGAGAGACTGCTGTGTGACTGTCAGCTAGTCTGTGCACCCACTCACTCAGCCTCTGTCCCAGCAAACACAAAAGCTTCTGTTACTGACTGCAACTCACAAAGGTCGCGGTCTCTGATCCTCCCATACTGAATCTGGAACATGACATCAGTCTGAAGATATGTGCAGAATGCAGAGATGATGTTTCCACCACTGTCACTGAAACCACAGAAAGAAAGCCTGTACACAACACACTGGCAACGAGACAGCACATTGTTCCAGTCCCTCTCCTTCCAAGAATCAAACAATAGTTTGGGGCCAGGAATGAACAGTCACCCAAACATCATGCAGGGACAAAAGGACAAAGAACTGGCCTGTCCTGGGTTGGGAGCTGAGAATGGCCCACACTATGGCTCCTTCCATAAAGGGAACAGGCCAGCCAGAATTCTCAGTGGGGTGGAGAACGCAGGAAAGCCAAAACTGTACCCCAACACTGTCAGAGTGTACAACCCATTCTAACCCCCAAAACTGTCAAATACGCCCTAATCTTTGATATCCACCCCTACCCCCATCTGCAATTTCCTTTTATAGGTTCTCGGAATGTGGGCATCACTGGCTAGGCCAAAATTTTTTATTCTCGAGGTGATGGTGTTGAGCTGCCTTCATGAACTGCTGCAGTCCATGTGATGTAGGTACACCCACAGTGCTGTTAGGAAGGGAGCTCCAGGATCTTAACCTAGCGACAGTGAGGGAACGGCAATATATTTCCAAGTCAGGTTGGTGAATGACTTGGAGGGGACCTTCCAGGTGGCAATGTACCCATCTATCTGCTGCCCTTGTCCTTCTAGATGGTAGAGGTCGTGGGTTTGGAAGGTGCTGTCTAAGGAGCCTTGGTGAATTCCTGCAGCGCCCCTTGTAAATGGTACACACTGCTGTCACTGTGCGTCGGTGGTGGAGGGAATGAATGTGGATGGGGTGCCAATCAAGCGGGCTGCTTTGTCCTAGATGGTGTCAAGCTGAGTATTGGGTGTTGTTGGAGCTGCACTCATCCAGGCAAGTGGAGAGTATTCCATCACACGTTGTGTCATGTGCGATGTGGAATATTAATCTTTAATGGTCAGATATATATTGAACTTCATTAAAAGAATTTAGCCAAGCAAAGATGCTGTCATGACCAGAAGACAGGGAGGAAAATATATATACATATCTATGTCATTCTGGCTACTTTATAAACTTATTACTTTTATTAAAATGGACAAATGGCTGGACTGATAAAGTGGCCACAGTTGACCACATGATAGTAGTTCTGGATGTTTCTGAGCAATTAAATATGGACAAAGGCTAACTCATCAAACTCCTGGAATGTAACTCTCCTTGCAATGTATAAACATTCCAGCCAAGCCAGCACAAAGGGCCAGTGGGCGAGGTGTCTGCACTGGCCAGTGCTGGACAAAGGCAAAACTATTGAGATCTTCATCGCCAATATTTTGCTAATGGTTCTACGGATACCTGCTCAAAATGGGTTTTAATAAGGGTGCCTCATTAGCTGAGTAGCTTGACCCAAAACCACACTGTCACATGACAGAGACTTGACCTGTTTGAAGCCCTTTAATACAGCTTTTGAATTTTATCTTCAGTTGCAGTTTAACTTCTGAAGAGAAAACCAGGCTGCAGGTGAGCAGCCTGCCTCTGACCTCCATCTCTCTCAGAGTCTGATCGCCAAAAAGAATCCTGTATTTCACCTACAGAGTGAACTAATAACCAGGATACAAGAATACTTTGTTGCATCTTCAACAGACCCAACCTGCAACCGAGTTCCTAGGACCAAGACCAGGAATTCTGCCAGACAAAGCCATTGCAAAAAACCTTCTTTGGACATTGATTCTCGACTCTGGACTCACATAAAACCATAATTCTTATTTTTCTCGTGACCTTTGCCCTGCACTCCTTTCTTTTCCTTAACCCTTTTTTATTGTATGAATGCAAAAGGGGTGACGTTGCGAAACCCCTTCCCACATTTTATGTGCCTGTGTAAAATAAACTACCTCTCTTAATTTATATTATCTTGAGGGGTTATTAATAGGAGATTGGATAGTTCCAAAACTGAAGGGTTGGGGAAAATACGGCACCACTTATAAAGGGGAAAATCAAAAATCAAAAGCACCTTTCTGTTTACGGACGGGTAGTGAGGAAGAATTGGGGCTGTTTAAATTAATCCCCTTCCGGGCCATATCAGTGCTGACTTTAAAATTGCTGCAGAAGTCACCTGACCTACAAATTGGTTAGGTCTGGAAAATTCTGAACATGGATTTGCCAGGAGATATAGCTATAGGCAGTTCCCCTGATTGTCTTCGCACCCGCCATTGCCTGAACTCTCTACAAAATGTAAGGACAATGAGCTAGTAGAATTTCTGATCCCAGAAACTACAAGGAACAATGAAAGACCATGCAAGGGGAGTGTTAAGGACCCCTATCTGTTTTGATGGCACCTTGATAGCTTTGACAATAGGAGATCAAAACTCTTTTGTTAACATGTATTAACCTCCATTCTGTACCAATAACAGCTGTCACATGACCAAAACCCCCTTGTGAAAAGCTGTGATTATAAGCTTGCCTGTGGGTTACAGTAACAAAAGAAAAAAGTCTGCAGAATAGACCAGTAACACCATCTGTCTCCCTGTTGTTCTCAAGTTCAAGACCCTATCTCTGTTATATTTTTGGAATCCATCACAGAGATAGAGAATTTTAATTGCGAGGCACTTCAGGTGTCATAGCATCCACTTTGAAAAGATGGATTACAGTTTAAAAGAGACTGTCTCCAGAAATTATAGCTTACATCAGCCTCAACCCCACTGGAATTTCAAGGCTACCAAGGAAATGTCGGGATATATATTTCTTTATTTTCTTACAGGCTTTAACTCTTAACAATTCCACCTTCTCCACCCTGTAACTTGTTTTGTTTTGCATGCTAGTGTGTGTGTGTGTGTGTGTGTGTGTGTGTGTCATGGGATTTGGGATATGAGTTTACATTTTAAGTATTTTAACATCTTTACCGGGGTGGGTTTTTAACACAATAAAAGTTTATCTCTTTTGTGTTTAAACTCAAGAAAGCCTGTCAGACTGAGTTACTTGCAATCAGCACATAAACGGTTAAGTACATACACTGAATTGGCACTTTCACCCGTATAAATTTCAAACAAAACCTGTTAGGATCAATCAAGGAGTGGGGGGAAAAGGGGAAGTCCGAGCACACATCCTCACCTGGCCGTGACAGTTGACCTGTGCCTTGTAGATGGTGGACAGGCTTTGGGGGAGTCAGGAGGTGAGTTACTCACCGCAGAACTCCAAGCCTTGTAGAATATTCCCAAAAGGATGGCACAGGCTCAATGAGCCAAACAGCCTCCTTCAGTACTGTATCAGTCTATGAAAGCTACTCTTGTTCACTAAAAGCTTGTGGCTGTCAGTGACACAATGTCCTCGTGGTTCGTGTGGGTCTGTGAATCTGGATGAGATCTGAGTGAGAGGTTCAGGGAGTCTGATCTGACACTGACATCTGCTGGTAATGTCATCTCGTTAAATCGATCAGTCTGGCTAACTAATCACCGGTTATCATCTCAAAGCATGGAAAAAAAGCACAATATGAATGACAACAAACCAAACGGTTTAATAACTTCACACCACTTGCTTAAATTACAAGTATATCCAATTCATTTAGCACAGATTACAGGGCAAAAATTTTTAAACCAACTGAATACTGACCGGAAACAGCAAAACCACAGGAATTCAAAACATGTTTTGGGCAGAAAACAGATCCTTAAATAGAATTAAACTGAGTCTTATATTGAGGGTGGGGTATGTAACAGAGGGAGTTGTTTAACTGAGAATCTTATAGTGAGGATGAGGTATGTAACAGAGGGAGTTGTTTAACTGAGAATCTTATAGTGAGGGTGGGGTGTGTAACAGGGGGAGTTGTTTAACTGAGAATCTTATAGTGAGGGTGGGGTAAGTAACAGAGGGAGTTGTTTAACTGAGAATCTTATAGTGAGGGTGGGGTAAGTAACAGAGGGGGTTGTTTAACTGAGAATCTTATAGTGAGGGTGGGGTAAGTAACAGGGGGAGTTGTTTAACTGAGAATCTTATAGCGAGGGTGGGGTATGTAACAGGGGGAGCTGTTTAACTGGGGTAAGTAACAGGGGGAGTTGTTTAACTGAGAATCTTATAGCGAGGGTGGGGTATGTAACAGGGGGAGTTGTTTAACTGAGAATCTTATAGCGAGGGTGGGGTATGTAACAGGGGGAGTTGTTTAACTGAGAATCTTATAGTGAGGGTGGGGTAAGTAACAGAGGGAGTTTTATAACTGAGAATCTTATAGTGAGGGTGGGATAAATAACAGAGGGAGTTGTTTAACTGAGAATCTTATAGTGAGGGTGGGGTATGTAACAGGGGGAGTTGTTTAACTGAGAATCTTATAGTGAGGGTGAGGTATGTAACAGAGGGAGTTTTATACCTGAGAATCTTATAGTGAGGGTGGGGTATGTAACAGGGGGAGTTGTTTAACTGAGAATCTTATAGTGAGGGTGAGGTATGTAACAGAGGGAGTTATATAACTAAGAATCTTATAGTGAGGGTGGGGTATGTAACAGGGGGAGTTGTTTAACTGAGAATCTTATAGTGAGGGTGGGGTAAGTAACAGAGGGAGTTTTATAACTGAGAATCTTATAGTGAGGGTGGGATAAATAACAGAGGGAGTTGTTTAACTGAGAATCTTATAGTGAGGGTGGGGTATGTAACAGGGGGAGTTGTTTAACTGAGAATCTTATAGTGAGGGTGAGGTATGTAACAGAGGGAGTTTTATACCTGAGAATCTTATAGTGAGGGTGGGGTATGTAACAGGGGGAGTTGTTTAACTGAGAATCTTATAGTGAGGGTGAGGTATGTAACAGAGGGAGTTATATAACTAAGAATCTTATAGTGAGGGTGGGGTATGTAACAGGGGGAGTTGTTTAACTGAGAATCTTATAGTGAGGGTGGAGTATGTAACAGAGGGAGTTTTATAACTGAGAATCTTATAGTGAGGGTGGGATAAGTAACAGAGGGAGTTTTATAACTGAGAATCTTATAGGGAGGGTGAGGTAAGTAACAGAGGGAGTTGTTTAACTGAGAATCTTATAGTGAGGGTGGGGTAAGTAACAGGGGGAGTTTTATAACTGAGAATCTTATAGTGAGGGTGGAGTATGTAACAGAGTAAGTTTTATAACTGAGAATCTTATAGTGAGGGTGGGATAAGTAACAGAGGGAGTTTTATAACTGAGAATCTTATAGGGAGGGTGGGGTAAGTAACAGGGGGAGTTGTTTAATTGAGAATCTTATAGTGAGGGTGAGGTAAGTAACAGAGGGAGTTGTTTAACTGAGAATCTTATAGTGAGGGTGAGGTAAGTAACAGAGGGAGTTGTTTAACTGAGAATTTTATAGTGAGGGTGGAGTAAGTAACAGGGGGAGTTTTATAACTGAGAATCTTATACTGAGCATTAGGTAGAACCATAGAAAATTTACATGGCAGAAAGAGGCCATTCAGTCCATTGTGTCTGCGCCAGCCATAAAAAGAGAAAAAAGAAACTAGCTGCTCGGGTTTCGGATGTGGGACAGCGGCTGGGGACACTGTGGAGCATCCGCGAGTCTGAGACCATCATGGATAGCACGTTTAGAGAGGTGGTCACACCACAGATGAAGGGACTTGAGGAAGGAAGGGAATGGGTGACCAGCAGGCAGTCCAAGAGAAACAGGCAGGTAGTTCAGGAGTCCCCTGGGGTCCCGCTCACAAATCGGTATTCCATTTTGGAGGCTGATGAGGGCACTGGTTCCTCCAGGGAGTGCAGACAGAGCCAAGCTTCTGGCACCACAAGCAGCCTGTCTGTACAGGAGGGGAGGAAGAGAGGAAGAGCAATAGTAATAGGGGATTCTATAGTCAGGGGAACAGATAGGCGCTACTGTGGCCGTCAACGTGACTCCAGGATGGTGTGTTTCCTCCCTGGTGCCAGGGTCTGGGATGTCACTGAATGGCTGCAGGGCATCCTGAAGGGGGAGGGTGATAAGGCAGAGGTCATGGTACATGTTGGTACCAATGACATAGGTAGAAAGAGGGATGAGGTCTTGCATCAAGAATTCAGGGAGTTAGGCAGTGGACTAAAAAGCAGGACCTCTCAGGTTGTAATCTCTGGATTACTCCCAGTGCCACGTGCTAGCGAGCACAGAAATAAGAGAATAGCACAGATGAATACGTGGCTTAAGAGTTGGTGCAGGAGGGAGGGTTTTAGATTCCTGGATCACTGGGTCCATTTCTGGGGAAGGTGGGACCTGTACAAGCGGGACAGTCTACATCTGAACCAGAGCGGGACTAACATCCTTGCGGGCGGGTTTGCTAGTGCTGTTGGGAGGAGTTTAAACTAATTCGGCAGGGGGAGGGACACAGAATGTTAGCAGAATAGGGACACATCATTACAGAGTAAAACAATCAAGTCAGAGGGAGTACAGCTGCAATAAGCTTCAAGGGAGTAAGGCAAGGCTGGATGGCCTCTACTTTAATGCCAGGAGTATTACAGGTAAAACGGATGAGTTAAGGGTGAGGATTGACACATGGAATTGTGATATAGTAGCCATCACTGAGATGTGGTTGAGGGAAGGGCAGGATTGGCAGCTCAACATTCCAGGATATAGAATCTTCAGGCGAGACAGGGGAGGGAATAAAAGGAGGAGGCGTTGCGTTATTAGTTAAGGAGTCAGTTACTGCAGTAAGGAGAGATGATATCTTGGAGGGGGCATCGAATGAAGCTTTGTGGGTAGGGCTTAGGAATAAAAAAGGGGCAGCCACATTATTAGGTGTTTATTATAGACCCCTAGATAGTCAACGGGAAATTGAAGAACAAATATGTGCACAATTTGCGGAGGTGTGTAAAAACAACAATATGGTAATTATATTAGGTGATTTCAACCTTCCCAACATTAATTGGGATAGACATAGTGTTAACGGCTTGAATGGAGTGGATTTCTTGAAATGTGTACAGGAGAACTTTTTAGGTCAATATGTAGAGGGTCCAACAAGGGACAGTGCATTGCTGGACCTAATTCTGGGGAATGAAGCTGGACAGGTGGCTGAGGTGGTAGTGGGCGAGCATTTTAGTGATAGCGACCACAACATGGTACAGTTTAAGTTTATTATGGACAAAGAAATCGACAAGTTGCAAAAAAATGTTTTGGATTGGGGGAGAGTTGATTTTAGTAAAATAAGACAAGATCTGGCTAAGGTAGACTGGGAACAGTTACTTGTGGGGGAATCTACAGAGGAGCAGTGGGGGGTGTTCAAAAAGGAAATGGGGAGGGTACAGACTCAACATGTTCCCTCTAGGGTGATAGGAAGGAGTAACAAGCCCAGAGAACCATGGATGACCAGAGATATTCAGGTTACGATGAGAAGGAAAAGAGAGGCTTTTAGCAGGTACAAGGGAAGCAAATCAGCAGAGGCATTAGTGGAGTACAGAAAGTGCAGGGTGGAGCTTAAGAAAGCAATTCAGAGAGCAAAGAGGGGATATGAGAAATCTCTGGCTGGTAAAAGTAGGGAAAATCCCAAAATATTCTATAAGTATTTCAATGGGAAGAGGATAACCAGGGAAAGAGTAGGGCCCATAAGGGACCAAAGGGGGCAATCTATGGGTGGAGGCAGAGCACATCGCTAGAGTATTGAATGAATACTTCACATCCGACTTCACCCAAGAGAATGAGGAAGAAGGTATCGAACTCGGGGAGAGAGACTGCGAGGTTCTTAAGCAAATTGATATAGGCAGTGACAAGGTATTGGAGGTGTTGGCAGACTTAAAAGTGAACAAATCTCCAGGTCCGGATGATTTGTGTCCCAGACTGCTGAGGGAGGCAAGGGAGGAGATCGCAGGGACTCTGACCCGAATTTTTAATTCCTCTCTGGCCACGGGGGAGGTGCCAGAAGACTGGAGAACAGCTAATGTGGTCCCGCTATTTAAGAAGGGTTGTAGAGATAAGCCAGGGAACTACAGGCCAGTGAGTCTCACGTCAGTGGTAGGGAAACTATTGGAGAAATTTCTGAAGGAGAGTATCTATCTCCATTGGAGAGGCAAGGTTTGACCAGGGATAGTCAGCATGGCTTTGTCAGAGGGAGGTCATGCCTAACAAATTTGATTGAATTTTTTGAGGAGGTGACCAGGTGTGTAGATGAGGGTAATGCAGTTGATGTAGTTTATCTGGATTTTAGCAAAGCCTTTGACAAGGTTCCACATGGGAGACTTTTAAAGAAGGCAAATGCACATGGGACACAGGGTAATTTGATAAGGTGAATTCAAAATTGGCTTAGTTGTAGGAGACAGGGGGTGATGACAGAAGGATGCTTTAGTGACTGGAAGACAGTGTCCAGTGGCGTACCACAGGGATCTGTGCTCGGTCCCCTATTATTTGTCATTTATGTAAACGACATAGATGACTATGTCGGGGGTAGGATTAGTAAGTTTGCGGATGATACAAAGATTGGTCGGGTTGTGGTTAACAGTGAGGTTGAGTGTCTTGGGCTACAGGAAGATATAGATGGGATGGTCAAATGGGCAGATAAGTGGCAGATGGAATTTAACCCTAAAAAGTGTGAGGTGATACACTTTGGAAGGAGTAATTTGACAAGGAAGTATTCAATGAACGGCATGGCACTAGGAAGTTCTGAGGAACAAAGGGACCTTGGCGTGTGTGTCCATAGATCTCTGAAGGTGGAGGGGCATGTTAGTGGGGTGGTGAAAAAGGCATATGTGACACTTGCCTTTATCAATCGAGGCATAGATTACAAAAGTAGGGAGGTCATGTTGGAGTTGTATAGAACCTTGGTGAGGTCACAGCTGGAGTACTGTGTGCAGTTCTGGTCGCCACATTATAGGAAGAATGTGATTGGACTGGAGGGGGTGCAGAGGAGATTCACCAGGATGTTGCCTGGGATGAAACATTTAAGTTATGAAGAGAGGTTGGATAGACTTGGGTTGTTTTCATTGGAGCAGAGAAGACTGAGGGGCGACCTGATCGAGGTGTACAAGATTATGAGGGGCATGGACAGGGTGGATTGGGAGCAGCTGTTCCCCTTAGTTGAAGGGTCAGTCACAAGGGGGCATTAGTTCAAGGTGAGGGGCAGGAGGTTTAGGGGGGATGTGAGGAAAAACTTTTTTACCCAGAGGGTGGTGACGGTCTAGAATGCACTGCCTGGGAGGGTGGTGGAGGCGGGTTGCCTCACATCCTTTAAAAGGTACCTGGATGAGCACTTGGCACATCATAACATTCAAGGCTATGGGCCAAGTGCTGGTAAATAGGATTAGGTAGGTAGGTCAGGTGTTTCTTACATGTCGGTGCAGACTCGATGGGCCGAAGGGCCTCTTCTGCACTGCGATTCTGTGATCCCAATATTGGGTCCCAATATTGACTCCTGGGGACCTCCACTACAAACCTTCCTCCAGCCCAAACAATATCCATTGACCATTACTCTCTGTTTCCTATTTTTCAGTCATTTTTGTGTCCACGTTGCTACTGTCCCTTTTATTCCATGAAAAATAACTTTTCTCACAAGTCTGTTGTGTGGCACTGTATCAAATGCCTTTTGAAAGTCCATGTACACCACATCAACAGAATTACCCTCATCAACCTTCTCTGTTACCTCTTCAAAAAACTCCAGCAAATTAGTTAAACATTGTTTCCCCTTTAGAAATCCATGCTGGCTCTTCCTTATCAACCCATATTTTTCCATGTGACTATTAATTCTATCTCGAATAATTGTTTCTAGAATCTTGCCCACCACTGAAGTTAAACTGACTGATCTGTAATTGCAGGGCTTATCCTTACAACCCTTTTCGAACAAAAGCGTAATGTTTGCAATTCTCCATTCCTCGGGCACCACCCCTGAGTCTAGGGAAGACTGAAAGATCCTGGCCAGTGCCCCTGCAATTTCTACTGTCACTTCCTTCAATATCCTTGGATGCATCTCATCCGATCCCAGTGCCTTGTCAATTTTAATTACCGACAGTCTATTCAACACTTCCTCCTTATCAATTTTGAACCCTTCTAGTGACAGAGTTTCCTCATCTTGTCACCACGGCCTGGGTAGCATTTACCTCCTTGGTAAAGACAGATGCAAAGTATTCATTTAATGCCTCAGCCATGGCCCCTTCACCCATGTGTAAATTCCCTTTTATGTCCCGAATCAGCCCTACTCCTCCTTTTACCACCCTTTTACTATTTATATGCCTATAGAAGACTTTGGGATTCCCCTTTATATTGGCTGCCAGTCTTTTCTCATAATCCCTCTTTGCTTCTCTAATATGCTTTTTCACCTCCCTTCTGAACCATCTGTATTCCTCGTGATTTTCAATTGTATTTTCTACCTGACACCTGTCGTAAGCACGATTTTTCTTCTTTATCTTAATTTCTATCTCCTTTTGCATCCAGGGAGCTCTGGATTAGTTTGCCCTACCTTTCCCTTTCGATGGAACATACCTTGACTCTGTACATTGATGACTGTTTCGGTGCCGCTTCATATTCTCATCTGGAGCGGGAAAAATTTATCGATTGTGCTTCTAATTTCCACCCCTCTTATCACCTTCACATGATCCATTCCGACACTTCAGTTCCCTTCCTTGACCTCTCTGTCTCCATTTCTGGCTGTCCACCAATATTCATTACAAGCCCACCGACTCCCACAGCTACCTCAATTACAGCTCCTCACACCCTGCTTCTTGTAAGGGCTCCATCCCTTTCTCTCAGCTCCTTCGCCTCCATTGCATCCATTCCAATTATGCCACTTTCCAAAACGGCACTTCTGACATGTCTTCCTTCTTCCTTAGCGGGTTTCCCCCCTACTGTGGGCCCTTAACTATGTCCAACCCACCTCCCGCGCCTATGCCCTCAGCCCTTCCCCTCCCTCCCAGGACCATGATAGGGTCCCCCTCGTCCTCACTTTTCACCCCACCAGCCTCTGCATTCAAAGGTCATCCTCCGCCATTTCAGCTAATTCCAGGATGATGCCACCACCAAACACATCTTCCCCTCACCCTCACTGTCAGCATTCTGTAGGAACCGTTCTCTCCGGGACACCCTGGTCCACTCCTCCATCACCCCCAACACCTTCCCATGAAATCACAGGAGGTGCAACACCTGTCCCTTTATCTCCTCCCTCCTCACCGTTCAAGGGCCCAAACACTCCTTTCAGGTGAAGCAGCGCTTCATTTGCACCTCTTTCAATTTGGTCTACTACATTCGCTGCTCCCAATGCAGTCTCCTCTGTACTAGGGGGACCAAACGCAGACTGGGTGACCGATTTGCAGAACACCTTCAATCTATCCGCAAGCATAATTCAGACCTCCCTGTCACTTGCCATTTCAACACACCATCCTGCTCTCATGCCCACATGTCTGTCCTTGGCCTGCTGCAATGTTCCAGTGAAGCCCAATGCAAACTGGAGGAACAGCACCTCATCTTCTGATTGGGCACTTAACAGCCTTCCGGACTTAACATTGAGTTCAACAGCTTCAGACCATGAACTCTCTTCTCCATTTTCACCCCTTTTTCAAAATTCATTTTTATTATTTGTTTATTTATTTTTATTTTTATTCAGTTATCACTTTTTAAAATCCCTTTTTTTAATCCTACTTTTGTATTCAATCCCTCACCCACTAAAAGAAAGCATTCCATATGCTTTCTTTACCACCTTATCCATCTGTCCTGCCACCTTCAGGAACATGTGGACATGGACTCCAAGGTTTCTCACTTCCTCAACCTCTCTCAATAACTTTCCATTTATTGAATAATCCCTTGCTTTGTTTGCCCTCCCCAAATGCGTTACCTCACACTTTTCCAGATTGAATTCCATTTGCCATTTCTCCGCCCACCCAACCAAACCATTGATATCATTCTCGAGTCGACAGTATCCTCTTTACTATCAACTACACAGCCAATTTTGTGTCATCTGCAAATTTCCCAATCATGCCTCCCACATTTAAGTCTAAATCATTAATATATACAACAAACAGCAAGGGCCCCAACTCTGAGCCCTGTGGAAAACCACTGGAAATGTTTTTCATTCGCAAAAACATCCATCAACCATTACCCTTTGTTTCCTGTCACTGTGCCAATTTTGGATCCAACCTGCCACCTTCCCCTGTATCCCATGGGATCTCACTTTTCTGACCGGTCTGCCATGTGGGACCTTGTCAAATGCCTTCCTGAAATCCATGTAGACAACATCCACTGCACTACCCTCATCAATCCTCCTTGTTACTTCATCAAAAAATTCCATTAGTTAGTAAGACACAACTTCCCCTAACAAAACCATGCTGACTATCACTGATCAATCTGTGTCTTTCTAAGTGACAGTTTATCCTGTCTCTCAGAATTGATTCCAATACTTTGCCCACCACTGAAGTCAGACAGACCGGCCTATAATTTTCTGGCCTATCCCTCACATCCTTTTTAAATAATGACACAACGTTCACAGACCCCCAATCCTCTGAGACCTTGTCTGTATGTAGTGATGATTGGAAAATGATCCTCAGGGCATCCGTTATTTCCTCCCTGGCTTCCTTCAACAACCTGGGATACAATCCATCCAGCCCTGGTGATTTATTCACCTTCAAGGATGCCAGTCCCTCCAGCACTTCCACTCTCGCTATGCTTATTGTATCTAATATTTTACACTCCTCTTCTTTGACTAGAATGTCTCATCATCCCTCTCCTTAGTGAAGACAGAGACAAAATACTCATTATGAACCCTGCACACATCTTCAGCAACAACCCACAAGTTATCATATACATCTCTGATAGGCCCTACCTTTTCCTTAGTTATTCTTTTACTCTTAATGTAATGGTAAAACATTTTAGGATTTTCTTTGATTTTACCTGCTAATATTTTCTCGTATCCCCTCTTTGCTTTCCTAATTTCTATTTTTACTTCACCCCTGTACTTTCTATACTCCTCTAGGCTTTCTACAATATTAAGCTGTTTGTGACTGTCAAAAGCTTTATTTTTTTTGTTTTATCTTACCCTGTACGCTGCTGGATAACCAGGGGGCTCTAGATTTCACAGTACCACCTTTTTTCTTTGAGGGGACATGTCTACACTGTATCCTTAGAATCTCGCTTTTGAATACCTCCCACTGATATGACACCATTTTCCCTCCTAGCAGCTGTATCCAGTTCACTCTCACCAATTTACTTCTCAACTTTGTGAAATTTGTCTCCCCCCAATTTAGAACTTGGCTTGCTGCATTGTTCCAGTGAAGCCCAACGCAAACTGGAGGAACAGCACCTCATCTTCCCACTAGGCACTTTACAGCCTTCCGGCCTGAATATTGAATTCAACAACTTTAGATCTTAAACCCCCATCCCCACCCCGTTTCCTCCCCCTCCCTTTTTTTTTGTTTTCAATAATTTAAATAGATTTCTCTTTTCCCACCTATTTCCATTATTTTTAAATCTACAACTAATACCTTGTCAATCTTTCCACCCCACCCCCACTAGAGCTGTACCTTGAGTGTCCTGCCATCCATGCTTAATTAGCACTTTTCTTAGATAATATCACCACCTTCAACACCTCTTTGATCCTTTTGTCTGTGACATCTTTTGATTATCTGCTCCTATCACTGCTTGCTTGTCCCTACAACCACCCCACCCTCAACTTCTCTCCCCCCGCCCCCTACCTTAAACCAGCTTATATTTCACCCCTCTCCTAACTATACTTCAGTTCTGTTGAAGGGTCGTGTGGACCCGAAATGTCAATTCTTTTCTTCTCCACCGATGCTGCCAGACCTGCTGAGTTTTTCCAGGTAATTCTGTTTTTGTTTTAGAACTTTTACTCCTGTTCTATCTTTGTCCTTTCCCATTCTGATGCTAACTCTATATTATGGTCACTTATCTCCAAACTGGTCCCCCATTGCTACTTCATCCACTTGCCCAGCTTCACTTCCTAAGACTAAATCTAGAATTGTGCCCTCTCTTGTAGGGCTTGTTACTTGCTGGCTGAAAAAGTTCTCAAGAATGCAATTCAAGCATTTTGTGCCCTTCACACTGTTTGTATCACAATTGATATTAGGATAGTTGATTTCTCCAACAATTACTGCCCTATTGTTTTTGTACTCAGAAATCTATCTACATATTTGCTCTTCTAACTCCCTTCCACTATTTGAGGGTCTATAGTACACTCCCAGCAGTGTGGCTGCCCCTTTTTTTATTTCAGAGCTTAATCTATATGGCCTCATTTGATGCTTCATATACTATACCATCCCTGCTCAGAGCTGTAATTCATTCTTTAACCAATAATGCTATACCCCCATCCTTTTTTATCCCTCTCCCTATCCTGCCTGAAAACTCTATACCCAGGGATGTTGAGCTGTCATTTTTGCCCCTCCTTAAGCTAAGTTTCCATTATAGCAATGATATCATGTCCAGCTGTGCCCTCAGCTCATTGGCTTTATTTCACTATGCTCCTTGCATTTACATATATACCTTTTAACAGTGTCAAATTCCTGTGCTGTACACTTTTTAACCTGTGCTTCTGCCTTTCAGGGTCACTCACTAATTCTCCATCTCCTGTTCCCTGCCCTGAATTTGCCCTCAGAATCACAGAATTTTAGTTGCACATAAGGAGGCCATTCGGCCCATCGTGTCTCCACAAGGTCTCCAAAATGAGCATTATGACATAGTGCCATTGGCCTCCTTTATCCCCATAGCCCTGCACATTGGCCAGGATTGTCGGGGGGGCTCAGCGGGGGTGATCGGAAGCGGGAGCGGCCACTAATTGGGCCACCGCCTGCGATCGGGCCACAGCTGCTATTTCACGCTGCCTGGCCAAATATCCGCCCGAGCTGCCTCAGGGAGCTGAAGCTTTTTGAACATAAAAAATAAATAATTTTAAAATGTTAATAACATGTCCCCTCAAGTAACTATCACATGAGCAGGAACATGTTGCAAATTAGCTTGAAAATTTTTTTTTAAATCACTGATCGAAACCTGATCCCGCCCATGGATAAGGTTTCGCAAAAAATCCAAAGGCCACTTGGCCTTTTCGCCTGCCCGCCAACCATAAGGTTGGGCAGGCAGCGAAAAATTTAACTTAATTACAACTTTAATGGTTTTAAGAGGCCTGTTAGTTGTCGGCAGGCGTGCTTCCGACTCCCGCGCACGCCCACCAACCGAAATATCGCGCGAGTGCGCGATGACTTCAGTGCACTCACCTGATGTCATCACACATCATTTTACGCTCATTCAGGTCGGGCGCAATATTCTGCACACTTTTTCTGTTCAAATAATCATCCAACACGCTCTTGAATGCCTCGATTGAACCTGCCTCTACCACACTTCCAGTCAGTGCATTCCAGACCTGAGCCACTCAATGTGTGAAAAAGTTTTTTCTCGCGTCACATTTGCTTCTTTTGAAGATCACTTTAAATCTGTGCCCTCTCGCTCTTGATCCTTTTACAAATGGGAACAGTTTCTCCCTGTCTACTCTGTCCAGCCCCCTCATGATTTTGAAAATCTCTATCAAATCTCCTCTCAGCCTTCTCCTCTCCAAGGAGAACAGCCCCAACCTCTCCAATCTATCTTCGTAACTGAAGTTTCTCATCCCTGGAACCATTCTTGTAAATCTCTTCTGCACTCTCTCCAATGTGTTCGCATCCTTCCTATAATATGGTGCCCAGAACTGTACACAATGCTCCAACTGAGGTCTAAGGAATGTCTTATATAAATTCAGCATAACTTCCCTGCTCTTGTACTCTATGCCCCTATTAATAAAGTCAAGGATACTATATGCTTTATTAACTGCTCCCTCCACCTGTCCTGTCACTTTCAAAAATCTATGCACATTTACACCCAGGTCTTTCTGCTCCTGCACCCCCTTCAAAATTTCACCCCTTATTTTATATTATCTGTCCATGTTCTTCCTACCAAAATGCATCACCTCACACTTCTCCGCATTGAACTTCATCTGCCACCTACCTGCCCACTCCACCAACTTGTCTATGTCCTCTTGAAGTTCTACACCGTCTTCCTCGCAGTTCACAACACTCCCAAGCTTCGTATCATCCCCTAAGTTTGAAATTGTCCCTTGCTCACCAAGATCTAGATCATTAATATGTATCAGGAAAAGCTAGGGTCCCAATGTTGACCCTTGGGCTTCCAGTCCAAAATGTATCCATTGACCATTACTCTCTGCTTCCTATTTTTCAGCCAATTTTGTATCCACGTTGCTACTGTCCCTTTTATTCCATGAAAAATAACTTTTCTCACAAGGCTGTTGTGTGGCACTGTATCAAATGCCTTTTGAAAGTCCATGTACACCACATCTACAGCATTACCCTCATCAACCTTTTCGGTCACCTCTTCAAAAAACTCCAGGAAGTTAGTTAAACATGATTTCCCATTTAGAAATCCATGCTGGCTCTTCCTTATCAACCCATATTTTTCCATGTGACTACTAAATCTATCCCAAATAATTGTTTCTAGAATCTTGCCCACCACTGAAGATAATCTGACTGATCTGTAATTGCTGGGTTTATCCTTACAACCTTTTTTGAAAAAGGGTGTAATGTTTATAATTCTGCAGTCCTCCGGTACCACCCCTGAGTCTAGGGAAGACTTAAAGGTTATAGCCAGTGCCCCTGCAATTTCTAATCTCACTTCCTTCAATATCCTTGGATGCATCTCATCCGGTCCCTGTGCTTTGTCAACTTTAATTACCGACAGTCTATTCAACACATCCTCCTCATCAATTTTGAACTCTTCTAGCGACAGAGTTTCAAGAACAAAGAACAAAGAATAAAGAAAAGTACAGCACAGGAACAGGCCCTTCGGCCCTCCAAGCCTGCACCGATCATATTGCCCGTCAACGAAAACATTTTGCACTTCCGGGGTCCGTATCCCTCTATTCCCATCCTATTCATGTATTTATCAAGCTGCCTCTTAAACACCACTATCGTACCTGCTTCCACCACCTCCTCTGGCAGCGAATTCCAGACACTCACTACCCTCCGCATAAAAAACTTGCCCCGCACATCTCCTCTATAGTTTTCTCCTCTCACCTTAAATCTATGTCCCCTAGTAACTGACTCTTCTACCGTGGGAAAAAGCTTCTGACTATCTTTCATCGTCTGTCACCATGTCTTGGGTAGCATCTACCTCCTTGGAAAAGATGAATGCAAAGTATTCATTTAATACCTCAGCCATGGCCCCTTCGTCCATGTGCAAATTCCCTTTTAGAGCCCTACTTGGTCCTACTCCTTCTTTTTCCACCCTTTTACTATTTATACACCTATAGAAGACTTTGGGATTCCCCTTTATGTTGGCTGCCAGTCTTTTCTCATAATCCCTCTTCACTTCTCTAATATGCTTTTTCACCTCCCCTCTGAACATTCACTTTTTCTTCTATATCTTAGTTTCTATCTCCTTTCTCATCCAGGGAGCTCTGGATTTGTTTGCCCTACCTTTTCCTTTCGATGGAATATACCTTGACTGTGCCTGAACCAATTCTTTTTTGAAGGTAGCCCATTGTTCAGCTGCAGTTTTTCCCGCCAATCTTTCGTACCAGTCTATCTGGCCCAGCTCCGTTCTTGCCCCATCGAAGTCGGCACACGCCCAGTTAATTATTCTTACTCTGGATTGCCTATCATTCCTTTTCTATCGTCATCCTAAAACATACAATACAATGATCACTATCTCCTAAATGTTCTCCCACTGACACTTGATCTACTTTGCCCACCTCATTTCCAAGAACCAGGTCCAACAGTGCATCTTTTCTTGTTGGATTGGACACATACTGCTGTACAAAATTCTCCTGAACACAATCTTGGAACTTTCGTCCCTCTCTGCCCTATACAATACCACTGTCCCAGTCTACATTTGGGCAATTAAGGCCCCCATTATAGCTACTCTATAATGCTTGCATCTCTCTGTAACTTCCTTGCAAATTTGTTCTTCCACCCCTTCTCACTAGTTGGCAGCCTATAGACTACACCGAGCAATGTTAATGCACCCTTTTTGTTCCTTATCTCTAGCCAAATTGATTCTGTCCTTGACCCCTCTGGGACATCCTCTTTCTCCAGCACTGCAATGCTCTCCTTAACCAATACCGCTTGGATGAGGGAAGTGAATGTACTATCGCCAATTTGTGGATGACACAAAAATAGGTGTGAAGGCAAGCAGTGAGGATGACTCAAGGAGTCTACAGAGGGATGTAGACAGGTTAAGTGAGTGGGCAAAAACTTGGTAAATGGAATATAATGTGGGAAAGTGTGAGGTTTTGCATTTTGGCAGGAAGAATAGAGGAGCTGAATATTAATTAAATGGAGAAAGACTGAAGGCTGCAGCACAGAGGGATTCGGGGGTCCTCATGCATGAATCCCAAAAAGTTGACATACAAGTTCAGGTAATAGGGAAGGCAAATGGAATTTTGGCCTTTATTTCAAATGGAATGGAGTATAAAAATAGGGAAGTCTAGCTAAAACTATTCAAGGCACTAGTTAGACCACACCTAGAACACTGTGAACAGTTTTGGTCCCCTTATCTAAGGAAAGATATACTGGCTTTGGAGGCAGTCCAGAGAAGGTTCACTAGGTTGATCCAGAGTGTAGAGGAATTTTCTTAAGAGGAGAGGTTTAGTAGGTTGGGCCTGTACTCACTGGAGTATAGAAGAATGAGAGGTGACCTTATTGAAACATATAAGATTCTTAGGGGGCTCGACAGGGTAGATACTGAGAGATTGTTTCCCCTTGTGGGAGAGTCTAGGACCAGAGGGCATAATCTCAGAGTAAGGGGGCGCCGATTTAAAACAGAGATGAGGAGGAATTTCTTCTCTCAGAGGCAAGTCAATCTGTGGAATTCTTTACCACAGAGGGCTGTAGAGGCTGGGTTGTTAAGTATATTCAAGGCTGAGATAGATAGATTTTTAATCAGTAAGGGAATCAAGGGTTATGGGGAAAAGGCAGGAAAGTGGGGTTGTGGATTATCAGATCAGCCATGATCTCATTGAATGGCAGAGCAGACTTGATGGGCCGAATGGCCTATTTCTGCTCCTACGTCTTATGGTCTTATTTCCTGGTTCCCTATTATTATTTCCCCAGCCTCATTCTCTAAGGAGCCTATGTACATTTTGGCCTCTCTCTTCCTTTTTATACATTTAATGAAGCTCTTACTGTCCATTTTTATATTACTTGCTAGATTACCCTCAAAGTTCATTTTCACCCTCTTTATTATTTATTTTGTCATCTTTCGTTGGTTTTTAAAACTTTCCCAATCTTTTGGCTTACCACTAATCTTTGCCACATTATATTTTTTTTCTTTCAATTTGATACTATCTTTAACTTCCTTGGTTAACCATGGTTGGTTTATCTCTTCCTAGAATCCTTCTTCCTGATTGGCACCCCATCCACAAACATTCATTCCCTCCACCACCAATGTGCCTTGGCAACATTGTGTACCATCTACAAGATGCAGTGCAGCAACTCACCAAGGCTCACCTTGCAAACCCATGACCATTACCATCTAGAAGGGCAAGTTGTCATGAAGCTTTTAATGTATATAATATTATTGGAAAATATTTTTCTTTTAAAATAGAGTTTTAGTCTGTGGGTGTGTCTTAAATGGATTAAAGACAGCTAGTCTGGGTGCTTTGATGTGTACTAATTTTGAGATGTAAGAGAGGTAGAGTGCATTTGCATTTTTTGAATACAGCATTCAAGTGGTGGGGTGAAACCTGCCACCTAGTGATCATATGTTTATGTTGCTAATAAAATTGATACTATAAAAGGGGTTTTATTGTTAGAAGAGATGGGTTCAAAGAGGTTAGTGATACATTGAGAATTTACATTCAATGAGCTGTGCTAGGTATAACTTCAGCAGTTTTTGTGTGTGCAGAGCAGAGGCAATGGAAGATCAAAGTAGCGGCAAGCCTCCAACTGTCTCCACAGGAACAAAAATGAAAGGAACTTCATTTTGAATTTGTAAGGTGAAAATGCTTTGCCTGATGTCTGGTTAAGTCTATGGGTTGCTGTTGCCTAAATGGAAATTAGTCTGAGAATTTGTTAAAAGTTATGACAGCAGTCATTTGTAGCCATGTGTATGTGTTTAATGTGTTGTAACTTAATAAAATGTTTAATTTAGTTTAATATAAAACCTCTCGTGAACTGGTGGTCTGAGTCCTGAATTTAGAGTTGCATCTCAAACATACCACTTAAAAATATAGGTTATGACAGTTGTTTAAAGTTTCCCTCTGGGATTTTTAAATAACTTAGCTTTACCGAAAGGCTGTCTCATAACACAAGGGCAGCAGACACATGGGAACACCACCAACTGGAAGTTCCTCTCCAAGTCACTCACCATCCTGAATTGGAAATATATCACCGTTCCTTCACTGTCGCTGGGTCAAAATCCTGGAACTCCCTCCCTAACAGCACTATGGTTGTACCTACACCACATGGACTGCAGCAGTTCAAGAAAGTAGCTCATCACCACCTCAAGGGCAACTAGGGATGGGCAATAAATGCTGGCCCAGCCAGCAAAGCCCACAAACCTTGAATGAAAAAAAAACATATTTGCCTCAGTGGCTATTAATTTTGTCCCAAATTATCATTTCTAGAATCGTCCGCACCACCAAAGTTAAACTGACTGGCCTACATACGAACATACGATTAGGAGCAGGAGGAGGCCACTCTGACCTTCAAGCCTGCTCCGCCATTCAATAAGGTCATGGCTGATCTGATTGTAACCTTCCCCTACACCTGATAACTTTTCACCCCCTTGTTTATCAAGAATCTATCTAGTTCCGCCTTAAAAATATTCAAAGACTCTACTTCCACCACCTTTTCAGGAAGGGAGTTCCAAAGACTCACAACCCTCTGAGAGAAAAAATTTCTCCTCATCTCTGTCTTAAATGGGGTACCTCAATTTTAAGCAGTGACCCCTAGTGCTAGATTCTGCCACAAGAGGAAACATCCTTTCCACATCCACCATCAGGATCTTATATGTTTCAATTAAGTCTCCTCTTACTTTTCTAAACTCCAGTGGATACAAGCCTAGACTATCTAACCTTTCCTCTAAGACAACCTGCCCATTCCTGGCATTAGTCTAGTAAACCTGGCCTGTAGTTGCTGGGTGTACCATTTGCAATTCTCCAGTCCTCTGGTACCATCCCTGAGCCTAAGGAAGATGAGAAAATTGTGGCCGGTGCCTCCATAATTTCCGCTATCACTTTTTTCAGTATCCTTGGATGCACCTCATCGAATCCTGATGCTCTGTAAACTCTTAGCTACAGACATCATATCCCATCCCTCCTCCTTATCAATTTAAATCTTTCTAATGTCTGAATTGCCTCGTCTTTTACCATGACATGTGCAGCATCTTGTTCTTTGGTACTCTTCCTTTTCCCATTTATACGCCAATAGCAGACTTTTGGTGCTCAGTTGTATTGTCCACCTGACATCTGTCATAAACACACTTTTTCTGCTTCATCTTAATCTCTACCTCTTTCATCATCCAGGGAGCTCTGGATTTGTTTACCCTACCTTTCCCCTTCAATATACCTTGACTGAATTTGAACTA
Source organism: Cetorhinus maximus (assembly GCF_964194155.1). Lineage (NCBI taxonomy): Eukaryota > Metazoa > Chordata > Chondrichthyes > Lamniformes > Cetorhinidae > Cetorhinus > Cetorhinus maximus. The sequence goes on from NC_135889.1 coordinate 128,211,494, forward strand.
CTTCTTCTTTAAAGACAGCCTATTCTTCAGATATAGTTTTGCCTGCTAAACTTTGATTCTAATTTATTCGGCCCAGATCCATTCTTGCTCCATTGAAGTTGGCTTTTCCCCAGTTAATTATTCTTACTCTGGATTGTTCATTGTCCTTTTCCATAGCCAACCTGAGCCTTATGATACAGTGATTGCTGTCCCTTAAATGTTCCCCCACTGACACTTGACCTAATTGGTGCACCTAATTTCCAAGAACCAGGTCCAGCAGTGCCTTCTTTCTTGTTGGACTAGACACATATCGCTGTTGGAAATTCTCCTGAACACACTCTAGGGACTCTTGCCCCTCTCTGCCCTTTATACTACCACTGTCCCAGTCTATATTCGGATAGTTGAAGTCCCCCATTATGGCTTTTTTGCATCTCTGTAATTTCCTTGCAGAAATTACATCTTCCCACTTGTTGCTGGCCTATAGACTACATCGAGCAATGTAATTGCTCCTTTTTTTGTTCCTTAGGTCTAGCCAAATAGATTCTCTCCTTGACCCTCTGGGACATCCTCTCTTTCCAACATTGCAAGGTTTGCCTAAATAAAATACCGCCACCCTTCACCCTTTTCCTTCCTTTCTTATCTTTCCTGAATTCCTTGTGGCCAGGAATATTTAACACCCAGTCCTTCCCTTCTTTGAGCCAGGTCTCTGTTATAGCCACAAAATCGTAATCCACATGGCAATCTGCGTTTATAGCTCACCAACCTTATTTACACACTCCGCACATTCACATATACGTGCAGCAACCCCAAATTAGACTTTATTACTTTCACCCGTACACTGAATGCACCTAATAACTTACTATTTTGCATGCTCAGTTTGGGTTTCGCCAGGGTCACTCAGTTCCTGACCTCATTACAACGTTGGTTCAAACATGGGCAAAAGAGCAGAATTCCAAATATGAGGTGAGAGTGACTGCCCTTGACATCAAGGCAGCGTTTGACCGAGTGTGGCATCAAGGAGCCCTAGCAAAACTGCAGTCGATGGGAATCAGAGGGAAAACTCTCCACTGGTTGCAGTCATACCTAGCACAAAGGAAGTTGGTTGTGGTTGTTGGAGGTCAGTCACCTCAGTTCCAGGACATCACTGCAGGAGTTCCTCAGGGTAGTTTCCTAGGCCCAACCATCTTCAGCTGCTTCATCAATGATCTTCTTTCCAACATAAGGTCAGATGTGGGGAAGTTTGCTGATGATTGCACAATGTTCAGCACCTTTCACGACTCCTCAGATACGAAAGCAGTCCATGTCCAAATGGACAGGATTGGGCTGACAAGTGACAAGTAACATTCATGCCACACAAGTGCCAGGCAATGACTATCTAAAACAAGAGAGAATCTAACCATTACCCCATAACTTTACTGCACTGCAGGAATTCACCAAGTCTCCTTAGGCAGCACCTCCAAACCCACGACTGCTACCATCTAGAAGGACAAGGGCAGCAGGTTGATGGGGACACCACCATCTGGAAATACCCCTCTAAGTCACTCGCCATCCTGACTTGGAAATATATCGCCATTCCTTCACTGTCGCTGGGTCAAAATCCTGGAACTCCATTCCTAACAGCACTGTGGGTGTAACTATACCACATGGACTGCAGCAGTTCAAGAAGGCAGCTCACCACCGCTTTCTCAAGGACAACAAGGGATGCGCAATAAATGCTGGGTCAGCCAGTGAAGCCCATGTTAATTGAACGAAAAATGTTTTAAAAATTAAAATGGCATTGCCATCACTGAATCCCCCAGTATCAACAACCTGGGGCTTACTATTGACCAGAAACTGAACTGGACTAGCCATATAAATACTGTGGCTACAAGAGCAGGTCAGAGGCTAGGAATCATGCAGCAAGTAACACACCACCTGACTCCCCAAAGCCTGTCCACCATCTACAAGGCACGGTCCTTCAAGTTGACAAGGCACCAGGACCAAGGATATTGAAGGAAGTGACAGTAGAAATTGCAGGGGCACTGGCCATAATCTTTCAGTCTTCCCTACACTCAGGGGTGGTACCAGAGGAATGGAGAATTGCAAACATTACATGCTCATTCAAAAAAGGATAAGCCCAGCAATTACAGATCAGTCAGTTTAACTTCAGTGGTGGGCAAGATTCTAGAAACAATTATTTGGGATAGAATTAGTAGTCACATGGAAAAATATGGGTTGATAAGGAAGAGCCAGCATGGATTTCTAAAGGGGAAATCATGTTTAACTAACTTGCTGGAGTTTTTTGAAGAAGTAACAGAAAAGATCGATGACGGTAATGTTGTTGATGTGGTGTACATGGACTTTCAAAAGACATTTGATACAGTGCCACACAACAGACTTGTGAGAAAAGTTATTTTTCATGGAATAAAAGGGACAGTAGCAACGTGGATACAAAATTGGCTGAAAAATAGGAAACAGAAAGTAATGGTCAATGGATATTGTTCGGGCTGGAGGAAGGTTTGTAGTGGAGTTCCCCAGGGGTCAGTATTGGGACCCTTGCTTTTCCTGATATATATTACTAATCTGGATCTTGGTGTGCAGGGGACAAATTCAAAGTTTACGGATAATGCCAAGCTTGGGAGTGTTGTGAACTGCGAGGAGGACAGTGTAGAACTCCAAGAGGACATAGACAAGTTGGTGGAGTGGGCAGGTAGGTGGCAGATGAAGTTCAATGTGGAGAAGTGTGAGGTGATGCATTTTGGTAGGAAGAATATGGACAGGCAATATAAAATAAGGATGAAATTTTGAAGGGGTGCAGGAGCAGAAAGACATGGGTGTCTATGTGCATAGGTCATTGAAGGTGGCAGGACAAATGGAGAGAGCAGTTAATAAAGCATATAGTATCCTGGGCTTTACTAATAGGGGCATAGAGTACAAGAGCAGCGAAGTTATGCTGAATTTATATAAAACACTTGTTAGACCTCAGCTAAAATATTATGCACAGATCTGGGCACCATGTTATAGGAAGGATGTGAACACATTGGAGAGAGTGCAGAAGAGGTTTACAAAAATGGTTCCAGGGATGAGAAATTTCAGCTATGAGGATAGATTGGAGAGGTTGGGACTGTTCTCCTTGGAGAGAAGAAGGCTGAGAGGAAATTTGATAGAGATGTTCAAATCATGAGGGAGCTGGACAGAGTAGACAGGGAGAAGCTGTTTCCGTTTGTAAAAGGATCAAGAACGAGAGGGTACAGATTTAAAGTGATTTTCAAAAGAAGCAAATGTGAAGTGAGAAAAAATGTTTTCACACAATGAGTGATTCGGGTCTGGAATGCACTGACTGGAAGTGTGGTGGAGGCAGGTTCAATCAAGGCATTAAAGAGGGCATTAGATGTGCAAGGGCGCAGGTAACAGGCAGGGCAATGGCGTTAGGTCATAATGCTCATTTGGAGAGCTGGTGCAGGCACAATGGGCCAAAAGGCCTCTTTCTGTGCCATTAAAATTCTCTGATTCTGTGAGGTCAGGAGTGTGATGGAATACTCTCCACTTGCCTGGATGAGTGTAACTCCAGCAACACTCAAGAAACTTGACACCATCCAGGACAAAGCAGCTCACTTGATTGGCATAAAAACAAAAAACTACTGCGGATGCTGGAAATCCAAAACAAAAACAGAATTACCTGGAAAAACTCAGCAGGTCTGGCAGCATCGGCGGAGAAGAAGAGAGTTGACGTTTCGAGTCCTCATGACCCTTCAGCAGAACTGAGTGAAGTTAGGAGAGGGGTCTCCTAACTTCACTCAGTTCTGCTGAAGGGTCATGAGGACTCGAAACGTCAACTCTTTTCTTCTCCGCCGATGCTGCCAGACCTGCTGAGTTTTTCCAGGTAATTCTGTTTTTGTTTTGTCACTTGATTGGCACCCTATCCACAAACATTCACTCCCTCCACCACCGATGCACAGTAGCAGCAGTGGATAGCATCTACAAGATGCACTGCAGGAACTCACCAAGGCTCCTGAGACAGCACCTTCCAAACCCACGACTACTACCATCTAGAAGAACAAGGGCAGCAGATAGATGGGAACACCATCACTTGGAAGTTCTCCTCCAAGCCACTCACCATCCTGGCTTGGAATTATATCGCTGTTCCTCATTGTCGCTGGGTCAAAATCCTGGAACTCCCTCCCTAACAGCACTGTGGGTGTACCTACACCACATGGACTGCAGCAGTTCAAGAAGGCAGCTCACCACCATCTTCTCAAGGGCAACTAGGGATGGGCAATAAATGCTTGCCCAGCCAGCGACACTCACAGCCCGTGAATGAATAAAAGAAAACTACTTACGAACACACAAACTTATAAATTAGGAACAGGAGTAGGCCACTTGGCCCCTCGAGCCTGCTCTGCCATTCAATAAGATCATGGTTGATCTGATTGTGACCACTACTTTCCTTGCCACCCCCCGATACCCTTTGACTGCCTTGTCAACCAAGAATCTGTCTAACTCAGCCTTGAAAATATTCAACAGGTCTGGCAGCATCGGCGGAGAAGAAAAAACGTTAACTGATTTCTTCTCCGCCGATGCTGCCAGACCTGCTGAGTTTTTCCAGGTAATTCTGTTTTTGTTTTGGATTTCCAGCATCCGCAGTAGCTTTTAGCTTTTTGTTTTTATCTTTGAAAATATTCAATGTCCCAGCCTCCACTGCTCTCTGAGGAAGAGAATTCCACAGGCTGACAACCCTCTGAGGGAAAATTTCTCCTCATCTCCGTCTTAAACGGGAGACCTCTTATTTTTAAACTGTGGCCCCAAGGGGAAACATCCTTTCAGCATTACCCTGTCAATTCCCCACAGGAGCTTCTATTAATAGTCGTTTGGTAGTACAGGACTTGAGTATTGCAGAAAAAAGAGACATGTCAAAGCTTTTCGTGTTACACTCATCAGGACACTTCACAAGAACACCAATATAAGGGGGGAAACAACTTATACTGTAAGTGAAGAGAGTGCTGATTGGTTGGCAAGTGGCATTGCCATGGAGAATGCACCACTGATGGAGGCTGACAGTTAACTGCCAAGCATTATTTGAAATTTAAACCAGGGAACTTGACCCTGATTGGTCAAGGCATTGACCTGAGGAATGAGTCAGCAAATGGCTGCACTTACTTTGTTTAGCTGAAACAGGCTGAATGTGTGTACATGTTCTTTCTCTCTGCAAAGAACAGGGCCCTATGTAACTTCCAATACCCACAAATGTGCCACCCAGCGAGCCTGACTGACAATCTTAAATTGGTTGTCAGCGTAATTCTTAGCACATTGAGGATTATTTAGCAAATGTTGTCCAATCGCAGAATCACATCTAACGTTGGACTCTGTGTTTTGAGTTTTGCAAGTACGGGCTGGTTGCGTACGGTCTGGACCCTGCCCGATATGAACAGCGGCTGAGACCTGCTGTTTGATATGATCCGCCAGTCTTTGGGGACATACGGCCTACATACCTAACATCACACTGACACTGAAATTCATATACCACATCACTCATTTGTGTGGTAGGCAGAATGTCCTTTTGGCTTGACGGCAGCATCCTGTTAGTGGTGAATACCACTCATGTTGCTACTGCATAGTAGCAGCGTGAAACAGCTAGCTTCACCTGTTACTCACATTTGAGATTCCTTACCCTTCCAGGGTAACCTGAGGTAGACTGGGCACCTTTCAGGGCTGAAAGTGACGGCCTTCGGCCCATTCATGGGTTTGTGTGATATACAGCATGAAATGATCTGATCAGGATAGCCCATTATGCTGCAGGATGTCTTTGATGCCCTTATTTCTGCAACACGGTGTCCAACATTAGATGTGATTCTGTGATTGGATAACATTTGCTAAATAATCCTCTGTGTTCTAAGAATTACGCTGACAACAATTTAAGATTGTCAGTAGGGCTTGCAGTGTGGCACATTTGCTATACTGGAAGCTACATATATTAATACACAGGGCCCTGTTCCTTGCAGAGAGAAAGAACGTGTACACACATTCAGCCTGTTTCAGCTAAACAAAATACGTGATAACCATTCGCTAACTCATTCCTCAGGGCAATGCCTTGACAAATCAGGGTCAAGTTGCCTGGTTTAATTTTCAAATTATGCTTGGCAGTTAACTGTCAGTCACCATTATTGGTGCACTGGCCATGGCGATGCCACTTGCCAACCAATCAGCACTGTCTTCTCATACAGCACAAATTGTTGTCTTCACCTTATATTGGTGTTCTTGCAAGTGTCCTGACGAGTGCAAGATGAAAAACTTAGAGGTGTCTCTTTTTTCAGCAATACTTAAGGATCTTATATGTTTCAATAAGATCATCTCTCATTCTTCTAAACTCCAATGGATACAGGCCCAGCCTGTCCAACCTTTTCTCATAAGATAACACCCCCCCATCCCAGGGATCAGCCACGTGAACCTTCTCTGAACTGCTTGTAATGCAATTATATCCTTTCTTGAGAAAGGAAACCAAAACTGTACAGAGTACAGACGTGGTCTCACCAATACGCTGTACAGCTGTGGCAAAACTTCCCTACTTTCATAAAAGCAAAATACTGCAGATGCTGGAAATCTGAAATCAAAACAGAAAATTCTGGAAAAACTCAGCAGGGCTGACAGCATCCGTGGAGAGAGAAACAGAATTAATGTTTCAAGTCCAATTTGACACTTCTTCATAAATCAGTTATAAACGTTAACTCTGTTCCTCCCTCCACAGATGCTGCCAAACCTGCTGGGATCTTCCAGCATTTTCTGTTTTTCTTCCTTACTTTTATCTTCCATTCCCCTTGTGATAAACACAAACATTCCATTTGCCTTCCTAATCACTTGCTGTATCTCCATACTATCTTTTTGTGATTCATGTGCCAGGACACCCAGATGTACCTCAGAGTTCTGCAATTTTTCTCCATTTAAATAGTATACTGTTTTTCTATTCTTCCTGCCAAAGTGGACAAGTTCATATTTTCCCACATTACACTCCATCTGCCAAATTTTTGCCCACTCACTTAACTTGTCTATATCCCTTTGCAGACTCCTTAAGTCCTGCTCATAACTTACTCTCTTACCTATCTTTGTGTCATCAGCAAATTTAGCTGCCGTATATTTGTTCCCTTCATCCAAGTTATTAATATAAATTGTAAATAGTTGAGGCCCCAGCACAGATCCCTGTGGCACACCATTCATTACATCTTGCCAACTGGAAAATGACACATTTATCCCTACTCTCTGCTTCCTGTTAGCTAACCAATCCTTTATCCATGTTAATACGTTACCCACTACACTATGAGCTCTTATTTTGTGTAGTAACCTTTGATGTGGCACCTTATCAAATACCTTCTGTAAACCCATGTTCACCGTATCTACAGGTTCCCCTTTATCCATGTTTCTTGGCACTTCCTCAAAGAACTGCAATAAATTAGTCAAACATGATTTCTCTTTCACAAAACCATGTTGACTCTGCCTGATTGCATTGAGATTTTTTAAGTACCCCACTATAACCTCCTTAATAATAGATTCCAGCAATTTCCCTATGACAGATGTCAGGCTAGCTGGCCTGTTGTTTCCTGTCTTCTGTCTCCCTCCTTTCTTGAACTGAGGAGTCAATTTCACTATTTTCCAATCTAATGAAAAATTTCCAGAATCTAGGGAATTTTGGAAAATTACAACCAATGCATCTAATATTTCCACAGCCACTGCTTTTATGACCCTAGGATGAAGTCCATCAGGTCCTGGGAATTTGCCAGCTTTTAGTTCTAATAGTTTTCTCAGTACTTTTCCTTGTGATTGTAATTGGTTTAATTACAGCACCTTCCAAACCCGTGACCACCTAGAAGAACAAGGGCAGCAGACACATGGGAACATCACCACCTGGAAGTTCTCTCCAAGTTATACATCATCCTGACTTGGAAATATATCGCTGTTCCTGCACTGTTGCTGGGTCAAAATCCTGGAACTCCCTCCCTAACAGCACTGTGAGTGTACCTACACCACATGGACTGCAGGGGTTCAAGCAGGCAGCTCACCACCACCTTCTCAAGGGCAATTAGGGATGGGCAATAAATGCTGGCCCAGCCAGCAACGCCCACATCCCCTGAACGAATAATATAAAGTGCCTCCCTCCGTTTCACCTCTTTATTTACAAGTATTTCTGGGGTGTTATTTGTGTCTTCTACAATGAAGACAGACATAAAATATCTGTTCATCCCTTCCACCATTTCTTTAATTCCCATTATTCATTCCCGAGACTCTCTCTCTAGAGGTCCCACTTTCACTTATTTACTCTTTTCCTTTTTTAAATACTTGTCGAAGCTCTAAATATCTGGTTTTATTTTGCTAGCTACCTTTCTCTCGTGCTCTATTTCTCCCTCCTTATTATTTTCCATTATTATATATATATCACGTTCTGATTATCATTACCCGCATTGCTTCCTCGCTCTCTTGTCTTTCCCTTTCCTTTAGTTTAGCACATCTTACCTCACGTGACCCCTCGCCCCCACCATTTAGTTTAAAGCCTACATAGAGTTCATGCCCTGGTTCACGTAGAACAACTTCTGGCTCACTTATGGTTAACAGGGTGGTGGTGGTGGTGGCATAGTGATAATGTCACTGGGCTAGTGATTCAGAGGCCCAGACAAATGCTTTGGGGACATGGGTTCAAATCCCACCATGGCAGTTGGCGGAATTTATATTCAATTAATAAATCTAGAATTAAAAGCTTATCTAATGGTGAACGTGAAACATTGTCGATTGTTGCAAAAGACCCATTTGATTCACTAATGTCCTTCACGGAAGGAAATCTGCTGTCCTTACCTGGTCTGGCCTACATGTGATTCCAGACCCACAGCAATGGGGTTGACTCTGAACTGCCCTCTGAAACGGCTGAGCAAGCCACTCAGTTGTATCAAACCACAGCAAATTTCTAAAAGGAATGAAACCAGATGGACCACCAAGCATCGACCTAGGCACCAGAAACAACAATGGCAAACTCAGCCCTGTCAACCCTGCAAAGTCCTCCTTACTAACATCTGGGGCCTTGTGCCAAAATTGGGAGAGCTGTCCCATAGACTAGTTAAGCAACAGCCTGGCATAGTCATACTCACGAAATCATACCTTACGGACAATGTCCCAGACACCTCCATCATCATCCCTGGTTATGTCCTGTCTAAGGATACAGAAGGAGGGTTGGCTGAGAGCCCAAACATCCATTACTTGGATGAAACAGCTGAGCCCCAGACAAAACAATGTTTGATTGTCAGCCCCAGTTCTCTGATCTCTTCTGTCAATTTCACAATGTTTACAATTTCACATGTGGAGATTTCGAGTGCTTGTAGTTGTTACTTTAATACTTGTATTCGGTTGTAGTTTAACATAGTGGAAAGTAATGAATCGATGACTATTTTTAGTAAAGCTTTTTTTTACACATCCTATTGTACCTATAGGGTTCATTGGTTTTATATAGTGTATAGTGGGTGAATGGACATGGAAGTGCCATAGCTTGGCAAAGGGGGCATGAGGAGCCATGGAAGGGTGGGAGGGGGGTATAGCTTGACATGGGGGCCATATGCGGCCCTGGGGCGATGGGTGCGGGCGTCCAAAATGACATTGATGGGGCACTGGGAGTGTATGGGGGTTGTGGGGTGGGTCAGCTGGCCCGACTGCAGCTCACACCTGCATTCCGGCAATAAAGATCCTGCCTTTGTGGGAACTTTCTCCCATGGCAGGTGGGCTGAGCCTGGAATTGTCCCAAATTCTCACCTTGAGAATGAAAATTCAGGCCATGGTCCCAAAGGCACAGTGGTGTCCTGAAGTTTCCACATGGTACAGGAATTGCAAACAACAAGCCTCAGAGACCCATCCATGACATAAACATAAACTCTTCCATTCCCTCTTTAACAATCGAGCAATGCCCGGTTGAACTATAAATCCCAATTCTAGACCTCTAGACATGCTCTGAGCATCTAACTTTATTAAATTCTTAATGTCCCAGCCCCTAATTTAAAAAAAAATTGATGAGGCTGAGGGGGTATAGGGCTGGAGTTGGGTGAGGTGGGATGAGGGGAAAGGGTGAGGAGTGGTGGGGGTGAGAGCAGTGGGGGTGAGGGGCGATGGGGGTGAGGGGGAGGGTGAGGGTGGAGAGGTATGGTGTTGGTGAGAGCAATGGGGTGAGGGCTTGGGGGGGTGAGAATGGATGGGGTGAGGGGCAGTAAGAGTGGAAGGTTGGGGCAAGGGGGGTGGGGGTGAAGCAGGTAGGGGTAGGGGTTAAGGACCAGAGGGGGCGAGAGGGCTGGGGTGAAGGGGATGAGGGTGGGCAAATGAGGGGCAGTGAGGCTGAGGGCGTAAGGGGTGTAGGGTGGTGGCATTGAGGGTGGTGAGGTTGAGAAGGGTGAAGGAAGGTGCAGATGGGGGGAGCGGGTGAGTGGCAGTGGGGTTGAGGGATGGTGAGCGTGAGGAGGGGGGTGAGGGGCATGGTGGTGAGGGGGATGATGGTTGTGTGGGTGAGGGGGCTGAAAGGTCGTGGGAGTGAGGCACAGTGGGGTGAGCAGAGTGGTGGTGAAGGGGTGGTGGGGTAAGAGGGGTTGGGGGATGTGAGGTGGTTGGGCGTGAGGGGGTGAGTTTTGAGGTGGCAGTGAGGGGTGAGGGGGTGGAATTGTGAGGGTCGGTGGGAGTGAGGAAGGGTGAAGATAGATGCAGGTGAGAGGGGCGATGATCGGTGGGGGTGAGGGGAGTGAGGGGGTGAGGAGCGGTGCGGGTGAGGAGGGTGAAATTCTGTGGGCGGGGTGGGGTTGAGAGGCAGTAGGGATGAGGGGTGAGGAAGTGAGGGGCGGACGGGACCTACCTGTTCTGTGGTGAGTGGGGTGCTGATCTCCTCTCCCCTCAGAATGATGGAACGCTGAGTCAGAAGCTCCGCGAGTTGGAAGGAATCTAAACCCAACAAATCACTGACATTGCTGAGCACTGCGAGCAGAGTGGAGAGAGTGGAAAGAGAGGCGGGGTGGGGGGGGGGGCGGGAGAGAGAGAGAGAGCGAGGGAGAAAAAGAGATAGAGGGAGTGAGAGAGCGAGACAGAAAGAGAGAGGGAGGGAGGGAGGGTGGGGGCGAAAGCGCGACGGGGAGAGAGTGGGAGGAGGTGAGGAAGCGAGGGCGGGGAGAGAGCGAGGGAGAGGGAAAGAGAGAGAGGGGAAGGGGAAGAAAGATAGGGAAAAAGAGCAAAAGGGGAGAGTGGGAATGATGCAGATGGGTAGAAATCAAGGCGGGGAGAGAGAGAGGGAGAGAGAGTGAACAAAAAAGGGGAGAAGAAGGGAGGGAAAGAGAGCGAGAGATGGAGAGAGAGAGTGATAGAGGGGGCACAGAGGGGGAGCAAGAGGGGAGAGAAAGCGAGAGGGGGAGAGAAAGAGAGGGTTACTGCATGATTAACATGACTGAGCTGGAAGATGCTTCTGCTGAACTTTCCCATGGATATGTTACAGTCTCAACACCTGACCCCATGTACCTTCTTTAGTTGATATCTGAGCACCTCCAGCAGTGATGAACTCAATGTTTCCAAGCTGTAACACTCCGGACAGCAACTTGAAAACATCATGGATTTCCTCACTGTCAAACTCCATCACCAAAAGAGCATCCTGGAGAGAAGGGAAAAATTAAGGGTGGCTTCATCCACTTCACACAAGACACTGCCCACCACATTCACCCTCTCCCCATGTATCATGCACTTCCCTATGCGTCATGACTCTTCACCAGGAGCCATGAACCTCTCCCATGGGTCATGACCCCTCCCCATGGTCATGACCTCTTCCCATTAGTCATGACTTCTCCCCATGGGTTATGACCCCTCCACAAGGCCATGACTCCTTCCCAGAGGCCACAACTCCTCCCATCAGTCATGACCCTCCCCCATGGGTCATGACCCTACCCTACGGGCCATGACCCGTCCCCATTGACCATGGCCCATCCTCTCCCCATCATCCATGAGGGTCAGTGCTGGGAGGACAGCCCTGACCCCCAACACCAAACCCCCTAACTGATCCAACTGTTGATCCTTGCCCCCAATGCCAGCCTCTGACCCGCGACTTCTGGTAAACTCCAGCTCTCTTGTCTGTGGATAACTTCCTGCTCAGTGGCACTTCATACATTTCAACTCACCATTACTTTCTCAAACATCACTTTGTCTTCCAGACTCTCGCCTCTCACACACCTCGACTGCCCCAGGTAATGATAGGATTCTGCTTCTGACAGGTACAAGGCCTCTAGTCAATGAGTGAAGGGATAGAGACACAGGTCAGTGTAAGAGAGACTCACTCCTGGCTCCAACATCACAATGACAACCAGCCTCCCCATCCCCAAACCCCTCCCCATGCCCACCATTTCTCCCCATCCCCACCCTCTCCCCATCCCCACTCCCTCCCCATCCCCACACTTTTTCAATCAGTTAGGGGTGCGGGAGGGGACAGGAGACTATGCTTGAGTGAGACAGAGACCGAGTGAGTAGCAAGTTAGGTTCACATCCTAAGCCCTGGTATGTCTTTTTCAGGTTTAAATATAGATTAAGAATCGAGCTCTGACATAGAACTGACAACTTTCAAGTAGCTCAAACTGGGAACTGCCTGGTAGTGGCAGTTATCTGCCAAACAACTGAAAGCAACTAGCTTGTTAAGCAGGGAACTACTGGTAGTGGCAGTTATCTGTCAATCAGCTGAAAGCAGTTGGTTCAATTGGTGTTAATTACGTAGCAGGAAGTGAAACGAGCTAGTTACTCATCAGAGGGTCTATATATGCGTGAAATGGAGACTGAGTAAGTAGCGAATTAGCCTCACATGGGAATTCGGTGCACGGGGGGGAAAGAGGTTCAATATACACAGGAATTATTCATAGTTAATTAAGAAGATAATTAAATTAAGTTAACTAAATAACATAAGTAACAATGGTGTTCTGTTGCAGCTGTGGAATATGGATGCCTTTGGATGCCAAGGCGATCCATGACAAACACGTCTGCAGGAAATATAAGCAGCTTGAGGAATTCCGGATCAGGATTATTGACCTTGGAGCTGAACTGTAGACATTGCGCAACATAAGGGGGGGTGGGGGAGAAATACCTCGACACTTTGTTTCAGGAGACGGTCATGCCTTTTACAATTGGGTCATCTGTTTTGGTCAGTGGTCAGGAACAGGAGGATGTGACCATGAGTGAGGCAGTAAAGGGACCAAGTAGACATTGCAATTTTCAAACAGGTTTGAGGTGCTCAAACCCTGTGTGACAAAAGGTCTGCAAAGTGGATGAATGAGCTGGCCATGGCACTGTGGTACAGGAAGCCATTCCAGTTGAGGGAGCTAACAGGAATGTAGTGGTGGTAAAGGACAGTATAGTGAGGGGGATTGACACTGTTCTCTGCAGCATCGGGCAAGAGTCCAGATGGCTATATTGTCTGCTCCGTGCCGGGGTTCAGGACATCTGCTCAGGGCTGGAGCGAAACTTGCAGTGGGAGGAGGAGGATCCAGTTGTCGTAGTTCATGTAGGTACCAATGACATAGGTAGAACTAGGAAAGAGGTTCTGCAAAGTCAGTATGAGGAGCAAGGTACTAAATTGAGAAACAGAACCTCAAAGGGAATAATCTCTGAATTATTACCTAAGTCACGTGCAAATTGGCAGAGGACAAATAAGACCAGAAACTGAACTAGACTAGCCATATAAATACTGAAGCTACAAGAGCAGGTCATAGGCTAGGAATCTTGCAACGAGTAACTCACCTCCTGACTCCCCAAAGCCTGTCCATCATCTGCAAGGCACAAGTCAGGAGTGTGATGGAATACTCCCCACTTGCCTGGATGAGTGCAGCTCCAACAACACTCGAGAAGCTTGACACCATCCAGGACAAAGCAACCCGCTTGACTGGCACCACATCCACAAACATTCACTCCCTCCACCACCGACGCACAGTAGCAGCAGTGTGTGTGCCATCTACAAGATGCACTGCAGCAACTCACCAAGGCTCCTTAGACAGCACCTTCCAAACCCACGACCACTACCATCTAGAAGGACAAGGGACACAGATAGATGGGAACACCACCATTGCAAGTTCCCCTCCAAGCCACTCACCATTCTGACTTGGAAATATATTGCCGTTCCTTCACTATCGCTGGGTCAAAATCCTGGAACTCCCTCCCTAACAGCACTGTGGGTGTACCTACACCACATGGACTGCAGCAGTTCAAGAAGGCAGCTCACCACCACCTTCTCAAGGGCAATAAATGCTCGCCCAGCCAGCGAACCCCACAACCCGTGAATGAATAAAAAAAAGAGACATGAATACGTGGCTCAAAGACTCATGAGGGAGAAGTGGGTCCCAGTTTGTGGGGCACTGACGTCAGTACTGGGGAAAGTGGGGGCTGTACTGTTGGGACGGTTTACACCTGAATTGGCTGGCACTAATGTCGAAGGCTAGTATTTGAAATATTGCTGAAAAAAGAGGCATGTCTATGCTTTTCATTTTACACTCGTCAGGACACTTTGCAAAGAAACCTATCTAAGGGGAAAAACAACAATTTATACTGTATGAGCAGAGAGTGCTGATCGGTTGGAAAGTGGACACTGATTGGTAGAGGCGTTGCTATGAAGAATGCAGCAGTGACGGTGACTGACAGTTAACTGCCAAGCATTGTTTGAAATTGAAACCAGGCAGCTTGACCCTGGTTGGTCAAAGCATTGCCCTGGGGAATGAGTCAGTGAGTGGCTGTCACTTATTTTGTTTAGCTGAAACAGGCACAATGTGTGTACATGTTCTTTCTGTCTGCAAAGAACAGGGCTCTGTGTATTAATATATGTAGCTTCCAGTACACGCAAATGCACCACACTGTGAGCCCTACTGACAATCTTAAATTGGTTGTCAGCGTAATTCTTAGCACATTGAGGATTATTTAGCAAATGTTGTCCAATCACAGAATCACATCTAATGTTGCACACTGTGTTTTGAGTTTTGCAAGTACGGGCTGGTTGGGTACGGTCTGTACCCTGCCCAATATGAACAGCGGCTGGGACCTGCTGTTTGATATGATCCGCCAGTCTTTGGGGACATACGGCCTACATACCTAGCACTGACACTGAAATTCATATACCACATCACTCATTTGTGTGATAGGCAGAAAGTCTTTTTGGCTTGACGTCAGCATCCTGTTAGTGGCGAATACCACTCGTGTTGCTACTGCATAGTAGCAGCGTGAAACAGCTAGCTTCACCTGTTGCTCAAATTTTTGAGATACTTTGCCCAGTAATAGCTGTAAATCAGGACAGGGAGGGGAGGGAGGAACTTGGTGAAATTACAACCATGAGGGAAGTGGTGCTGAGCAAACTGATGGATCTGTGGGCTGACAAATCTCTGGGTGCTAACGGACTTCATCCTAGGATCTTAAAAGAGGTGGCTAATGAGGCAGTAGATGGATTGGTGTTAACTTTCCAAAATTCGCTAGATTCTGGAAAGGTTCCATCAGACTGGAAAGTAGCAAATATAACCCCTCTATTCAAGAAGGGAGGGAGGCAGAAAACAGAAAACTATAAGCCAGTTGGCCCGATGTCTGTCGTGGGGAAGGTGTTAGGGTCAATCATTAAAGAGGTTACAGCTGGGCAGTTAGAAAAATTCGAGGTAATTGGGAAGAGTCAAAATGGTTTTTTGAAAGGGAAATCATATTTAACTGACTTATTGGAGTTTTTTGAAGGAGTAACATGTGTTGTGGTTAAAGGGGAACCTGTAGACATCCTGTAGATCAAAGGTTATTGCAGAAAATAAAAGCTCATAGTGTAGGGGGTAACATATTAGCCTGGATAGAGGATTGGCTGGCTGGCAGAAAACAGAGAGTATGCATAAATGGGTCTTTTTCTGATTGCCAAGATGTGACTAGTGGAGTCCCACAGGGGTCTGTGCAGGGACCTCAACTTTTTACAATTGATATCAATGACTTAGATGAGGGGAGTGAAGGCATGGACACTAAATTTTCAGATGGCACAAAGATAGGTAGGAAAGTAGATTGTGAAGAAGACATAAGAAGGTTGCAGACAGATATAAATGGGTTGAGTGAGTGGGCAAAAATCTGGCAGATGGAGTATAATGTGGGAAAATGTGAAATTGTTCACTTTGGCAGGAAAAATAAAAAAGCAGAGTATTACTTAAATGGAGAACGGCTGCAGAATTCCGAGGTACAGAGGGATCTAGGTGTTCTATTGCATGAGTCACAAAAAGTTAGTATGCAAGTACGGCAAGTAATTATGAAGGCTAATGGAATGCTATCCTTTATTACAGGAGGAATTGAACATAAAAGTAAGGATGTTGTTTTTCAGTTATACAGGGCATTGGTGAGACCGCACATTGAATACTGTGTGCAGTTTTGGTCTCCTTATTTAAGGAAGGATGTAAATGAGTTGGAGACGTTTCAGAGGAGGTTTACTAGATTGATATAAAAGCAAAATAATGCTGATGCTGGAATACTGAAATAAAAACAGAAAATGCTGGAAAAACTCAGCAGGTCTGGCAGCATCTGTGGAGAAAGAAACAGAGTTAATATTTCGAGTCCGTATGACTCTGAAGAGTTTCTTCTGAATAAGAGTCATACAAGCTTGAAGTGTTAACTCTGTTTCTCTCTTCACAGATGCTACCAGACCTGCTGAGTTTTTTTTTATTTGAGATATGGGTGTCACTGGCTGGGCCAGCATTTATTGCCCATCCTTAGTTACTCTTAAGAAGGTGGTGGTGAACTGCCTTCTTGAACCACTGTAGTCCCTATGGTTTAGGTACACCCACAGTAGTGTTAGGGAGGGAGTTCCAGGATTTTGACCCAGCATTTTCTGTTTTTACTAGTTTGACAGCTGGAATGAGCAGGTTGTCTTATGAGGAAAGGTTGGACAGGCTGGGCTTGTTTCCACTGGAGTTTAGAAGAGTGAGGGGTAATTTGATTAAACTAGGGGGCACTGTTTTAAAATTAGGGGTCACACTTTTAGGACAGAGATGAGGAGAATTTTTGCTCTCAGAGGGTTGTATGACTGGAATTCTCGGCCTCAGAGGGTGGTGGAGGCGGGGTCATTGAGTATTTTTAAGGCGAAAGGTAGCTAGATTCCTGTTAGGCAAGGGAATCAAAGGTTAT
Organism: Cetorhinus maximus; assembly: GCF_964194155.1. NCBI lineage: Eukaryota > Metazoa > Chordata > Chondrichthyes > Lamniformes > Cetorhinidae > Cetorhinus > Cetorhinus maximus. Next base: position 128,228,600 of record NC_135889.1, read on the forward strand.
CGGGATTAGTTGGGAATGTGGAATTCGAAACACAAAATGATCAACCATGATCTTACTGAACGGTGGAGCAGGCTCGAGGGGCCAAGTGGCCTATTTCTACTCCTACTTCATATATCCCCATCCCCATCCATCCTCATCCCCACCCCTCCCCATCCCCCTTTCCATCCCCACCCTCTCCCTTCAACCCCACGTCCTCCCCATCCTCACCCCTCATCCGCCATCGTTCCCTATTCCACCCTATCATCTCCTCACCCCATTCCCAGCCCCACCCTTTATCACCATCATCACATCCGCCCCACCCCCACCCACACCCCCATGCCCACCCTATCAACTTCCCACCCCCATCCTCTCCCTTGCATCTTCTTCCATTGTGTGTGGTGTGGGGGGTTGGGGTGGGAGTGGGATGCGGGGCTGGATGGAGGTAGGGTGTTGATGTTAATAATTTTACACAGGTTCCATGTGTCAGTTACACTGCCAGGGGTTGTCCTGGACTGAGAATCTGATCCTGAGTCATCTCAACCTCAGAGAATGGGGTGAAGGTCAGCTCGGTGAGCCCAGGGTGAAAGTCAGCACGGTGACCCTGGGGTGAAGGTCAGCTCGGTGGCCCCGGGGAGAAGGTCAGCTCGGTGGCACCGGGGTGAAGGTCAGCATGATGACCCTGGGATGAAGGTCAGCACGGTGGCCCCGTGGTGAAGGTCAGCTTGGTAGCCCCGGGGTGAAGGTCAGCATGATGACCCTGGGGTGAACGTCAACACGATGACCCTGGGGTGAAGTTCAGCTCGGTGACCCCAGGGCGAAGGTCAGCACGGTGACCCTGGGACGAGGGTCAGCACTGTGACCCCGGGGCGAAGGTCAGCATGGGGCAGAGACAAGTTGAATCACTCCCTCACCTTTTTGCTGTGTGTCTGTTCCAGCCAGCAATGCGTAGAAGATGTGGTAGTTCCTCTCTGCTGGATTCTGTCTGACCACCCGATTCTGGAATAAACATCGCAGTGATTAGCGTCAGTGGGAAATGAATTCCCCTCTCCCACCCCATAGACGCACCCTAAGGAAAATGCGCAAAGTCACCAGGAGGTAAGAGGTCACAGGTGAGGAGTTACGACAGGGCAAGGGTCAATGGAGGTCACTAAAGAGCAAGAAGTCACCAGAGAACAAGTCACCAGAGAACAAGTCACCATAGGGCAAAGGTCATCAAACATCACTACAGGGCAAGGGTCACAGCTGGGTCCCTGAAAAGTAGGGGTCACTACAGGGTGAAGGGGTCACTGTCGGGTCAGTGTAGCATCAGTAGTCACTAGAAGTTGAGGGGTCACTGTAGGGTAAAGGGTCAGGGGGAGGTGATGGCGTAGTGGTAATGTCACTGGACTGATAATCCAGAGACCCAGGGTAATGCTCTGGGGATCTGGGTTTGAATCCCACCACAGCAGATGGCGGAATTTAAATTCAATAAATACCTGGAATTAAAAGTCTAATGATGACCATGAAACCATTGTCGACTGTCATAAAACCCATCTGGTTCAATAATGTCATTTAGGGAAGGAAATCTGCTGTCCTCACCTGGTCTGGCCTACATGTGAGTTCAGATCCACAGTAATGTGGTTGACTCTTAAAAATGCCCTTTGAACAAGGGCAATTGGGGATGGGCAATAAATGCTGGCCTAGCCAGCAACACCCACACCCCATGGACAAATATAAAAAAAAGAATCAGGACAGTATGAGTTATCAATGGAGGGTGAAGGGTCACCACTTGTCTGGGTGTGAGATCACTGAAGTACAACGGGGTCAACAGAGGGTAACTGCAGGGATCGGGGCCACCAGAGAATGAGGATATGCAGCAAGATAACAATAATACAAACAGGAGAATCCCCTCTTAACCTTCAGATAGAGGTTTCCTCCCCTCCTCCTACAAAGCAACAACGTTCCAAGGTTCCAGCCCAGGCCTGGGCTACGGTCGGTTAGTCAGGTCTGAAGGTCCATATGTTGCCCATCCCTAGTTGCCCTTGAGAAGTTGGTGGCGAGCTGCCTTCTTGAACCAGTGCCATGTGGTGTAGGTCCACAGTGCTGTTGTAGGGAGGAAGTTCTAGGATTTTGACCCAGCAACAGTGACGGAACGGCGATATATGGTGAGTGGCTTGGAGGGAAACTTCCAGGTGGTGATGTTCCCATGTATCTGCTGCCTTTGTCCTTCTAGATGGTAGTGGTCATGTGTTTGGAAGGTGCCGTCTAAGGAGCCGTGGTGAATTCCTGCAGTGCATCTTGTAGATGGTACACTGCTGCTACTGTGCATCGGCGGTGGAGGGAGTGATTATTTGTGGAGGGGCTGCCAATCAAGTGGGCTGCTTTGTCCTGGACCATGTTGAGCTTCTTGAGTGTTGTTGGAGCTGCACTCATCCAGGCAAGTGGGGAGTATTCCATCACACTCCTGATTTGTGCCTTGTAGATGGTGGGCAGGTTTTGGGGAGTCAGGAGGTAAGTTACTCATCACACAATTCCTAGGGCGGAATTTTCCCAGATTTACACTATGGGAAGTAGTGGGCGGGCAAAACGATGTGTTACCTGCCGGCCGCAACGGCGGGATTTCGCGCTGTATTGTCCCAAACCCGCTTCATTATTTATGCATCTCAGGAAACACACTGTTTCTATGGCGAGCGAGCTCTCATTCGCTCTCCCACTGTCACCCCACCGGTGCATCACACCGGCCGCCATCTTTAAAAGGCAGCCGCCAGCAAAGTGCACATTGCTACCAGCTCACCACTGCTGCCTGGGAGATATGGCCAGCAAAAGAAAAAAAGACTGCAGCACCCCCTGCTTTAACGACGGGTCCCTCGAGCGACTGCTGGATGCCTTGGAGGCCCACTGGGATGTTCTCTACCCCCGCTCTGGCTGCAGGATGGGCAGCAATGTCACCAACCCAACTTGGGAGGAGGTGGCAGTGGTGGTCAGCGCCAATGCCCTTCAGAAGAGCACAGCCACCCAGTGCCACAATAGGATGAATTATCTCCCTCGTTCCGCCAGGGTAAGTCACTCTTCTCATTACTCCCAGCTCTCACACTCACAAACCCATCACACATCCACAGGGCCCTCACTCACTGTCAGTTCAAGAGACATCACCATTCACTCTTTCATACACACCATCATTGTCCTCATCCTGTCCACCCACACAGGCCAGGCATACTTATCATCTGGCCCAGCAGGTGCCTTGATACACTCTCCCCATCTCTATCCATGCAGGACAAACTGGCTCACAACAGGAAGGAAAGGTTGCAGACAGGTGGAGGGATGCTGGAGATCAAGGTCCATACGGAATTTGAAAACAGAGCCATCCAGCTGGCCGGTGATGATCTGGACTGTTCCTGTGCTGATGGTGAGATCGGCGCTGCTCTACCAAGTGAGGATCCAGCAGTGCAACATCCATCAGATAACCGTGCTGTGAATGATGTGTTCTGTTTCACAGGCCACTGCCATGCACTAATTATCTCCCCTTGCTTCCACAGGCCCATCACTCCAAGATGGAGTCCATGACCCGGGCCTCCACGCCAGTTCAGAAGGGACATCCGAAGGGGAACCAGAATGCACCTCCCCACAAGTTCCATCATAGCGCTCACCCACACCCTCCATCAGCCCAGAGACACACACCTCGGTGGGACCTAGATCCAGAATAGACACGGGATCACATACTGGTGAGTACAGTGTACAGTCTGATCCACAGCAGGGACGTCCCAGGTCCCTGGCATTCGGAGGAATGCTGGAGGCCAGGAAACTGTTGAGTCCAAGTCAGATGACGAACCTCTGGACTCGGTCATGTTACAGTTGCTGGGGCTGCAAAGGCAAGCTCGAGAACATCTGGAAGGGATGTCCGCTGCACTCCTCAGATTGCAACACACGATGGAGGAGTCCATCTGTCTTCAGGCTGAGGTGATTGCGCCGGCATTGTCAACGCACCAAGGTCAACACTGGCAGGATGGCGGCCATCGTGGAGACCTTGGTCCAGGACGTCGCTCCTGCACTGCTGCACAGGCTTAACTCCATCACTGATGCCATAGTTGGCCTCCAAAAGTGTGTACGCGAGAGGGGTGTTGGGCAGCTCGATCTCACTCCAGCTACCCCTTCCCTTCACGGAGTCAGCCTGGGGCTCTTGGGCACCCACAGGGAGGAGGATCAGCGGGTGCACATTCTGGGCCCATCCATCAAGGTGATTCTGGGAGTGACCGGCCCATCTGACTCCCCTCTTCCTGTGACCTCAACAGCTCCAGCTCCACCGGCCAAGGAGGGTGTCACTGCCACACAGCAGGACCCTGAAAGCAGGCCAGGGCCCTCCCAGTCTCAGCACTCCAGAGGACGCCTGCCAAAGTCATCACAGACAGGGTGTCACAGTCAGCAGGCTGCCCCCATCTCCGCTGTGGATGTCCAGGGAGCACCAAGACATAGCAGCAGGGTTAGGAAAGTTAAGGAAAAGTAGTTGTTCAGCCTGGCCATGGGTGTTAACGACTTGTACATAATGTTCACTATTGTAAATAAACTCCTAAGAATGTCTCCCTGCCTATGGCTCCTTGTTCTGATGAGCGATGTTCTTGTCACTCAGATGTGACACCTTTCTGCACAAGATAAAAGGCTTCGGATGTCTCAGTCCAGGGCCTCTTCCCTGTGCTCTGTGCAGCCTTCAGACCACAGTGATGGTCCAGCCTCACATTCGTTGGACACATTACTGATGCCTGCACCTCGGCAGTGCTGGTCATTGCTGCCAGAATGTAGTGGGCAGGTGTCACAGAGTTCTCTCATTCTCTCTGTGTGCTCTCAGCACCTTTAAGGTGGGGCTGGCCCCATCACACCAGCACCTGCAACCAGTGATAACTGTGCACCAGCTCCTGAAGGGCTGAGGTTCTGAAGGCAGAGCATCAGATGCGTCTAAAGTTTCATGGCTGCGTCTCTGAGATGGTCCTGATCATGGAGCGCAATCGAGCTGCCCTCAGCCAGACAGGAGTCAGACATTCTCAGAGGCTCTGTGAAGATTCATGGAGTGTCCTCACTGCATGTCGTCATCATCCTCCTGCGAATGAGCGACTATTAGGACCTCCACTGCATCTCCATGACAGGAGCATTCTCACAGAGGGTATTTACGCTGCCATAAGCCAGACTGGAGTCAAACGTTCACAAATGTGCTATGAGGATCTATGGGGTCACCGACTGCATGTCGTCATCATCCTCCACAAATCTAGCAGCTATGAGGGCCTCCCGAGCGCCTGCCTCATCTATCCAGTGCAATAGCCTCATCCACATCATCGTCACCTCCGAGAACCCCCTCAACCTCATCTCCGTTGGCATCCTCCTCTTCAGAGGAGACCTCCAGCTCCCCCATCTCCTCCTCAGCCAGCTTGTCTCCCTTTTGCAGCGCCAGGTTGTAAAAGGCACAGCAGATGACAACGATGCATGACACCCTCTGCGGACTGTATTGCAGGACTCCACCAGACTGGTCCAGGCACCGGAACCGCATCTTCAGCATCCCGATGGTCTGCTCCACCAAGTTGCGAGTTGCAGCATGAGCATTATAGCGTCGCTCTGCTGCAGTCTGAGGCCACCGCTAGGGTGTCATCAGCCACAGCCTCTGCGGGTAGCCCTTGTTCCCAAGGAGCCATCCCTGCAGCCTCTGTGGACCCTGGGAGACTCCAGGGATCTGCGAGCGACTCAGGATGTAGGTCTCGTACACACTCCCTGGAAACCATGCACACATCTGCAGGGTGCGTTTCTGATGGTCACACACCATCTGCACCTTTGTGAGTGGAATCCCTTGGGGTTGATGTAGTGCACCAAGTGTAATGACGGAGACCTGAGCGCCACATGAGCGCAGTCAATCGCACCCTGCACCTGTGGGAAACCCAAGATCAGGGTGAATCCTGTGGTCCTTGCATCCTGGCTGTCCCGGTCCCCGGCGAAATGCACAAAGTTGTTGCCATGGAGAAGATGGCATCCGTGACCTCATGGATGTATTTGTGGGTGGCAGATTGTGAAATCCCACCTGTGGAGCCCTGAAAGGAGCCACTGGCACAGAAATTGAGCACCGTGGTCACTTTCACAGCCTCTGGCAGTGGATGCCCTCCATGACCCCTTGGCGCCAAGTCCTGCAGTAAGTGGCAGATGTGAGCCACCAGGTCCCTAGACACATGCAGTCATCTGCAACACTGGTTCTCAGTCATCTGCAGGAATGGCAGGCAGCATCTATAGACCCTGGGTGTCGCTAGGCGCCGCCCAGCCATGGCTCGCTGCCGCTCCTGGGCAGCGTGTGTGGGAGCCCCTGCTGCCCCTTCTTCATGAGGTTGCTGCTCCAGCCTTTGCACAGCCAGGAGCCTCAGTCACTCTCTCCTCCGTCTTCTACAGTCTCTGTAAGCCATCAGGCACACAGCTCGGTCATCAGGATCGATGATCCTGATGTGGTCCTCCTGCAGAAAGAGAGGGATAGAGACGTGGTTATCATGGCTGTACTTAGCACCTTTCCTGGCCCTGTGTGACCGCCCCTTAATGCTTCCCGGAGAGTGCTGGTCACCCCTCGGATGGCCAGAGATGAGTGCGCTGCATGGCTGCCCTGTCAACCTGCGATATGGGTGACACTGGTCCAAACCGGGACACTGAGAATGTAAGGGGCTGTGAGCGCCTCCAGCAGTGACTGCTGCATGACCAGCATTGGTGAGGAGATTGTACAACTTGTGCCGTCCAACTGCTGTGCCGTCCAATAAAATGGTTGCAGATTCGCAGTCTGAGCCGGGAGTGTGAGGGGGTTGGGGGGAGGGCGTGTGGCGGGGGCAGGTAGGGTAGGGTCTGTAACAGTTGGTGGTACTTTGGTGCCTCCACGTCGCTTGCGTGGGTGGGCAGGCTAGATGCCCAAACCCAATCACATCACTGTGGCTGTGCCTGATCTGTCTCAGTTGCAGAGGGATTGTCAGTTTATACAGGTGTCCCTAGCGTGGCCACTTCCCTCACTTACACTGCCCCCCCCACCTCGATTTCTTGTGCGTGGGATCCAATGCCAGGGGATCAGTTTCCCCCAACCCCCCACCAACAACAGCAACAGTCGCCTTGGAGGCTGGGCAGTGTTGCCCCTGGACACCAACCCTCCCCCCGCCGAAAACAGTCACCTCCGAGGCAGGAAGTCACTTCACCCCAGCCCCCCGGTGCCCCTGAAGCCTGCAAAGTAAAAGGTGGCCCTGGTGAGCTGTGGAAAACGATGTTGTTCACTCACCTCAGTTTCCCCAAAGTGAAGGCTGCCAAGTGCACGTTGCCTGAGTGCCATTGTGAAGCACACCGACAAGGACGGAGAACCCGGTGGGGATCCAGAGCCTGGCAGGATGGCCATTTAATGAGATGCTGATTTATTGCAAGGAGCTCCCCGCTGACTGTTGGCAGGAAAAGCGGCCCGCCATTGGCTGCTGCCAGCGGGCACAGAAAATTCTGCCCCTAGTCTCTGACCTGTTCTTGTAGCCACAGCATTTATATGGTTAGTCCAGTTCAGTTTCTGGATGTTGATAGTGGGGGATTCAGTGATGGTAATGCTATTGCATGTCAGAGGGCGATGGTTAGATTCTCTCTTGTTGGAGATGGTCATTGCCTGACACTTGTGTGGTGCGAATAGTACTTGCTACTTGTCAGCCCAAGCCTGGATATTGTCCAGATCTTGCTGCATTTGGATATGGACTGGAGGAGTCGCGAATGGTGCTGAACATTGTGCAATCATCAGTGAACATCCCCACTTCTGACCTTATGATGGAAGGAAGGTCATTGATGAAACAGCTGAAGGTGGTTGGGCCAAGGACACTACCCTGAGGAACTCCTGCAGTGATGTCCTGGAGCTGAGATGATTGACCTCCAACAACCACAGCCATCTTCCTTTGTGCTAGGTATGACTCCAACCAGAGGAGAGTTTTCCCACTGATTCCCATTGACTCCAGTTTTGCGAGGGCTACTTGATGCCACACTCAGTCAAATACTGCCTTGATGTCAAGGACAGTCACTCTCACCTCACCTCGGGAGTTCAGCTCTTTTGTCCATGTTTGGACTAAAGGCTGTAATGAGGTCAGGAGCTGAGTGACCCTGGCAGAACCCAAACTGAGCATCAGTGCGCAGGTTATTGCCAAGCAAATGCCACTTGATAGCATTGTTCATGGCCCATTCCATCATTTCCCTGATGATCGAGAATAGACTGAAGGGGCAATAATTGGCCAGCTTGGATTTTGTGTACAGGACATACCTGGGCAATTTTCCACATAGCCGGGTAGATGCCAGTGTTGTAGCTGTACTGGAACAGCTTGCCTAAGAGCGCAGATAGTTCTGGAGCACAAGTCTTCAGTACTATTGCCAGAATATTGTCAGTGCCCATAGCCTTTGCAGTATCCAGTGCCTTTAGCCATTTCTTAATATCATGTGGAGTGAATTGAATTGGCTGAAGACTGGCATCTGTGATGCTGGGGACCTCCTGAGGCCGAGGTGGATCATCCACTCGGCACTTCTGGCTAAAGATTTTTTCAAATGCTTCAGCCTTGTCTTTTGCACTGATGTGCTGGACTCCCCCATCATTGAGGATGGGGATATTTGTGGAGCCTCCTCCCCCTTATCCTGTTAGTTGTTTACTTGCCCACCATCATTCACAACTGGATGTGGCAGGACTACAGAATCTGTTGCTTGTGGAATTGCTTAGCTCTGTCTATCACATGTTGATTATGCTGTATGGAATGCAAGTAATTCTGTGTTGTAGCTTCAGCTGGTTGACACTTCCTGCTCCTGAGATGCCCTTCTGCACTCTTCATTGAACCAGGGTTAATCCCCCAGCTTGATGGTAATGGTAGAGTGTGGTGTATGCCATGTCATGAGGTTACAGATTGTGGTTGAGTACAATTCTGTTGCTGCTGCTGCTGGTGGCCCACAGCACCTCAGAGAAGCTCAGTTTTGAGTTGCTAGATCTGTTTGAAATCTATCCCATTGAGCACAATGGAGGGTATCCTCAATGTGAAGACGGGAGTTAGTCTTGTCAGGAAGATATAATAATTTTCATAATATTTCTGGAATTTACTGTAAAGTAATAGTGGCTCTCTGTGTGTGTGTGTGTGTGTGTGTGTGTGTGAGTGAGTGAGAGACTTAATTGAATTAAAGGCAGCTGGAATTAGAAAGATACAGACGAAAATACAAAAAACATTTTTTTGGCCTGGTGTGGATAGGGATGTAGTCAAATTCTGTAGAACATGTCACACACATCAGGTGATAGGGAAACCACAAACAGTGATAAACCCAGCATCTTTAATTCAATTCCAGCATTTGAAATACCTTTTACTAGGGTCATGATTGATTGTGTAGGACCCCTTGCTAAGACTAAAAGTGGAAATCAGTACTTACTGACTATAATGGATGTGTCTACCAGATTTCCTGAAGCAATACCTTTGAGAAATATTACAACAAAGAAAATTGTGGAGGAGTTGACTAAATTTTTTACAATATACGCTTTACCTAAAGAAATACAATTAGATCAGGGTTCAGATTTCATGTCACAGCTGTTTAAGGAAGTAATGAGTAGTTTGGGGATAAAACAATTTGTTAACAGCTTACCATCCTGAATCACAAGGGGCTTTGGAAAGATGGCATCAAACTCTAAAAACTATGATGAGGGCATATAGTCAGGACTATCCACAGGATTGGGATACAGGAATTCCATTTTTGTTATTTGCTATTAGAGACGATCCTAATGCATCAACTGGCTTTAGTCCTTTTGAACGAGTTTATGGTCATGAGACGAGAGGACCACTGAAATTGATTCATGAGAAACTGATGGGTCAAAATTCAGAAACTACTCTCCAGGATTATGTATCAATTTCAGAGACAGATTGGACAGAGCATGTGTGTTGGCTAGGGAACATTTAAAGATATCATAGCAGGTGATGAAAGTTAAGGCAGACAGGAAAGCTACAGTTTGTAGTTTTGTTGCTGGGTAGAAAGTGCTCGTTCTGTTACCAGTACTGGGTGACTCATTAAAGGGAAGGGTTAGTGGGCCTAACAGGGTTGAAAAGAAGCTGAGTGAAGTAAATTATTTAATAAATACTCCAGATAGAAGAAAGAAGTAGAGTGTGTATCATGTAAATATGCTTAAAAAGTACTTTGACAGGGAAGAGGACCGAAAGGAGGTGATAGATATTGAGAAAGAAGTAGAAATGCAGAATTCTGAAATTGATTTTCCTCTAATCAAACTGGATAATGAGGAGGTACTTGAAAATTTAAATATAATTTTAAGTTACCTTCCAGACAAGTGTCAAAGTGATTTGGAGAAGCTATTACAGTCACACAAACCTATTTATGGAGATAAGTTGGGGAGGACAAATTTAGCTATACATGATATATGTGTAGAAGTTTCATTCTCGCTAAGGCAACATCCTTATAGATTAAATCAGACAAAGTTATCACAAGTACAGAAATAAATCAAATTCATGCTTCAAAATGATATCATGGAGTCTAGTTTCAGTAACTGGAGTTTGCCTATTGCGCTGGTACCGAAACCGGATGGGACACAAAGGCTGTGTGGACTATTGATAGGTGAATGCGGTGACAAAAGTGGATTCATATCTATACCACTGTTGGAAGATTGCATTGAGAAAATGGGACAATCAAAATTTATCACAAAGATTGACTTGCTGAAAGGATATTGGCAAGTGCTGTTGTCAGAGAGAACAAAGGAGATATCAGCTTTTGTGATGCCAGATGGACTGTATCAGTTTCAAGTCATGCCATTTGGAATGAAAAATGCATCTGCAGCATTTCAAAGACTGACAACAAAATAATTGCAGGTCTGAGCAATTGTGTTGTTCATATTGATGACTTAATAGTTTTTAGTCAGACGTGGGAGTAGCATTTACAACATCCGGAAGAATTATTTACTTGATTACAAGAAGCTAATTTGCTGGTGAACTTGGCTAAAAGTGAATTTGCAAAAGTGCAAGTTGCGTATCTAGGCCATACCATTGGACATGGTAAGGTGGCTCTGAGAGATGTGAAAGTCAAGGCTATGATGGATTTCCCAGTGCCTACAACAAAACGAGAAGTTTTGAGATTTCTGGGCATGAGTGGGTTTTATAGGAAATTTGTACCAAATTTTAGCCAAGTGGTTGCTCCAGTGGCTGAACTGTTGAAAAAGAACAAGAAGTTTCAATGGACATAGGAATGTCGGAAGGCATTTGATAATTTGAAAACTGTATTAATTACCACACCAGTGTTGGCAGTACCCAATTACACCAAGCAATTTAAGTTGGCCATTGACGCAAGCGATATAGGCACTGGGGCTGTACAGTTACAAGAAGATGACATTGGAATTGAAAAACCGATAGGATATTTTTCATGTAAGTTGAATGTACAACAGAGAAGATATTCAATGATCGAGAAGGAAACTTTGGGGTTGGTGTTAGCATTGCAGCATTTTGAAATTTACATTGCAGACAATTCGTCAGAAACAATTGTTTATACAGACCGCAATCCTTTAAAGTTTCTAGACAAATTTTGAGACAGGAGTGCAAGGCTATTCAGATGGAGTTTATCACTGCAACCATTTAATCTACAGGTTATACATGTAGTGGGACGAGAAAATCTGATTGTACGTGCATTGTTAAGAGTTTGACACTTAAAGGGGAAACTAGCCATTTAAAACCTGGACACTGGATTTGAATGATTCTGTTGATACCAAGGATTTGTGTATATATTGTTATGTTAATGCATGCATCTGGTAGTCAATTAGCGTATTAAATATAAGAGATAAAGTAAGATCGGTTCAGAAAATGAAGCCGTCTTTTTAAATTATGATGGCTCATTTTTGAATGAGGGGGATGTCAGGAAGATATAATAATTTTCATAATTTATTGTAAAGTAGAGTAATAGTGGGGTCTGTGTCTATGTCTGTGTGTGTTCGTCTGTGTGACTTAATTGAATTAAAGGCAGCTGGTCTGAAGGCTTTGATGTAACAGAAGATAAACTATTTAAATGTTAAGTAGGTAAACACATGTGTAAAGGGAACGTTTGCATATTTAAATAAGCCAGACTAGATTGATTTCAAAGGAGGGATGAAATGTTTCACCTAGCCAGGAGAAGTTAAGAAACAGTGTGTTTATTTTTCCCCAAAGATTACTGGTAAAATTGGTATTGAGAGATTTTTATTATTAGAGAGGTACAGTCCAAAGACATAGTGAAACAATGGGAATTTGCATTCAGGGGGGAAGATATGGATGGAGGAGGGGTGGGGGGGGGCTGCTGTGTGCAAGGGAAGGCATTCTAAGATCATGAGTGTGAAAAAGCCTTCAGTATCTAAGCCTCAAGCTGCTGTCTACAAAGAACTGAAGTTAAGAAAGCTCACTTTGAATTCCACTTTTTCTGGGTATTGTGTGCTACCTTGCCTGGGTCTTTTAAAATCTATGTGTCTTACTGTTGCCTTAATGAAAGTGTAACTGGAAGTTAGGTTAGCTCGGGGATTTAGAAGTTATCATAGTCGTAATTTGTAGATCTATGTGTTGGTGGTCTTATTACTAGTGAATTCGCTTCTCGAAATTTATACAAATTGCAAAACAAGTTGTTTCAAGTTTCCCTTTGGTATTTGAGCAGCTCAACATTTACCATCGGCTGTGCCATAACAATCTCCACAAGGACTGTGTGGTGGTCACTCCTACCGATACTGTCATGAACAGGTGCATCTGTGGCAGGCAGGTTAGTGAGAATGAGGTTAAGCATGTTTTTCCTTCTTATTGGTTCCCTCACCGCCTGCCACAGACCCAGTCTAGCAGCTATGTCCTATAGGACTCAGCCGGCTCGGTCAGTAGTGGTGCTACTAAGCCACTCTTTGTGATGGACATTGAAGTCCCCCACCCAGACTACATTCTGCGCCACTGACACCCTCCGTGCTTCCTCCAAGTGGTGTTCAACATGGAGGAGGCACTGTTTCGTCAGCTGAGGGAGGTGGGTACGTGGTAATCACCAGGAGGTTTCCTTGCCCATATTTGACCTGATGCCATGAGGCTTCAAGGGGTCTGAAGTCCATGTTGAGGACTCCAAGGGCAATTCCCTCCCGACTGTATACCACTGTACCGCTACCCCTGCTGGGTCTGTCCTGCCGGTGGGACAGGACATACCCAGGGATGGTGATGGTGGTGTTTGGGACATTATCTGTAAGGTATGACTCTGTGAGGATGACTATATCAGGCTGTTGCTTGGCTAGTCTGTGAGACAGCTCTCACAATTTTGGCACTAACCCCCGATGTTAGTAAGGAGGAACAACAGGGCTGAGGTTGCCGTTGTCATTTGATGCTGGGTGGTCCGTCCAATTTCATTCTTTTTAGCCTTTGTAGCAGTTTGATACAACTGAGTAGCTTGCCAGGCCATTGCAGAAGCCATTAAGTGTCAACAAAATTGCTGTGGGTCTGGAGTCACATATAGGCCAGACCAGGTAAGGCGGCAGATTTCTTTCCCAAAAGGACATTAGTGAACCAGATGGGTTTTTACTACAATTAGCAATGGTTTCTTTGGCACCATTAGCTTTTAATTCGAGATTTATTTAAATTCTACCAGCTGCCCTGGTGGGATTTGTACCCATGTTCCTAAAGCATTAGCAGGGCCACTGGAGTACTTGTCCAGTGCATTACCACTACACCACTGCCTCCTTAAAAAATAATAAGGGGCCTAGATTGAGTGGACAGGGAGGGCCCATTTCCCTTAGCAGAGAGGTCAATAATGAAGGAGCATAAATTTAAAGTAATTGAGGGAAAGATTCAGGGGAAGTTAAGGATTTTTTTCACCTAGAGGGTGGTGGGACCTGGAACTCACTGCCTCGAAGGGTGGTAGAGGCAGAAACTTTAAAATTTAAATTTAACAGTCAAATTTTAAAAATACTTGGATATGCACTTGAAATGCTGTAACCTGCACGGCTACAGACCAAGGGCAACATAAACAGCAGAGGACGAAGCTGCATCATTAGAGAGAATAGAAATAGATTAGGAGACTGCTCAAAAAGAAAACAATTAGTAGGGCAAAGAGGAACAATGAAATGAAATTATCAATGAAAATAAAACAAAATAAAATATTTTACAGGGGCATTAATAAAAAAGGAAGACTGATGAGAATAGTTATTAAGGGATAGATAGGATAATCACAGGTAACAATAAAGAGATGGCAGAAATATGGAATAATGATTTTGTTTCAGTATTTCTTAAGGAGATAGAACAGGTAAACATGACATTGAAGGATGAGATGTGCAATGCGATAAGTGAATTTAAATTAAATGAAATGAATGAAATAGATGAAAGGCATTTGACCTAAAATGTTAACTGTTTCTTTCTCCACAGATGATGCCAAGACCTGCTGAGAATTTCCAGCACTTTCTGTTTTTATTTGAGATGTCCAGCATCTGCAGTATTTTGTTGTTGTAACAGTGATATATTGAATGAACTAATAAAATTCAAAGAGGATAAAGCTGCTGGTCCAGATGGTTTGCATTTATGCATTTTTAAAAGAACCTAGAGAAGATATAGAAGAGGCCTTACTATTAATGTTTAATAAGTCATCAGAAAAAAGTGTAGTTCCAGAGAACAGGCAGATAGCTAATCTAATTCCTACATTTAACAAGAGCGACAGAACATGTCCAGGTAATTCTAGACCAGTCAGCTTTTCATCAGTGGTAGGAAAAATAATGGAATCCTTACTAAAGCAGAAAGAACAACATCTCAAAATGAGAAATATAATAATGAATAGTCAGCATGGATTTCAAAAGGGGAAATCTTGTTTGACCAAACTTATTGAATGTTTTGAGGAGGTAACAGAGAGTAGACAATGGTAATGTTGTAGATGTAATTTATCTGGGATTTTCAAAAGGCCTTTGATAAGGGTGGAGGAAGTGGGATTACCATTATATAAAGCTCTGGTCAGACCCAATTTGGAGTAACTGGGTTCAGTTCTGGGCACCGCACATCAAGGAGGATACATTGGCCTTTGAGGGGTGCAGCGCAGATTCACGAGAATGATACCAGGGCTAAAATTACGAGGGCACAGTGCATAGAATAAGCTGAATTGAAGCTCGGGGATGGGTGGGGAGGCTTTGTAAGTTTTATCTGCCTTTTGAGCTTAGAAGAATGAGAGGTGATCTCATTGAAGTGCACACAATTCTTACAGGGCTCGATACAGGAGACGCAAGAAGGATGTATCCCCCTGTCTGGAGGGGTCTAGAACCAGGGGACACAGTCTCAGAATAAGGGGCAGGCCATTTAAGACTGAGAGGAGGAGGAATTTCTTCACTCAGAGGGTGGTGAACCTTTGGAATTCACTACCCCAGTGGGCTGTGGAGGCTCAGTCATTCAGTGAGTTCAAGACAGAGATCGATAGGTTTCTAGATATTAAAGATATCAAGGGATATGGGGATAGCGCGGGAAAATGGCATTGAGGTAGAAGGTCAGACATGATTGAGTTGAATGGCTGAGGCAGGTTCGGTGATACAAAGGGCCCTCTCCTGCTTCAGTTCCTATGTTCGTATGAATCTGCTTCAATACAGAAAATTATGGGTGAATTAAGGTGTATGCTAGGGTAGTGCTTATGCTAGTAATCCAGAGGACTGTGTTATGAGTTCAAATCCCAGCTGGGAATTTCAATTCAATTAAATATAAAGCTAGTCTCTGTAACGGTGACCATGAAACTATCATCAATTGTTGTAAAAACCCATCCAGTTCACTAATGTCCTTTAGGGAAGGAAATCTGTCGTCCTTACCTGGCCCGGCCTATGTGTGACTGCAGACCCACAGCAATGTGGTGACTTTTAACTAGCCTTTGAAATGGGCGAGCAAGACACTCAGTTGTATTCAAGGAGGTAGCTCACCACCACCTTCTCAAGGGTATGAGCAACAATGAATGATTTTTTTTGAAACCTGCTCTCTCACAGACCAGTCAAGCAACAGCCTGACATAGTCATCCTCACGGAATCATATCTTACAGATAATGTCCCAGACACCATCATCACCATCCCTGGGTATGTCCTGTCCCACTGGCAAGACAGATCCAGCAGAGGTGGCAGCACAGTGGTATACAGTCGGGGGGGAATTGCCCTGGGAGTCCTCAACATCAACTCTGGACCTCATGAAGTCTCATAGCATCATGTCAAACATGGGCAAGGAAACCTCCTGGTGATTACCACGTATCGCCCTCCCTCAGCTGATGAATCAGTGCTCGGTAGCACCACTACTGACCGAGCTGGCCGGGTCCTAAAGGATATGGCTGCTAGACTGGGTCTGCGGCAGATGTAAGGGAACCAACATGAGGGAAAAACATACTTGACCTCATTCTCACCAACCTGCCTGCTGCAGATGCATCTGTCCATGACAGTATCAGTAGGAGTGACCACTGCACAGTCAATGTAGATATGAAGTCCCAGCTTTACATTGAGGATACCCTCCATCGTGTTGTGTGGTACTGCCATCGTGCTAAATGGGATACATTTCGAACAGATCTAGCAACTCAAGACTGGGCATCCATGAGGCACTGTTGGCCATCAGCAGCAGCAGAATTGTACTCAACCACAATCTGTAACCTCATGGCCCAGCATATCCCCCACTCTACCATTACCATCAGGCCAGGGGATCAACTCTGATTCAATGAAGAGTGCAGGAGGGCATGCCAGGAGCAGCACCAGGCATACCTAAAAATGAGATGTCAACCTGGTGAAATTATGACACAAGGACCATTTACATGCCAAACTGCATAAGCAGCAAATGATAGACAGGGCTAAGCGATCCCACAATCAACGGATCAGATGTAAGCTCTACAGTCCTGCCACATCCAGTCGTGAATGGTGGTGGACAATTTAACAACTCACTGGAGGAGGAGGCTCCACAAATATTCCCATCCTCAATGATGGAGGAGCCCAGAAAATCAGTGCAAAAGATAAGACTGAAGTATTTGCAACAATCTTCAGCCAGAAGTGCCAAGTGGATGATCCATCTTGGCCTCCTCTGGAGGTCCCCAGCATCACAGATGCCAGTCTTCAACCAATTCAATTCCCTCCATGTGAAATCAAGAAACAGCTGAAGGCACTGGATACTGCAATGGCTATGGACCCTGACAATATTCTGGCAATAGTACTGAAGGCTTGTGCTCCAGAACTTGCCATGCCCCTAGTCAAGCTGTTCCAGTACAGCTACAACACTGGCATCTACCTGGCTATGTGGAAAATTATCCGGGAATGTCCTGTATACAAAGAGCAGGACAAATTCAAACTAGCCAATTACCAACCCATCAGTCTACTCTCAATCATCAATAAAGTAATGGAAGGGGTCAACAGTGCTATCAAGGGGCACTTGCTTAGCAATAACCTGTTCGCTGACACTCAGCTTGGGTTCCACCAGGGCCACTCAGCTCCTGACCTCATTACAGCCTTGGTTCAAACATGGACAAAAGAGCTGAATTTCCAAGATGAGGTGAGAGTGACTGCTCTTGACATCAAGGCCGCATTTGACCGAGTGTGGCATCAAGGAGCCCTAGCAAAGCTGGAGTCATTGGGAATCAGTGGGAAAACTCTCCGCTGGTTGGGGTCATACCTAGCACAAAGGAAGATGGCTGTGGTTGTTGGAGGTCAGTCATCTCAGCTCCAGGACATCACTGCAGGAGTTCCTCAGGGTAGTGTCCTTGGCCCAACCATCTTCAGCTGCTTATTTAATGACCTTCCTTCCATCATAAGGTCAGAAGTGGGGATGTTCACTGATGTTTGCACAATGTTCAGCACAATTGGCGACTCCTCAGATACTGAAGCAGTCCATATCCAAATGCAGCAAGACCTGGGCATTATCCAGGTTTGGGCTGACAAGTGGCAAGTAACATTTGTGCCACATACAATGACCATCTCCAACAAGGGAGAATCCGACCATCACCCCTTGACATTCAATGGCATTACCATCACTGAATCCCCCACTATCAACATCCTGGGGGTTATTTTTGACTAGAAACTGAACTGAATTTGCCATATAAATACTGTGGCTACAAGAGCAGGTCAGAGGCTAGGAATTGTGCAGTGAGTAATTCACCTCCTGACCCCCCAAAACCTGTCCACCATCTACAAGGCACAAATCAGGAGTGTGATGGAATACTCCCCACTTGCCTGGATGAGTGCAGCTCCAACATCACTCAAGAAGCTTGACACCGTCCAGGACCAAGCAGCCTGCTTGATTGGCACCACATCCACAAACATTCACTCCCTCCACCACCGATGCACAGTAGCAGCAATGTGTACCATCTACAAGATGCACTGTAAGAACTCACCAAGGCTCCTTCGACAGCACCTTCCAAACCCACGACCACTACCATCTAGAAGGACAAGGGCAGCAGATAGTTGGGAATGCCACCACCTGGAAGTTTCCCTCCAAGTCACTCACCATCCTGACTTGGAAATATATCTCCGTTCTTTCACTGTCGCTGGGTCAAAATCCTGGAGCTCCCTCCCTAACAGCACTGTGGGTGTACATACATCACATGGACTGCAGCGGTTTAAGGCAGCAGCTCACCACTACCTTTTCAAGGGCAATTAGGGATGGGCAATAAATGTTGGCCCAGGCAGTGATGCCCAGTAATGAATGAATTTTAAAAAAACACAAAGGGGTGTGGAAATCTGGAACTCTCTCCTCCAAAAAGCTGTTGAGGGTGGCAGTCAATAGGAACATTTAAGACTAAGCCGGATAGAATTTTCTTCGCTAAGGGTTTTGAGGGAAATGGTCACAGATCTGCCAATCTGATTGGATGGTGGAAGGGACTCGATGGGCCGAATGGCGTCCTCCTGTGCTGTGTGAAGTAAGTGAAGAAAGCTCACCTTTTCCAGTAAATCTACACCATGAGTTAAGGATTTTAAAAGGTCACCTGTAACTTTAACTTAATCTTGCTATGTGGGGCTGTGTCCTTAATCCTTCAGGGTCATGATCAATCTGCACATTGCATTAACCAGCACTTACACTAAACCCAAAAAATATCACTCCACACTTCGAACCCCGGACCAAATCCTCATTCAAAATCCCAAAATTTCACCCCAGATCCTAAACCCTCACCTCAAACCCAAATCTTCTCCTTTCAGATTCTCACATTTACTTGGGATCACCACAATGTCAGTTGATCACCCGTCTCCAGCTCTTCCTGTCGTTCCTCTTTCAATTCCACTGTTTTTAAATCTCCCACCACTGGATCTTTCCACCTAATCTTGGTTCTTCCTCTTCTTATTCTTCCTGGCGGTCCCAACTCCAACATGCGCCTCATCACATTTTCCCCCTCTCTCTCTCTCCCTCTGCGCAACAGGTGACCTGCCATATCAATCTCTTCTTAGCTATTTCCTTCAATGCTCCCACAATCTTCACTGACCCCCTGATGTGCTGCCTCCTGATTTTGTCCTTTCTCATTACTCCACACATCCATCTCAGACTCCGAATCACATTAGGATCCAGTTATTGTTCTGCTCCTCGTGAGGTTTCTGTACTATATAACACAGCTGGTCTCATAACTGTCCTGGAGATTCATCCTTTCACATTCAGTAATACTTCTCTATCACATAACACTCCACTGAACTTCTTCTAATTACTCCAACTGGAGCTAATTTGTTGTTCACTCCAATCCCAAACTCTCACCCCCACCCTCCCTTTCAACACAAAACCTTCAACCTCACCAAAAACCCCAAACCCCTCACCCCAAACCCCACACCCAAACCCCTCACCCCACACCCAAACCCCTCACCCCAAATCCCAAACCCCTCACCCCAAATCCCAAACCCCTCACCCCAAATCCCAAACCCCTCACTCCAAATCCTTCACCCTCACCCCAAATCCTTCACCCTCACCCCAAACCCCCTCACCCCCTCACCCCTCACCCCCTCACCCCAAACCCCCTCACCCCAAACCCCCTCACCCCAAACCCCCTCACCCCAAACCCCCTCACCCCAAACCCCCTCACCCCAAACCCCCTCACCCCAAACCCCCTCACCCCAAACCCCCTCACCCCAACCCCCCTCACCCCAACCCCCCTCACCCCAAACCACGAGAGTACTGGAGTCTGGGGTACTGCATCCAGTTCTGGGCGCCATACTTGAGGAAGGATGTGAAGGCATTGGAGAGAGTACAGAGGAGATTCACAAGAGTGATTCCAGGTATGAAGAACTGTAGCTAGGAGGATAGATTGGAGAGGTTGGGACTGTTTTCCTTGGAGAAAAGAAGGCTGAGAGGAGACTTGATAGAGATATTCAAGATCCTGAGGGGTATGGACAGGGTAAATAGTGAGAAACTGTTCCACTCAAGAGAGCATCAAGAACTAGAGGGCACAGATTCAAAATAATGGCAAAAGGAGTAGAAATGATGTGAGGAAAAATTTCTTCACCCAGGGGGTGGTTGGATCTGGAACAAACTTCCTGAGAGGGTGGCGGAGGCAGGTTTGATCGAGGTATTCAAAAGGGAATTGGATTGCTATCTGAAAAGAGAGAACGTGCAAGGTTACAGGGATAAGGCAGGGGAGTGGGACTAGGCGGAATGCTCTTTCAGAGAGTCAGTGCAGACTCGATGGGCCAAATGGCCTCCTTCTGCATTGTAAAGATACTGAGTAACCCAAACGCCTCACCCCAAATCACACAACCCAAGCCCCTCACCACAAACCCCTCACCCCAAACACACACCTCAAACCATACATCCCAAACCCTACGCCCCAAACCTTTCACCCCAAATCCCAAACCCCTCACCCCAAACACACATCACAAACCCCACGCCCCAAGACCCTCACCCCAAACACATGCCCCAAACCCCACGCCCCAAAATCCTCACCCCAAAACCCAGACGGGAAACCCTTCACCCCAAACCCCACGCCCCAAACCCCATACCTCAAAGCCCTCACCTAAACAGTATTATTCTCCCAATGGTAGTCAGAGCCCTGCAGATGGGACATTTGTACTGCCAGTCTGCAGGACCAGTGGATAGTGATTAATGGGTTATTGACAGAGGGCAGTGGACAGAAGGAAGACACAGCTGATTCTTGCACTTTGTGGAGGCGAGGTCAAGGTGAGAAGGATACAGTCAACGATGGCACCTCCCTGAATGTTCCCATTCTGAGAGAAGTGAAGCTGGATGAATTTCCCAAACCGGCTGGAGTTGTTGTTGTAAACTGTTTTGGCGTTTCCGAAGGCTTCCATTACTGGGCTGCAGAGAAAGATTCTCACCATTAATATGGTAACTAAGAAACTTGAACTCACCCAAAACTCTGCTGCCCATTTCCTAACTCGCACCGACTCCCATTGCCCTGAAATACCCTGTGCTCATGAACTATAAGCCTCAATTTTAAAATTCTCATCCTTATTTTCAATTCCCTACATGGCCTCACCCATCCCTATCTCTGTAATTTCCTCCAGCCCTACACACCTCCAAAATATTTACACACCTCTAAATCTGACTTCTTGCCATCCCCGATTTCCATCATTCCACAATTGTCGTTTTTACCTTCAGCTGCCTGGGCTCTAAGCTCTGGAATTCCCTCCCTAAACCTCTCTGCCCCTCTATTTCACTTTCCTCCTTTAAGCTCCTTAAACTACCTCTTTGACCAAAATTAGGTCATCTGTCCAAGTAGGTCCTCATGCGACTAGGTGTCAGATATTCTTTGGGAACACTCCAGTGAAACAACTTGGATCATTTCGCTGTGTCATGAAATTGGTTTTTTTTGTCCCTGTATGCTTTGTAAGCTAGCACCAGTGGAAATTGTAATTCTGCCTAGCAACAAGGGTAAGACCCTCTTGGAGTGTTTTAATACGTCACCCAGATCAGTTCAAGGGTCAGTGAAGAACAGTTCAAGGGTCAGTCAGTCAGTCAGAGTCAGGAGCAGGAGAAGATCTATGCAGCTAAAGAGCTGCTGTTAGCTCTGTGGAGCTGGGTAGAGAGGTTCCAGGTACTAAGGGCTTGGGAGAAACACTGGAGGGCTGAAAAATACAGCAGAAAATCATTGACTCTGTGCTGTGGGCTGTTGGGGCAAAGATAACCATTTGGAACAGTAATGTTCTGCTCAGTGTGCCACGAGAGCTGAAGTTGTGTCTGTGAGTTGGTGCTGGAGTGTGGACTCGGCAATCCAGGGGAACAAGTCTCAGGAGACGAGATTGAAACTCTGGGAGGTGAGCATTTGAAGCAATTCGAGTCGGAGCAGCTTCTGAGGGAATTCAGAGACCAGTTCTTCAAAAGGGGAGACTTGAACGCCCTCACAAAGGAGACAGAGTTTTAATGAAATTGTGTAACTCGCAGTATTATAAACTGTTTTACTTATCTGACTTTGTATACTAAAGTATATTTGTTTGTTCAAAAATTGTGTAATCTTGTGGGTTTATTTTCTTAGCAACAACCAGGAAATTCAAACTTTGTCTAATTTAAATAAAATGTGACTAGTCCATAGCCAGGTTGTAACAATAATTTGGGGGTCTGGTACAGGATCACAAGGCATGTTAAAGGTGCTAAAGAAATGCAAGATATTCCACCAGCATGACAGTTAGTGTGTGTGGGACTGTACCCCAGTGAGAGTCAGTGTGTATGGCACTGTAGCCCAGTACAGTCAATGTGTGTGGAACTGTACCCCAGTGAGAGTCAGTGTGTGTGTAATAGTACCCCAGTGAGAGTCAATGTGTTTGGGACTGTACCCCAGTGAGAGTGAGAGTGTGTGGAACTGTACCCCAGTGAGAGTCAGTGTGTTTGGGACTGTACCCCAGTGAGAGTCAGTGTGTGTGGAACTGTACCCCAGTGAGAGTCAGTGTGTTTGGGACTGTACCCCAGTGAGAGTCAGTGTGTGTGGAACTGTACCCCAGTGAGAGTCAGTGTGTGTGGAACTGTACCCCAGTGAGAGTCAGTGTGTGTGTAATAGTACCCCAGTGAGAGTCAATGTGTTTGGGACTGTACCCCAGTGAGAGTGAGAGTGTGTGGAACTGTACCCCAGGGAGAGTCAGAGTGTGTGGAACTGTACCCCAGTGAGAGTCAATGTGTTAGGACTGTACCCCAGGGAGAGTTAGTGTGTTTGGGACTGTACCCCAGTGAGAGTCAGTGTGTTAGGACTGTACCCCAGTGAGAGTCAGTGTGTTAGGACTATATCCCAGTGTGAGTCAGTGTGTTTGGGACTGTACCCCAGTGAGATTCAGTGTATTTTCAGGGGTGAATTATAAAAGGAGGTCTGTTTGATGGAATGCTGAGTCGTGGGTTTTGGAGGATTGCTCTTCAGTGCAGTGATAGAGATGCAGCTTCTTGATTTATCTCAATCCATGTTGTAAGGTTAGAGGGTGTGACATTACTGAATAGTAGATGGCGGGATTCTCAGTGTGCCTCAGTACCT
This sequence comes from Cetorhinus maximus, assembly GCF_964194155.1. Classification (NCBI taxonomy): domain Eukaryota; kingdom Metazoa; phylum Chordata; class Chondrichthyes; order Lamniformes; family Cetorhinidae; genus Cetorhinus; species Cetorhinus maximus. The sequence continues at coordinate 128,251,952 of NC_135889.1, forward strand.
GCTCCCCAGAATGGCATGTTCCACGTGTGTACTCCTCTCATGGGATGATGCTCCGGGCGATCTCTGGCTCATTACTGACAGAAACTGGAGCAGTAACTTTGTACTCTCTGTCTTACCGGCTCCACTCTCGCCGCTGTGCAGGTCGCAGGTCACAGGTCACAGGTGACAGGCCAGGGAGTAAAACATCCACAAGTTAGACATCTCTTGTTGTACTTTATTGAATTACTTTCCTCATAAGAGCAATGGGTTTCGAGTGATTCTGTTACTAGATAAATCATCCAGATAGCGTGAGAAAACCTACTGAAAATTTAATCTCACGCTCCACAGCTGCTTTCAGTGAAAGTGACCAGGAAAATGACGGATTATCATAAAAACCCAAGTTGTTCATGAAAGGAAGGAAACCTGCTGTCCTTATCCAGTGTGAGCCGATCTGTAAGCCCAGTCCCACATCAACGTGACCAACTCTTAACTGGAATTGAGGGATACGGGAAGAAGGTGCATAGGAGAGGTTGAGGGATATAAGGAGAACATATAAGATCCTGAGATAGGGTGGATGTGGAGACGAGGCAAAATGTTTTCACTCAGAGGGTCATGAGTCTTTGGAACTCTCTTCCTGAAAAGATGGTGGAAGCAGAGTCTTTGAATATTTTTAAGGCAGAGGTGGATAGATTCTTGGTAAGCAAGGGGGTGATAGGTTCCCAGCGATCGGTGGGATGCAGATTTCAGGTTACTATCAGATCAGCCATGATCTTATTAAATGATGGAGCAGGCTCGAGGGGCCAAATGACCTACTTCTGTTTCTTGTTCATATGTTCATAAGGTGGGCAGGTGGGGTTGAGGGAAATGGGGAAAAGGTAGGTGATATTTGTTCTAATTGTTTCCCCTGTTCCTCACTGCGGTTGGTTGATACCATGTGTTCAGACTGGCACACAGAGTGGAGATCAGGTGGTGCTTCTGGTGATTCCCTGACCTGGTCCTCATCTTCCTAAACTGGGAGCCAGTGGAACTCACATACCTGATCAGAATGCACTGACTATCCTGACGCTTCCACAGGCAGCGGTAACACTCGTTGGCGATTGCAAAAATGTGTGGTGGGAGCTCTCCCAGCTGGTGCCTGCTGTATAATTCGACTGTGTTGGCACTGTACAGACTCTCGATGCATTTGTAGGGGTTTACAGCAGTCAGGATCGAACCAATGTTCGTCTACAAAAAATATACGATTAACCTTTGGGAGCGAAACAATGAAATCACTGAAGTGTTCAACTATCCTGAAACTGGGGATATCCCGTGACTGGGGATATCCCGTGACTGGGGATATCCCACAATGGGAATATCTGAGACTGGGAATATCCCACAACTGCGGATATCCTGTCACTGGGGATATCCCACAATTGGTAAAGTCTACCAGGATCATACTGAAATCGTTTTCTTGGGAAGGTGGAGCCAGTGATACAGCTCACAGCTTCCATATTGGGTCTAATTGAGCCCCAGATAGGAAATGAATGATGGGAGATTAATCCACAACAGTCAGACACAGAGGTTGAATTTTACACAAGGCATATGCGCATCAGCTGATAGAAAAGTCAGTTGCTTTAAAAAGGCTGTTCCACAGCAATAATATACGAGGGGCTGCCTTAACCAGATAATTGTGGGATTTCCACCTCTCGGAAAAGGAAGTTCCGCCCTCAAGAACTCCTGGCCAATCTGATTGGCTGGAAGCTGAGTAGTCTCAGCAGCACCAGAACTCAGTAGTGGCCACTATTGGGACTACAAGTGGTTCCAAGGTGCAGATCCAGGGTGACTGGATTTAGAGGTAATTCCAGGGATCTTGGTTGAGGAGAGATGGGGTATGTGAGGGGAGTGAGCGGTCAGGTTTTAGAGGTCAGGGGGGGAGTCACAAAGGCGGGGGTGTAACATCTTGGGGGCTGGCCAAGATGGGCATAGATCACCCCCACCCCCTGCACAAAAGAGGTAACCCCACCCTTCCTTGCCACCTTTTCACCTGAGATGAAGTCACAGGCTGGCCTCCTTCATTTACATATATTATTGCAGCAGGGGCTGAATCAGGCCCTTAACAGTTCAATCGAAGCATTCAAAAGGGAATTAGGCTGTTATATAAAAAGGAAGAATGTGCAGGGTTACAGGAGGAAGGCAGGCAGATGGCACTAGGTGAATTGCTCACTCATGGTGACGGTGCGGACATGATGGGCTGAACGGCCTCCTTCTGTAATGTAACAATTCTGTGATTAATTGGCTAGTTAAGATCCTTAATGGACCTAAGGGTGGGCAGGCTGGCTGATGCCTCACCTGCCCACGGTATTATGGGGGACAGGTTGAGGGTGGGCAGGAAGGCACTGGGCTAGCCACTTGTCCTATTTTACATGCCACCCCCACCTGCAAATGCACCGGCTGCAGGGGGGCTGTAAAATTCCCCCCAGAGTCTGGATGGAGTTGAGCAGATGGGCTGAGTGGCCTCTTCTCAATGCCCTGGAGGGGCAGCTTTGGGTGACTGATGACAATGGGCTGACCAAAGTTACTGTCACTCTGTCCTTCCAGACACAGTCATTCAGCAAAATAAGGGGAAAGGAGAAACCGCGGAGGGTGAAGAAGAAAGACGTACGTAGATCTTATCCTGGCTGTATCGGAGGAAGAGGTTGTAGAGAATTGCAGCTTCGTGTAGATCTGCGAGACTCGACATGTCGTCCACACCATCAATACTGGTTTGGTGCATTGGGACAACAATCTCCCTGGAGAGTGCAACCTGCTCATAGGACAGCACCTGGAGAGAGAGAGAGGACAAGAGAGGGAGAGGGAAATGGACAGAGAGAGACAGAGAGAAAGAGAAAGAGAGAGAGAGAGAGACACACACACAGGGTGAGAGAGAGAGACACAAAGGGAGGCAGACAGACGGAGAGAGAGAGAGAGAGGATGAGAGAGACAGAGAGAGGGAAAAGAGAAAGAAAAATAGAGGCAAAGGAAAATATTAACATATTACTGCGCCAAACATGGCAAACATCAGACTCAACAAGACAAACCTTAATCCTTCCCACTCAGCTAACAGACTGTGAGGGTCAAGAGTTGAGATCGAGACAGTGAAAAGAAAGAATAGCATTTATATAGCACCTTTCAGGTTGGCAATGGGGAGAGTGGGGGTAAAGGGGGAGAGTGGGGGTAAAGGGGGAGAGTGGGGGTAAAGGGGGAGAGTGGGGGTAAAGGGGGAGAGTGGGGGTAAAGGGGGAGAGTGGGGGTAAAGGGGGAGAGTGGGGGTAAAGGGGGAGAGTGGGGGTAAAGGGGGAGAGTGGGGGTAAAGGGGGAGAGTGGGGGTAAAGGGGGAGAGTGGGGGTAAAGGGGGAGAGTGGGGGTAAAGGGGGAGAGTGGGGGTAAAGGGGGAGAGTGGGGGTAAAGGGGGAGAGTGGGGGTAAAGGGGGAGAGTGGGGGTAAAGGGGGAGAGTGGGGGTAAAGGGGGAGAGTGGGGGTAAAGGGGGAGAGTGGGGGTAAAGGGGGAGAGTGGGGGTAAAGGGGGAGAGTGGGGGTAAAGGGGGGAGACTGGGGGTAAAGGGGGAGACTGGGGGTAAAGGGGGAGACTGGGGGTAAAGGGGGAGAGTGGGGGTAAAGGGGGAGACTGGGGGTAAAGGGGGAGACTGGGGGTAAAGGGGGAGACTGGGGGTAAAGGGGGAGACTGGGGGTAAAGGGGGAGACTGGGGGTAAAGGGGGGAGACTGGGGGTAAAGGGGGGAGACTGGGGGTAAAGGGGGGAGACTGGGGGTAAAGGGGGAGACTGGGGGGTAAAGGGGGAGACTGGGGGTAAAGGGGGAGACTGGGGTAAGAGGGCAGAGTGAGGATAACGAGGAGAGTGGGAGTAACAGGGAGAGTTAGGGTAAAGGGTGAGAGGGGGTAAAGGGATGGTGAGGGTATCAGGGGAGAGAGGCTAGGAATTCTCACCTCTCCATACTCTGTGGTGAATTGGACAATCTCGTTGGAGGCACTGTTCACACAGCTTGGGAGCAGCTGATCATTCACTCGAAGCCACACAGCGGAACCCTGGACACAGAAAGATCAGAATTAATCAGAGTAACTAAGAGTTATGTGAAACAGAGAGAGATGGAGAGACTGACTGAGAGACAGAGATAGTGAGAGGAAAAGAGAGAAAACAGAGAGAAAGCCAGGAAGAGTGAGAAGAAGACAAAGAAATAGGGTGAGAGGGATAAAGAGATAGGAAGAGAAAGTGAGAGAGAGATGGGGGAGATAGAGAGACATGGAGAGAGTAAGAGACACAGTGAGAGAGAAATAGAGAGACAGAGACGGAGAGAGACAGAGACAGAGGGAGACAGAGAGAATGAGAAACAGAGAGAGAGATAGAGAGAGATATAGAGTGAGAGAGAGAAAGACAGAGAGAGTGAAACTAAAACAGAAAGGGAGAGGGAGAAACAGAGAAGAGTGAGACATCGAGAGTGTGAGAGAGAGGAGACAGAGAGGCAGAAAGAGAGACAGACAGAGAGGCAGTGAAGGAGAGACAGAGGGAAGAGAACAGTGTATTTAAGACCGAGATAGATAGGTTCTTGATTGGTAAGGGGATCAAAGGTTACGGGGAGAAGGCAGAAGAATGGGGTTGAGAAACTTATCAGCCATGATTGAATGGCGGATCAGACTCGATGGGCCGAATGGCCTAATTTCTGCTCCTATGTCTTATGGTCTTATAAAGAGGTAGATAGACACAAAGAATCGGAGGGAGAGAGACAGGAAGGAGATGCACAAAGATGGAATATAGTAACAGCAGGAAGCCAGTCTGTTCTGTATTCAATTTGAGAATGGCTGAACTGCAAGAGATTGGGAGCAAAAGAGGGTGAGAGCGATGAAGAGTAACAGTGGGGATAGAACACAAGAATTAGGACCAGCAGAAGCCATCCAGCTCCTCGAGCCCGCACTGCCATTCCAGAAGCCTATGGCGGATCTGGCTGTGGCCCCCCTCCAATTTCCTGTCCATCCCACCATAACCCTTGACTCAGGGTGAAGGCAGAATTTCCTGAAAGATAAAAAGAAAAAGGAAGAACATGTATTTCTATAGTGCCTTTCACAAGATCAGGAAATACCAAAGCTCATTACAGACAATGAAGAGTTTTCTGAACTAGACAGCAATATGTAGCACTCCCTCAGTACTGACCCTCCGACAGTGCAGCACTCCCTCAGTACTGACCCTCCGACAGTGCAACACTCCCTCAGTACTGACCCTCCGACAGTGCAGCGCTCCCTCAGTACTGTCCCTCCGACAGTGCAGCGCTCCCTCAGTACTGACCCTCCGACAGTGCAGCACTCCCTCAGTACTGACCCTCCGACAGTGCAGCACTCCCTCAGTACTGACCCTCCGACAGTGCAGCACTCCCTCAGTACTGACCCTCCAACAGTGCAGCACTCCCTCAGTACTGACCCTCTGATGCTGCAGCACTCCCTCACTATTGATGCTCCGATGGTGCAGCACTCCCTCAGTGCTAACCCTGCGACAGTGCAGCACTCCCTCAGTACTGACCCTCTGACAGTGTGGCATTCCCTCAGTACTGACCCTCTGACAGTGCCGCACTCCCTCAGTACTGCACTTAATTACTTGTATCCCTGGGTTGGGGCTTGAAACCTCGAACTTCACAATCATTGGTGACAGAAAATCCCACTCAGCAATCCCAACCAATCCCACTGCCTTGCTCTCCCCTTAGCCCTGTCTTAATCCCAAATGAATCCCACTGCCCCACTCTCCCCATAGCCCTGTATCAATCCCCGACTAATCACACAGTGTGCTGAATCTTCCTCTGTTTCAAGAATTTATGTAACCATGTTCTTTGTCAGTATTCCATTTATAAAGAAATTTTGCGAGAATATTCTTAACAATAGTGGGTTACAGGTGAGACTCAATCCCTATTACAAGACTTTGATCGTTAGGTACTGCCATAGCAACATTTTTCCCAAGCAACAGCAGCATAGGACTGGGCCCTACTCGCACATCAGAGAAGGAAATCTTACATACAAATATGTGAATTAGAAGCAGGAATAGGCCACCCGGCCCCTCGAGCCTGCTCTGCCATTCAATAAGATCACAGCTGATCTGATTGTAACCTCAACACCACTTTCCTGTCTACCCCCAATAACCTTTTGCAACCCGCATTAATCAAGAATCTATCTACCTCCACCTTAAAAATATTCAAAGGCATTACTTCCACCACCTTTTCAGGAAGAGAGTTCCAAAGACTCACAGCCCTCAGAGAAAAATTTTCTCCTCTTCTGTCTTAAATGTGCAATCCCTTATTTTTAAACAGTGAGTTCTAGATTCTCCCGCAAGAGGAAACATCCTCTCCACATCCACCCTGTCAAGACCCCTCAGGATCTTATATGTTTCAATCAAGTTGCCCCTTATTATTTTAAACTCCAGCAGATACAACCCGAGCCTGTCCAACATTTCCTCATAAGACAACCTACCCATCCCATGTATTGGTCTGGTAAAGATTCTCTGAACTGCTTCTAATGCATTTACATCTTTCCTTAAATAAGGAGACCAATACTGTACACAGTACTCCAGATGTGGTCTCACCAGTGCCCTGTACAACTGAAGAATAACCTTGCTAATTTGGTAATCAATTCCCCTCACAATAAACAATAACAGTCGATGAATTTTCCTAATTACTTGCTGTACCTGCATACTAACCTTAAAATCTGAACTTAAAAAGACCTTCCCTGGAAAAAGCAAGGAGTTGTCAAGAGATTTACACATAGACACTGGGACAGTGAGTGCACAACACCCGCTGACACTGGGACGGTGAGCGCACAACACCCGCTGACACTGGGACGGTGAGCGCACAACACCCGCTGACACTGGGACTGCGAGCGTACAACACCGGCTGACACTGGAGCAGTGAGCGTACAACACCCGCTGACACTGGGACTGCGAGCGCACAACACCCGCTGACACTGGGACTGCGAGCGCACAACACCCGCTGACACTGGGACTGCGAGCGCACAACACCCGCTGACACTGGGACTGCGAGCGCACAACACCCGCTGACACTGGGACTGCGAGCGCACAACACCCGCTGACACTGGGACTGCGAGCGCACAACACCCGCTGACACTGGGACTGCGAGCGCACAACACCCGCTGACACTGGGACTGCGAGCGCACAACACCCGCTGACACTGGGACAATGAGGGTACAACACCCGCTGACACTGGGACTGCGAGTGTACAATACCGGCTGACACTGGAACAGTGAGGGTACAACACTCAATGACACTGGAACAGTGAGGGTACAACACTCAATGACACTGGAACAGTGAGGGTACAACACTCAATGACACTGGAACAGTGAGGGTACAACACTCAATGACACTGGAACAGTGAGGGTACAACACTCGATGACACTGGGACTGCGAGCGCACAACACCCGCTGACACTGGGACTGCGAGCGCACAACACCCGCTGACACTGGGACAGTGAGCGCACAACACCCGCTGACACTGGGACAGTGAGCGCACAACACCCGCTGACACTGGGACAGCGAGCGCACAACACCCGCTGACACTGGGACAGCGAGCACACAACACCCGCTGACACTGGGACAGTGAGCGCACAACACCCGCTGACACTGGGACAGTGAGCGCACAACACCCGCTGACACTGGGACAGTGAGCGCACAACACCCGCTGACACTGGGACAGTGAGCGCACAACACCCGCTGACACTGGGACAGTGAGCGCACAACACCCGCTGACACTGGGACAGTGAGCGCACAACACCCGCTGACACTGGGACAGTGAGCGCACAACACCCGCTGACACTGGGACAGTGAGCGCACAACACCCGCTGACACTGGGACAGTGAGCGCACAACACCCGCTGACACTGGGACAGCGAGCGCACAACACCCGCTGACGCTGGGACTGCGAGCGTACAACACCCGCTGACACTGGGACTGCGAGCGTACAACACCCGCTGACGCTGGGACTGTGAGTGTACAACACCCGCTGACGCTGGGACAGTGAGCACACAACACCCGCTGACACTGGGACTGCGAGTGTACAACACCCATTGTCTTGGGCGAGCTCCCCCTTCCCCACCTTTGCCAGCTGGCCAACTCTGCCAGTCCTGCTCAGGTAAATGGAGGCAAGCTTTACATATGGGAACTACTGCTGGCACCGGGTGTTTGTCAAGGTGGCATGGGAGGAATGCAAAGAGGGGGGATTTACTGCCGACAGGGACTTCTGGATGGTGAACAGCATGTAGTACCGTGCCTGTAAAGAGGTCAGGCATCTCAGGTAAGACTGCCCCACCTCCCGGTCTATTAAAAACACCCAGGCGGCCAAGGCTGGCATTGGCGCACCTTCCCTCACTCCCCTACCTCAAACCCCATGAGGGGAGTCAATGGCACCAAGGGGGGGGTGGGGGACGGACACCATCCGTGCAGAAGGAAAACACGGCATAAATCAAAGATATTGTGACAAGCCCACACATGGCCCCTTGTCCGTGTGAAAGCCCCTAATCTCCATTGCAACCAGATGCAAGCCTGAGGCTGGGAATGTTCCAAAGGGAATTTTCTGAGGCCAGACTCGAGTGTGACAGATGTCGATGGCAATGACCCAGAGGACAGCAGCTCAGTGGAGGACACTGGGGATGATATGGACTCCTCGTGCCCCATATCCAAGTCTCCACTCATCCCCCTGGGGAACTCTGGGAATTTCTCGCTGAACACATGGGTCGCTGTGAGAGAGTCCAGCTGGTCCTCCAACATTGGTCAAGGCTGGTGCTGCTCATCAGGTCTGTCCGCTCAGCCCTAAAGACCAGGGGCAAGAGCAAGGGAGGGACTGGAATGAGCTGCATTGACTGAAAATGCCCCTCGCTGGGCTCCTGAGGGAGTGGAGGGCCACATGCACCTCTGCTCCCTCTGCCCAATCGGGTCCTGGTGATGGGGGCACAATACTCTTACCTTATACTCGCTACCTTATACTTACCACAAGACTCTTATCATGAAGGTAACCATAATCAGCTTCAATGTCAACAGTAGAACAGAGGCACACTGTAGATTTCTTAAGTCCTCACTCCCTAAGGATGGGAAGTAAATGATGTGCATCCTGCAGGAAACCCACACCACCTCATCTGTCAGCTCCTGGGCCTGCTCAAGGTGGCTTTAACAGTTCCAAACAGTGGGTAGCTGAGGGGGTCGTTCAACCTGATTGCCTGCCTCTCTTCCCCCATCACCATGGTTATCTCCGTGCCTAGGTGCCAACGGTACACTTCAGGACTTCCACAGCCAGTGAGCACTGGGGTGGATGGTGCTGGGGGGGGGTGGGGGAGAAGCATCATCAATGCCAGGAATGTTTATTTTGTTTATGAGATATTAGTGACAAAGTATCCTCTCAAAAGGGGTATTTAGTATAAAGAGAGACTGGGACACAGGGTTGGGAGGCAGGAGACAGACAGATGAAATACTGCATTCTGTAAATAAACCTAGTTTCAAAAAAAAAGTACCAGTGTCTAGTTTCATCATTCGCTGACTGGTTTAGGATTAATTTATCATAGTGAGGGAGAAGGGGGGAGCTCAGAGAGAAGGGCAGGGAGAAGAGGGGAGCTCAGAGAGAAGGGCAGGGAGAAGAGGGGAGCTCAGAGAGGGGGTCAGGGAGAAGGGGGCTTGGAGAGGGAGAGGGGGTAGGAGTTGCAGAGGCAAAGAGGAGTGAGGGAGGGGCAATGGGTAAAGGGGACAGGGAGTGTGGAGGCAAGGGTGAGCGGGATGTGGTTGGAGGGAAGGATGTGTTGGGGGGATCACGTGGGATGGGGTCTGTATGAGAAGGGGCTGCAGCTCAGGGACCTTGTTTATAGAGTTAAAATCTAAAGTTAGAACAGATCCTTGTCTCAGGGTCTGGAATGAGGGGGTGAGGGGTCAGCACAAGCTGGGTCACAGGGGGAGGTGATGGCGTAGTGGTAGTGTTACTGGACTAGTAATCCAGAGACCCAGGGTGATGCTCTGGGGACCCAGGTTCTAAATCCTACCATGGAAGGTGGTGGAATTTAAATTCAATAAAAATCTGAAATTTAAAAAATAAAAAAAAAGTCTAATGATAACCATTGAAACCATGGCTGATTGTTATAAAAGCCCATCAGTTTCACTAATGCCCTTTGGGGAAGGAAATCTGCTGTCTTTACCTGGTCTGGCCTACATGTGACCCAGATCCACAGCAATGTGGTTGACCCTTAAATGCCCTCTGAATGAGGGCAATTAGGGATGGGCAATAAATCACAGATCACAGTGCAGAAGAGGCCCTTCGGCCCATCAAGTCTGCACTGACGCGTGAGAAACACCTGACCTACCTACCTAATCCCATTTACCAGCACTTGGCCCATAGCCTTCAATGTTATGATGTGCCAAGTGCTCATCCAGGTACTTTTTAAAGGATGTGAGGCAACCCGCCTCCACCACCCTCCCAGGCAGCGCATTCCAAACCGTCACCACCCTCTGGGTAAAAACGTTTTTCCTCACATCCCCCCTAAACCTCCTGCCCCTCACCTTGAACTTGTGTACCCTTGTGACTGACCCTTCAACTAAGGGGAACAGCTGCTCCCTATCCACCCTGTCCATGCCCCTCATAATCTTGTACACCTCGATCAGATGGCCACTCAGTCTTCTCTGCTCCAACGAAAACAACCCAAGTCTATCCAACCTCTCTTCATAACTTAAATGTTTCATCCCAGGCAACATCCTGGTGAATCTCCTCTGCACCCCCTCCAGTGCAATCACATCCTTCCTATAATGTGGCGACCAGAACTGCACACAGTACTCCAGCTGTGGCCTCACCAAGGTTCTATACAACTCCAACATGACCTCCCTACTTTTGTAATCTATGCCTCGATTGATAAAGGAAAGTGTCCCATATGCCTTTTTCACCACCCCACTACATGCCCCTCCACCTTCAGAGATCTATGGACACACACGCCAAGGTCCCTTTGTTCCACAGAACTTCCTAGTGTCATGCCGTTCATTGAATACTTCCTTGTCAAATTACTCCTTCCAGAGTGTATCACCTCACACTTTTCAGGGTTAAATTCCATCTGGAACTTATCTGCCCATTTGACCATCCCGACTATATCTTCCTGTAGCCCAAGACACTGAACCTCACTGTTAACCACCCGGCCAATCTTTGTGCTGGCCCTGCCAGTGATTCCTACATCCCATGAACGAATGGAAAAAAAATCAATCAGTGGACACTTTGAGCTGGAGCTCGATTATACTCTGAGGGTGAGCTCCCCATACCCCAGCGTATATGTTGGTGGCGAGCCCGCCTCTACTTGGTCAGCTTGTCCCATTTTAATTTTTCAGCCAATGGCCCTTTAATTAATCTGAGGCGGGAATTTGTCCGTCTCCAGGAGGTAGTCCCACTTCATATGAACATATATACGAATAAGGAGCAGGAGTAGGCCATTTGGCCCCTCAAGTCTGCTCCACTACTTAAGATCATGGCTGATCTGATAGTAACCTGGAATCTGCATTCCCCCTACCCCTGATAACCTATCACCCCCTTACTTACCAAGAATCTATCCACCTCTGCCTTAAAAATATTCAAAGGCTCTGCTTCCACTGCCATTTTAGGAAGAGAGTTCCCTCTGACTGGAGAGGTTTCTCCTCATCTCAGTCCTAAATGGTCTACCCCATGTCCTGAGACTGTGACCCCTTGTTCTAGACTCCCCCAGCCAGAGGAAACATCCTCCCTGCATCCAGTCTGTCCATCCCTGCCAGAATTTTATATGTTTCAATGAGATCCCCTCTCATTCTTCTAAACTCCAGTGAATACAGGCCTAGTCGGCCCAATCCCTCCTCATATGACAAACCTGCCATCCCAGGAATCAGTCTGGTGAACCTTCGCTGCACTCCCTCTATGGCAAATATATCCTTTCTTAGGTAAAGAGACCAAAACTGTAGATAATACTCCAGGTGTGGCCTCACCAAGGCCCTGTACAGCTGCAGTGAGACATCCTTGCTCCTGTATTCAAGTCCTCTTGCAATGAAGGCCAACATACCATTTGTCTTCTTAACTGCTTGCTGCACCTGCATGCTTGCCCTCACAATAAACGATAACATTCTATTAGCTTTCCTAATTACCTGCTGTACCTGCAGACTAACCTTTTGTGATTCATGCACTAGGACACCTCTGCATCTCAGAGCTCTGAAATCTCTCACCATTTAGATAATGTGCTTCTCTTTAATCTTCCTGCCAAAATGGACAATTTCACATTTTCCCACATTAAACTCCATTTTCCAGATCTTTGCCCATTCATTTAACCTATCTATATCTTTTTGTAACCTCCTTACATCCTCTTCACAACTTATTTTCCTACCTTTTTTTTGTGTCATCAGCAAAGTTGGCAACCAACCCATCCATCCCTTCATCCAAGTCATAGAGTCAGAGAGTTATACAACCTTCGGCCCATCGTGTCTATGCTGGCCGTCAAGCACCTATCTGTTCTAATCCCATTTTCTAGCACCATAGCCCTGTATGCCATGGCATTTTAAGTGCTCATCTAAATACTTCTTCAATGTTGTGAGGGTTCCTGCCTCTACCACTCCCTCAGTCAGTGTGTTCCAGATTCCGACCACCCTCTGGGTGAAAAAAATCCCTCCTCAAATCCCCTCTAAACCTCCTGCCCCTTACCTTAAATCTATGCCCCCTGTTTATTGACACCTCCAATAAAGGGGAAAAGTTTCTTCCAGCTACCTTATCTATGCCCTTCATAATTTTCTATACCTCTATCAGGTCCCCCCTCAGCCTTCTCTGCTCTAAGGAAAACAGCCCCAGCCTACCCAGTCTCTCTTCATAGCAGAAACCCTCCAGCCCAGGCAACATCCTGGTGAATCTCCTCTGCACCCCCTCCAGTGCAATCACATCCTTCCTATAGTGTGGCGACCAGAACAGCAAACAGTACTCCATCCAGCTGTGGCCCAACCCTGCGTTTTATACAGCTCCATCATAACCTCCCTGCTCTTATATTCTATGCCTCAGCTAACAAAGGCATGTATCCCATATGCCTTGTTAACCAATGATGAAGAGTCATACGGACTCGAAACGTTAACTGTGTTCCTCTCCGCAGATGCTGTCAGACCTGCTGAGTTTTTCCAGCTATTTTCATTTTTGTTTTTGTTGTCTTGTTAACCACCTTATCTACCTGTGCTGCTGCCTTCAGGGATCTATGGACATGTACACCAAGGTCCCTCTGATCCTCTGTACTTCCTAGGGTCCTACCATTCATTGTATATTCCCTTGCCATGTTAGCCCTCCCAAAATGCATCACCTCACACTCCTCAGGATTAAATTCCATTTGCCACTGCTCTGCCCATTTTACCAGCCCATCTATATCATCCTGTAATCTAAGGCTTTCCTCCTCACTCTTTACGACACCACCAATTTTCATGTCACCTACGAACTTACTGTTCATACCTCCTATATTCACGTCTAACTCATTAATGTACACTGCAAACAGCAAGGGTCGCAGCACCGATCCCTGCGCTACACCATTTGTCACAGGCTTCCAATCGCAAAAACAGCCTTTGCCAAGTTGCCCTGGATCCCATGGGCTCTTACCTTCTTGACCAATCTCCCATGTGGGAACTTGTCAAAAACCTTACTGGAGTCCATGTAGACTGCATCAACTACACTACCCTCATCTACACAACTAGTCACCTCCTCGAAAAATTCAATCAAATTTATAAAATTGTAAACAGTTGAGGTCCCAGCACTGATCCCTGTGGTACAACACTCATTACATCTTGCCAACCTGAAAAAGACCCATTAATGCCTACTTTCTGCTTCCTTTTAGCCAGCCAATCTTCTATCCATGCCAGTATGTTACCCCTTACACCACAGAGCTGATGCCCAGAGGCCAGCCTCATAGATGTGCTTACCAATCAGAGGCCAGCTACACAGAACTGCCATCCAACAGAGGCCAGCTGCACTATGCCATACCAGGATCAGGGTCATAACCAGGAAGAAGAGGAAACACCAACCCCAAAACCCAAGGAAGACTGGGAGCTCACTGGGGCCACGAGGGGGTGGTGGCGGCACGATGGGCAGGGCAAAGGGGGTGGCGGAGCCTGTCCCCTGACCCCGTGATCCTCCTGACCCTCCCCGTCCAGTGACCCCCATCCCCCTGACCCCCGTCCCCCTGATCCTCTGACCACCATCTCCGTGACCCTCCTGACCCCCTCGGTCACGCTCTGTGGAAATCAGATATTCAATGTGATTTAATGAACTCAATTATTCAAGAAGAGCAAATTCTCGATGGTGACTTGCTGCTGTTGATTTGCAATATTAATATGAGTAGGACAGCAGCCAATTGAAGCTGACACAGGGAGTGAGTGAAGACAGTAAGAGCAGGCTGGGATTGACAGCTTCGCTACTCACTCTGTATGTGGGGGAGGAGCTGTCTTCATCTGCACTGACCCTGAAGGAGAGATGGGCCATGTTGTGGTGAAGAGGGAACAGATGGTGCGTTTGAATTCAGTCTCTCCCACAATCTCTGCTCCTGTAAATCAGCCACCAGTTAATCAGGCTGAAAGCCTTTAACAGAATGCAACTGGCATAGACAATAAACCCATTTTGCCACGATCGAGCACCAGGGGTTAACTGGCTAACTTTCCGCTCCTAAATTCTAGCTACACATTCTTCTCCCCTCCCCCTTCAGCCAAGATCGGGATCAACCCCAGCACACTGCAATCCCTGACCTCATCGTCCATTCTGCACATTCCAGCTGAACCAATGAGTGTCATCAGCACAATTAACTGTGGGATAGGGAGGGGTGGAGTCAAACCCAAGTCCCAGACTGAGATTAGGAGCAAGACCCCAGTGACGAGATGTGAAACCATGAGCGGATCCTCTCCCTCTCTCTGTTTGTCTCTGTCTCTCTCTCTCTCTCTCTCTGTCACTCCGCCTGTCAGTCTCTCTCTCTCAGTCACTTACTGTCCCTCTCTTTGTATCTATCTGTCTCTCGATCTCTCTCATACCCTGATCAATCTCATCCCTCAGTCTGTGCCACACCAGGGCTGAAACGTGGGTCCTTGTGATTTTTTTGTGACTTAGTACACTCCTGGCTCTGATTTAGTGAACTCATCGCGGACCCAGTGAGACTTTGCAAAGCTGGAAATCACTGCAGTTTTACTGTGACCTGCCCTCAGTGCTGGGAGTCACCTCCCCCTGGGTCTTCCACCATGATCCTGCTCACTCTGTATCAATTTGATAGTGATGAACACAGCAACTGCTCATCAATAAATAACATTAAGCAACTCCACTTGAACCAGACGCAGGCTATTGGCTGTGTTAATGGCCTCTCTCATAACTGGCTATATGTCACAGGAGACTGAAGAGACAGGAAGTGTTTGTCCAGTCTGATAATTGGTAGAGTTCCGAAACAAGGATTGGGGATTAAATGACAACAAATTTGGGACTTGTGTCTCTACCCAAATACTGCAATGGTCTCCTCAGTGGGAGGTATCCATCTCCCACTTAAAAGCCCCAAACACAGCAAGAGAGACACAGGAGAGTATTGCAGAATGGACACTGTCCCCATCAAACACATCCATCAAATATCCTGTCCCCATCAAATGCACCTAGCCAAGTTGTTCCAGTACAGCTACAACACTGGCATCTACCCAGCTATGTGGAAAATTGCCCAGTTATGTCTTATACACATAAAGCAGGACAAATCCAACCCGGCCAATTACCGCCCCATCAGTCTACTCTCGATCATCAGTAAACTTTTGAAAGGGATCATTAACAGAGCTATCAAGCGGCACTTGCATAGCAATAACCTGCTCACTTATGCCCAGTTTGGGTTTCGTCAAGGCCACTCAGCTCCTGACCTTATTACAGCCTTGGTTCAAACCTGGACAAAAGAGCTGAACTCCCGAGGTGAGGTGAGAGTCACTGCCCTTGACGTCAAGGCCTCATTTGACCGAGTATAGCATCAAGGAGCCCGAACAAGACTGCAGTCAATGGGAATCAGGGGAAAACTCTCCGCTGGTAGCCGTAGCACAAAGGAAGATGGTTGTGGTTGTTGGAGGTCAGTCATCTCAGCTCCAGGACATCACTGTAGGAGTACCTCAGGCTAGTATCCTCAGCCCAACCATCTTCAGCTGCTTCATCAATGACTTTCTTTCCATCATAAGGTCAGAAGTGGGGATGTTTGCTGATGATTGCACAATGTTCAGCACAATTCGCAACTCCTCAGATACTGAAGCAGCCCATGTCCAAATGCAGCAAGACCTGGACAATATCCAGGCTTGGGCTGACAAGTGGCAAGTAATATTCGTGCTACACAAGCGTAGGCAATGGCCATCTCCAACAAGAGAGAACCTAACGATCGCCACTTGATGTTCAATGGCATTACCATCACTGAATCCCCCACTATCAACATCCTAGGGGTTACCATTGACCAGAAACTGACCTTGGTTCACCTCACCTTGGTTCAAACATGGACGGAACAGCTGAACTCCCAAGGCGAGGTGAGAGCGACTGCCCTTGATGTCAAGGCAGCATTTGATGGAGTGTGGCACCAAAGGGGCCCTAGCAACACTGGAGTCAATGGGAATCAGAGGGAAAACTCTCCACTGGTTGAGTCATACCTAGCACAAAGGAAGTTGGTTGTGGTCATTGGAGGTCAATCATCTCAGTTCCAAGACATCACTGCAGGAGTTTCTCAGAGTAGTGTCCTAGGCCCAACCATAAGACCATAAGATGTAGGAGCAGAAGCAGAACATTCAACCCATCGAGTCTCCTCTGCCATTCAATGAGATCATGGCTGATCTGATAATCATCAACTCCACTTTCCAGCCTTTTCCCCATAACCTTTGATTCCCTTACTGATTAAAAATCTATCTCAGACTTGAATATACTTAACAACCCAGCCTCTACAGCTCTCTGCATTAAAGAATTCCACAGATTCTTTTGAGAGAAGAAATTCCTCATTACCTCTGTCCTAAATGGGCAGCCCCTTATTCTGAGATTATGCCCTCTGGTTGTAAACTCTCCCACAAGGGGAAGCAGCCTCTTAGCACCTAGCCTGTCAAGCCCCCAAAGAATCTTATATGTTTCAATAAGGTCGCCTCTCATTCTTCTAAACTCCAATGAGTACAGGCCCAACATGCTCAACCTCCCCTCATAAGAAAATCCCTCCATAAAACGGGGTCAACCTAGTGAACCTTCTCTGGACTGCTTCCAAAGCCAGTATAGCTTTCCTTAGATAAGGGGACCAAAACTGTTCACAGTAATCTAGGTGTGGTCTACCTAGTGCCTTGTATAGTTTTAGCAAGACTTCCCTATTTTTATTGGAAGCAAGCTAGTGGCAGATGGCCCTAGTGCGGGTGGGGTGGGGGGAAGGGATCTAAATGGGCTAAAAGGTGGAGATGAAACAATATATCGAAATAAATTTAAAAATAGGAGGGAAGAGGAAAAAAAATAGTTGTAAAAAAATTATAAATGATTGGGAAAAAGGGGGATCGGAAAGGGGGTGGGGATGGAGGAGAGAGTTCATGATCTGAAATTGTTGAACTCAATATTCAGTCCGGAAGGCTGTAAAGTGCCTAGTCGGAAGATGAGGTGCTGTTCCTCCAGTTTGCGTTGAGCTTCACTAGAACAATGCAGCAGGCCAAGGATGGACATGTGGGCATGAGAGCAGGGTGGTGTGTTGAAATGGCAAGCAACAGGGAGGTCTGGGTCATGCTTGCAGACAGACCGAAGGTGCTCTGCAAAGCGGTCACCCAGTTTGCGTTTGGTCTCTCCAATGTAGAGGAGACCGCATTGGGAGCAGCGAATGCAGTAGACTAAACTGAAGGAAGTGCAAGTGAAGCGCTGCTTCACTTGAAAGGAGTGTTTGGGCCCTTGGAAGGTGAGGAGGGGGTAAGTAAAGGGGCAGACGTTGCACCTTCTGCGGTTGCATGGGAAGGTGCCGTGGGTGGGGGTTGAGGTGTAGGGGGTGATGAAGGAGTGGACCGGGGTGTGCCGGAGGGAACGATCCCTGTGGAAAGCTGCTGGGGGGATGGTGAAGGGAAGATGTGTTTGGTGGTGGCATCATGCTGGAGTTGGTGGAAATGGCGGAGGATGATCCTTTGAATGCGGAGGCTGGTGGGGTGATAAGTGAGGACAAGGGGGACCCTATCATGGTTCTCGGAGGGAGAGGAAGGTGTGAGGGCGGATGTGCGGGAGATGGGCTGGACACGGTTGAGGGCCCTGTCAACCACCGCGGGTGGAAAACTTCGGTTCGGGAAGAAGGAAGACATGTCAGAGGAACTGTTTTGGAAAGTGGCATCATCAGAACAGATGTGACGGAGGCGAAGGAACTGAGAGAATGGGATGGAGTCCTTACAGGAAGCGGGGTGTGAGGAGCTGTAGTCGAGGTACCTGTGGGAGTCGGTAGGCTTGTAATGAATATTGGTGGACAGTCTATCACCAGAAATTAAGACTGAGAGGTCAAGGAAGGGAAGGGAAGTGTCAGTGATGGACCATGTGAAAATGATGGAGGGGTGGAAACTGGAAGCAAAATTAATAAATTTTTCCAGATCCAGACGAGAGCCTGAAGCGGCACCGAAGTAGTCATCGATGTACCGGAGAAAGAGTTGTGGGAGGGGGCCTGAGTAGGACTGGAACAAGGAATGTTCCACATACCCCATAAAGAGACAGGCATAACTGGGGCCCATGCAGGTACCCATAGCCACACCTTTTATTTGGAGGAAGTGAGACAAACTTAAGGAGAAATTGTTCAGTGAGAGAATAAGTTCAGCCAGACGGAGGAGAGTAATGGTGGATGGGGATTGCTCGGGCCTCTGTTCGAGGAAGAAGCGGAGAGCCCTCAGACCATCACGGTGGGGGATGGAGGTGTAGAGGGATTGGACGTCCATGGTGAAGAGGCGGCGGTTGGGGCCAGGGAACTGGAAATTGTTGATACAATATAGGGCGTGAGATGAATGGCGAATGTAGGTGGGAAGAGACTGGACAAGGGGGGAGAGAATGGAGTCAAGATAGCAAGAAATGAGGTCCGTGGGTCAGGAACAGGCTGATACGATCGGTCTGCCTGGACAGTCCTGTTTGTGGATTTTGTCCTACTCAGGCCTCCTCCCACAACTCTTTCTCCGGTACATCGATGACTGCTTCGGTGCCGCTTCAGGCTCTCGTCTGGATCTGGAAAAATTTATTAATTTTGCTTCCAGTTTCCACCCCTCCATCATTTTCAAGAGGTCCATCACTGACACTTCCCTTTCCTTCCTTGACCTCTCAGTCTCAATTTCTGGTAATAGACTGTCCACCAATATTCATCACAAGCTTACCAACTCCCACAGCTACCTCGACTACAGCTCCTCACACCCCGCTTCCTGTAAGGACTCCATCCCATTCTCTCAGTTTATTCACCTCCGTCACATCTGTTCTGATGATGCCACTTTCAAAAACAGTTCCTCTGACATGTCTTCCTTCACCGAGGTTTTCCACCTACGGTAGTTGACAGGGCCCTCAACCGTGTCCGGCCCATCTCCCGCACATCCGCCCTCACACCTTCCTCTCCCTCCCAGAACCATGATAGGGTCACCCTTGTCCTCGCTTATCACCCCACCAGCCTCCGCATTCAAAGGATCATCCTCCGCCATTTCCACCAACTCCAGCATGATGCCACTACCAAACACATCTTCCCTTCACCCCCCGCCGGCGGCATTCAGTAGGGACTGTTCCCTCCGGGACACCCTAGTCCACTCCTCCATCACCCCCTACACCTCAACCCCCTCCCACAGCATCTTCCCATGCAACCACAGAAGGTGCAACACCTGCCCCTTTACTTCCCCACTCCTCACCGTCCAAGGGCCCAAACACTCCTTTCAAGTGAAGCAGCACTTCACTTGCACTTCCCTCAATTTAGTCTACTGCATTCGTTGCTCCCAATGTAGTTTCCTCTACATTGGAGAGACCAAACGCAAACTGGGTGACTGCTTTGCGGAACACCTTCAGTCTGTCCGCAAGCATGACCCAGACCTCCCTGTCGCTTGCCATTTCAACACTCCACCCTGCTCTCATGTCCACATGTCCATCCTTGGCCTGCTGCAATGTTCCAGTGAAGCTCAATGCAAACTGGAGGAACAGCACCTCATCTTCCGACTAGGTACTTTACAGTCTTCCGGACTTAATATCGAGTTCAACAATTTCAGATCATGAGCTCTCTCCTCCATCCCCAACCCCTTCCCGATCCCCCCTTTTCCAATCATTTATAATTTTTTCACAACTATATTTTTTTCTTTTCCCTCCTATTTTTAAATTTATTTCAATCTATTGTTTCATCTCCACCTTTTAGCCCATTTCAATCCCTTCCCCACACCCCACCCACACTAGGGCCATCTGCCACTAGCTTGCTTCCCTTAATGTCCCCATTAGCACATCCTTTAGATAATATCACCACCGTCAACAACCCTTTGTCCTTTTGTCTATGACATCTTTGGCAGTCTCTTCTTGGCCTCCACCTATCACTGGCCCCCTATCGAGCTCTCCTGTCCCACCCCCTTCTACCAGTTTATATTTCATCTCATTTCTATGTCTTATTCTAATGAACGGTCATACGGGCTCGAAACGTCAACTGTATCCCCCTCCGCAGATGCTGTCAGACCTGCTGAGTTTTTCCAGGTATTTTTGTTTTTGTTCTAGATTTCCAGCATTCGTAGTATTTTGCTTTTTTCCCTATTTTTATACTCCATTCCCTTTGAAATAAAGGCCAACATTCCATTTGCCTTCCCTATCACCTGCCGAACTTGTATGCTAGCTTTTTGGGATTCATGCACAAGGACTCCCAAATTCCCCTATGCTGCAGCTTTCTGCAGTCTTTCTCCATTTAAATAATATTCCGCTCCTCTATTCTTCCTGCCAAAGTTCATAACCTCACATTTTCCCACACTATATCCATCTGGCAAATTTTGCCTACTCACTTAACCTGTTTATATCACTCTGTAGGCTTTTTGTGTCATCCTCACCACTTGCCTTCCCACCTATTTTGTCATCCGCAAACTCGGCGATAGTACATTCACTTCCCTCATCCAAGTCATTGATATATATTGTAAATCATTGTGGCCCCAGCACTGATCCCTGTGGCACTCCACTAGTTACAGGTTGCCATCCTGAAAATGCCCCCCTTATCCCAACTCTCTGTCTTCTATCAGTTAGCCAATCCTCTATCCATGCTAATATACTACCCCCAACACCATGGGCTCTTATGTTATTAAGTAGCCTTATGTGCGGCACCTTATCGAACGCCTTTTGGAAATCCAAATATATTACATCTACTGGTTCCCCTTTATCTATCCTGCTTGTTACCTCCTCAAAGAAATCTAATAAATTTGTCAGGCATGATTTCCCCTTCATGAAGCCAAGCTGACTCTTCCTCATTATATTATGCATTTCTAAATGCTCTGCTATTACATCCTTTATAATAGACTCCAACATTTTCCCAATGACGGATGTTAAGCTAATTGGCCTATAGTTCCCTGTTTTTTGTCTCCCTCCCTTTTTGAATAAGGACGTTACATTGACAGTTTTGCAATCCTCTGGGACTTTTCCAGAATCTGAGGATTCTTGGAAGATTACTACCAGTGCATCCATATCTCTGTAGCTACTTCCTTTAATATCCTAGGATGCAACCCATCAGGTCCAGGGGATTTTCGGCCTTTAGCCCCATTAGTTTCCATAGCACTTTTTCTCTAGTGATAGTTATTGTATTTATTTCCTCCCCCTCTTTTTCCCCTTGATTATTTAGTATTTTTGGAATGCTATTCATGTCTTCTACCGTGCAGACTGATGCAGAGTATTTATTCAACTCCTCTGCGATTTCCTGGTTCCCCATTATTATTTCTCCAGCCTCATTCTCCAAGGGGCCTTTGTTCACTTTGGCCTCTCTCTCCCTTTGTATATATTTAAAGAAGCTTTTACTGTCCATTTTTATATTACTTGCTCATTTACCCTCAAAGTTTATTTTCACCCTCTTTATTATTTTTTGGTCATCTTTTGTTGGTTTTTAAAACTTTCTCAATCCTCTGGCTTACCACTAATCTTTGCCACATAGTATTAAATTGAAAGAAAAAATATACAATCCTTAACTTCATTGGTTAACCATGGATGGTTTATCCTCTTCCTAGAATCCTTCTTCCTCACTGAGATATATTGTTGTGAGTAATGAACTATTTTCTTAAATGTCTGTCATTGTTCATCAACCACCTTTTCTGCTAAACTTTCTTCCCAGTCCATTCCAGCCAACTCTGCCCCCATTCCTTTGTAATTACCCTTTAAGTTTAGCACAGTTGCTCCTGAACCAAGTTTTTCACTCTCAAACTGAATGCTAAATTCTATCATGTTATGGTCACTGTTTCCTAGGGGACCTTTTACTTGGAGATCATTTATTAAACTTGCCTCATTACATATTACCAGATCCAAAATAGCCTGATCCCTGGTTGGATCCACATCATATTGTTCTAGGAAACTGTCCTGAATACACACTATGAATTCTTACTCGTGGCTACCTCTGCCAATTTGATTTTCCCAAGCTACATGAAGATTAAAGTCACCCATGATTAATGTACTGCCTTTTTTACATGCCCTCATTATCTCCTGATTTATTCTCTGTCCTACAGTATAGCTACTGTTGGGGGCCTATAGACTACTCCCACCAGTGTCTTCTTCCCCTTGTTATTTCTTACCTCCACCCATATGGACTCTGCATCTCCCGATCCAAGATCATTTCTTACTATCGTACTTATTCCATCTTATACTAACAAAGCTACCCCACCACCCTTTCCTTCCTGGTTGTCCTTTCGAAAAGTCACATAACCCTAAATATTTAGTACCTAGCTTTGATCTCCTTGTAACCAAGGCTCCGTAATGGCTATAAGATCATACCCATTAACTCCTATTTGTGCTGTTAATTCAATTATTTTGTTCTAAATACTGCGTGCAATTAAGTAAAGAGCCATTAAGTTTGCCTTTTTACCATTTTTTTCTCCCTTCGACCCTATTTGCTGATGTTTTTTACGTTTGTACACTGTCCCTTCCTATCACACTCTGGGTGTCATTACCTAAATAGCTGCCCTGCAATGCTGCCATATCCTTTTGTTTTGTAAGCCTATGTATCCCCTCTCCAGAGCCCTCACCCCTAGCCCCCTCTATTTAGTTTAAAGCCCTCTCTTAGCCCTAGTCATTCAATTCGCCAGGACACTAGTCCTAGCACGGTTCAAGTGAAGCCTGTGCCACTGGAACAGCTCCCTTCTAGCCCAGTACCAGCACCAGTGCCCCATGAACTGAAACCCATTCCTCCCACACCAGTCTTTGAGCCATGCATTTAACTCCTTGACTTTATTTACTCTATGCCAGTTTGCCCATGGCTGAGGTAGCAATCCCAAGATTATTACCTTGGAGGTTCTGCTTTTTAATTTAGCTCCTAACTGTTCAATTTCTTTCAGCAGAACCTCCTTTCTAGTCCTATCAATGTTGTTGGTACTAGCATGGATTAAAACAACTGGATCTTTCCCCTCCCACTCCAAGTTCCTCTGCAGCCCTGAGGAGATGTCCTTAACACTGGCATTGGGCAGGCAACACAGCCTTTGGGACTCACGCTCATGACTGCAGAGAACAGTATCTATCCCCCTAATTATCTTGTCCCTTACCACTACTACATTCCTATTTCCTCCCCCCCGCCTTGAATGGCTCCCTGTACCACGATGCCATGGTCAGTTTGCTCATCCTCCCTGCAGTCCTGCTCTCATGCACACAGCTTGCAAGAACCTCGTAACTGTTGGACAGTTGCAGGGGCCGAGGTTCCTCAAATGCTACCTGCAGGGTCCCCATACCTGCTTCCCCTGCAATCACACCCTCCTGTCCCTGATCACAGACCAAATTTAAATTACCTAATCTGAGGAGTGTGACCGCCTCCTGGAGCAAAGTGTCCAGGTAACATTCCCCCTCCCTGATGTAGCGCAATGTCTGCAGCTCGGACGCCAGTTCCTTAACTCAGATCCAAAGTTCCTTGAGCTGCAAACACTTACTACAGACGTGTCCGCTCTGGATCACCTTGGTGGCCAGCAGCTCCTACATGCTCCAGCGGCAACACATCACCCGCCCTGCCATCACTACCGTATTTTATTTAATTTATTAATTAATTACGTTAGTGTCCCTGCTCTTTACACTTGAAGAATCCCCCCGCTCTTTACGCTTTATTGTAATTATTTTTTACACCAGTATCAATCCTATACTTAAGTTATTTTTAAAGGAAAAGAGAAAAAAAAGACTAGAGACCTATACACAAACTAAAGACCTTAATTTAAAGCCTAGAAATACTCACCAATCCTAATCACCAATCAGATGCTCTCCGCGCTCTTTTCCCTCTCATGCTCTTTAATGGTCTCTCATCTTTCTCTCTCTGTGCTCTTTAATGACCTCTCATCTCCCTCTCTTTCTCTCCACACTCTTTCATGGTCTCTCATCTCTCTTGCCGTACTTTTTAAATAGTCTCTCGCTTCTCTCTCTGCGCTCTTAAATGGCCTCTTGTCTCTCTCTCGCCACACTCTTTTATGGTCTCTGGTCTCTCTCTCCGTGCTCTTTAATGGCATCTCACCCCTCTCGCTCCGCGCTGTTTAACCATCTTCAGCTGCAACAATGGCCTTCCTTCCATCATAAGGTCAGAAGTGGGGATGTTCACTGATGATTGCACAATGTTTAGCACAATTTGCGACTCTTCAGATACTGAAGCAGTCCATGTCCAAATGCAGCAAGACATGGACAATATCCAGGCTTGGGCTGATAAGTGGCAAGTAACATTCGCGCCACACAAGTGCCAGGCAATGACCATCTTCAGCAAGAGAGAATCCAACCATCGCCCCTTGACATTCAATGGCATTACCATCACTGAGTCCCCCACTCAGGCAACTCCTTATTTTCAAACAGTGACCTCTAGTTCTAGATTCTCCCACAAGAGGAAACATTGTCTCCACATCCAACCCCTCAGGATCTCAACGGTTGCAATTAAATCACCTCTTGCTCTTCTAATTCCAGTGGATACAAGCCTTACCTGTCCAGCCTCTCCTCATAGGAGCACCTGCCCATTCCTGGTATTAGCCTAGTAAACCTTCCCTAAACTGCTCCAATGCATTTACATCTTTCCTTAAATAAGGTGACCAATACTGTACACAGTACTCCAGATGTGATGTCACCAGTTCCCTGTACAACTGAAGCATAACCTCCCTAATTTTATATTCAACTCTCCTCACAATAAACGATAACATTCTACTAGCTTTCCTAATTACTTACTGCACCTGCATACTAACCTTTTGTGATTCATGCACTAGGACACCCAGATCCCTCTGAATCTCAGGGCTCGACAATCTCTCACCATTTAGATTATAAGCTTCTTTTTTATTCTTCTTGCCAGAATGAACAATTTCACATTTGCCCACATTATACTCCACTTGCCAGGTCTTTTCCCACTCAGGAAAACAAGAAATTTGTCATATTTTTCTTCGGGTAATAACCCTGGCGTATTTTCTTATGTGCTGGAAGTCAGGCTGTAATTGGATTAAGAGCTGGAGTGACAGCAAGGGTCTAAAGCAAACAGTGGTTTTGATATGTTAATGAACCAAGAGGAACTTCAATCAGTGTTTTACATAAAGCAATAACAGGAATAGTTTTGAACTGCATTGTTTTAGTTCAAAGGGGGTATATGCAGGGTCTAAAAAGGTGTAAGGAAATAATGTAAAGAAAGGGTAAGTTTGTTTTTACAAGCTTAAGAGCTAAAAGAACAATTTAATCAATTCTGGGAAGAAAGCCTTTCTGAAGAGACTGGTTGAGATAGAGATCAAAGGGAAGAAATGCATTTAGGGAAATACTGAAGCCTATGTAAGGGGTGTAGCTGCTTCGATCTCCCAGAAGGCAGCAGGATAGCTGGTCAGAACTCTCAGGAGACAGTGTGAACAATGCCAGGCCGGGTGACCCAGTTGCTGTCAGCCTCAGGGGATACCCCAAGGAAAAATGCACTGTGTGGTAATAATTACTGGAATTCTATAGATTCTAAAATCTTTCAGGATAATTGCTGAACAGAGAAGGGGAGGTTAGCTCTGGGGGTAGTTAAGTTAAGATTTGTGAAACAGTTTTAAAGTACTGTTTACTGTGTGAAGTCATTCATGAAGTGTTTATGGGTAATAATGTTTTATTTGGTTTCCTTATTCTTTTAATAAATGTTTACTTTACTATAAAATCATCACAAATAGTCGGGAACATAATTTCCCAATTTCAGAACCGCTCCTCATACTATACAAATTGCAAAAACAGTTTTGGTAGCTGTTTCAAGTTCCCTCTCGAATTTGAGCAGCTTGGCATTTACCATCTGAACTGCCATAATACTTAGCCTATCTAAATCCTTTTGTAGCTTCCTTACGTCCTCCTCACAACTTAATTTCTTACCTACCTTTGTGTCGTCAGCATGTTTAGCAAACATACCATCTGTCCCTACAACCAAGTCATTTATATAAATTGTAAAAAGTTGAGGCCCCAGCATTGATCCCTGTGGCACACCACTCGTCACATCCGGCCAACTAAAAAAGACCCATTTATGGTTACCCTCTGTTTCCTGTTGGCTAGCCAATCGTCTATCCATGCCAATATGTTACCCCCTACACTATGAGCTTTTATTTCCACAATAACCTTTGATGTGGCATCTTATCAAATGCCTTCTGGAAATCTAAGGATCATACACCCTTTATCCACAGCATATGTAACTCCTTCAAAAGAACTCCAATAAATTAGTTAAACATGATTTCACTTTCACAAAACCATGTTGACCCAGCCTGATTACCTTGAATTTTCTAAGTGCCCTGCTACAACATCTTTAATAATAGTTTCTAACATTTACCCTATGACAGATGTTAAGCTAACTGGCCTGTAATTTCCTGCTTTCTGTCTCCTTTTTTGAATAAAGGGATTATATTTGCTATTTTGCAATCTAATGAAGCCTTCTCCGAATCTAGAGAATTTTGGAAAATTAAACCAATGCATCAACTATCTCACTAGCTACTTTTTTTTAAGATCCTAGGATGAAGTCCATCAGGACCTGGGGATTTGTCAGCGGCAGCTCCAACAATTTGCTCAATACCAATTCTCTGGTGATTGTAATTTTCCTGAGTTCCTCCCTCCCTTCCATTTACAGCTATTTCTGGGATGTTACTCGTATCGTCTATAGTGAAAACTGATGCAAAATACTGTTCAATTCATCTGCCATCTCCCTATTTTCCATTATTAAATCCCCAGGTTCACTTTCCATAGGACCAACGCTCACAAATCTTTTATGATTTAAATACCTATAGAATTTTTAAAAATTCTTTCATGGGATGTGGGCATCATTGGCAAGGCCAGCATTTGTTGCCCATCCCTAATTGCCCTTGAACGGACCTTGCTAGGTCACTTAAGAGTCAATCTCATTGCTGTGGGTCTGGAGTCACATGTAGGCCAGACCAGGTAAGGACTGCAGATTTCCTTCCCTAAAGGACATTAGTTTTTAATGACAATCAATGATAGCTTCATGGTCGCCATTACTGAGACTCGCTTTGTATTCCAGGTGCATTAACTGAATTCAATTCACCAGCTGCCATGTTTTGAATCCATGTCCCCAGAATTTAGCCTGGGTCTCTGAATTACAGTCCAGCGACATTACCACTACGTCACCTTATTATCAACCTTTATATTTCCAGCTAGCTTTCTCTTGTAGTCTAATTTTTCACTCCTTATTAAGCCTTTTGTCATTTCTTTGCTGTTCTTTTATATTCTGTCCAATCTTCTGACTTGCCACCCGTCTTTGCGTAATTATATGCTTTTTCTTTAAGTTTGATATGGTCTTTAAATTTTTTAGTTAACCACGGATGGTGGGTTCTCCCCTTGGAATTTTTCTTTCTCATTGCAATGTATCTATTCTGTGTATTCTGAAACATCCCTTTAAATGTCTGCCACTGCACCTCTGTGGACCTATTTCTTAACCTTGTTTGCCAATTCACTTTAGCTGGCTCTGCTTTTATGCCCTCATAATTGCCCTTATTTAAGTTTAAAATGCTATTCTAAGACGCATTTGTCTCTCCCTCAAACTGAATGTAAAATTCAATCATATTATGATCACTACTACCCAGGGGTGCCTTCACTATGAAGTAATTAGTTAATCCAATCTCGTTGCACAGTACCAGGTCTAGTATAACCTGCTCTCTGCTTGGCTCCAAAACGTGCTGTTCTAAGAAACTATCCTGAAAACATTCTATGAACTCCTCATCTACGCTACCTTTGCCCATCTGATTTTTCCAGTCTATCTGTAGATTAAAATCTCCCTTGATTATCGCTGTATCTCTCTGAAAAGCTCCCATTATCACTTCTTTTATACTCTGTCCTACAGTGTAGCTACAACTAGAGGGCCTGTACACCATTCCCACAAGTGACATTTGGCCTTTACATTTCTCATCTCAACCCAAACCGCTTCTAGTCTGGTTTCATGGACTTAGGTCATCCCTGTCTAATGTGCTCATACCATCATTAATTAACAGAGCCACCCACCACCTTTTCCTAACTTCCTGTCCTTCCTAAATGTCACATACCCTTCAATATTCAGGTCTCAATCTGCATCATTCTGTAGCCATGTCTCTGTAATGGCTATCAGGTCATACTTATTTATCTCTATTTGCGCTATCAGTTCATCTGCTTTATTTCAAATGCTACATGCATTTAGATATGCAGCCTTTAATTTTGTCCTTTTATTATTTCTGTAATGTCTGGTCTTATCTGCTGAGTTACTCTTAGAATTGTACTCTCTGTCCATTCCATCACAGTCTGATTATCGTTTCCCATATTAATACCCTTCTCTCTTACCTTGTCCCTATTCTTTTGCTTATCACATTTTCGCAAATTTGATTCCCTCCCCCACTATTTAATTTAAAGCCCTCTCGACTTCCCGAGTTTTGCAGCTCACTCGATCATCAGTCCCAGCATGGTTCAGATATAGACCGTTCACTAGATCATCAGTCCCAGCATGGTTCAGATATAGACCGTTCATTAGATCATCAGTCCCAGCATGGTTCAGATATAGACCGTTCACTAGATCATCAGTCCCAGCATGGTTCAGATATAGACCGTTCACTAGATCATCAGTCCTAGCATGGTTCAGATATAGACCGTTCACTAGATCATCAGTCCCAGCATGGTTCAGATATAGACCGTTCACTAGATCATCAGTCCCAGCATGGTTCAGATATAGACCGTTCACTAGATCATCAGTCCCAGCATGGTTCAGATATAGACCGTTCACTAGATCATCAGTCCCAGCATGGTTCAGATATAGACCGTTCACGAGATCATCAGTCCCAGCATGGTTCAGATATAGACCATCCTAATGGTACAGCCCCGACTTTCCCCAGTACTGGTATCAGTGCCCCACAAACCGGAACCCACTTCTCCCACACCAATCTTTGAGCCACACATTCATCTCTCTAATCTTATTTGCTCTATGCCAATTTGCATGTGGCTCAGGTAATAATCCAGAAATTATTACCTTTGAGGTTCTGCTTCCTAATTTGGTGCCTAACTCATCATACTGACTATGCGGAATCTCCTTCCTTGTCCTGCCTATGTTGTTGGCACCTGACCTAAACATTGCCAAGATGAAGGTCCTTCACCAATCTTCCCTGGGCCAGTTGAGCATCGCCCTCGCCATCCACGTAGATGAGGTGGCTCTGGAGTATGTGCAACACTTTTATCTCGTCAGCCACCTCTCCCAAGGGGCTACCATCGATGAGGAAGTCCAACACCAGCCAACTGTGCCAGCGCTGCCTCCTTCAAGCTGCACCAACGTGTCTTTGACAACAAGGACCTTAGCAAGTCAACAAAGGTTCTGGTTTATAAGGCTGTTGTGTTGACCACCATCCTCTACTGCAGCGAAACATGGGCTGTCTACCGATGCCACATTAAGACCCTTGAGAGCTTCCAACAGCAGTGCTTGAGTCGAATCCTGGGGATCAGATGGAAGGACTGCCGGGCTAACGCAAGCGTTCTCCCTGAAGTTGCATCTACCAGCAGTGAAGCCCTGCTCCTGCGGAACCAACTCCGATGGACAGGACATTGTGTCCGGATGCCCAAAAACCGCCTCCCTTGGCAGGTTCTCTTCTCACAGCTCTCCATTGGCCAATGCTTAAAGGGCAGCGAGAGGAAAAGTTATAACAATACGCTCAAGGTCGCCTAAAGCACGGAGGCATTAACACCTCCACCGACTTGGAGGAGAGTGCTGCTGATCACTCAGCATGGCACCACCTGTTCCATCAAGGGGCATGCCACTTCGAGGCTCAGTGACTCGACAGCGAGGTGGAACAACGGCGGCAGAGGAAGGAGAAGGAAGCCAACCCAGTGCTGCGATTTCCACTCCCCTGCAGAACAATGTGCCCCTACTGCGGAAGAACGTGTGGATTCAGAATTGGGCTGCTCAGTCATCTCAAATCTCACCAAGGTTGACAGGAATTACTCTCAATTCCGAGGGACCATCAAGGATGACAAGTCTTGAGATTATTACCTTTGAGGTTCTGCTTCCCAATTTGGTGCCTAGCTCCTCCTACTGACTATGCAGAGCCTCCTTCCTTGTCCTGCCTATGTCACTGATACCTACATGGACCACGATGACTGGGTCCTCCCACTCCCACTGCAAGTTCCTCTCCAGCCCTGAGTAGATGTCCCACACCCCGGCACCAGGCAGGCAAAACAGTTGTCTGGGCTCTCGATCTTTGCTACAGAAAACAACGTCAATCCCCTTCACTATACAGTCTCCTACTACCACTACATTCCTTTCTGCTCCCCCCCACTTGAATGGCTTCCTGTACCACAGTGCCATGGTCAGTCAGCTCATCCACCCTGCAACCCCCACTCTCATCCAAACAAACATTTTTTTCAAATTTGTTCTTGGGATTGTGGGTGTCACTGGCTTGGTCAGCATTTACTGCCCTTCTCAAATTGCCCTTGCATTTGTCACATGTAGGCAAAGCCAGATAAGGACAGCAGATTTCCTTCCCTAAAGGGCATTAGTGAACCAGATGGGTTTTTAATCACAATCGACAATGGTTTCATGGTCATCATTAGACTTTTAATTCCAGATATTTATTGAATTCAAATTCCGCCATCTGCTGCGGTGGGATTTGAACCCAGATCCCCAGAGCATTACTCTGGGTCTCTGGATTACCAGTCCAGTGACATTACCACTACGTCACCGACAGCACTGCCTCCCCTTCTGAGAGAATCTCAAACCTGTTGGACAATTGCAGGGGCTGACATTCCTATACTCCTGCCCTCTGGGTCCTCTTACCTGCCTCACTCACAGTCACACCCTCATTTCACTGGCCACCTTCCAAATCAGAAGACCCTGTCCTTCGGGGAGTGACCGCCTTCTGGTACAAAGTGTTCAGGTAACTTTCCCTTTCTCTGATGTGTCACAGTGTCTGCAGCTCAGCCTCCAGCTCAATGGCTCTGAGCCGAAGCTCCTCAAGCCGCAGGCACTTACTGCAGGTGTGTTTGTCCTGGATCTCACTGGTACCCAGGGGCTCGCGCATGCTGTGGCCGTGACACTTCACCTGTCCAGCCATCTTAATATGCTTAACTTAATAACATCATTATTTTATTCAATTACGTTTTTTCATTGATGTATTTTACAAATCTTACCACAAGTTGCTGTACTATTTTGAACCTTAGAAATAAATAAGACTTCTCCATTTACCAGATACTTACCAAAGACCCCTCAGGACTGACCCTCCGACAGTGCAGCACTCGCCTCAGGACTGACCCTCCGACAGTGCAGCACTCGCCTCAGGACTGACCCTCCGACAGTGCAGCACTCGCCTCAGGACTGACCCTCCGACAGTGCAGCACTCGCCTCAGGACTGACTCTCCGACAGTGCAGCACTCGCCTCAGGACTGACCCTCCGACAGTGCAGCACTCGCCTCAGGACTGACCCTCCGACAGTGCAGCACTCGCCTCAGGACTGACCCTCCGACAGTGCAGCACTCGCCTCAGGACTGACCCTCCGACAGTGCAGCACTCGCCTCAGGACTGACCCTCCGACAGTGCAGCACTCGCCTCAGGACTGACCCTCCGACAGTGCAGCACTCGCCTCAGGACTGACCCTCCGACAGTGCAGCACTCGCCTCAGGACTGACCCTCCGACAGTGCAGCACTCGCCTCAGGACTGACCCTCCGACAGTGCAGCACTCGCCTCAGGACTGACCCTCCGACAGTGCAGCACTCGCCTCAGGACTGACCCTCCGACAGTGCAGCACTCGCCTCAGGACTGACCCGACAGTGCAGCACTCCCTCGGTACTGACCCGCCGACAGTGCAGCACTCCCTCAGTACTGACCCGCCGACAGTGCAGCACTCCCTCAGTACTGATCCGCCGACAGTGCAGCACTCCCTCGGTACTGACCCGCCGACAGTGCAGCACTCCCTCGGTACTGACCCGCCGACAGTGCAGCACTCCCTCGGTACTGAACTAGGGAGACGGTGGCGGAATGGTATTGTCACTTGATTAATAAATCAGAGATCCAAGGTAATCTTCTGTGGGCCTTGGTTTGAATCCCACCACAGCAGAGGGTGAAATTTTAATTCAATCAATATAAATCTGGAATTAAAAGTCTAAAGATGAGCACGAAACCATTTTCGATTGTAGTAAAACCCATTTGCTTCATTAATGTCCTTTAGGAAAGGAAATCTGTCGTCCTTACCTGGTTTGGCCTACACATGACTCCAGACCCACATCAAAGTGGTTGACTCTGAAATGCCTCAAGGGCAATAAATGCTGGTTCAGCCAGCGACGCCCACATCCCATAAATGAATTTTTAAAAATCCAACTTTGCAGCGCTCCCTCAGTACTGACCCTCCGACAGTGCAGCGCTCCCTCAGTACTGACCCTCCGACAGTGCAGCGCTCCCTCAGTACTGACCCTCCGACAGTGCAGCGCTCCCTCAGTACTGACCCTCCGACAGTGCAGCGCTCCCTCAGTACTGACCCTCCGACAGTGCAGCGCTCCCTCAGTACTGACCCTCCGACAGTGCAGCGCTCCCTCAGTACTGACCCTCCGACAGTGCAGCGCTCCCTCAGTACTGACCCTCCGACAGTGCAGCGCTCCCTCAGTACTGACCCTCCGACAGTGCAGCGCTCCCTCAGTACTGACCCTCCGACAGTGCAGCGCTCCCTCAGTACTGACCCTCCGACAGTGCAGCGCTCCCTCAGTACTGACCCTCCGACAGTGCAGCGCTCCCTCAGTACTGACCCTCCGACAGTGCAGCGCTCCCTCAGTACTGACCCTCCGACAGTGCAGCGCTCCCTCAGTACTGACCCTCCGACAGTGCAGCGCTCCCTCAGTACTGACCCTCCGACAGTGCAGCGCTCCCTCAGTACTGACCCTCCGACAGTGCAGCGCTCCCTCAGTACTGACCCTCCGACAGTGCAGCGCTCCCTCAGTACTGACCCTCCGACAGTGCAGCGCTCCCTCAGTACTGACCCTCCGACAGTGCAGCGCTCCCTCAGTACTGACCCTCCGACAGTGCAGCGCTCCCTCAGTACTGACCCTCCGACAGTGCAGCGCTCCCTCAGTACTGACCCTCCGACAGTGCAGCGCTCCCTCAGTACTGACCCTCCGACAGTGCAGCGCTCCCTCAGTACTGACCCTCCGACAGTGCAGCGCTCCCTCAGTACTGACCCTCTGACCGTGCAGCGCTCCCTCAGTACGGATCCTCTGACAGTACAGTGCTCCCTCAGTACTGACCCTCTAACAGTGCAGTGCTCCCTTATTACTGACCCTCGCAACCACGTTTCCAACATATCACCTTGCTGCTGAACTGAAGTTTTGATTTCTGCAATGTTGGAGTGGAAGAATCAGAGCAATCTCAGGGAGTTGAAATTCTATCTCAATCAGGCCACAGCCCCTCACTCAGTACCACCCAAGCCCTGGCTAACTCCGGGCCAATCCTGGACCAGACCTGGCTAATCCCAAATAATGAGAAGTGGAACAAAGTGCATGACTTCTGTGATTCTATCAATTGTGAAGTTTACATAATGATCTGTTCGTGCTGATGAGAATGTTCGTCTGTGGAGGCAGGAGAATCATTATCGGAGAGATTACCAGGGCCGCATGGAAGACCACTCACCTCTCTCAGGAACTTGTCCATACTGAGATCCACGATGTCCTGTTTCAATCCGAGCAATGCAGCTGGTTATTTCAACCCAGAGGCAGAACATGGAACATGTTTGATCTGTCGGCAGAGGGACATCCAGAGGGAAGAGAAAATCCGCCTGATCACAGATCCTGCAGGCAAACAGGCTCCTTCTCTGTCTTTCTCTCTCAATCCCTTCCTCTCTCTTTCTGTCTGTCTTTCTGTCTGCCTCTGTCTATCTATCTGTCTGTATTTTTCTGTCTGTCTGTGTCTTTATGTGCCTCTCTCTCTCTCTCTCCCCCTTTCTCTCCAGTCATTACTGACCGGCACCTCTCAGTCTTGAGAAACAGTCCTCAATGACTAAGACAGGCTGGGACTGAGCTTTCGCAGCCTCTCTCCTCCTCCCTGCCCTTATATGGGCCTGGCTCATTCCCCTCCCCCAGTCCCTCCTAGCTTTGATTTTTAACTCATTCACAACTAAACCCACTGCAGTTTAAACTGATACTGGTAAGGTGACCAGATGTCCCAGTTTTTCCTGGACAGTCTTGGTTTTTCATTAAACATCTCAATGTCCTGACAATTTGCTCAAAATAGCTCAAATGTCCCAGTTAGCAGCTTTTCCCTCTTTACATGAACCATCTCAGAGATTTCCGGCAGCACTTCACCTTTCCACAGAGCATCAGCATCTCTTCACTTACTCTCCCCCCACCCCTTTACCTCACATGCCATTTACTGTCTGCAAACCCAACAGACACCCTCTCACACTGTGCTGCACCCTGGGAATTGGAATAGAGCCCACTCGCTGACCATTAAGTGGCTGCGCTGGATGCTCCCGCATGTGCAGAAATCCTTCTCACTGGCATCCAGAGCCAAGAGGCAATTTTTTTTCCCAAAGTGGTCCTCAAAGGGACAGCTCTAATTGTGAAACTTTTGTGTTCTTCAGTCTGTTTTCAGGCAGAGTCTTCAGCTGCATTCACTTTATTTACATCCCACTTCTTAAATCTTCCCCAGAAGGAAAAAAACAAGGTTTTCAAATTGTTTGATTGGTCAGTCAGAGTCCACCGGTGTGTTCTATGTGGCCCTGTGACCTGTCAATTACTTGCCTGACATAATGGGCGCAGTTGAACTTGTTAATCAAAGCAAGTCAAGTTGGTCTCTGGGCAATTCAAGTCCTCCTGGTGCATCCATTGCCATTCAATAATAAGCAGTGATGATAAAACTGGCTTGTTCTTAAGATAACACCCTTTCAGTGCTTTAATTATTAAAGGCCATATTGTGTCTCCAAGGAGGCAGGTGGAGGTGAGAGTGATTGACAGCAGTAAGGGCCAATCACAAAAGCCCAAATGGAGCAGGGCGCCATGACAGACAGCTGTGCAACCAAAGAGATCCAAAAATCAAGGAGCATATTCAAGCAATGTCTTAACAGGGTTGCCAACTCTGGCTGGACATATTCCGGGAGATGTAATCATATGAACTCCTACCGTAAAACAGGGCTCATAAAGGCTCTGCTTGCAGCTGGAACTAGTTAATCAGATAACTGGCTTAATCAGGTTTTCAGAGGCGAGGTTCAGAAAGTATAAAAGTAGGCTATTTTATAGTGCTGACTTAGTCTGCACTGGGGTGCTGTTTTTGGCTGCAGTCGAGTGCTTCAGTTGGAGTTTGGTGACTGAGGGAGTGAGGGAGGAGGTGCTCCTTTCCCTTTCTACCTTTCCTCAGAAAGACGAGGGTGGCCTTGGAAAGTAGGAACTGGTGAGTAAGGTAGAAAAGTGTAATATTTTTGAAGTTGATATACTTGCATTGACCTGAGAAGCGCCAGGAATAAGGGAAATGTGGGCCAATATAATAAAGTAATATAAATAACCTAAATTAGAATAAAGTTAACATAAGGGAAGTAGAGTTAAGACGTGGCAGGGCAGCTCAGTCGACAATGCATGTCCAGTAATATGCGCAAAGTCATGGACGCTACCAGTGTCCCAGCTGACCACATGTGCAGGAACGGCCTGGAGACAGAGAGGGAATGGGTGACCACCAGGCAGTCCAAGAAAAGTAGGAAGGCAGCGCAGCAGTCCCCTGGGGTCCCGCTCACAAATCAATTTTCCATTTTGGAAGCTGGTGAGGACACTAGTTCCTCAGAGGAGTGAGTCAGAGCAAAGATTGAGGCACCACAAGTAACTCGGCTGTACAGGAGGGGAGGAAGAAGAAAGGAAGAGCTATAGTGATAGAGGGTTCATTGGCTAGGGGAACAGACAGGTATTTCTGTGGCTACAGACGTGACTCCAGGATGGTATGTTGCCTCCCTGGTGCCAGGGTCGAGGATGTCACAGAACGGCTGCAGGACATCCTTCTGGGGGAGGATGATCAGCCAGAGGTTGTGGTCCACATTGGTACCAATGACTTAGGTAGGAAAGGGGGTGTGGTCCTGCGATCAGAATTTAAGGAGCTAGGTGGAAAATTAGCAAGCAGGACCTCTAATGTAGTAATCTCCAGATTGCTCCCAGTGCCACTTGCCAGTGAGTACAGAAATAGGAGGATAAGTTATATGAATGTGTGGCTGGAAAGATGGTGCAGGATGGATGGCTTTAGATTCCTGGGACATTGGAACTGACTCTGGGAGAGATGGCACCTGTACAAGCCGGACAGGCTGCACCTGAACAGAGCTGGAACTGAGTTCCTTGCGGGGTATTTTGCTAGTGCCATTGGGAGGGCTTTAAACTAACTCGGCAGGGGTCTGTGAACCAAGAAACAATATTAGAGAGGAATACCAGGGTGCACCAAATATTGGGAGGGACAGATAGCTCTAGTATAGAGAATAGTA
This sequence comes from Cetorhinus maximus, assembly GCF_964194155.1. Taxonomy (NCBI): domain Eukaryota; kingdom Metazoa; phylum Chordata; class Chondrichthyes; order Lamniformes; family Cetorhinidae; genus Cetorhinus; species Cetorhinus maximus. The sequence continues at coordinate 128,289,001 of NC_135889.1, forward strand.
AGTTAATAGGTAAAGTTGGGGTAGGGGAGAAAGTAACAAAATCTAAATCAGGGTTACTATGCACGTATGTGAATGGACGGAGTATAGTAAATAAAATTGGGGAGTTACAGGCACAGATTGCCATGTGGAAATATGATGTGAGGATAACAGAGACCTGGCTCAAGGAAGGGCAGGACTGGGTGTTAAATATTCCAGGGTACAAGGTATTCAGAGAGATAGGAAAGGAAGGAAAGGAGGAGGGGTGGCGGTATTGGTTAAGGAGAGCATTGCAGTGCTGGAGAAAGAGGATGTCGCAGAGGGTTCAAGGACAGCGTCAATTTGGCTAGAGCTAAGAAGCAAAAAGGGTGCAATTACATTGCTCGGTGTAGTCTATAGGCCGCCAACTAGTGGGAAGGACGTAGAAGAACAAGTCTGCAGGAAAATTACAGACAGTTGCAAGCATTATAGAGTAGCTGTAATGGGTTTAATTACCTGAATGTAGACTGGGACGGTGGTAGTGTAAAGGGCGGAGAGGGGAAAAAATTCCTAGATTATGTTCAGGAGAATTTTGTACAGCAGTATGTGTCCAATCCAACAAGAAAAGACGCACTGTTGGACCTAGTTCTTGGAAATGAGGTGGGCCAAATAGATCAAGTGTCAGTGGGGGAACATTTAGGAGACAGTTATCATTGCATCGTACGCTTTAGGATGACGATAGAAAAGGAAGATAGGCAATCCAGAGTAAGAATAATTAACTGGGTGTGAGCTGACTTCGATGGGGCAAGAACGGAGCTGGGCCAGATAGACTGAAACGAAAGATTGGCGGGAGAAACTGCAGCTGAACAATGGGCTACCTTCAAAAAAGAATTGGTTCAGGCACAGTCAAGGTATATTCCATCGAAAGGAAAAGGTAGCGCAAACAAACCCAGAGCTCCCTGGATGAAAAAGGAGATAGAAAGTAAGATAAAGAAGAAAATTGTGCTGATGACAGGTGTCAGGTAGGAAATGCAATTGAGAACCAAGTGAATACAGAAGGTTCAGAGGGGAGGTGAAAAAACATATTAGAGAAGCAAAGAGGGATTACGAGAAAAGACTGGCAGCCAACATAAAGGGGAATCCCAAAGTTTTCTATAGGCATATAAACAGTAAAAGGGTGGTAAAAGGAGTAGGGTCGATTACGGACCTAAAAGGGAATTTACACATGGGTGAAGGGCCCATGGCTGAGGTATTAAATGAATACTTTGCTTCCGTCTTTACCAAGGAGGTAGATGCCACCCAGGCCATAGTTACAGACGAGGAAACTCTGTCACTAGAAGGGTTCAAAATTGATAAGGAGAATGTGTTGAATAGACTGTCGGTAATTAAAGTTGACAAGGCACCGGAACCGGATGAGGTGCATCCAAGGATGCTGAAGGAAGTGAGAGTAAAAATTACAGGGGCACTGGCCAGGATCTTTCAGTCTTCCCTGGACTCAGGGGAGGTACCAGAGGACTGGAGAATTGCAAACATTATGCCCTTGTTCAAAAAAGGTTGTAAGGATAAGCCCAGCAGTTACAGACCAGTCAGTTTAACTTCAGTGGTGGGGAAGATTCTAGAAACAATTATTCAGGATAGAATTAGTAGTCACATGGAAAAATATGGATTGATAGGGAAGAGCCAGCATGGATTTCTAAAGGGGAAATCATGTTTAACTAGCTTGCTGGAGTTTTTTGAAGAAGCAACAGAAAAGATCAATGAGGGTAATGCTGTTGATGTGGTGTACATGGACTTTCAAAAGACATTTGATACAGTGCCACACAACAGACTTGTGAGAAAAGTTATTGCTCATGGAATAAAAGGGACAGTAGCAACGTGGATACAAAATTGGCTGAAAAATAGGAAACAGAGAGTAATGGTCAATAGATATTTTTCGAGCTGGAGAAAGGTTTGTAGTGGTGTTCCCCAGGGGTTGGTATTGGGACCCTTGCTTTTCCTGATATATATTAATGATCTAGATCTTACTGTGTCGGGGACAATTTCAAAGTTTGTGGATGATACGAAGCTTGGGAGAGTTGTGAACTTCGAGGAGGACAGTGTGGAACTTCAAGAGGACATAGACAAGATGATGGAGTGGGCAGTTAGGTGGCAGATGAAGCTCAATGCGGAGAAGTGTGAGGTGATGCATTTTGGTAGGAAGAACATGGACAGACAATATAAAATAAGGGGTAAAATTTTGAAGGGGCTGCAGGAGCAGAAAGACCTGGGTGTGTATGTGCATAGATCATTGAAGGTGGCAGGATAGGTGGAGAGAGCTGTTAATAAAGCATATAGTATCCTGGGCTTTATCAATAGGGGCATAGAGTACAAGAGCAGGGAGGTTATGCTGAATTTATATAAGACACTCGTTCGACCTCAGCTGGAGTATTGTGTACAGTTCTGGGCACCATATTTTAGGAAGGATGTGAACACATTGGAGAGAGTGCAGAAGAGGTTTACAAGAATGGTTCCAGGGATGAGAAACTTCAACTAGGAGGATAGATTGGAGAGGTTGGGACTGTTCTCCCTGGAGAGAGGAAGGCTGAGAGGAGATTTGATAGAGATGCTCAAATCATGAAGGGGCTGGACAGAGTAGACAGGGAGAAACTGTTCCCACTCGTCAAAGGATCAAGAACGAGAGGGCACAGATTTAAAGTGATTTGCAAAAGTAGCAAATGTGATGTGAGAAAAAACTTTTTGACACAACGAGTGGTTTGGGTCTGGAATGCACTGAATGGAAGTATGGTGGAGGTAGGCTCAATTGGGGCATTCAAGAGGACATTAGCTGATTGTTTGAATAGAAACAATGTGCTGGGGTACAGGGAAAAGGCAGGGCGATGGCACTAGGTCATAATGCTCATTTGGAGAGTCGATGCAGACACGATGGACCAAATGGCCTCCTTCTGTGCCATTAAGATTCTGTAAACTGCCCAAACCCCAGACTCCTGCCATTGGTCCCCCAACATGTGAATCATCACAGAGCCCAGCCTTCCCAAGATCGGGTTTTGAAAATCTGGTCATCCTAAACAAGACGCCAAACAAACACAGGGCCAGACTCAAGGCCATTTCAGCGAGTGTCTCTCCCGAGCATGCAATTTCCCCAGAGAAATTCTGACTCCCTCTCCAATATAGAGTAATCACTGGGTAAATCAATAACATCGCGAGAGGGCAGAGTGCTCTCCTCGCAAGAGGATTTGAGTACTTTTTTTTTATTGGCTCATGGGATCTGGGCAGCACCGGCCAGGCCAGGGCATTTAAGAGTCAACCAGATTTGAATCTGGAGTCACACGTAGGCCAGACCAGGTAAGGATTTCCTTCCCTGGAGGACATCAGTGAACCAGAAGGGGTTTATTACAACAATCGGCAATGATTTCATGGTCATTATTAGGCCATGGCGAAATTCAAACCTGGGTCCCCAGAGCATTACCCTGGGTCTCTAGATTATTAGTCCAGTGACAATACCACTACACCATCGCCTCCCCAGGAGTAGGAGTAGCAAAGTCTTGCTGCAATTGTATAGTGTCTTGGTGAGACCACCCCTGGAGTACTGTATACGGTTACCTCAGGAAATACAGGGAGTGCAATGAAGCTTCACCAGGCTGACTCCTGGGCTGCTGGGATTGTCCTATGTGGAGATTTTGAGCAGACTGGGAATGCATTCTCCAGAGTTTCAAAGAATAAGAGATAATCTCATTGAAGCATACAAAATTCTTACAGGGCTTGATAGGGAAAATGCAACAGTGATGTTGCCCCTGGCTAGGCGGTCTAGAATCAGGAACACAGCCTCAGAATAAGAGGCAGGTCATTTAGACTGAAATGAGGAGGAATTTCTTCACTCAGAAGGTGGTGAATCTTTGAAATTCTCTCCCCTAGAGAGCTGTGGAAGTTCAGACATTGAGCATGCTCAAGATAGAGATCAATAGATTTCTAGATACTAAAGACATCAAGGGGTGTGGGAATAGTGCAGGAAAATGGCATTCAGGTCGAAGATCAGCCATGATCTAATTGAATAGTAGAGCAGGCTCGAGGGGCCAACGGCCTTCTCCTGCTCCTGTGTTCCTATGTACTGACGCTCTGACAGTGCAGCACTCCTTCAGTGCTGACCCTCTGACAGTGCAGGGCTCCCTCATTACTGACCCTCCGACAGTGCAGCGCTCCCTCAGTACTGACCCTCCGACAGTGCAGCGCTCCCTCAGTACTGACCCTCCGACAGTGCAGCGCTCCCTCAGTACTGACCCTCCGACAGTGCAGCACTCCCTCAGTACTGACCCTCCGACAGTGCAGCGCTCCCTCAGTACTGACCCTCCGACAGTGCAACGCTCCCTCAGTACTGACCCTCTAACAGTGCAGTGCTCCCTCAGTACTGACCCTCTAACAGTGCAGTGCTCCCTCAGTACTGACCCTCCAACAGTGCAGTGCTCCCTCAGTACTGACCCTCCGACAGTGCAGCATTTCCTCAGTACTAAGTTCTGGAGTTCATTTAAACTGATAGTTGGTCAGCTCCCAAAGTCAGCTGAGTTACGCTCTCTAATTGTAATCTAATAGCAGAGTGAGCTGTCCTTGGGAATATCGTTTTCTTGTTGAGCAGCAGCTATCAGCAGTAATGCACAAAGACACTGTTGCTCTTACAATCACAACAGGAAGCCAGGAAGGGTACACCTTCCTCCCGCACACTGCCACTGGTGTCAAGGTCAGGAGCACATGGGCAGTCAGAGTGAGGGCCAGTGGGCTGCGCAACTGCAGGACTGACATCTCTGATCCCATCCTCTAATCACCCCTAGCACACCCCTCCCAATATGGACACAGGACAGGCTTCAGGAGCGGGAAGCCAGGGGAATGGGACCGGGAAGCCAGGGGAATGGGACCGGGAAGCCAGGGGAATGGGACCGGGAAGCCAGGGGAATGGGACCGGGAAGCCAGGGGAATGGGACCGGGAAGCCAGGGGAATGGGACCGGGAAGCCAGGGGAATGGGACCGGGAAGCCAGGGGAATGGGACCGGGAAGCCAGGGGAATGGGACCGGGAAGCCAGGGGAATGGGACCGGGAAGCCAGGGGAATGGGACCGGGAAGCCAGGGGAATGGGACCGGGAAGCCAGGGGAATGGGACCGGGAAGCCAGGGGAATGGGACCGGGAAGCCAGGGGAATGGGACCGGGAAGCCAGGGGAATGGGACCGGGAAGCCAGGGGAATGGGACCGGGAAGCCAGGGGAATGGGACCGGGAAGCCAGGGGAATGGGACCGGGAAGCCAGGGGAATGGGACCGGGGACAGCTATGACAGAGGGAGAATTGTGGGAGGAGGAGCTAAGGAGGGGAAGGGGGAGCAGGAAGGGAAGTGTGGCTGGGAGGAGGAGAGGGAGGGGAGCAGGTAGGGCACAGTGATGGAGGGGGGTGTGTGTCGGGAGTGAATGGGGGTGAGTCTGGGAATGGGTGGAGGAGGGAATGAGAAGGGTTGGGAAGTGAGTGGGGTGGGGTGGGGTCCTGGGGAGGGGGAAGGGTTTATACGATGCACAGTCACTGACAGAGACTGACACCAGCTGTTAGGCTTTTGTCTGCAGTCTTTTAGAAACTGGGGGTGATCCTGAGGCCTAAGAATGTTACTTGCAAACAGTAAATAAATACGAGTCACTCTAACTGAGTCTGAGCAAGGAAGCTTTGTGTTTCCAAGTCTCTTGCATCAAAAATAGAAAACAGGACGCAAGCTTAACTCTTTCCTGCCCACTTCACACACGCTTCCTGATATCAGTCGGGAGTGTGAGCGGGGAGCCTGTCACTGATTCCATCACACATACTGACCCACTCCCCATTGTTACAAACTGCATGTGGCTCAAATTATTCAACACAATCGCCAGATTCCCCTTGGACCTATGGCACAGCCTCTGACTGAGGATCCGCTCACAATCCAACACTTCCCTCTGGCTATTCTCTTGGGATTCCATGTGAGGCATCAGCACTGAACCCAAAGCAGAGTCAGGCCCACACTGGCTCGGATCAGCTCTGTCAGCGTCCCGGGCCATTCCGGCCTGCAGTTCCAGTTCTCAGCAATTTAGTCTGAGATGCAATTTCTCTGTCTCCCCTTGGAGTGCAGGTCACAAACCTCGAGAGCACTGGCTGCCTTAACAAATGAGAGCCCAGAGATGGGTGTGGGACGGGTGTGGGTTAATTTTGACTTCAATATTTGACAAAGGGAGGCATCACCTCTGCGCATGATCCTGTTATTCATTAGTACATGGAGTGAGAGGTTCAAGATGGCAGCTCAACACCACCTTCTCAAGGGCAATTAGAGATGGGCAATAAATGCTGGCCCAGCCAACGAAACCCACATCCTGTGAAAGAATTTTTTTAAAATCCGAACCCACACCCCTCCCAAAACCCACCCACACCCCACCTCCACTGCCCACAAACCCACCAATTCCAACCTCACCCACACCCCAGCTCCACTGCCCACAAACCCACCAATTCCAACCTCACCCACACCCCACCTCCACTGCCCACAAGCCCACCAATTCCAACCTCACCCACACCCCACCTCCACTGCCCACAAACCCACCAATTCCAACCTCACCCACACCCCACCTCCACTGCCCACAAACCCACCAATTCCAACCTCACCCACATCCCACCTCCACTGCCCACAAACCCACCAATTCCAACCTCACCCACAACCCACCCCCACTAACAACCCCATTCCCACACCTACAGCAATACTCAAGCCGATGCTCATACCCATCCAAACCAATTGACATAGCCACAACCATATTCTTTCAATTCCACACATACCCAAACCCATACAGAGGGAGTGCTGCACTGTCAGAGGGTCAGTACTGAGGGAATGTTGCACTGTCAGAGGCTCAGCATTGACGGAGCGTTGTCTGTCGGAGGGTCAATACTGAGGGAGCACTGCACTGTCGGAGGGGCAGTACTAAAGGAATGCTACACACTGAGGTCAATTCTTGGAATGACAGCATATAGACAGGGCTTTAGATCCAGCTGGTCCACCGCAGTATTTGTGCTCCATCAAAACCTGCTCCTACCTCATTTGCTCTAACCCCATTAGCATGTTGCCATCATGAATCTTGATTCTAGAATGGAAGCTGATTTGAAAGTAACTTTGAAAAGGGAAACGTACAAATGCTTGAAAAGGAAAAGTATACGGAGCTGTGGGGAAAAAGAGGAGTGGGATGAATTGGATAGCTCCTTTAGACAGCCATCATCAGGCTGATGGGTTGTTTATCTTCCTTTTCTGCTGAATTGGACTGGATTGTTCTTTAACATATGCAGGGATAGCCGGTTGGATTTTTAAAAGCTTTTTGTACACTAGTTTTCAATGCACTAATATAGTTTTTACAAAAAGCTTTGATCAGTTTGAGATTAAATAAACCTGTCAATATTTTCTTATATCTAAAATAAAACTCATGATTTTCACACCAAATCTCTTTTTTTTTTTAAGTTTTTCTCCTGATGTCTGAGCCAGTGAGATTGGCAGGTCTGAACAGTGTGGGACTCAGTACCAAACTGCCTGTGGGTGGAATCACACTGAGACAGTGAACAAAGAACAGCTCACCTGTATTGGAAATAACAGGAGTGATCCTGGACCCAGCACTGAGTAAGGCCAAGGATTGAATCAACATGATATCGCACAGAGCAGCCCAGGCTCAGCAAGACTCAGAATGAAGCAGCGAAGAGGCACTTGGCTAGAAAATCCTCACCCTGCAGATCTCCAGCTTCATTTAGCTGGGCTGGAGAGAACGGGGTCAACGTCGGGAGCTTGAGCACCACTTCTGCCCCTGCTCGCCTACTATCTCAGTCCCATTCCCCTCCTCCTCCACACCCCCTTCCGCACACTACCCAATCCCACTCCCCTTCGCTCCATTACCTATCTCATCCCTCTCCCCCACACTATCCTGTTCCACTTAGCCCACTCCTCTCCCCACCCCCCGCCACAACTTCTTCCTTCTCGCCTCTCTCACCCTATCCCTCAAAGAATCACAGAATTATTACAGCATGGGGGAGGCCATTTGACCCAACGTGTCTGTACCAGCTCTCCAAATGAGCAATTCCCTTAGTGCCATTCTCCACCTCCTCCCTGTAACCCTGCACATTCTTCCTTTTCAGATAACAGTCTAATTCCCTTTTGAATGCTTCAATTAAAACTGCCTCCACCACACTCTCAGGCAGTGCATTCCAGACCCTAATCACTCACTGATTTTTCCTCAAATCACTTTTGCGTCTTTTGTCGATTACTTTAAATCTGTATCCTCTGGATCTCGATCCTTTCACCAATGGGAACTGTTTGTCCCTATCTAATCTGTCCAGACCCCTCATGATTTTGAATATCTCTATCAAATCTCCTCTTAACCTTCTCTTCTCCAATGAAAATAGTCCCAAATTCTTCAATCTATTTTCATAACTGAAGTTCCTCATCCCTGGAATTATTTTCTTCAATCTTTTCTGCACTCTCTCCAATGCCTTCACATCCTTCCTAAAGTGCGGCGCCCAGAACTGGAACAATACTCAAGCTGAGGCCAAACTACTGTCCTGTACAAATTCAACATAACCTCCTTGCTCTTGTACTCTATGCCCCAATTAATAAAGCCTAGGATACTGTTTGCTTTATTAACCGCTCTCCCAACCTGTCCTGCCACCTCCAATGATTTCTGCACATATATACCGAGGTCCCACTGCTCCTTTTTTTTCCTTCATTCATGTGATGTGGGCTTCACTGGCTGGGCCAGCATTTATTGCCCATCCCTAATTGCCCTTGAGAAGGTGGTGGTGAGCTGCCTTCTTGAACCATTGCAGTCCATGTGGTGTAGGTACACCTACAGGGCTATTAGGGAAGAAGTTCCAGGATTTTGACCCAGTGACAGTGAAGGAACAGCGATATATTTCCAAGCCAGGATGGTGAGTGGCTTGGAGGGGAACTTCCAGGTGGTGGTGTTCCGATCTGTCTGCTGCCCTTGTCCTTCTAAGTGGTAGAGGTCGCGGCTTTGGAAGGTGCTGTCGAAGGAGCGACCACAACAGAGTATGAGAGTTTGGTGAGCTGAGGGAAACTTAAATATCTTTCTAAAAATCTAATTTTGTTTGTATTCAACATTTAACTGCAAGTGCTCTTTCACTGTAAGTACTGTTTAAATTCTAAGTTTAAGCAGGGTGATAGAAGCTATCCACAGGCAGCAGCTGAAATAATTAATTAAGGAAACTAGCTTGAAATGGTCTTGTTGTACCTGGGGTCCGCTAGTTCCTTTGTTTAGAACATATAAATTCAGATATTTTCAGTGCGACCAGCACTGAGTGTGTGACATCAATGGAGTGTCAGAGCTTGGTGAGCTGAGGGAGTTCGGTGAGGGAGGGAGGTGCTCCTTTGCTTTTTCTAACTCTTTCACCCTGTAGGAACTGGCTCTTACTCTGCTACAGGGGAAGAAACTAGCTGTTTGGTGAGTACCTGCAAAGTGGTCAAGTCTATTCTACTCCTAAGGTTTAAAATAGTACAGGAATTTGAGATAAGACTAATGAATACATAAAAGAAAATAAATAATTGAATAAAATAATTAAGTAATTAATTAAAGCACATAAGTATGACAGGATAGGTGATGTGTCATGGCTGCAGCGTGTGGGAACTCCTGGGTACCAGTGTGAGTCCATGTGTAGGTACACCCACAGTGCTGTTAGGGAGGGAGTTCCAGGATTTTGACCCAGCGACAGTGAAGGAACGGTGATATATTTCCAAGTCAGGATGGTGAGTGGCTTGGAGGGGAACTTCCAGGTGGTGGTGTTCCCATGTGTCTGCTGCCCTTGTCCTTCTAGATGGTAGTGGTCCTGGGTTTGGAAGGTGCTGTCGAAGGAGCCTTGGTGAATTCCAAGTCTGTTTCCTGTCACTCAGCCAATTTCATCTCCATGTTGCTACTTTTCCTGTTATTCAGTGAGCTATAACTTTGCTGACAAGTCTGTTGTGCGGCACTGTATCAAATGCTTTTTGGAGCAACCCCACCCCTCCCCATACTCTCTCTCCTCTCCCTCTCACCCTCCCCCACTCTCTGCTAACCCATGTTCTCCCCACTCCTGGGACATTCAGTGATACTGCAGCAGCTGTGAATCGACCAGCAGGGATCAAACAGAAACTATTCCTGGTTTTTTAATATAATTAGAATCTTAGCTCCCCTCCCCCAACTTCACAAACAGCTTGGAGCAACTGAAGTGACGTTACTTTCCTGTTCCTGACTCCGAGGAGCACATATCCTGAAATCCTTGCTGCAGACCAGGGGAAGTTTTTCTGCTGCTCCTCCTTGTCCTAGAGACTGAGGCAAATTTCAGCCTCTTGTCACATGTTCGGACTAAATGAGTACAGAGTGGAATGAGCTGGAGAATGACACTCTGACCTGTTACCCCACAACATTTGTACAAAGACTCCTGGTCCTGGTGGTGAATAAAGCTGGTGATTAGACCAGTAACTGAGGAGTAATGTGTGCAAAGAACATTCTCCTAAACTAAACCAACAGACAGGTATTTCATTCGGACACTGTAACCAGACACAGGAATTGAACTCTCTGATTCACAGTCTCCGCTGGAGGCTCCAGCTCACCCCTTGATGCAGAATTCACCAGAGGAACAGACACCACCTCAGGATGTCGTAAGGCCCTTTACAGCCAATGAAATACCATTGATGTGTAGTCATCTGTTGTAATACAGGAGCCACAGCAATCAATTTGTGCACAGCAAGATCCCACAAACAGCTGTGTGATAATGATCAGCTAAATTGTTATTCAAGGATAAATATTGGCCCCAGGACACTAGGCAGACTCCCCTGCTCTTCTTTGAAATACAGGCTCTGAGATCTTATACATGCACCTCAAAGTGTAGCTAGGGCCAAAGATTAATGTCTCATCCAAAACATCAAAAAGATAACCCCGCCGACAGCGCAGCGCTCCCTCGCCGCTGACCCGCCGACAGCGCAGCGCTCCCTCGCCGCTGACCCGCTGACAGCGCAGTGCTCCCTCGCCGCTGACCCGCCGACAGCGCAGCGCTCCCTCGCCGCTGACCCGACAGCGCAGCGCTCCCTCGCCGCTGACCCGACAGCACAGCGCTCCCTCGCCGCTGACCCGCCGACAGCGCAGCGTTCCCTCGCCGCTGACCCGCCGACAGCGCAGCGCTCCCTCGCCGCTGACCCGCCGACAGGAGTTCAGTGTGAAAGAGGACACAAGCTGATTATGTGGAGCAGGGCTCTTTTTAAAGGGCCTGTGAGTTCTATGCTGGGTCTATAACCCTCCTTCAGTTTAAGTGAGTCACTTTGCTCTCCCTCAGGAGCTCACAGACCATCTGCTGTCCTGATTCATCAAGTCACAAAACACTTGCCTCCGCCCTTTCCTTGTGTTCAGGCAGTGCAGCAATCCCTGAGGCTACAGGCTTCCACCCTACCCTCCCTCTCTAACTAACTGCTCGTCACAAGATTGCAGAGTCCACAGCCTTTCAAGTCATCCTTTGTTGCTGCTGAGAATCCAGTTCTTTGATCATTTATAGAACAACTTGGTCTACAATGAAACCACATCAAACTCCCTGAGGGATAAGTGACTCAGCCCAAAGGGACAGAAGCCCTGAGACCAAAGCCTAGACTCCAACCCTGTCTTGAGCTCAGTGAGCTGAACTCACCCAGTGTGATCCCCATACTGAGCAGCAAGATCCCAGAGTCCAGATTATGGCCCTGCACTGGTCCTGGTTATTTTGTTGATATGGGTGCAGAATTTTGTCTGACTACGATGAGTAACACTCGGATTTCCTGAACACGTCTCCATGATTCTAGGGCCAAACAGGAAACCAGTTAGAGCAGTCATTCGTGACAGGTGCTGCCATGAGAAATTATTCTTCAAATTGCAAAGCAATGGAAGATATTTATCGCTCTGAAAAGAGATGCAGAACACAGGACAGGGGCCATAAAAAAACAGGACACTCGACACTGGAGGGAGACAGACATAGGAGAGCAGGGTATGAGACCTGAGGCATTGGACACAGGACATGGGACAGGGGACATGAGAAATGGGACATGCCACACAGGACATGGAATGTGGGATGTGGGACAGCAGACATGAATATGGGGCAAGACACATGGAGCATGATAGATGACAAAGGACAAGAACCAGACCAAGTGAGGTCAGCCCAGTCAAACACAGGCCGGGGATGGAGTTTGGAGCTGACCTTCTCTGTGGGATTCAATATGAGTGCACAGCAGTACACCGCCCTGTTCATCTCGGATATGCTATGAAATGGAGAGTTGAGAGGTCACACAGAGGACAGATTGAATCTTGTTCTGTTTGTCACTGTCCCAAGGAATCAGCACAGATTCTCCTGCAGGACCTTTCTGAACAAGTTATCTTCACATTCTCAACACTATTCAAAGGAGCCTCAGGTAGCCATTTCACATTAAAGATTGATAAGGGTGAGCTCATGATATTTTACACCAGTCGATTTGGAGAATTAATGCATTCCCTAGGCTCAAGTCTTCACTGCACACATGGAAATTTCAGTGTACTAATACACTCAGAGAGTGAGAGAGAGAGAATCATCAGATTGTTACAGCACACAAGGAGGTCATTTGGCTCATCATGTCTGCACCGGCTCTCCAAATGACCAATGCACCTAGTGCCATTCCCCCATCTTCTCCCCACGCAGAGAGAAAGAGGGAGCAGGAGAGACGAAAGAGGGGAGAGAGAGAGGAAGAGAGGCAGAGACAGAAGGGCAGAGAGAAAGGGACAGATTGAGGGAGAGGGGAGCGCAGCTTTTTCTGTGCTGGATGTGTAATGTCATTAAATCCTGGATCACTGAATGTAAATGGATTAGTGAAACTGAGAGGTGTCAGAGTTAATCCTATTAAAGAGCTGGATTACCATCACGGGTGGGGCCTATTGAGCAGTTAATCCACTGACACTCACTCACAACCCAGTGCAATACAACAACCTACTCACTGATGCCCAGTTTGGGTTCCATCAGGGCCACTCATTACAGCCTTGGTCCAAACATGGACAAAAGAGCTGAACTCCCAAGGTAAGATGAGAGTGACTGCCCTTGACATCAAGGCCGCATTTGACCGAGTGTGGCATCAAGCAGCCCTAGCAAAACTGGAGTCAATGGGAATCAGGGGGAAAACTCTCCGCTGGTTGGAGTCATACCTAGCACAAAGGAAGGTGTTGGTTGTTGGAGGTCAGGCATCTCAGCGCCAGGACATCACTGCAGGAGTTCCTCAGGGTAGTGTCCTTGGCCCAACCATCTTCAGCTGCTTCATCAATGACCTTCCTTCCATCTTAAGGTCAGAAGTGGGGATGTTGGGTAAAGCATGACCCCAACCCAACATACTCAGGAGTGAGTCTAGATAGGACTCTGTCCTTTCGAAAACATCGGAAGAAAACACCAGCAAGGTCAAACCAGAAACAACCTACTAACTAAATTTGCTGCATCTATGTGGGGCACAGCAGCCACAACACTCCGGAGCTCAGCAGCCACAACACTCCGGAGCTCAGCACTTGCCCTGTCATACTCCGCAGCAATGTACTGTGCACCTGTCTGGCACGGGTCATCACACACACATCTTGTTGACACTCAATTGAATGAAACACTGCGCATCATAACTGGAACTCTCCACTCAGCACCCCTCGCCTGGCTTCCTGTCCTCACAAACATCACTCCCCCACACATCTGCCAACTGACAAAAACCCACAAGCTGGTTGAAACCACCTGTGCTGCACCTCACTTCCCACTCCATGATGGCCTATTAAACCTACCTACTGCCTGCCTTCCATCTCAACACTCCATACGGAGCACGCTTCCTGAACAAGATCTTCCAGCAGGCCAAGGATCAAGGAATGGGAAACATGGGAAGTCACCAACAAGTTCTTTGTGACAAACCCCAGCTATTGAATGGCAGCTTTGAACTACCATGCCGGGAGTGGTCCTTGCTAAACATGTTCAGGACAGGCCAGGGTCCCTGTGCAGCCAACCTCCATCACCGGGGCCTCAGTACAAACCCCTCATGTACTTGTGGAAAGACACAAACAGTGCTGCACGTTACCAAGGAGTGTGCCCTCACAGGTTAAGTGGCAGACTAATCACTTTAAACTCAGCAAACTCAGCTATTGCTTGACTTCGAGGATTTGCATTTGCTAAATAAAATAAAATGGGTGAATATCTGGGGACAAGTATCAGGACTGAGAATCGGGGGTCAGTATTGAAGGCAGTTTCGGGTGAGCAGTGTCATCAGAGTCAAGGAGGCCGGAGAGAGTTGCCCAAATGCAAAACTATGACCCTTGGACATTCCACATATAAATACTTTACTTACAGCCTGCCTCCTTGACCCCGTTGTCACTGCATGCTGCTCCCCAATGTACAAACACACAGAGACCTCTGCCCAACTCCTGTCCCTGACAGACTTGCTCAGCAGCCATGCCCCTCACTCCCCGACTTGGGGCTGCTACCAGATCCCCAACACCATCATCTCCCCCACCCCCACCACCGACTTGGGCCCTGCCGCCAGATCCCCAACTCCTGGCCCCCAGACTTGGGCCTGCCAAATGGAACCGGATCCCCACCAGAGACTCTGGTCCAACCACTCTTACCAGAGACCCCCCGCCATGACCCACAAACACCCACCTGCTGAACAGAGACTGGTCACGACTCCTCCAAGCTGAATCACGTGGGCTGCTCAGACACCAAAGACGATCAGGCAGCAGCAAGAGGAAGCTCTTGGCTGTCACCCCAGGCACTGCCAGGAGAAATACGGGCCAAATGGCATCCTGGGATGTCAACGCCCAGTCAGAGGACAAATTAGAAAATTAAAGGATGATGTCATAAAATATGGGACAGTTGATCACCCTGTTCAGAGATTGAGCAACATTTGAGAGAAGATGGGAGATTGGTGGGGGTAAGATACGAAAACAAAGCTGACTTTTGGGTTCTGGTCACATTGAAGCTGCTACAGGCAGGAAACTAATGGAGCTGGAGGTTCACGAAGGTAAGGGTCAAAATACCAGGTATGAAGCTATCTGGTACCAGACAATGGCTGGGTTTGGAGATCAGGGTGAGGTTTGGAGTTGGGGGTGGGGTTTGGAGTTAGGGGGTGGAGTTGGAGGATGGGGTTTGGAGTTAGGGGGTGGGGTTTGAGGGATGGGGTTCGGAGTTAGGGGGCGGGGATGGAATTGGGGCGTGGTGTTTGGAGTTAGGGGTGGGGTTTGGGGTTAGGTGGTGGTGTTTGGAGTTGGGAGTGGGGTTTGGGGGGTGGGATTTCGGGGATGGGGTTTGGAGTTAGGAAGTGGGGGTTGGAGTTGGGGTGGGGTGGGGTGGGGTGGGGTTTGGAGTTGGGATGGGATTTGAGGAGTGGAGCTTGGAGTTGGGGTGGGGTTTCAGGGGTGCAGTTTAGAATTGGGGTGGGGTTTGCAGTTGGAGTGGGGTTTGGAGCTAGGGGGTGGAGTTTGGGGGACGGGGTTTGGAGTTGAGGGTGGGGTTTGGGGTTGAGGATGGGGATCAAGGAATGGCGTTTGGGGGTGGAGGGTGGGGTTTGGGGGTGGAGGGTGGGGTTTGGGGGTGGAGGGTGGGGTTTGGAGTGGAGGGTGGGGTTTGGGGTTGAGGGTGGGATTTGGGGGGGTGGGATTTTGAGGCTGAGGTTTGGGGTTGAGGGTGGGATTTTGGGGCTGAGGGTGGGGTTAAGGGGTTGAGGGTGGGGTTTGGGGTTGAGGGTGGGATTTGGGGGATGGGATTTTGGGGCTGAGGGTGGGGTTTGGTGTTGAGGGTGGGGTTTGGGGGATGGGGGTTTGGGATTGAGGGTGGGGTTTGGGGGATGGGGGTTTGGGGTTGAGGGGGGGGTTGAGGGGGGGGTTTGGGGGATGGGATTTTGGTGTTGAGGGTGGGGTTTGGGGGATGGGATTTGGGGGATGGGATTTTGGGGCTGAGGGTGGGGTTTGGGGGAACAAAAACAGAATTACCTGGAAAAACTCAGCAGGTATGGCAGCATCGGCGGAGAAATCAGTTAATGTTTCGAGTCTTCACGACCCTTCGGCAGAACTGAAGCATAGTTAGGAGAAAGATGAAATATAAGCTGGTTTAGGGGGGGGGGGGGGGGGGGGAGTGAGAAGTTGAGGGTGTGGTGATTGTGGAGATAAGCAAGCAGTGATAGGAGCAGATAATCAAAAGATGTCACAGACAAAAGGATCAAAGAGGTGTTGAAGGTGGTGATATTTGTCTAAGAAAAGTGCTAATTAAGAATGGAAGACTTTTCAATAATTTATATAGATTCTTCTTTTCCCACCTATTTCCATTACTTTTAAATCTAAAACTAAAACCTTGTTAGTCTTTCCACCCCACCCCCACTAGAGCTGCACCTTGAGTGTCCTGTCTTCCATTCTTAATTAGCACTTTTCTTAGACAAATATCACCACCTTCAACACCTCTTTGATCCTTTTGTCTGTGACATCTTTTGATTATCTGCTCCTATCACTGCTTGCTTATCTCCACAATCACCCCACCCTCAACTTCTCTCTCCCCCCGCCCCCCCCCCCCACCTACCTTAAACCAGTTTATATTTCACCTTTCTCCTAACTATGCTTCAGTTCTGCCGAAGGGTCGTGAAGACTCGAAACGTTAACTGATTTCTTCTCCGCTGATGCTGCCAGACCTGCTGAGTTTTTCCAGGTAATTCTGTTTTTGTTTTGGGTTTCCAGCATCCGCAGTAGCTTTTAGCTTTTTGTTTTTATTTGGGGGATGGGGGTTTGGAGCTGAGGGTGGGGTTTGGAGTTGAGGGTGGGGTTTGGGGGATGGGATTTTGGGGTTGAGGGTGGGGTTTGGGGGATGGGGGTTTGGGGTTGAGGGTGGGGTTTGGGGGATGGGGGTTGAGGGTGGGGTTTGGGGGATGGGATTTTGGGGCTGAGGGTGGGGTTTGGGGGATGGGGGTTTGGGGTTGAGGGTGGGGTTTGGGGGATGGGGGTTGAGGGTGGGGTTTGGGGGATGGGATTTTGGGGCTGAGGGTGGGGTTTGGGGGATGGGGGTTGAGATTGAGGGTGGGGTTTGGGGGATGGGGGTTTGGAGCTGAGGGTGGGGTTTGGGGGATGGGATTTTGGGGATGAGGGTGAGGTTTGGAGTTTGGGGTTAAAGATGGGGTTTGGAAAAGAAGTTTCTTCTGAAGAACAGCCTTGCAGACTCGAAACTTTAACTCTGTTTCTCTCTTCACAGACGATGCCAGATCTGCTGAGTTTTTCCAGAATTTTCTGTTTTATTTTGGATTTAAGACCAGGATGTGGGGTTGGGGGCGTGGTTTGGAGTTGAGGGCGGGGTTTGGAGTTGGGAGCTGGGTGTTTGGAGGTAGGGGCGGGGTTTGGATTTGGGGGCGGGGTTTGGGGTTGGGAGCTGGGTGTTTGGCGTTTGTGGGTAGGGGCGGGGTTTTGAAGGTAGAGGCGGGGTTTTGGAGCATGGAGGTGGGGTTAGGATGCGGGGTTTGGAGTTTGTGGGCAGGGTTTGGAGTTGGGAGCTGGGTGTTTGGAGGTGGGGGCGGGGTTTGGAGTTAGGGGCGGGGTTTGGAGCATGGAGGTGGAGTTAGGAGAAGGGGTTTGGAGTTGGGAGCGGGGGTTTGGAGTTAGGGGCGGGGTTTGGAGCATGGAAGTGGGGTTAGGGGGCGGGGTTTGGAGTCCGGGGGCGGGGTTTGCGGCCCGGGGGCGGGGTTTGGAGCCCGGGGGCGGGGTTTGGAGGTCGGGGGCGGGGTTTGGTGTTGGGAGCTGGGTGTGTGGTGTTTGGAGGTAGGGGCGGGGTTTGATGTTAGGACCAGGACCTGGAATTTGGGGCGGAGCTTGTTGCCATGTCTCCCGGAGACGGTTCCTTACGCCCAACCGGAACTAGGATCCGTTTAATGACGTCTCTTCCGGACGGTGACTCATTAGCAACAACAATAAAACATGGCGGCCGCTGCGGGAGAAATACCGGCACCGGAGGCAGCGGGGCCAGAGGCAGAGGGGCCGGGGGCTCAGGCAGCGGGAGCACAGGGAGCGGGGCCGGGGGCTCAGGCAGCGGGAGCACAGGGTGTGGAGCCGGGTTTTGGGCCGGGGGCAGAGGGAGCGGAGCCGGGTTTTGGGCCGGGGGCGGAGGGAGCGGAGCCGGGTTTTGGGCCGGGGGCAGAGGGAGCGGAGCCGGGTTTTGGGCCGGGGGCTCAGGCAGCGGGGCCGGGTTTTGGGCCGGGGGCAGAGGGAGCGGAGCCGGGTTTTGGGCCGGGGGCAGAGGGAGCGGGGCCGGGTTTTGGGCCGGGGGCTCAGGCAGCGGGGCCGGGTTTTGGGCCGGGGGCTCAGGCAGCGGGGCCGGGTTTTGGGCCGGGGGCTCAGGCAGCGGGGCCGGGTTTTGGGCCGGGGGCTCAGGCAGCGGGGCCGGGTTTTGGGCCGGGGGCTCAGGCAGCGGGGCCGGGTTTTGGGCCGGGGGCTCAGGCAGCGGGGCCGGGGGCAGAGGGAGCGGGGCCGGATTTTGGGCCGGGTGGGGAGCCGGGGGCTCAGGCAGCGGGGCCGGATTTTGGGCCGGGGTCGGTTGATGGTGGCCCCGGGGACGGTGCTGATCTCCAGTGGGCTGAGGAGAGGCTGAGGCGGTTGTTGTGTCGGTGTGAGCCGGGCCTGATGTATCTCCAGAGCCTGTTGGTGTGGGAGCGGCCGCTACAGAGCGGCCTGATGCTGCTGGGCCTCAGCGGCCTCTTCTGGTAATGATCCAGCTGAACCTTCACTGTCAGTGAGATTGTCTATCAGCTGAGCCTCTCTCAGGTGGATGTAAAAGATCCTGTGATATTCATTTGAAGAACCGGAGGGTTCTTCTCCTGTGTCTTGATCAATGTTTATTCCTCAATTAATATCACTGAAACAGATGATCTGGTTATTTTCACATTGATGTTAGTGGGAGTGTGCTGAGTTTACTACAGAATTACAGTGACTGCATTTAAATTACTTAATTGGTTGTAAAGTGCTTAGAGGTGGCCATGTTCTGAAAAACACTTTAAATTCAAGTCTGACTTTTTCCATTTCAATTACATCCTCAAATTGCCTAATTGAGTTCATTATACATGACCTACCCTTACAAATCCATGGTGGTTCCTCTCCTAGCTCAAATTTCTCTTAAGTGCTCAGTCATTCTGTCCTTCATTTTAGATTCCAATAACTTCCCAATAATGTTTTCTCTCATTCTCACCTTTCACATACCCTTGGTCAGGATGAGGTGCATCTTGGTCACTGAGTAAAGTAATGGTGTGGATTGTGGAGCCTCTGATTGCAATTTTCCAATCCCTACTGGTTATGGGGCTGGTGCTACAGGCCTGAGGATGTTAAAACCCAGTGGAGAGGGGTAAACCCAGCAACTACATGCCATGTTGCCTAATGTTGGTGCTAGGGTAACTTTTAGAGATGGTAATCTGGGACAAAGTTAATGGCATTTGGAAAATTATGGGCTAATAAGTAGAAGCCTTTGAATCATAGAAACCTACATCACAGAAAGATGCCACTTGGCTGATTCTGTGCTGTCTCTTTGAAGGAGCTATTGTGTTTAGTCCCACATCACCAATTTTTGTCTGTAAGTCGCCCCCCTCCCCCACCCCACCCCACCCCACCCCCATCCTCAAGCACCTGCCCAGCTCGCTTTTAAAATTATTTATGGAATCAACTTTCATCACCTTTTCCAGTTGTGTTCCAGATCCCAACAAGTGAGTGAAAACATTCTCCTTATCTCGCCTCTAGATTTTTACCAAATAATTTTAAATTTATAACCTCTGTTTATTTAAATCTTAACCAAATTTCCCATTTGCCAGAGGGAATAATTTTTCTTGGCCTACTCTTAACCTCATCATTTTGAATACCTGTATTGGATCACTTCCTAATTTTCTCTGTTCCAAGGAGAATTTTTCCTGATAAGTGAATTCCTTAATCCTGGGTAGCATCCTGGTGAACCTTCTGTGCCCCCTTTTTAAGGCCTTTGTCTTTTCTGCAGTGTGATGGCCAGAAATATCGAAATTCCTCCAGCCAAGGCCTACCCAGTGATATATAAAGCATAGCCCCTTTGCTTTTATGTTCTATATCGCTGCATAAATTTGTTAAAGGCAAATCATGTTTGACTAAGCTGAGTTCTTTAGTTGATTAATGTAGTGTGGTTGATGTTCTGTAAATGGACTTTCGGAAGTCATTAGATAAAGTTTCACATTTAATAGGCCTATTAGCAAAATTGAAATTCATGGGGTTAAAGGGATAGTGATAGGTATATCCAGCATGGATAGAAAATTGCCTAAAGGAAAAAACAGTAGTGAATGGTTTTTTTTAGGCTGGAGAATGGTATATAGTAATGGTCCCCAGGCTTGGTATTAGGACTACTGCTATTTTTGATATGTAAACAGGTAGACAGAACATCCAGATTTCAAAGTTTGTAGTTGACACATAAAAATGTGGAAGACAATGAGGACGATAGTGGCAGATTTTAGGAAGACATAGTCAGAAGGGTGAGATGGCCAGACATGGTCAGTGAAATTAAAAAGCAGAGATGTGTGAAGTGATTAATTTTGATGGAAAGAGTGAGAGGCAATATAAACTAAATAGTACAATCTGAAATGGGGTGCAAGAAAAGAGAGCTGGAAGAGTCTGTACACAAATCATTGAAGTTATCAGGAAAAGTTGAGAACGCTGTTAAAAAGCAGGTAGGATCCTTGGCTTTATTAATAGAGGAATAGAGTAGAAAAGCAAGGAAGTTATACTGAAAATTTCTAAATCACTGGTTAGGCCCCAGCTGGAGTATTGTGTCCAATTCTGGACAATGCACTTTAGGAAGGATTTTAAGGTTGGACAGGCTGCAGAGGAGATTTACTAGAATGGGACCAGGGATGAGGGACTTCACTTAATGTGGAGAGGGTGGAGAAGTCTGTGAACAGTTTTAGTTTCTTTACCTAAGGAAGATTATACTTTGTTTTAATGGGGTGCAACAAAGATTCTCCAATTCTGGCCTCTTGAGCATCTCTTATTTTAATCGCTCCATCATTGGCAGCCTGGGCGCTAAGCTCAGGAATTCCTTCCCTAAACCTCTCTGCTTCTCTACCTCTCCTCCTTTAAGAAGCTCCTTAAAACCTACCTCTCTGATCAAGCTTTTGGCAGCCTGCCCTCATACTCCCTCCTGTGGCTGTGTCAAATTTGCTTTATAATGCTCCTGTGAAGCACTTTGGGACATTATTATGTTAAAAGCCCTATATAAATGTAAGTTCACTAGATTGATCTTGGATATGAGAGGACTGTCCTGCAAGGAAATATTAAATGGAATGGTCCTATGTTCTCAGGTGTTTAGAAGAATGAGGTGTAATCTCATTGAGATGTATAACATTTTTAGAGGGTGTGACAGGACAGGCACTGACAGACTGTTCCCGCAGGCTGGAGAGTCTAGAACACGGCACAGACTCAGGAAAAGGATTTGGCCATTGACGATTGAGATGAGGAATTCCTTCACTCAGAGGATTGTGAATCTTACCAAGGAAAGCTGTGGATGCTCAGTCAATCAGTAGATTCAAGACAGATCAATAAATTCTTGGAATCCAAGAGAATCAAGGGATATGGAGATTGGGTGGAAAAGTAGAATTGATGTAGAAGATCAGCCATGATAGTGAATAGAAGAGCAGTCTCGAGGGGCTGAACAGCCCACTCATATTTCTTATGTTAAGCTGAGGTTGTTCTCCTTAGAGCAGAGAATGTTATGGGGAGATTTATCAAGGTGTAGAAAATCATGGAGGGTTTTGATAGAGAAAATAAGGAGAAACTGTTTCCATTGGCAGGAGAGTCTAACCAGAGGGACACAGAGTTAAGGTGATTAGCAAAAGAACCATAGGCAATATTGGAAGATTGTTTTTTTTCCTCCGCAGTGAGTTGTGATGATCTGGAATGCGCTTTGTGAAAGGGCGGTGGTAGCAGATTCAACAGGAACTTTCAAAATGGAATTAGATAAATACTAGAAGGGGAGAAAATTGATGCGGGGGAAAACAGGGGAACAGTTTTCCCTCTAAGCTGCACCGGTGGACAGCAACCAGTAGTGTGGCATGTAGGGACCAAACAGGCTGCGCGCAAGCAATGTAAGATACATGGCTGTGCATTAATCTTAAAGGACCACGCAGTGCAACAAGTCAGCTATACACTGCACACATAAGTTAGAGGGAACGCTGAATAGAATGGCTCTACCACAAAGCAGGCACAGAAACAATGGACCAAATGGCTTCATTTCTATCATTCTGATTCTTAAATGCCTGCTGGATGCCTGGTGGGGTGGGGTTGTGATCTGATTGGGGGGAGGGGGGATCGTGACCCAGTTGGCGGGGGTGGGTGATCTGGAAGAGCCAGACTCTGTAGTTACAGTACTAATGAGGGTTTGTATGTGTGAATTGATTCTCCTGAATGAAGTCTCTCTTTTGTCACCCCCCACACTCAGGTTGTTTTCCTCCACCTCACTGCGTCCAATCTTCTTGATCAGCTTGTCGGTGCTGGCCATCGCATTCTTGGACCATTGGAAGAGCGAGCTGTTACCCTACATCATGGGTAAGCTGATCCTTACTCTGCACAAACTCAGTGCCTGATGTAAACCAACCTGCAGACCTCCTGAGTACCTTTCTTCATCCCCCCCAACCCACCCAAGAGCACCATCCCTCCCACAGAGCTCCTGATATACAGCCACCAGGAGACCCCTTCCTGGGCCACTCCCTGAGTTGATATTTGAAGCCGAGCTTCTGTCCCCTTGTTTCCAGGCCACTTGTCCCTGTGACGTCTGGCAGTGCCCCCACTCTAACATAGGAACTAGTGTTGGTGTATGCAGAGAGTGATAATGTTTTCCCTTTTCTCTTTGTAGTCCAGCGCCCCATGGATGAAGGCGAGAGGTAAGGTTTTAATCGATTGCACCTGCCTCAATCATTTCTTCACATTCATTGCGAGCAAACAAAACGTCTGAGTGTAGGAAAGAGAGGGGGGGTGCTATCTTGGCCTCTAGTACTGAGCCCCCCCACACTCATGGTAGGAAAGGTCCAAACTCCATTCCCAGATTATGTTGCATAGGCTTGTGTGACACTGAGGATTAGGATTGATATCATTAACCTTTGGTAAGCATCCAATAGGCTAGTGTGTGGAATGCAGGTGATAGAAGAGACGTTGATTCCCTCAGATTGGCGAGGCTGGGTTTGTTTCTTCACTGAGATTGACCCCCTCAGTGGTGTGAATGAATCTTTGTGTTGCTCAGTTTGACACAGGCCAGCCTGAAGAGCTGATTCCTGCTGCAGTAATTGCAAGCTGTCGGAGATGCCTGTGAGCAGGGCATTACAAATGGAACAGGCTCCACCCCACCACAAAGGCAACTGGGCAGATTTAAACCCACCCCATTCCATGTTTGCAGTGATCAGTTTAGGATAGTGTTCCCTTGTAGCTCTTGGTTTGAACACAGCCATTTGACATCGCTCTGATGTGACTGTCCTGGCCCTCCAAAGGGCCTCCAGGGTTACCAGGGTTCCTGCAGGCTACAGCTCCACAACCAAATAAACGTGTTCTGATGTTTTGAATGCCCTGAAATTTGGTCCTGAACCCTACACCAAGAAAGAAAATCCCAGGTTCTGTTACTGGTCCATGTTAGGTAGAAGTTTTACAGTTAGCCCTGGCATCATCAAGAATGTTTCTCCTTCAAGTGGTGCCTTTTTTTTCTAATTCATTCACGGGATGTGGGCTTCGCTGGCTGGGCCAGCATTTGTTACCCATCACTAGTTGCCCTTGAGAAGGTGGTGGTGAGCTGCCTTAAACCGCTGCAGTCCATGTGCTGTAGGTACACCCACAGTGCTGTTAGGAAGGGAGTTCCAGGATTTTGACCCAGCGACAGTGAAGGAACGGTGATATATTTCCAAGTCAGGATGGTGAGTGACTTGGAAGGGAGCTTCCAGGTGATGGTGTTCCCCTCTATCTGCTGCCCTTGTCCATCTAGATGGTAGTGATCATGGGTTTGGAAGATGCTGCCGAAGGAGCCTTGGTGAATTCCTGCAGTGCATCTTGTAGATGGTAAACACACTGCTGCCACTGTGTGTCGGTGGTGGAGGGACTGAACGTTTGTGGATGTGGTGCCAATCAAACGGGCTGCTTTGTCCTGGACAGTGTCAAGCTTCTTGAGTGTTGTTGGAGCTGCACTCATCAGGCAAGTGGAGAGTATTCCATCACACTCCTGACTTGTGCTTTGTAGATAGTGGACATGCTCTGGGGAGTCAGGAGGTGAGTTAATCGTTGCATGATTCCTAGCCTCTGACCTACTCTTGTAGCCACAGTATTTATATGGCTAGTCCAGTTCAGTTACTGGCTAATGGTAGCCCCCAGGATGTTGATAGTGGGAGATTCAGTGATGGTAATGCCCTTGAACATCAAGGGGCGATGGTTGGATTCTTTCTTGTTGGAGATGGTCATTGCCTGACACTTTGTGTGGCATGAATGTTATTTGCCACTTGTCAGCCCAAACCTGGATATTGTCCAGGTCTTGCTGCATTTGCACATGGACTACTTCAATATTTGAGGAGTCACGAATGGTGCAGAACATTGTGCAATCATCAGCAAACATCCCTGAGATTCAATAGACTCTGGAACAGTTCCTACAGATCGGAGGGTAGCTAATGTAACCCCGCTATTTAAAAAGGGAGGCAGAGAGAAAACGGAATTATAGACCAGTCAGCCTGACATAGGTAGTGGGGAAAATTCTAGAGTCCATTATAAAAGATTTAATAGCTGAGAACTTGGAAAACAGTGGCAGAATCAGACAGAGTCAGCATGGATTTACGAAGGGAAATCATGCTTGACAAATCTACTGGAATTTTTCGAGAATGTAACTTAGTAGAGTTGATGTGGGGGAGCCAGTGGATGTGGTTTATTTGGACTTTCAGAAGGCTTTCAACAAAGTCCCACATAAGAGATTGGCGTGTAAAATTAAAGCACTTGGGATTGGGGGTAATGTATTGAAATGGATAGAAAACTGGTTGGCAGACAGGAAAGAAAGAGTAGGAATAAAGGGGTCTTTTTCCGAATGTCAGGCAGTGACTAGTGAGGTACCGCAGGGATCGGTGCTGGGACCCCAGTTATTCACAATATAAATGATTTAGATGAGGGAATTAAATGTAATATCTACAAATTTGCAGATGACACAAAGCTGGGTGGGAGGGTGAGCTGTGAGGAGGATACAGAGATGCTTGAGTGTGATTTGGACGAGCTGAGTGAGTGGGCAAATGCATGGCAGATGCAGTATAATGTGGATAAATGTGAGGTTATCCATTTTGGTAGCAAAAACAGGAAGGCAGATTATTATCTGAATGGCTATAAATTGAGAGAGGGGAATGTGCAACGAGACCTGGGTGTCCTTGTACACCAGTCGCTGAAGGTAAGCATGCAGGTGCAGCAGGCGGTAAAGAAGGCAAATGGTATGATGGCCTTCATAGCCAGAGGATTCGAGTACAGGAACAGGGATGTCTTGCTGCAATTGTACAGGGCCTTGGTGAGACCACACCTGGAATATTGTGTGCAATTTTGGTCTCCTTATCTGAGGAAGGATGTAATTGCTATAGAGGGAGTGCAGTGAAGGTTTACCCGACTGATTCCTGGGATGGTGGGACTGACATGTGAGGAGAGATTGAGTCAGTTAGGATTATATTTGCTGGAGTTCAGAAGAATGAGGGGGGATCTCATAGAAACCTATAAAATTCTAACAGGACTAGACAGGGTAGATGCAGGAAGGATGTTCCCGATGGTGGGGGAGTCCAGAACCAGGGTCACAGTCTGAGGATACGGGGTAGACCATTTTGGACTGAGATGAGGAGCAGTTTCATCACCCAGAGAGTAGTGAGCCTGTGGAATTCGTTGCCACAAAGTAGTTGAGACCAACACATTGTATGTTTTCAAGAAGGAGTTAGATATAGCTCTTGAGGCAAAAGGGATCAAAGGGTATGGGGAAAAATCAGGAGCAGGCTATTGAGTTGGATGATAATGAATGGCGGAGCAGGCTTGAAGGGCCGAATGGCCGACTCCTAGTTTCTATATTTCTTCTGACCTTATGATGGAAGGAAGGTCATTGAGGCAGCTGAAGATGGTTGGGCTGAGCACACTACCCTGAGGAATTCCTGCAGTGATGCCCTGCGCGTGAGATGACTGACCTCCCACAACCATATTCCTTTCTTCTAGGTGTGACTCCACCAGTGGAGAGTTTTCCCCCTGATTCCCATTGACTCTAGTTTTGCTCGGGCTCCTTGATGCCACACTGCCTTGATGTCAAGGGCAGTCACTCTCACCTCACCTCGGGGGTTCAGCTCTTTTGTCCACCTTCGAACCAAGGCTGTAATGAGGGCAGAAGCTGAGTGGCCCTGGTGGAACCCAAATTGAGCGTCAGTGAGTAGGTTATTGCTAAACAAGTGCTGCTTGATAGCACTGTTGATGACCCCTTCCATTACTTTACTGATGATGGAGAGTAGACTAATGGGGCGGTAATTGGCCGGGTTGGATTTGTCCTGCTTTTTGTATACAGGACATACCTGGGCAATTTTCCACATAGCTGGGTAGATGCCAGTGTTGTAGCTGTACTGGAACAGCTTGGCTCGGGGTGCGGCAAGTTCTGGAGCACAAGTCTTCAATACTATCACCGGAATATTGTCAGGGCCCATATCCTTTGCAGTATCCAGTGCCTTCAGCCGTTTCTTGATATCATGTGAAGTGAATTGAATTGGCTGAAGACTGGCACCTGTGATGCTGGGGCGGAGGCGGCCGAGATGTTTCATCCACTCAGCCTTATCTTGTGCACTGCTGGGCTGGGTTCCTCCATCATTGAGAATGGGGATATTTGTGGAGCTGTCTCCTCCAGTGAGTTGTTTAATTGTCCACCACCATTCACAACTGGATGTGGCAGGACTGCAGAGCTTAGATCTGATCCGTTAGTTGTGGGATCGCTTAGCCCTGTCTATCACTTGCTGCTTATGCTGTTTGGCATGCAAGTAGTCCTGTTGTACCTTCACCAGTTTGACACCTCATTTTTAGGTGTGCTTGGTGCTGCTCCTGGTGTGCCCTCTTGCACTCTTCATTGAACCAGGTTTGATCCCCTGGTCTGGTGGTAATGGTAGAGTGGGGGATATGCCAGGCCATGAGGTTACAGATTGTGGTGGAGTACAATTCTGCTGCTGCTGATGGCCCACAGCGCCTCATGGATGCCCAGTCTTGAGTTGCTAGATCTGTTCAAAATCTATCCTATTTAGCACAGTGGTAGTGCCACACAACACGATGGAGGGTATCCTCAATGTGAAGGCGTGACTTTGTCTCCACAAAGACGGTAGGAGTGATCACCGCACAGATACTGTCGTGGACAGATGTATCTGCATCAGGCAGGTTGGTGAGGTCAGCTTCTTGCCCTCTTGTTTATTCCCTCACCACCTGCCGCAGACCCAGTCTAGTGGCTATGTCCTCTAGGGCTCGGCCAGCTCAGTCAGTAATGGTGCTACCGAGCCACTCTTGGTGATGGACATTGAAGTCCTCCACCCAGAGTGCCGGGAGTCAGTGTGGGTGATTTCCTGTATCTGTTATTTTATTCTTTCATGGGATGTGGACTTTGCTGGCTTGGCCAGCATTTATTTCCCATCCTGGTGGTGAGCTGCCTTCTTGGAACCGCTGCAGTCCAAGTGGTGTAGGCACGGCTATAGCACTTTTAAGGAGGGAGTTCCAGGATTTTGACCCAGCGACAGTGAAGGAACGGTGAGACATTTCCAAGTCAGGATGGCGAGTGACTTGGAGGGGAACTTCCAGGTGGTGGTGTTGCCATTTATCTGCTGCCCTTGTCCTTCTCCAATAATTCTCCAATAGATCCAACAGAGGGTGCTGGTGAGAAGTGACTGAAGCATTCTGGGAGAAGTCATCGCAGCCACCGTGACTCAGGAGGGAAACGAGGAGAAGGACTCTTGCACTCAACAGGAGGAAGGGCATCCAACAGAGGGTGCTGGTGAGAAGTGACTGAAGCATTCTGGGAAAAATCATCGCAGCCACCGCAACTCAGGAGGGAATCGAGGAGGACCCACTGTCAAAGAACGGAAATAGCCCCAAACATTACATTGCTGTAGTGTTTCCATCCCTCCCTCCTCCTCAAACCTAAAATAAGAGAGAGAGGAAGAGGCAGTGCCTTCAGGAGTGCACCAGACCTACGAGGGACACTCTTCTGAAAGTGGATTTTAAAGAAAAAGCAGCTGATTGGTGAGTAATCCTGGGAGCAGACTCGGAGGGAGGGCACTGGAGCAGTGAGTATAAATCTAGCTTACCTCGGGGATTCGCGGCCTTGTCTCCAGGGAGCAGACTCGGGGGGAGGAGCACCGGAGCGGTGAGTATAGATTTACCTTACCTCAGGCTGGGCAGGTGATGTGCTGTAGCTGTATGATGTGGGAGCTGGCAGATCCCATTACATGCCGCAGTGACCACATCTGCAGCAAGTGTTGGTTGCTGGAGGAACTCCGGCTCAGAATTGATGAGCTGGAGTCCAAGCTCCGGTCACTGCGGCACATCCGGGAGGGGGAGAGTTACCTGGATGCTTTGTATCAGGAAGCAGTCACACCCAGTAGATTAAGTATCTCAAGTCCGGTCAGTGGTCAGGGTGTGACTGCAAGTGAGGCAGGTAGAGGGATCCTGTGTTCAGGAACAGAGGAGCCTCAGCTCTTGACCTTGTCCAACAGGTACGAGGTACTTGCTCCCTGTGTGGATGAGGAACAGGGCTGTAGGGAGGATGAGCCAGCTGACCACGGCACTATGGCACAGGAGGCCATTCAAGAGGGGGGAGCAAAAAGACAAGTGGTAGTTGTAGAGGATTCTATAATTAGGGGAATTGATAGCTTCCTTTGTAACCAGGATCGAGAGTCCCGCATGGTATGTTGCCTGCCCGCTGCCAGGGTGAGGGACATCTCTGACCGGCTTGAAAGGATATTTGAGAGGGAGGGGGAGGATCCAGTTGTTGTGGTCCACGTCGGGACAAATAACATAGGTAAGACTAGGAAAGAGGACCTGTTTGGGGATTATCAGAAACTAGGAACTAAATTAAAGAACAGGTCCTCAAGGGTTATAATCTCCGGATTACTACCCGAGCCACGTGCAAATTGGCATAGGGATGCGAGAATAAGGGAAGTAAACACGTGGCTAAAGGAGTGGTGCGGGAAAGAGGGGTTCCATTTCGTGGGGCACTGGCATCAGTATTGGAACAGGAGGGATCTGTACTGTTTGGATGGTCTCCACCTGAACCGATCTGGGACCAATGTTCTAGTGAAAAGGGTGGTCAACAGGCCTTTAAACTAGAAAGTGGGGGGGAGGGAAGGGTAAAACTCCAAGAAGCATGACTAATGGGAAACAAAGCAGCAGGTTAGCGTGTGGGGGGTTGGATTCAACTTCATGGAAAATTATGAAAAAACTGAAAAGAAAGGAGAGCCCAGGAGAGGCTATTAAATTCTCCAGAACACAAAATAGGACAGAGTGTTTGGAAAGGGCTAGGAATCTAACTTCAAGCCCATCAGATAAAGGGATGACAATGAGAAAGGGGATGGGAAATATAGGACTGAAGGTGTTGTATCTGAATGCACGCAGTATACGAAATAAGGTAAATGAGCTTGTGGCGCAGATTGAAATTGGCAGGTATGATGTGGTGGGCATTACGAAGTCAAGGAATGTCTACGAGATGGCTTTTTGGAGTAGCTTGTGGTGGAGCCCATTAGGGAACAGGCAATTCTAGATTTAGAGATGTGTAATGAGGCAGATTTGATAAGGGAGCTTAAGGTGAAGGAACCGTTAGGAGGAAGTGACCATAATATGATAGAATTTACCCTGCAATTTGAGAGGAAAAAGCTGGAATCAGATGTAACGGTGTTACAGTTGAATAAAGGCAACTACAGAGGCATGAGGGAGGAGCTGGCCAGAATTGACTGGGAGAAGAGCCTAGCAGGAAAGACAGTGGAACAGCAATGGCAGGAGTTTCTGGGAGTAATTTGGGAGACACAGAAAAAATTCATCCCTAGGAAGAAGAAGCATACTAAAGGGAGGATGAGGCAACCATGGCTGACAAGGGAAGTCAGGGACAGCATAAAAGCTAAAGAGAAAGCATACGATGCGGCGAAGAGCAGTGGGAAACTAGGTGATTGGAAAACCTACAAAGACCAACAGAGGACAACTGAAAAAGAAATAAGGAGGGAGAAGATTAAATATGGGGGTAAACTAGCCAGTAATATAAAAGAAGATTGCAAGAGTTTTTTTAGATATATAAAGGGTAAGAGAGAGGCAAAAGTGGACATTGGGCCGCTAGAAAATGACGCTGGAGAAGTAGTAGTGGGGAACAAAGAAATGACAGAGGAACTGAATTGTTACTTTGCGTCAGTCTTCACAGTGGAAGACATGAGTGACATCCCCAAAGTTCAAGAGAGTCGGGGGGCAGAGGTGAGTATGGTGGCCATTACCAAGGAGAAGGTGCTAGGAAAACAAAGGTCTGAAGGTGGATAAATCACCTGGACCAGATGGATTACACCCCAGAGTTCTGAAGGAGGTAGCTGAAGAAATAGTGGAGGTGTTAGTGGTGATCTTTCAGGAATCACTGGAGTCAGGGAGGGTCCCAGAGGACTGGAAAATCGCTAATGTAACCCCCCTGTTTAAGAAGGGAGTGAGGCAAAAGACGGGAAATTACAGGCCGATTAGCCTGACCTCGGTCGTTGGTAAGATTCTAGAGTCCATTATTAAGGATGAGATTTCAGAATACTTGGAAGTGCATGGTAAAATCGGGCAAAGTCAGCATGGTTTCATCAAGGGGAGGTCATGCCTGACAAATCTGTTAGAATTCTTTGAGGAGGTAACGAGTAGGTTAGACAAAGGAGAGCCAATGGATGTTATCTACTTGGTCTTCCAGAAGGCCTTTGACAAGGTGCTGCACGGGAGGCTGTTCAGTAAGATAAGAGCCCATGGTGATAGAGGCAAGATATTAGCTTGGATAGAAGATTGGCTGTCTGGCAGGAGGCAGAGTGTGGGGATAATGGGGTCCTTCTCAGGATGGTGGCTGGTGACTAGTGGAGTTCTGCAGGGGTCAGTGTTGGGACCAC
Organism: Cetorhinus maximus; assembly: GCF_964194155.1. Taxonomy (NCBI): domain Eukaryota; kingdom Metazoa; phylum Chordata; class Chondrichthyes; order Lamniformes; family Cetorhinidae; genus Cetorhinus; species Cetorhinus maximus. Next base: position 128,320,101 of record NC_135889.1, read on the forward strand.
AACTTTTCACTTTATACATTAATGATCTAGATGAAGGAACTGAGGGCATCCTGGCGAAGTTTGCAGATGATACAAAGATAGTTGGAGGGACAGGTAGTATTGAGGAGGCGGGGAGGCTGCAGAAGGATTTGGACAGGTTAAGAGAATGGGCAAAGAAGTGGCAGATGGAATACAACGTGGGGAAGTGTGAGGTCGTGCACTTTGGTAGGAAGAATAGAGGCATGGACTATTTTCTAAATGGGGAGAGAATTCAGAAATCTGGAGTGCAAAGGGACTTGGGAGTCCTAGTCCAGGATTCTCTTAAGGTTAACTTGCAGGTTGAGTTGGTAGTTAGGAAGGCAAATGCAATGTTGGCATTTATTTTGAGAGGACTAGAATATAAAAGCAGGGATGTGCTGCTGAGGTTTTATAAGGCTCTGGTCAGACCACATTTAGAATATTGTGAGCAATTTTGGGCCCCGTATCTCAGGAAGGATGTGCTGGCCCTGGAGAGGGTCCAGAGGAGGTTCACGAGAACGATCCCAGGAATGAAAGGCTTAACATATGAGGAACGTTTGAGGACTCTGGGTCTATACTCGATGGAGTTTAGAAGGATGAGGGGGGATCTGATTGAAATTTACAGAATACTGAAAGGCCTGGATAGAGTGGACGTGGGGAAGATGTTTCCATTAGTAGGAGAGACTAGGACCCGAGGGCACAGCCTCAGAGTAAAGGGAAGACCTTTTAGAACAGAGATGAGGAGAAACTTCTTTAGCCAGAGAGTGGTGAATGTATGGAATTCATTGCCACAGAAGGCTGTGGAGGCCAGGTCATTGAGTGTATTTAAGACCGAGATAGATAGGTTCTTGATTGGTAAGGGGATCAAAGGTTACGGGGAGAAGGCGGGAGAATGTGGTTGAGAAACTTATCAGCCATGATTGAATGGCGGAGCAGACTCGATGGGCCGATTGGCCTAATTTCTGCTCCTGTCTTATGGTCTTATTTTGCCTCTGTTTTCACAGTGGAGGACACTAGTACCACCCCAATAGTAACAGGTAGTGAAGAGGGTATAGGGAAGGAGGAACGTAGAACAATCATGATCACTAGAGAAAAAGTACTGAACAAACTATTGGAATTAAAGGGTGACAAGTCCCCAGGACCTGATGGCCTACATCCCAGGGTCTTAAAGGAAGTGGCAGTGGAGATAGTGGATGCATTGGCTATAATGTTCCAAAATTCCCTGGATTCTGGAAAGGTTCAAGTGGATTGGAAAAATGCTAATATAACGCTCTTATTCAAATAAGGCGGGGGGAGGCAGAAAGTAGGAAACTATAGACCAGTTAGTTTAACGTCTGCCATTGGGAAATTGTTGGAATCCATTATTAAGGAAGTAGTAATGGGGCATTTGGAAAGTCAAAATGCAATCCATCAGAGTCGGCATGGTTTTATGAAGAGTAAATAGTGTTTGACTAATTTGCTAGATTTCTTTGAAGATGTGACAAGCAAAGTGGATAATGGGGATCCTGCAGATGTAGGATATTTGGACTTTCAGAAGGTCTTTGATAAGGTGCCGCACAAAATATTAATGCACGGAGTTAGGGGTAATATATTAGCTTGGATAGAGGATTGGCTAATCAACAGAAAGCAGAGAGTCGGGATAAATGGGTCTTTTTCTGGATGGCAAGCTGTAACTAGTGGGGTGCCACAAAGTTCAGTCCTTGGGCCCCAACTGTTTACAATCTATATTAATGACTTGGATTCAGGGATAGAAGGTACTATAACTAAATTTGCAGATGACACTTTCCCACATATTTTGGTAAGTTGCAATGAAGAAATAAGAAATTTACAAATGGATATGAACAGGTTATGTGAATGGGCCAAAATTTGGCAGATGGAGTTTAACGTGGATAAGTGTGAGGTTATCCATTTTGGTCGGAAGAATAAAAAGGCGACTTATTATTTAAATGGAGAGAAATTTCAGAATGCTTCAGTGCAGATGGATCTGGGTGTCCTCGTGCATGAATCGCGGAAAGCTAGTATACAGGTACAGCAGGTAATAAGGAAGGCAAATGGAATTTTGGCATTTATTACTAAAGGAATAGAGTACAAAAATAGGGAAGTGTTGTTGCTACTGTACAAGGCATTGGTGAGACCGCACCTGGAGTACTGTGCACAGTTTTGGTCCCCTTACTTGAGGAAGGATGTAGTTGCATTGGAGGTGGTTCAGAGGAGGTTCACTAGATTGATTCCAGAGATGTGGGGCTTGTCTTATGACGAGAAATTGAGCAGTTTAGGCCTATACTCGCTAGAGTTTAGAAGAATGAGAGATCTAATTGAGGTATATAAGATGCTAAAGGGGATAGACAAAGGAGACATTGAGCGGATGTTTCCCCTTGTGGGGCATTCTAGAATGAGAGGCCATAGTTTTAGGCTAAGGGGTGGTAGATTTAAATCAGAGATGAGGAGGAATAACTTTTCTCAAACGGTCATGAATCTGTGGAATTCACTACCTCAGAGTGCAGTGGATGCCGGGACGCTGAATAAATTTAAGGAGGAGATAGACAGATTTTTAATTAGTAACGGGCTGAAAGGTTATGGAGAGAGGGTGGGAAATTGGAGTTGAGGCCGAAATGAAATCAGCCTCAGCCATGATAGTGTTGAATGGCGGGGCAGGCTCGAGGGGCTGAATTGCCCTCTCCTGCTACTAGTTCTTATGTTATATTCTCGATGGTAGTGGTCGTGGGTTTGGAAGGTGCTGTCAAAGGAGCCTTGGTAAATTCAAGCAGTGCATGTTATAGATGGTACACACTGCTGCTACTGTGCGTCGGTGGTGGAGGGAGTGAATGTTTGTGGATGTGGTGCCAGTCAAGTGGGCTGTTTTGTCCTGGATGGAATCAAGCTTCTTGAGTGCTGTGCGAGCTGCAGTCATCCAGGCAAGTGGGGAGTATTGCATCACACTCCTGACTTGTGCCTTGTAGATGGGGGGCAGGCTTTGGGGGGGCTCAGGAGGTGGGTTACTCATCTCACGGTTCCTAGCCTCTGTCCTGATCTTGTAGCCACGGTATTTATATGGCTAGTCCAGTTCAGTTACTGGCCAATGGTAGCCCCCAGGATGTTGATAGTGGGAGATTCAGTGATGGTAATGCCCTTGAACATCAAGGGGCGATGGTTGGATTCTTTCTTGTTGGAGATGGTCATTGCCTGACACTTTGTGTGGCATGAATGTTATTTGCCATTTGTTAGCCCAAACCTGGATATTGTCCAGGTCTTGCTGCATTTGCACATGGACTACTTCAATATTTGAGGAGTCGCGAATGGTGCAGAACATTGTGCAATCATCAGCGAATATCCCCACTGACCTTACGATGGAAGGAAGCAGCTGAAGATGGTTGGGCCAAGAACACAACCCTGAGGAACTCCTACAGTGAAGTCCTGGAGCTAAGATGGACAATGTGTCCTTGATGTAAAGGTGGAACTTCATCTCCAGAACAACTGTGCAGTGGTCACTCCTACCGGTACTGTCATGGACGGATGCATGTGTGGCAGGCAGGTTGGTGAGGATGAGGTCAAGTATGTTTTTCCCTTTTGTTGGTTCCCTCACCACCTGTCACAGACCCAGTCTAGCAGCTATGTCATTTAGTGCTCAGTCAGTAGTGCTACCGAGCCACTCTTGGTGGTGGACATTGAAGTCCCCCATGCAGAATACATGCTGTGCCCTTGCCACCCTCTGCTTCCTCCAAGTGGTGTTCAACATGGAGGAAGCACTGATTCATCAGCTGAGGGAGGGCGGTATGTGGCAATCAGCAGGAGGTTTCTTTGCCCATGACAACCCCCCAGGACAACTCCCGCCAAACTTTATACCATTGTGCTGCCACCTCTCCTGCCAGTGGGACAGGACATACCCCAGGATGGTGATGGCTCTCCCAATTTGAGACCCAGGAGGATTTGCGGTGCCTAGGTCAATGTCCGGTGGTCCGTTCCTTTTTAGTGACTTTGCAGCGGTTTATTACAACTGAATGGCTTGCTAGGCCATTTCAGAGGACATTTAACAGTCAACCATATTGCTGCGGGTCTGGAATCAGATGTAGGCCAGGTAAGGACAACAGATTTCCTTCCATAAAGGACATTAGTGAACCAGATGGGTTTTTACAACAGTGGTTCCATGGTCATCATTAGACTTTTAATTCCAGATTTTTATTGAATTCAAATTCCACCATCTGCCATGGTGGGATTTGAACATGGGTCCCTGGATCACTGGTCCAGCGACAAAACCACTACGTAATAACTTCCCCCATTATTAGAGTTCCTTGAGGATCTAACAGGAAGAGTGGATAAAGGAGAACTGGTAGATGTTGTGTACTTTGATTTCCAAAAGGCATTTGACAAGGTGCCACATCAATGGTTACCATGCAAAATAAGAGTTTATGGTGTAGGGGGTAACATATTAGCATGGATTGGTTAGCTAACAGGAAGCAGGGCTAAATGGGTCTTTTTTGGGTTGGCAAGATGTGACCAGTCGAGTGCCACAGGGATCAGTGCTGGGGCCTCAACTATTTACAACCTATCTCTGATTTGGATGAAGGGATCAGATGTATGGTTGCTAAATTTGCTGATGATACAATGACAGATAGGAAAGTAAGTTGTGAAGAGGACATAAGGAGTCTGCAAAGGGATATAGACAGATTAAGCGAGTGGGCAAAAATTTGGCAGATGTGGGAAAATATGAACTTGTCCACTTTGGCAGGAAGAATAGAAGAGCAGTATACTGTTTAAATAGAGGGAGATTGCAGAACTTGGTGGTACAAAGGGACCTGGGTGTCCTGGTACATAAATCGTGAAGTTGGTATGCAGTCTATGTCCAAATGCAGCAAGGCCTGGACAATATCTGGGCTTGGGCTGACAAGTGGCAGTAACATTTGCACCACACAAGTGCCAGGCAATGACCATCTCCAACAAGGGAGAATCTAACCATCACCCCTTGACGTTCAATGGTATTACCATTGCTGAATCCCCCACTATCAACTTCCTGGAGGTTACCATTGACCAGAAACTGAACTGGACTAGCCATATAAATACTATGGCTGCAAGAGCAGGTCAGAGGTTACAAATCCTGCGATGCGTATCTTGCCTCCTGACTCCCCAAAGCCTGTCCACTATCTACAAGGCACAAGTCAGGAGTGTGATGGAATACTCTCCACTTGCCTGGATGAGTGCAGCTCCCACAACTCTCAAAAGACTCAACACCATCCAGGACAAAGCAGTCGCTTGATTGGCACCCCATCCACAAACATTCACTCCCTCCACCACCAAAACACAGTGGCAGCAGTGTGTACCATCTTCAAGATGCACTGCAGGAATTCACCAAGGCTCCTTAGAAAGCACCTTCCAATCTAGAGGGACAAAGGCAGCAGATAGATGGGAACACCACCACTTGGAAGTTCCCCTCCAAGTCACTCACCATCCTGACTTGGAAATATATCATAATTCCTTCACTGTCGCTGGGTCAAAATCCTGGAACGCCCTCCCTAACAGCACTGTGGGTGTACCTACACCAATGGACTGCAGTGGTTCAAGAAGGCAGCTCAGCACCATCTTCAAGGTAATTAAGGATGGGCAATAAATGTTGACCTAGCCAGTGATGCCACATCCCATGAATGAATTTTTTTTTAAATTAGGAAGGCATATGGAATGTTATCATTTACCGCAAAGAGAATAGAGTATAAGAGGAGGGAAGTTTTGCTACAGTTGTACAGGGTTTTGGTGAGACCTCATCAGGATTATTATGTACAGTTTTGGTCTCATTACTTAGGGCATAATTGCATTAGAAGCATTTCAGAGAAGGTTCACTCAATTGATGGTGGGGTCATCTTGTGAGGAAAGGCTGGCCCTGCATCCACTGGAGTTTAGAAGAATGAGAGATGATCTTATTGAAACATGTAGGCTTCTTGACAGGGTGGCTGCTGAGAGGCTGTTTTTCCTTGTGGGGGAAGTCTCGAGCTAGAGGGCACAGTTTAAAAATATGGGATCTCCTATTTAAGACCGAGATGAGAATTTTTTTCTGAGGGCCGTTACTCTGGAGTTCTTTTCCTCAGAGAGCAATGGAGGTAGGGTCTTTGAATATTTTTAAGCCTGAGTTAGATCAATTCTTGATTGATAAGGGAGTCGAAGGGTATGGGGTAGGCAGGAAGGTAGAGGTGAAAGTAGAGGCCACAATCAGATCAGCCACAACCTTGTATGACAGAGCAGGCTTGAGGGGCCAAATGGCTTACTCCTCCTCCTAATTTGTATGTTTGTATATAATGTCACTTGTCCTCTGTATGCAGCGATGGAAACTCCACAAGGCCTCGTCTCCTCAAACTGCCAGAGCTTTGCCACTATCTTGCTGAGAGCTGCGTGGCCTTTAACCTCTATCTAAAGGAAGTGCTGGAGTACAAGAGGCAGAACCCAGGCAAGGTAGGTCATGGGTGGGAAATGGGAGGCATGTGGTGCCAAGTGGGATGGGGGTTGGGGATGGACGCTGAGTGGCACATGGAGTTGAGTTTACTGTCTGTTCACTATCTGTGCTGAGGGTTTATTTGAGGTCAGGGGCCGTTAAGGGTCTGCCAGCAAATATTTGAGGGGCGGAATTCCTTTAACAGAGACTGAATCTTGCATGCTCCTCACTTTCTCTCAGTTCTGTCTGAAGATGTGTCTTGGGTGCTCAGCGTTGGCTGCGATTGGACATTATATCCCAGGAATCATGATATCCTACATCTTCAGTGAGTATATTCCTCCCAGAGAATAGCAATGTTAATTTATTCTGAAGCAAGATGGTGAATTAAGAAACCAGGTGCCAATCTTTCACTTAGTTCTCGGTTAATTTACAGAATGCAACATTACAAATGTCTGCGTCCTCCCTAACCAACTCTTTGATTAAGTACCGTGAGCACATAGGGACAATGTGCTCCACCTGTATATCCCTAACCTTAATACAATTAACATACTATTAACAGATTTCCCCTCTTTTAAATCAAAACATAACACACACATTATTTTAAAACAAATCAAAGATAAGGGAGAGAAAAAATGACTTTTTTCCATATTATGTACACCACATCGCATCAGAATACAATCTTACAAATGAACATATGAATTAGGAGCAGGAGTAGACCAATTTAGCCCTGCAAGTCTGCTCTGCCATTTGAAAAGATCACGACTGATCTGATTGTGACCTCTCCTTTCCTGTCTACCTCCATATCCTTTGACTCCCTTGTCAGTCAAGAATCTGTATATCTCAGCTTTAAAAATACTCAATGACCCAGCTTCCACTGCTGCCTGGGAATGAGAATCCCACAGATTAATGACCCTCAGAAAAAATATTTCTCCTCCCCATCTTAAATAGGAGATTCCTTATTTTTAAGCTATGTCCCTCAGTTCTAGTCTCCCACAAGGGAAAGCATCCTTTTAGCTTCCACCCTGTCAAACCCCCTCAGGGTTTTGTATGTCTCAATAAGATCACCTGTCATTCTTCTAAACTCCAATAGGTACAAGCCCAACCTTTCATATGACAATCGCTTCATCCCAGGAATCAGTCAAGTGAACATTCTCTGTACTGCTTCCAATGCAATTTGTTACGACCGGTCCCGGATAAGGTCCCCAGTTTGTTAAACTCCCGTACGAGATCCCCATTTTGTTCAGTAACCTTTGATGCAGCAACTTGTCATGTGCTTCTGGAAATCCAAGTACACCACATCTACAGGTTCCCCATTATTCAAAAAGGGAAGGAGACAAAGTGGGAAACTACAGGCCAGTTAGCTCAACATCTGTCATAGGGAAAATGTTAGCTATTATTAAAGAAGTTATAGCAGGGCACATGGATAAGCTCAAGGTCATCAGGCAGAGTCACTATGGTTTTGTGAAAGGGAAATCATGTTTAACCAACTTATTGGAGTTCTTTGAGGAAGTAACGTGCTGTGGATAAAGGAGAAGCGGTGGATATACTGTACTTAAATTTCCAGAAGGCATTTGATAAAGGGCCACATCAAAGATTATTGCAGAAAATAAAAGCTCATGGTATCGGGGGTAATGTTGGCATGGATAGAAGATTGGCTGGCCAACAGGAAGCAAAGTGTAGGCATAAATGGGCCTTTTTCAGGTTGGCAAAATGTAATGGGTGGCATGCCCCAGGGAGCATTGCTGTTTACAATTTATATAAATGACTTGGATGAAGGGATTTTTGCCAAATTTGCTGATGACGCAAAGGTAGGAAAGTAAGTTGTGAAGAGGACATAGGGAGGCTACAAACAGATAGATAGGTTAAGTGAGTGGGAAAAGATCTGGCAGATGGAGTTTAATGTGGGAAAATGTGAAATTGTCCATTTTGGCTGGAAGAATAAAAGAGAAGCATATTATCTAAATGATGAGAGATTGCAGAGCTCTGAGGTGCAGAGGGATCTGGGTGTCCTAGTGCATGAATCACGAAAGGCTAGTATGCAAGTACAGCAAGTAATTAGGAAAGTTAATATAATGTTATCATTTATTGCAAGGGGAATTGAATACAAAAGTAGGGAGGTTAAGCATCAGTTGTACAGGGCGTTGGTGAGACCACATCTGGAGTACTACGTACCGTTTTGGTCTCCTTATTTAAGGAAGGATGTAAATGTGTTGGAAGCAGTTCAGCGAAGGTTTAACAGACTAATACCTGGCATGGGCTGGTTGTCTTATGAGGAAAGGTTGAACAGGCTAGGCTTGGATTCACTTGAGTTTAGAAGAAAAAAGAACAAAGGAAAGTACAGCGCAGGAACAGGCCCTTCGGCCCTCCAAGCCTGCGCCGATCATATTGCCTGTCAAACTAAACATTTTGCACTTCTGGGGTCCGTATCCTTCTATTCCCATCCTATTCATGTATTTGTCAAGCTGCCTCTTAAACACCACTATCATACCTGCTTCCACCACCTCCTCTGGCAGCGAATTCCAGACACTCACTACCCTCTGCGTAAAAAAACTTGCCCCGCACATCTCCTCTAAAGTTTTCTCCCCTCACCTTAAATCTATGTCCCCTAGTAATTGACTCTTCCACCCTGGGAAAAAGCTTCTGACTATCTACTCTGTCCATGCCACTCATAATTTTGTAAACTTCTATCAAGTTGCCCCTCAATCCCCATCGCTCTAGTGAGAACAACCTGAGTTTCTCTAACCTCTCCTCATAGCTAATAACCTCCAGACCAGGCAGCATCCTGGTAAACCTCCTCTGCACCCTCTCCAACTCCTCCATATCCTTCTGGTAATGTGGCGACCAGAATTGCACGCAATATTCCAAGTGTGGCCTAACCAAGGTTCTATACAGCTGCAGCATGACTTCCCAGCTTTTATACTCAATACCCCTGCCGATGAAGGCAAGCATGCCATATGCCTTCCTGACTACCTTAACCACCTGCGTTGCCACTTTCAGTGACCTGTGGGCCTGTACACCCAGATCCCTCTGCCCGTCGATGCACTTAAGGGTTCTGCCATTTACTGTATAATTCCTACCTGTATTAGACCATCCAAAATGCATTGCCTCGCATTTGTCCAGATTAAACTCCATCTGCCATTTCTCCGCCCAAGTCTCCAACCGATCTATATCCCGTTGTATCCTTTGACAATCCTCTTCACTATCTGCCACTCCTCCAACCTTAGTGTCATCTGCAAACTTACTAATTAGCCCAGTTACATTTTCCTCCAAATTATTTACCTATATTACAAACAGCAAAGGTCCCAGCACTGATCCCTGCGGAACTCCACTAGTCACAGCTCTCCATTCAGAAAAGCACCCTTCCACTGCTACCCTCTGTCTTCTATGACCAAGCCAATTCTGTATCCATCTTGCCAGCTCACCTCTGACCCCGTGCGACTTTACCTTCTGTGCCAGTCTACCGTGAGGGACCTTGTCAAAGGCCTTACTGAAATCCATGTAGATAACATCCACTCCCCTTCCATTGTCGATCATCTTTGTCACTTCCTCAAAAAACTCGATCAAGTTAGTGAGACACGACCTCCCCTTCACACAACCATGCTGCCTCTCACTAATATGCCCATTTGCTTCCAAATGGTAGTAAATCCTGTCACGAAGAATCTTCTCCAGTAATTTCCCTACCACTGACGTAAGGCTCACCGGCCTGTAATTTCCTGGATTATCCCTGCTACCCTTCTTAAACAATGGAACAACATTGGCCATTCTCCAGTCCTCTGGGACCTCACCCATAGCCAGTGAGGATACAAAGAATTCTGTCAAGGCCCCAGCAATCTCCTCCCTTGCCACCCTCAGTACTCTGGGGTAGATCCCATCTAGCCCTGGGGACTTATCCACCTTAATATTCTTCAAGATGCCTAACACCTCTTTTTTGACCTCCACATGATCCAGGCTATCTACACACACTTCCCTAGACAAATCGACCGCTAAGTCCTTCTCTTTGGTGAATACTGATGAGAAGTATTCATTTAGTATCTCTCCCATTTCTTCTGGCTCCACACACACATTCCCACCTCTGTCCCTGAGTGGGCCTACCCTTTTCCTGGCTACCCTCTTGCTTTTTACATATGTATAAAAGTCCTTGGGATTTTCCTTAATCCTGGTTGCCATTGACTTTTCATGACCCCTTTTAGCCCTCCTGACTCCTTGCTTAAGTTTCTTCCTACTTTCTTTATATTCTCCACGGGCTTCATCTGTTCCCAGCCTTCTAGCCCTTATGAATGCTTCCCTTTTCATTTTGACTAATCTCACAATATCCTTCGTTATCCAAGGTTCCTGAAACTTGCCATACTTATCCTTTATCCTAGCAGGAACATGCTGGTCCTGAATTCTTATCAACTGACGTTTGAAAGCCCCCCACATGTCAGTTGTTGATTTGCCCTCAAACATCCGCCTCCAGTCTAGATTCCTCAGTTCCTGCCTAATATTGTTATAATTAGCCTTCTCCCAATTAAGCACCTTAACCCGAAGACTCCTGTTATCCTTATCCACCAGTACCTTGAAACTTACTGAATTATGGTCACTTTTCCCGAAATGCTCCCCTACTGAAACTTCAACAGGTTCATTCCCTAATACCAGGTCCAGTATTGCCCCTTCCCTAGTTGGACTATCTACATATTGTCTCAGGAAGCCCTCCTAGATGCACCTTACAAATTCTGCACCATCCAGTCCCCTAGCACTAAGTGATTACCAGTCAATATAGGGAAAGTTAAAATCACCCACCACAACAACCCTATTGCTTTTACATCTTTCCAAAATCTACCTATATAACTGTTCCTTAATCTCCCACCAGCAATTGGGAGGCCTATAGTAAACCCCCAACATTGTGACTGCACCCTTCCTATTCCGGAGCTCTACCCATATTGCCTCGCTGCATGAGCCCTCTGAGGTGTCCTCCTGTGTACAGTTGTGATATTCCCCTTAACCAGCAGTGCAACTCCCCCATCTCTTCTACATCCCTCTCTATCCTGCCTGAAACATCTAAATCCTGGAACGTTTATCTGCCAATCCTGTCCATCCTTCAACCAAGTCTCTGTAATAGCAATAACATAGTCCCAAGTACTAATCCAAGCTCTAAGCTCATCTGCCTTGCCTGTTATACTTCTTGCATTAAAACAAATGCATTTCAGACCCCAATTCCCATTGTGTTCAGTAATTTCTCCCTGCCTGCTCTTCCTCTTAGTCCTACTGGCCATATTCACTAGTTCCCAGTCATTTATTTCACCTGCTGACCTATTGCTCTGGTTCCCACCCCCTGCCATACTAGTTTAAATCCTCCCGAGTGACACCAGCAAACCTCGCAGCCAGGATATTGGTGCCCCTCCAGTTTAGATGCAACCTGTCCTTCTTGTACAGGTCCCACCTGCCCCGGAAGAGATCCCAATGATCCAGATATCAGAAACCCTCCCTCCTACACCATCTGTTCAGCCACGTGTTTAGCTGCATTATCTTCCTATTTCTAGCCTCACTGGCACCTGGCACAGGGAGTAATCCTGAGATTACAACCCTAGAGGTCCTGTTTTTTAACTTTCTGCCTAACTCCCTGAACTCCCGCTGCAGGACCTCGTCACTCTTCCTGCCTATGTCATTAGTACCATTGTGTACCACGACCTCTGGCTGTTCTCCCTCCACCTTCAGAATGTCCCGTACCTGATCAGAGACAGACTAAAAGGCGATTTGATTGAAACATACGCTCCCAAGGGGTCTCGACAGGATGGATGTGGAGAGGATGTTTCCTCTTGTGGGAGGGCCTAGAACTAGGGGCCACTGTTTAAAAAAATAAGGGGTCATCCATTTAAAACAGATGAGGTGAAATTTTTTCAGGGGGTTGAGAGTCTTTGGAACTCTTCCTGAAAAGGCGGTGGAAGCAAAGTCTTTGAATATTTTTAAGGCAGAGGTGGATAGGCCCTTGTTAAACAAGGTGGTGATAGGTGATCGGCGGTAGGTGGGATGCAGATTTGAGGTTACTATCAGATCAGCCATGATCTTATTAAATGGCGGAGCAGGCTCGAGGGGCTGAATGACCTACGCCTCCTTGTTCGTATTTTTATCCACTTATTTTTACTTCCTCAAAGAACTCCAATAAATTAGTCAAACATGAAGCCACATTGACTTTGCCTGATTGCATTAAGACTTTAAGTGCCCTACTATAACCTCAATAATAGATTCCAATATTTTCCTATGACAGACGTTAGGCTAACTAGCCCATACTTTCCTGGTTTGTATCTCCCTCCTTTCTTGAATAGAGGAGTCGCAATCACTATTTCCCAATTTGATGGGACCTTTGCAGACTCTCAGGCATTTTAGTAAATTAAAATCAACGCATCTACTATCTCAGCAGCCACTTCTTTTAAGACCCTAGGATGAGGTTGATCAGAACCTGGGTACTTGTCAGCTTTTAGTTTTAATTTTCTCAGTACCCTTTCCCTGGTGATTGTAAATGTTTTAAGTTCCTCCCTTTCACCTCTTGATTTACAATTATTTCTGGAACGTTGTGTCTTCTACAGTGCAGACAGACACACAATATCTGTTCAACGCTTCTGCCATTCCCTTATTTCCCATTATTAATTCCCCGGCTCACTCTCCAGAGGACCAAACTCATTTTATTCTTTTCCTTTTTAAATACCTGTAGAAAGTCTTCCTGTCTGTCTTTATATTTCTCGCTTCTCTTGTACTCCAATTTCTCCTTTTTTAAATTATTCTTTGCTGTTTTTCAAATTCTGTGCAATCTTCTGACCTGCCACTAATAGAAACATAGAAACTAGGAGCAGGAGGCCATTCGGCCCTTCGAGCCTGCTCTGCCATTCATTATGATTATGGCTGATCATCCAACTCAATAGCCTGCTCCCGCTTTCTCCCCATATCCTTTGATCCCTTTTGCCCCAAGAGCTATATCTAACTCCTTCTTGAAAACATACAATGTTTTGGCCTCAACTACTTTCTGTGGTAGCGAATTCCACAGGCTCACCACTCTCTGGTTGAAGAAATTTCTCCTCATCCCAGTCCTAAATGGTCTACCCCATATCCTCAGACTGTGACCCCTGGTTCCGATCTCCCCCACCATCGGGAACATCCTTCCTGCATCTACCCTGTCTAGTCCTGTTAGAATTTTATAGGTTTCTATGAGATTCCCCTCATTCTTCTGAACTCCAGCGAATATAATCCTAACCGACTCAATCTCTCCTCATATGTCAGTCCCGCCATCCCAGAAATCAGTCTGGTAAACCTTCGCTGCACTCACTCTATAGCAAGTACATCCTTCCTCAGATAAGGAGACCAAAACTGCACACAATATTCCAGGTGTGGTCTCATCAAGGCCCTATGTAACTGCAGCAAGACATCCCTGCTCCTGTACTCGAATCCTCTGGCTATGAAGGCCAACATACCATTTGCCTTCTTTACCGCCTGCTGCACCTGCATGCTTACCTTCAGCAACTGGTATATGAGGACACCCAGGTCTCGATGCACATTCCTCTCTCTTTTATAGCCATTCAGATAATCTGCCTTCCTGTTTTTGCTACCAAAGTGGATAACCTCACATTTATCCACATTATACTGCATCTGCCATGCGTTTGCCCACTCACTCACATCAAGTCCAAATCACACTGAAAATCTTTGAGGAATTGTGCACTTTTGCTTTCAAATTGATACTATCTTTAACTTCCTTAGTTAAGCATGGATGCGTTGTCCTTCCCCTAAAGTCTTACTGGAATATATCTTTGCTGAGTGTTATGAAATATCTCATTAAATGTCTGCCGCTGCATCTTTACTAATCTATCCCTTAACCTAATTTCCCAGTTCACTTTAACCAGCTCTGTCTTTATACCCTTATAATTGCCTTTATTTAAGTTTAAAACACTAGTCTTAGAGCCACCCTTATCAACTTCAAACTGAATGCAAAATTCAATCATGTTATGATCACTGCCAATTGGAGGCTCTTTGACAGAGGTCATTAATTAATCCTGCCTTATAGTGCATTACCAGGCCTAAAATATCCTGCTGTCTCATTGGCTCCTGAATGTGCTGCTCTAAGAAACTGTCTTGAAAGCACTCCCTGAACTCTGAACTCATCATGTCGGCTACTTTTGCCAACTTAATTGGATCTAATCTAATCTATAAAAATGGGGGGAGGCGATGGCATAGTGGTATTGTCGCTGGACTAGTAACCCAGAGATCCAGGATAATGCTCTGGGACCCATGAGACAGATGGTGGAATTTGAATTCAGTAAAAATCTGGAATTAAAAGTCTAACAATGACCATGGAAACTAATGTCTTTTAGGGAAGGAAATCAGTCGTCCTTACCTGGCCTGGCCTACATGTGACTCCAGACCCATTGCTGCGAGGTTGACTCTTAAATGGCTTAGCAAGCCACACAAGTAACAAACTGCTACAAAGTCACAAAGTAAAGAAATGAAATCGGACGGACCACCTAGCATTGACCAAGGTACCGGAAATGACAACGGCAATCTCAGCCCTGTCAACCCTGCAAAGTTCTCCTCAATAACGTCTGGGGGCTAGTGCTAAAATTGGGAGAGCTGTCTCATCGACTAGTCAAGCAACAGCCTGACATAGTCATAGTCACGGAATCATACCTTACAGACAATGTCCCAGACACCACCATCACCATCCCTGGGTATGTCCTGTCCCACAGGCAGGACAGGCCCAGCAGAGGTGGCAGCACAGTGGTATACAGTTGGGAGGGAGTTGCCCTGGGAGTCTTCAACATTGACTTCGGGCACCATGAAGCCTCATGGCATCAGGTCAAACATGGGCAAGGAAACCTCCTGCTGATTACCACATACTGCCCTCCCTCAGCTGATGAATCAGTGCCTCCTCCATGTTAAACACCACTTGGAGGAAGCACTGAGGGTGGCAAGGGTGCAGAATGTACTCTGGGTGGGCGACTTCAATGCCCATCACCAAGAGTGGCTCAGTAACACCGCTACTGACCGAGCTGGCCGAATCCTAAATGACGTAGCTGCTAGACTGGGTCTGCGGCAGGTGGTAAGGGAACCGACGAGGGGAAAAACATATTTGACCTCACCAACCTGACTGCCGCATATGCATCTGTCCATGACAGTATCGGTAGGAGTGGAGACAAAGTCCCGCCTTCACATTGAGGATATCCTCCATCGTGTTCTGTAGCACTACCACTACGCTAAATGGGATAGATTTCAAACAGGTCTAACAACTTGACTGGGCATCCATGAGGCACTGTGGGCCATCAGCAGCATCTGAATTGTATTCGAACACAACCTGTAAACTTATGGCCTGGCATGTCCCCCACTGTACCAATACCATCAAGCCAGGGGATCAATCCTGGTTCAATGAAGAATGCAGGAGGACATGCCAGGAGCAGCACCAGGCATACCGAAAAATGGGGGGGCCAACCTAATGAACCTATAGCACTGGACCACTAGCATGCCAAACAGCATAAGCAGCAAGTGATAGATGGGGCTAAGCAACCCCACAGCCAACAGATCAGATCTAAGCTCTGCAGTCCTGCCACATCCAGCCATGAATGGTGGTGGACAATGAAACAACTCTCTGGAGGAGGAGGCTCCATCCTCAATGATGATGGAGCCAACACATCAGTGCAAAAGATAAGGCTGAAGCATTTGCAGCAATCTTCAGCCAGAAATGCAGAGCGGATGATCCATCTCGACCTCATCCGGAGATCCACACATCACAGATGCCAGTCTTCAGCCAGTTGAATTCAATTCACTCCACGTGATGTCAAGAAACGGCTGAAGGCACTGGATACTGCAAAGGCTATGGGCGCTGACAGTATTACGGCAATAGTACTGAAGACTTGTGCTCTAAAACTTGCTGTGCCCCTAGCCAAGCTGTTCCAGTACAGCTGCAACACTGGCATCTACCCGGCTATGTGGAAAATTGCCCAGGTATGCCCTGTACACAAAAAGCAGGACAAATCCAACCCCAGCAGACTACTCTCAATCACCAATAAAGTAATGGAAGGGGCCATCAACAGTGCTATCAAGCAGCACTTGCTTAGCAATAGCCTGTTCACTGACACCCAGTTTGGGTTCTGCCAGGGCCACTCAGCTCCTGACCTCATTACAGCCTTGGTTCAATCATGGACAAAAGAGCTGAACTCCTGAGGTGAGGTGAGAGTGACTGCCCTTGACATCAAGGCAGCATTTGACCAAGTGTGGCATCAAGGAGCCCCAGCAAAACTGGAGTCAATGGGAATCGGGGAAAATTCTCTGCTGGTTGGAGTCAGACCTAGCACAAAGGAAGATGGTTGTGGTTGTTGGAGGTCAATCATCTCAGTTCCAGGACATCACTGCAGGAGTTCCTCAGGGTAGTGTCCTCAGCCCACCCATCTTCAGCTGCTTCATCAATGACCTTCCTTCCATCATAAGGTCAGAAGTGGGGATGTTCGCTAATGATTGCACAATGTTCACCATTCGCAACGACTCAGATACTGAAGCAGTCCATGTCCAAATGTAGCAAGACCTGGACAATATCCAGGCTTGGGCTGACAAGTGGCAAATAACATTCGTGCCACACATCGTGCGAGGCGATGACCATCTCCAAGTGAGAATCCTACCATTGCCCCTTGATGTTCAATGGCATTAACATCGCTGAATCCCCCACTATCAACATTCTGGGGGCTACCATTGACCAGAAACTGAACTGGACTAGCCATATAAATACTGTGGCTACAAAAGCAGGTCAGAGACTAGGAATCGTGCGACGAGTAACTCATCACCTGACTCCCAAAGCCTGTCCACCATCTACAAGGCACAAGTCAGAAGTGTGATAGAATACTCCCCACTTGCCTGGACGAGTGCAGCTCCCACAACACTCAAGAAGCTCAACACCATCCAGGACAAAGCAGCCCACTTGATTGGCACCACATCCACAAACATTCACTCCCTCCATCACTGATGCACAGTAGCAGCAGTATGTACTATCTACAAGATTCACTGCAGGAATTCACCAAGGCTCTTCAGACAGCACCTTCCAAACCCACGATCACTACCATCTAGAAGGACAAGGGCAGCAGATAGATGGGAACACCACCACTTAGAAGTCCCTCTCCAAGTCACTCACCACCCTGACTTGGAAATATATCACTGTTCCTTCACTGTCGCTGGGTCAATTTCCTGGATCTCCCTTCCTAACAGCACTTTGGGTGTACCCACACCCCACAGACTGCAGCGGTTCAAGAAGGCAGCTCACCAGCACCACCTCAAGGGCAACTAGTGATGGGCAATAAATGCTGGCCCAGGCAGTGAAAGCTGATATCCCGTGAATGAATAAAATAAAAAGCTACCCATTCACCTTTTCCTAGTTTCCTGTCCTTTTCAAAATGCCACATAGCCGTGAATATTCAGATTCCAGTCTTTGTCATCTTGCAGCCATCTTTGTAATGGCCTTCAGATCATACATATTTATTTCCATTTGAGCTATCAATTCATCCACAACGGAATGTTATATGTATTCAGATACACAGCCTTTAGTTCTGTCTTTTTACTGTTTTTGTAACCTCTAGCCTTACCTGCTGGCATACTCTTGATTTGTATGCTGTGTCCCTTACTACCACTCTCTGATTATCATTACCCTATTGCTACCTTGCTCTTGTCTTTGTCCTCTCCTTTTAATTTTTCAGATCTTCTCTCACTTGATCCCTCGCCCTCACTGTTTAGTTTAAAGCCCTGTCTGTCTACCGCCCCAGTTATACGAGTCACCAGAACAGTGGTCCCAGCATGGCTTAGACGAAGGCAGTCTCAATGGTACAGCTCCCGTTTTCCCTAGTATTGTTGCTAGTGCCCTATGAATCGAAACCCATTTCTCCCACGCTATTCACCTCTCATTGTACTTAGCCTATGCCAATTTGCTTGTGGCTCAGGTTATAATTCAGAGATTAGTTGTTTGGTAGTACAGAGCTTGAGTATCTCTAAAACAAGACACGTCAAAGCTTTTCATTTTGCGCTCATCAGGACATTGGCAAGAATACCAAATGTAAAGGGAGCAACAATTTATACTTCATGGGAAGAGAGTGCTAATTGGTTGGGAAATGGACTCTGTTAGAGGCATTGCCATGGAGAATGCACCAGTTAACTAATGACTGCCATGCTTTGTTTAAATTCACACCTGGCAAATTGACTCTGGTCAAGGCATTACCCCAGAGAATGGATGTTGCCTATTTTGTTTTGCTGAGACAGGTGCAAAGTATATACATGTTCTTTCTGTCTGTATATTAAAAAAACAGGGCCCTCTGTATTAGTAAATGTAGCTTCTAGCACATGTAAGTGAGCCGCATTGTGAGCCTGACTGATACTCTTAAGTTGGCTGTCAGCGTAATTCTTAGCAAACTCAAGATTGTTTAGCAAATGTTGTCCAATCGCAGAATCAAATCTAATGTTGGACACTGTTTTGAGTTTTGTAAGCACGGACTGGCTGGGTACGATCAGTACCTTGTCTGTTGCGAACAGCCAAAGGGACGTGCTGTTTGATACGATCTGCCAGCCTTTTAGACAAACAGCCTACGTTGGTAGCATCACACTGGCACTGAAGTTCCTATATCACATGACCCATTGTGTGATAGGCAGAACATCTTTTTCGCTTGATGAGAGCATTCTGTCAGTGGCAAACATCGCTCGTGTTGCTATTGCATATTAGCAGTGTAAGATGGCTAGCTTCACCTGTTGCTCAAATTTTTGAGACACCTTGCTCTTCCAGGGTAATCTGAGGTAGACTGGGCACTTTTCAAAACCGCAAGTTATGGCTTTAGGCCCATTCATGAGTTTGCATTATATACTGCGAGCAATGTTATCATGCACGATGTCTTTGATGCCCCTATTTCAGCATCAAGTTTGCATGGTGAGAGAATGGCTTGGCCCCTATTTGAGGTTGCCGATAAGGTCAATCTTATAGCGTGTGGAACTGTAAGAATCCCAAAGCGTATATTGAACAGTGAAGGTGGGCTCATGGTAGATGGTAGTTGAGAACCCCTGGCAGATTTCTCAAACTATTACGTCGAGAAGGGGAGTTAATTTGACACTCCATTTCAAAGGTGAATTTGAGTGCAGGGTGGTAGGGAAACTATAGGAGAAATTTCTGAAGGAGAGTATCTATCTCCACTTGGTGAGGCAGGGTTTGATCAGGGATAGTCAGCATGGCTTTGTCAGAGGGAGGTCATGCCTAACAAATTTGATTGAATTTTTTGAGGAGGTGACCAGGTGTGTAGATGAGGGTAGTGCAGTTGATGTAATTTATATGGATTTCAGCAAAGCCTTTGACAAGGTCCCAAATGGGAGACTTATAAAGAAGGCAAATGCACATGGGATACAGGGTAATTTGATAAGGTGGATTCAAAATTGGCTTAGTTTTAGGAGGCAGAGGGTGATGACAGAAGGATGCTTTAGTGATTGGAAGCCAGTGTCCAGTGGCGTACCACAGGGATCTGTGCTGGGTCCCCTATTATTTGTCATTTATATAAACAACATAGATGACTATGTGGGGGGTAGGATTAGTAAGTTTGCGGATGATACAAAGATTGGCCGGGTGGTTAACAGTAAGGTTGAGTGTCTTGGGCTACAGGAAGATATAGACGGGATGGTCAAATGGGCAGATAAGTGGCAGATGGAATTTAACCCTGAAAAGTGAGGTGATACACTTTGGAAGGAGTAATTTGACAAGGAAGTATTCAATGAACGGCATGACACTAGGAAGTTTTGAGGAACAAAGGGACCTTGGCGTGTGTGTCCATAGATCTCTGAAGGTGGAGGGGCATGTTAGTGGGGTGGTGAAAAAGGCATATGGGACACTTGCCTTTATCAATTGAGGCATAGATTATAAAAGTAGGGAGGTCATGTTGGAGTTGTATAGAACCTTGGTGAGGCCACAGCTGGAGTACTGTGTGCAGTTCTGGTCGCCACATTATAGGAAGGACGTGATTGCACTGGAGGGGGTGCAGAAGAGATTCACCAGGATGTTGCCTGGGATGAAACATTTAAGTTATGAAGAGAGGTTGGATAGACTTGGGTTGTTTTCGTTGGAGCAGAGAAGACTGAGGGGCGACCTGATTGAGGTGTACAAGATTGAGGGGCGTGGACAGGGTGGATAGGAAGCGACTGTTCCCCTTAGTTGAAGGGTCAGTCACATGGGGGGCATAAGTTCAAGGTGAGGGGCAGGAGGTTTAGGGGGGGATGTGAGGAAAACCCTTTTTACCCAAAGGGTGGTGACGGTCTAGAATGCACTGCCTGGGAGGGTGGTGGAGGTGGGTTGCCTCACATCCTTTAAAAAGTACCTGGATGAGCATTTGGCACGTCAACATTGAAGGCTATGGGCCAAGTGCTGGTAAATGGGATTAGGTAGGTAGGTCAGGTGTTTCTCACGTGTCGGTGCAGACTCGATGGGCTGAATGGCCTCTTCTGCACTGATTCTGTGGAGCCCATTTAAGGTGTGTAAGGAAATTCTTACATGTAGCTGCGGATTCAAATATAGCAAACGTATCATTTACATATTGGAAATATGCAAGGAGTAGGAGGTTCGCTGTCACTTCACCAAAGATGTTTCTCTCATGTAACCCAAAGGTGGTTTGCAAAAGTTGGGCCTAGAGGGGATTAGACCATAAGATGTAGGAGCAGAAGGAGGCCATTCGGCCCATCGAGCCTGCTCTGTCATTCAATGAGGTCATGGCTGATCTGATAATCCTCAACTCCGCTTTCCTGCCTTTTCCCCATAATCCTTGATTCCCTTACTGATTAAAAATCTGTCTATCTCAGCCTTGAATATACTTAACGACCCAGCCTCTACAGCTCTCTGCAGTAAAGAATTCCACAGATTCACTACCCTCAGAAGAAATTCCCGCTCATCTCTGTCTTAAATGGGCGACCCCTTACTCTGAGATTATGCCCTCTGGTCCTAGACACTCTCACAAGGGGAAATAACCCCTCAGCATCTACCCGTCAAGTCCCCTAAGAATCTTATGTTTCAATAAGGTCGCCTCTCATTCTTCTAAACTTCAAAGAGCACCGGCCCAACTACTCAACCTCTCCTCAATGAAATCCCTCCACACCCAGGATCCAACCTAGTGAACCTTCTCTGGACTGCCTCTAATACCAACATATCTTTCCCTAGATAAGGGGACCAAAATTGTTCACGATATCCTAGGTCTGGTCTAACTAGTGCCTTGTATAGTTTTATACTCCATTCCCTTTGAAATAAAGGCCAACATTCTATTTGCCTTCCCTATTACCTGCTGAACTTGTATGTTAGCTTTTTGGGACTTATGCACGAGGACTCCCAAATCCCTCTGTGCTGTAACTTTCTGCAGCCTTTCTCCATTTAAATAATATTCAGCTCCTATATTCTTCCTACCAAAATGCATAACCTCACATTTTTCCACATTATATTCCATTTGCCAAGTTTTTGCCCATTCACTAAACCTGTCTGTATCCCTCTGTAGACTCTTAATATCATCTTCACCACTTGCCTTCCCATCTATTTTCATGTCATCCTCAAACTTGTCGATAGTACATTCACTTCCCTCATCGAAGTCATGAATATATATTGTAAATAATTATGGCCCCAGCACTGATCCCTGCAGCACTCTACTAGTTACAGGTCGCCACCCTGTAAATGCCCTCCTTATCCCAACTCTTATATATTCGCTAGCCAATCCTCTATCCCTGCCACTATACTACCCCCAACACCTTGGCACTTGTCTTATTAAGTAACCTTATGTGCGGTACCTTATCGAATGCTTTTTTGAAATCCAAATATGTTGCATCTATTGGTTCCCCTTTATCTATCCTGCTTCTTACCGCCTCAAAGAATTCTAATAAATTTGTCAGACATGTTTTCCCCTTCATGAAGCCATGCTGACTCTGCTTGATTATATTAGGCATTTCTCAACTGGGCGAGTTGCTGAGTTCATACTTTCAATGAATACTGATTCTCACAATGGCAGTGTGTCTAGATCTCCATGATATAGTGACATGTTGCAAATGTCTATGGCTTCCTTGACTAGTACATTGGTGAATAGGCTAGCAATGTCAAATGAGCACATGGACATGACATTGCTATCAATATGCAAGTCTTATATGGTCTTCACAAATGTGAAGGAATCCTTCATCGTGTATGTGGGAAAACTTGCTCAAAACTGGTTATAGCAAATCGCCCAACCATTTGGCCAATTCATGTTGTGCAGAATTGGTCATAGGGTGTAAAGTGACATCACTTTAGTGTGTTTTGGGCAACCATACATATGCGGGCATAGTGAGCTGTGACAACCAATCCTATCTTATATATCATCCAGCAGCTTGTTGCGTTTGCACAAACCTAACAAGTGCTTTTTTAGCTTGCTTGCAAGCAAGGCTGCCCGGTCATGCTAAGTGGCAGGTCCAATGGATTTGAATTTGGACCTGTCATTAAGAACACTTCCATTTATACCTCTCATGAGGTATTAGTTGTTCCCTTTACATTTGGTATTCTTGCAAATGTCCTGATGACAGCAAGATGAAAAGTTTCTCTCTTTTTTCAGCAGTAATCCAGAGATTATTATCTTTGAGATTCTGCTTTTTAATTTAGCCCCTATCTGCTCCTACTCCCTAAGCAGAACCCCTTTCCTACTTGTATGTGTCATTGGTATCTGTCGTATGTACCATCTGCAGGAACTCGCCAAGTCTCTTTGGGCAGCACCTTCCAAAATAACAACCACTAACATAGAAGGACAAGGGCAGCAGATAGATGGGAACACCACCACCTGGAAGTTTTCTTCCGAGCCGCTCACCATCCTGACTTGGAAATATATCGTCATTCCTTCATTGTTGCTGGGTCAAAATCCTGGAACTCCCTCCCTAACAGCACTGTGGGTGTACCTACATCACGTGGACTGCAGTGTTCAAGAAGGCAGCTCACCACCTCCATCAAGGGCAATTAGGGATGGGCAATAAATGCTGGCCTAGCCAGTGATGCCCAGATCCCATGAATGAATTGTAAAAAAAAATCTACATTGGCCACGACAACTGGATCCTCCCCCTCCCACTGCAATTTCCTCTCAAGTGCAGAGCAGATGTCCTGAGCCCTGGTGCCAGGCAGGCAACACAGCCTTCTGGACTCATACTCTTGGCTGCATGGAACTATATCTGTCTCCCTTACTATACTGTCCCCTACTATCACTTCATTCCTATTAACACCACCCCCCACCCACCAACTAGAATGGTTTCCTGTACTGCAGTGCCATGGTCAGTTTGCTCATCCATCCTGCAGTCCCACTTTCATCCATACAAGCTGCAAGAGCCCTGAACCTGTTGGACAATTGCAAAGCCTGAGGCTCCTCCAATTTTACCTTGATCCCCATACCCTGCCTCACTCACGATCACACTTTCCTGTCTCTGACCATGGACCAAATCAGAAGACCCTAGTCTGTGATGTGACTGTTCCAGAAGGCAACGTGTCCAGGTAAATTCCCCCTCTCTGATGTTTCGCAGTGTCTGCAGCTTGGCCTCCAAGTCATTAACTCTGAGCCGAAGTTCCTCAAGCTGCACACACTCATTACAGACGCATTTGCCCTGGATCACACTGGCATCCACATGCTACCACATACTGCACCTGCAACACATCACCTGCCCAGCCATCTTTAGTGTTTCAGTTCATTCATTTACTGATTGAATTTAATGCCACTAGACTTGTCTTTGCTAGTATTCTTATTTCAATTAAAATGGTACTTGCCTGATTTGAAATTCCCTAGTTTAGATGAGAGAAAATACTCATCAAATCATCTAGCTGCTGCCCTGTGACATCAAGCTTTCATTTTTATTTCCAAATGGGCACTCTGCTTGCTGAGCTGGTGCCAGGGCTTTGCTTGCTGACCCCCTTTTTCTCACTGTCTGTCCGTAAGCAGAGACCATAAGACATAGGAGCAGAAATTAGGCCATTCGGCCCATCGAGTCTGTTCCGCCATTCAATCATGGCTGATAAGTTTCTCCACCCCATTCTCCCGCCTTCTCCCCGTAACCTTTGATCCCCTTACCAATCAAGAACCTATCTATCTCGCTCTTAAATACACTCAATGACCTGGCCGCCACAGCCTTCTGTGGCAATGAATTCCATACATTCACCACTCTCTGGCTAAAGAAGTTTCTCCTCATCTCTGTTCTAAAAGGTGTTCCCTTTACTCTGAGGCTGTGCCCTCGGGTCCTAGTCACTCCTACTAATGGAAACATCTTCCCCACGTCCACTCTATCCAGGCCTTTCAGTATTCTGGTGTTTTAATTTTTGAAATAGGCTGTGACGTGTTTTTCCCTAACCCTCTGTGAGGTCAATTTTAGAATCTCACAACAAACTCCCTTTAGGGTTAAATCAGAAGTATTGTTTATTCATACATTCAAACCTGGTGCATGGTTGTCGCAACTATGTACTTACAGAAGCACAGGAGAAGGAGATAGGAAAGAGTTTTACAGCTAGGAATAACTTTAAACGAAAAAAATGGACATTAATTCACGTGAATGTCAGAGTCCAGTAAGTGTTCCTTCATGTACAAGTTGAAGTTCAGGCAGGTTGAGCTAGCTGAAAGCAGGAGTTGCTGAATTCCTTCAAAGTTGCTGATGGCACAGCAAGATGAGGTTGGTATACTGAGAGTTGGTCCGCTCTACCGGTGATGGCAAGAATCTTCCAGGGAACCAGGCTTCGAGGAACTTTAAACTTGAGGCAGGTTTTTCAGCCTGGAGTCCTGCTTTGGTGTTGACAGGCTAGATGTTAACAGCAGACTGCCTGGGAGTCCAGAAATTTAATATTAAAACTTTCCAAAAGCCAAAGGAGCTTGGGGCATGTGTTGTTGCCCATTGATGAGTCAGTTTCAGGTTAACGATCAGTTTTTCTGTCTCTGGTCAAAATCCAATGTTCACCTTCGGAGATAGATGGTGGCTATTTGTGCCTATAACAAATTTCAATGGCTCTCTTTGTTATAAGTCCAGGTTGGGGAGACAGATTGTCTGCTGCTTCCTTGTTTCGTTGATTGTAATGGGTCCACACAGTGATTGGTGTGAGATTCCACAGGATGAGCTTTGTCCTATAATTACTGTTGGAAGTTTTCAGAACTGTAACCAACTTGCAAATCATATGAACTGCAGCAGCCATGCTTTTTGGTCCAGGAAAGTCCATTTTCAAATAAGCAGAAAGTAAGGTTTGATTTACACACTTTATGATCTCATGTCTTATGGGCATGACACTAGCAAGGTCAATCCTAAACCATTTTTAAGTTTCACTTTTTGTCAAGTGCATGTTACCCCACGGGGAATGATTATCTATATAACATTCAGTGGCAAGTTTTTCTCAGATTGCCCTTTGTATACAATTCCCCCTAACCCCATATTTTGCCCGTAAAACATCTTGAAGAACTTTTTTACGCAGAGGGTAGTGGGTGTCTGGAATTCGCTGCCCAAGTTGGTGGTAGAGGCAGAAACTCTAAACTCTTTCAAAAAGTACCTGGATCTGCACCTTAAGTGCTGTAAGCTGCAGGGCTATGGGCCAGGTGCAGGAAGGTGGGATTAGAAAGGGCACCTGGGTGTCCTCGGGCTGGCATGGACAAGATGGGCCGAATGGCCTCCTGTGCTGTAACTTTTTTATGGTTCAATTTATTGCTTCTACAAGAGCCAGTGTTTCTACAAGTATCTTTAACCACCCTTTATTTTCTTAGCTTCCCAGGCCAAGGGACAACATTTTCCATTTTCACTCACCAAGAATATTACAAATCCACCTGCACTCAAACCCATCCGGAAGATTGGCATGGGAAGTGTCACAAAAAAGGACTAATCTCATGTCCTTTGGGTCCCCCAAGGCTGGAAACTTGAGTATGCATTTTCCATATTTAATTTTGTTCATATTTTATTTGCCCTTAAAACATCATCAATTGTAGCAGGTTTCATCATAGTACTTAGTTCCAACGCATCAAAACTGGTCTTGTCTGAGTAGAGTCAATTTAACTGTCCAATCAAGCTTCTTAACTGCTCTGTTTCTTCTTTAGATGAAAGATCGTCCCTCTATGATGGCCTAGCACAATTTATCGGGATATGTGTAACACTTTTTCCAGATAAGATTATTGATTCAAAATTACTCGACCTATTCAGTCTAAGACTATATATTTGAAGGCCGCTGAAGCCTGACTTCCAATCATAAATTCCCCTTTAACCTTATTTATAACAAATTGCTCAAATTCCACAGAAAATCATTGATATGCATCGTGATGTTTGAGATTTTCCACTTGTGGTACCGGTAGAACTTTGGATCTGCAGTCAGCTGAGTGAAGCCTACTTTAAGCAAGTCAGAACTAGCCAAGAAATACCATACCCCTCAACACATTCAATTTATAAACGTACCTGTTTAATTTCTGCAGCTTCTCTTCTACGTTGCTTGTTGCTTTAGGTGGTTCCAAAAACACTCTGAAATTTTTCTTCCTGCAAAAGTGTGCCGTTTATATCAATCGACCTACGTTACTATGAATATGTGGCCAACAGAGCTAAGAAAATTTTCCGGAAAGCTTTTCCCACAATGGTTGTTGTAGGGTGGGTGGTGGCGGAAGAAAGAAGCCATCTCTAACACCTTGATCTCCAAGTCTCTGTTCAAAACCCTGAGCCACTGGTCCCTCTTTTTAGCGTTAGAAGCTTCATCTGGGAAGACTTTTTCTGTACATATCCATCAATGTGATAAGGCTGGCTGTCCCCATCTGACACTACAGAGTAAATGCCAACTATCCAGCTCTTTTGCTTTGTCTCTCTCGTTAATTTATCTTTGAATTTGTTGGCAGCCGCCAAACCCTCCCAGTCATAAGGGTTTCTACTTCTAGTCGTGTTCATAAATTGTTCTGTAGTCCTTGCTCTATTGCATAATCTAGTCAAACTACAACCTCCACTTGCCCATGTGTGCCTTTCTAGACCACCACCACAAGAACTCTCCCTCCCATGATCAGAGGTTTTATTGTGATCACTTCCTAGTGCAAGAGTCACTCCCAGATCCATAAGAACTAGCACTGTGTTTTCTTGCTTTCCATTGATTCACCCCATCCTG
The DNA here is from genome assembly GCF_964194155.1 of Cetorhinus maximus. Taxonomy (NCBI): domain Eukaryota; kingdom Metazoa; phylum Chordata; class Chondrichthyes; order Lamniformes; family Cetorhinidae; genus Cetorhinus; species Cetorhinus maximus. The sequence continues at coordinate 128,347,613 of NC_135889.1, forward strand.
CCAAACCACAGATCTTGCCTCTTGTCCATCATCTTGGAGATTTAGCCAACAGTCAAACACAAGTATGTGAGGTACAGAGTTCCTCATCACCTATTAATTGCTCAGATTTTGAGTTTGTAATCAATCCCAATTAACCAAGATGTATAGAGAACCACTGTATTGCCATCACACTATCACCTGCCCCGGATCTTTCCATCTTTGTGACCCTCCCTTTTATAGTATACTAAATCCCCAGGATTAAAGTTTTTATTGCATAGTTTTATGCAATGCCTTAGAGCTCTAAATTTCCCGAGACTTCGGCCTTGATGAATGCATGGAAAGCATCAAGTGTGCAGAAAAGATGGAACTAATTGTAGTCCCTTCTAGGGCAGAGAGACTATCTCACTGTACAGAAGATATTTTGGAATTCCTCCCACAGGCCAATTCATAAAGATCATAGCCCCAACCATTTGAAGTGAATTCTTTGCATGGACTGCCCGTACCTGGGCAGTTGTTAATTTGTCGTTCGGTTAACCGGCTAAGGTCTTATGGAGCAGGTCATCGATCAACGCATGGTTTATTTCACTGACTTTCAATTTCAGTGTTCATAACCACAATGTTCATATTCTTGCAATGTCCCTAAACTCGTCATTAGTGAATGATGGGAATACCACCACCTGTAAGTTCCTCTCCAATCCACACACCATCCTGACTTGGAAATATATCGCTCTGCCTTCACTGTCGCTGGGTCAAAATGCTGGAACTCCTCTTCCTAACAGCACTGTGGGTGTGTCTACCACACAGACGGCAGTGGCTCACCACCACCTTCAAGGGTATTTGGGGATGGGGGCAATAATTAATGGCCTAGCCAGCAACACCCACATCCCGTGAAAGAATGAATGAATTAAAAAAGGTTCCCCCCCCCAGCCCTCCCGCTACCCCACCCCACCCCCCCATTGTTAGTCCAAAACTTAGCTGCTGCTTCCAGTCTAATCCCTGTCCATTTTCCTATGACTTTATCTACAATCACCCTTTTGTCCTTACCATGTATTACTGGAAAAAGACTGAATGTGACTGCCATGTCTATAAAATGTAGAATAAAAATGCCTACCTTTTCCCCACACCTTTAAATCCATGGCCACTGCTTCGAAATCTCATGCCAGTGGAAGATTTACAGTGGGATGTGGCAGGGTCCTCTGACTACTTACATGTCACATCGGTCACTAATCTCTTTGAGCCTTGTATACTCATCATCCACCTTGCATCCCTCAGGATATTTAATCTGTGACAAGAATGGTGAGCAAATTGTCTCTGAGGTTTTTTTTCTTTTATTCTTATCACCTGATGGGATTAACACTTCTTTAACATTCTGATTAGAAATGTCAGGTTTTGTTAATGGGATGCAATAATGCTCTGATTAAGTACACAGCAGATCCACTGACTTTCCAAAAACGATTGCTTTATCATATTCTATGCCCAGTTTCATTTGTGCCTTTTTCATGGAAGGCCTGCACAGCAGCAAGGGGCACACATCGCTACTAATAAAGTGGCTTACTCCAGCTATTCTGCATGCAACTGCCACTCTTTTCAGTGACCTCAGTGTGTTATAATCCCTGACGCCTGAAACAGGTAAAACTATACTCCCTGACCTTATTTTGATCCTTGCTACTGAATGAATCTAAATAACATTTTGACCAATCTTCTACACACTGTCGAGGTATGACCACTGTCTAACGCAGCATAATTAAATGAATCCACAACTAATATACTCATTATGAGAAAGCTTTTTGTGACTAGTACAATTTCCTCAATGATCATTATCATGTTCAAATTCCCAATTCTGTGTCATGCATCACTTTGAAACCCCTGCTGTTCTGCTTTGAGCAGTTCATCGCATAATGATATTTTGAGTCACATCTGAAGTACCTGTTAACTGTTCCCCAGACATTCCATAAAATCATAAGACATAGGAGCAGAAGTGGGCCATTTGGCCCATTGAGTCTGCTCTGCCATTCGATGAGATCATGGCTGAGCTGAGAATCCTCTTTCCTGCCTTTTCCCCATACCCCTTGATTCCCTTCCTGGTTAAAAATCTGTCTATCTCAGCCTTGAATATACTTAACGACCCAGCCTCTACAGCCCTTGCGGTAGGTAATTCCACAGATTGACTACCCTCTGAGAGAAGAAATTCCTCCTCAACTCTATCTTAAATGGGCAATCCCTTTCTCAGATTATGCCCTCTGGCCGTAGACTCCCCCACAAGGGGAAACAACCTCTCAGCATCTACCCTGTCAAGCCACTTAAGAATCTTTTGTTTCAATAAGGTCACCTCTAATTCTTCTAAACTCTAATGAGTATAGGCCCAACCTACTCAACCTCTCCTCATAAGAAAATCCATCCATACTCGGGATCAGCCTAGTGAACCTTCTGTGGACTGCCTCCAATGCCAGCATATCTTTCCTTACTGCATTCTGTCTCTCCCTTGTTAACTTAAAGTCTAATTTTATCTCTAAACCTCTCAAGTCTCTGTGATGCAACTTAAAACCAGTTGGATGAGGTTGATATTCTGTAATTGAAGCAGGTTTGGTGGGTGAAACAGCGTTTCCCTATTTTCCTGTCATCAAAAACATCGAAATGCCCCACTAATTACGTAAATGTGCATCGTGTCAAACGGGCAGTCGTTCATTATCATTGTCCTGTTTGAGATAGCTGGCACTGTTGTAGAGTTGTAGTCAGAAATCAGGTTCCTAACACCTAATGATATTGTCAGCACAATGGCGAGCATTAGTCCAACCGAGCAGGCCAACGATATCAAAGTATTTAGTTTAGAGATTGTCATCAATCCCCAGTGCAGTTTTATCTTGGCCTGGGGTTCATTTGTCTATTATTGTTACTCCAATCCCGTCAGCTGTCAGATCTGCCAAAAATGCCTACATCCTCATTCCTTTTGTCTGTAACTCTTCTGTTGCATTGGCGTCTATGCCCTGTATCTGAAGAATCGCAGAATCTTAGAATTGTTTAGATGCAGGGGGAGGCCATTCAGCCCATCATGACTACACCAGCTCTCCAAGTGAGCAATTCACTTAGTGCGGTAGTGCAGACTTGCCCAACCTTTTCACTTTGGGGGCCACATTTCCATTTTCTTCTCACTCAAGGGGCCAATGAGGAAATTTCAGAAAGATGAAGTTTGGCACAACATTAAATGTGAATTTCAAAATAAATTTTAAATATGAAGAAAAGCAACTTGCTGAGCTAAAATAAAGCCATGTCAAAGCAATAAATTGATAATGCAAACAAGAGTAATTAATAAAGATCACCATTAAGAGTGTCAAAGGGTCAGAGTCTGATTGTCTGGCTCACTCCCAACCTCTTGATGTTCATCACTCACCCCCCCCCCCCCTTTCACCAGCGCGGCAGTGAGCCTATTGCCAGCAAACGCAGAGGAGGAATGGCCTGTGATTGGAGGAGCACTTTCAGAAGCACCCCCTGCGTTTATTGGCATTTTGAAAACTACCTCCAGGGTCCGTGGCCTGCTTGCTGTGCGTTGGACAAGCCTGACCTCGTGCCATTCTCCTGACTTCTCCCCATAACCTCCACATTCTTCCTTTTCAGATAACAGTCTAATTCCCTTTTGAATGCTTCAGTTGAATCTGCCTCTAACGCATTCCTCAGGCAATGTGTTCCAGGTACCTTAACCATTTGTTGTGTGAAAAATTTTTTCCTTATGTTGCTTTTGCTGCTTTTACCAATTACTTTAAAAGAAGCAAAGGTGAAATGTCGAACGGCTGCAATGATTGAATCCTCCATCCTTTGTGACACCTCAGAATGTCCCATTTGTGCTATCATGGCTGCTGGAAATGACTGCTTCCCCAAGAATCTTTTTTAAAGCAGCAGACATTTGATCTAACACGGTGTCTTCTGAGAACTGAACTCCAGTTAAGACCAGGAGTCTATTCGTACGTGACACTTTAGCACAATCTGGCAATTTGAATGAACACTAAACAAGGAATCTCTAAATTGAATTTCTGCAACCTTTTATGGTCTGTTAAAGTCCATGATATATTCCTCTATGGAATGACCATTCATCTTAAATCTATCAAAGTCTGACCATGCCTCATAGGCAGCCAGTAGATCATCTTGTAAATTTTATCTATGAAGCTGAATAGAAAATCCAAACCATCTTCAGTATCCAACTGATGGGCTCCCAGCTCACACAATACTTTCCTTCTGATTTTACTTTTGTTAGGAAGCAACAATGTCAAAACCATACCTTATTTTCTCTTGGGTAAGGAGGTAACTCGTGTCCGCTCATCCACTTCATTTTTTCCACTGGTCATAGAACATCAGTGGATATTCAAACCTTTACACTTTAGACTTTACACTTGTTTTCAGCCATTCTTCACAAAAGTAACTCAGGTTACAAAACTCTGTCTGGAAAAAAATGTTCTTAGTTTCCACCTTTAGGCAACTGTAATGTCTCAGGAGCAGATAGGTTTCAACAAGAAATATAAACTTTACTACAGAGAGCTTCTCAGGTGCTACATGCTCAATCAGGATTCTTGTCAGGAAGCCCCCCCTCCCCTCCCCCCACCGGGTTGCCCGCGCTTAGGGCTCATTGGTCGGGCCTTGCAGAATATCACATGACCCCTGATAGATAGCAGGAGGGGCTATACCCTCCGTTACTGCAGCAGAAATCCTCTGCTACTGTGTTAAATCATTCCAGGACCTGATGAAGCAGGAAACCAGATGCTAATCTTTTACCTAATACTATATTTATTTACTATTAGGTAAAAGACTAAATTTTAGAATGCAACATTACAAATGTCTGCCTAACCAACACCCAGAACCCCATCAGCTTGTCTTTATACTCTTTTGAGTATATCAATTAAACAAATGAACAAATTAATAATGTGACCGCTCATTAAAGGGGCACTATAACAAAAGACAAAACTTTAAAGAAAAGTAAATCAATTGAATTGTTGTTTCCAGGGTGGATGCTGCACTCCAGACCCTGCGGAGCCCACTGGTCGAGGAAGGCCTAAAGCGTACCAGTGGATATCACGTTCTCCCTCACTAGGGACACCTGAGTGTGAACGTAGAGGGGCAGACAGTTGGACCCACTGCCTGGACCGATTAATGGCCACCTTGGCAGGCCCAGGAGCAAGCTCCTGAGTAGGTCCTCTGCTCTGCCCATCCCCCTCACTCTGTCTTTATACTCTTAGAATTCAGTAAAATTAACTAAGAAATGAACAACAAATTCAACAAACAGCCCCTTAAAGGAGTACTATAACAAAAAGACAAAACTTTAAAGGAAAGTTCAATCAAATTAAAATGTTGTTTCCGGGGCTGATGATGCACTCCAGCTCCTGCGGTGCCCACCAGTCCTGGGAGCCCCAAGTGTACCGGTGGATACTGTGTGCTCCCCATCCAAAGACACCTGGGCGTGAACATAGCCACGGAGGAGGGGCAGACAGTTGGGTATAATGACCCCCTCCACACCCACTGCCTGGACCTGCTAATGGCCACCTTGGCCAGGAGCAGATTTATAAGTAGGTCCTCTGCCCTGCCTGCCCACCTCAGTCTGTCTTAATGTTCTTTACAAAATGGTATAAAAGTAAATAGGCTAATTATCTAATTGACAGCAACGTAAAAGGGCACTGTAACAAAAGATAAAACTTTAATGGAAACTTATTGAATTAAATTATAATGCGGCTTTGGGGGTGGTTGATGTACTGCAGCCATCATGGAAGGCCTCAGGCATACCGGGAGGACACTGGGTATTCCCTCTCCAGGGACACACCTGGGCACCAGGCTGTCTTCATAAGTGTTCAAGGTACTTAATCAATGCCCTCCACTTGTATATCCTTAACCTAGGTAATACAGCTCACATACCATTAACAAGGAAAACTGTATAAAAGTGGGAATAACCTAATTGAGAGGCATCTGTGTAAAACAGGGAATCAATGCATTAAGTCAAAATAACCAACTGATTGGAGCAGAATCTCACAATGACTCAGCTACTGTCTCCACTCAGATCTCAATATCAAGTCTTGTGCTTATTGAGTGAAGGACGTTAGTGTTAGGAAATGAAATGCTTTCCATTACAGATGTACAGTGTCTGAATAAAACACTCCCAGGACAGGTGCAGAACGGAGTTAGATACAAAGTGAAGCTCCCTCTACACTATCCACATCAAACACTCCCAGGACAGGTGCAGAACGGAGTTAGATACAGAGTAAAGCTCCCTCTACACTGTCCCCATCAAACACTCCCAGGACAGGTGCAGAACGGAGTTAGGTACAGAGTAAAGCTCCCTCTACACAGTCCCCATCAAACACTCCCAGGACAGGTACAGCATGGGGCTAGATACAGAGTAAAGCTCCCTCTATACTGTCCACACCAAACACTCCCAGGACAGGTGCAGAACGGTGTTAGATACAGAGTAAAGCTCCCTCTACACTGTCCCCATCAAACACTCCCAGGACAGGTACAGCATGGGGCTAGATACAGAGTAAAGCTCCCTCTATACTGTCCACACCAAACACTCCCAGGACAGGTGCAGAACGGTGTTAGATACAGAGTAAAGCTCCCTCTACACTGTCCCCATCAAACACTCCCGGGACAGGTACAGCACGGGGTTAGATACAGAGTAAAGCTCCCTCTACACTGTCCACATCAAACACTCCCAGGACAGGTACAGCACGGGGTTAGATAGAGTAAAGCTCTCTCTACACTGCCCCCATCAAACACTCACAGGACAGGTACAGCACAAGATTAGATACAGCTTTAAGTGAGGGGGCAGGAGAGTGTTGGAACGTTACTCATTGACCATATGTTGTGTGTTTCTAGTACTGAGCTTGCTGCTGTGGCCTTTGGTGGTTTACCATGAACTCATTCAGAAAATGTACACAGGGCTGGAGCCTGTGCTGATGAAACTGGATTACAGCATGAAGAGCGGCACCCAGCACCGACAGAGGGACAGGAAGAGTAAGTCACAGGCATTGGAACCAGCTGCTCCCAAGGGGAGAGACAGATGTTAGTAAAAGTTAGTGCACAGGCACACAAAGTAATCAAAAAGCTCCTGGAATATTGCCCTTTACCCCGGGGATTGGAATAAAAGGAGAGGAAATTGGATTAGTTATTGAAAGCTCTGGTTAGACCCTATCTGGAGTGAAGGATCTATTGGTCTTGGACGGGGTGCAGTGCAGATTTACCAGAATGATCCCGGGGCTAAAAGGATTAAATTATAAGGACACTGCATAAGACTAGGTTAGTATTCCTCAAGTATAGAAGATTAAGGAGTGATGAAATTGAAGTTCATAAAATGATTAAAGGAGTCTAGGGTAGACAAACTTTCCTCTGGTGAGGGGAATCCACTGTTCAATATTAAGGAGGTAGTAGCGGGGCATTTAGAAAATCGTAATACAATCAAGTAGAGTCATGTGGTTTTATGAAAGGGAAATTGTTTTTGACAAATTTATTAAAGTGATTTGAGGATGTAACAAATAGGGTGGATAAAGGAGTAGACGTGTAGTGTGTTTGGATTTCCAAAAGGCATTTGATAAGGTACCATGTAAAAAATTGCTACACAAGATAGAGCTCATGGTGTAGGGGGTGATAGATTAGCGTGGATAAAGGATTGACTAACAGGGAACCGAGTCAGGATGAATGAATCATTTTCAGGATGGCAATCTGTATCTAGTGGAGCACCTCAGGGATCAGTGCTGGGGTCTCAACTGTTTACAATCTATATCAATGGCTTGAATGAAGAGACTGAACGTATCATTAGCAAATCTGGCTACAATACAAAGATAGATAAAGAAAGTTGTGAGGAATCTGCAAAGGAATATAGATTAGTTAAGTGAGAGGGCAAAGATTTGGCATATAGAGTATAATGTGGCAAAATTAGGTTGGCAGGAAGAATGGAAAAGTAGAATATTATGTAACTGGGGAGAGACTGCGGAAGCTGCATGACAGGGGGATCTGGCTGTCCTCATACATGAATCACAAAGATAGTATGCATGTGCAGCAAGTAATTAGGAAAGCAAATGGAATGGTTGGCCTTTATTGCAAGGGTGATAGAGTTGAAATAAGAGCTATCGTGCTACCAATGTACAGGGTATTGGTAAGACCACACCTAGAGTACTATGTACAGTTTTGGTCTCGCTTAAGGAGGGATGTACTTACATTGGAGGCAGTTCAGAGAAGGTTCTTTACCCCAGGGAACAGTTGAGGCTAAAATATTGAATATATCCAAGACTGCATTAGACAGACTTTTGATCTACAAAGGAATGAAGGGTTATGGGGGCGGGGAAGGCAGGAAAATGGAGCTGAGGCTGCAGTTAGATCAGCCATGATCTTATTGAATGGCAGATCAGGCTCAAGGGGCCGAATGGCCTACTGCTATGTTTTATGAGTCCAGAACAAGGGGACATAACCTTAAAAGTTAGAGCTAGACGTTTAGGGTTAATGTCAGGAAGCACTTCTTCACATAAAGGGGAGGAAAAAACTGGAGCTCTCCCCTAAAATGTTTTTGAGGTTGGGGGGGGTCAATTGAAAATTGAAAGTTATGAATATTTGTTGGGTAAGGGTAATGAGGGATATGGAACAATGACAGGATCTTATTGAATGTTGGAGCAGGCTGGAAGGGCTGCATGGTTGTTTCCTACTCCAAATTATTGGTTTATGCTGAGGTGCTTGTGTCAGGATGAGAGTGATGCTGCCCTGAGCTGTCTGAGGCAACTGCTGTCACTCTACGTACTGGTCATAGCTGCAAATCCTTGCAGCTGTACTACCGAGGGTGAAGAGTGCTGAAAATGCACCCTCTACTGGAGCATCCAATCCAACGCAGGACTTCTTGTTGAATTCCTTTAAGTGTTTAGAATAATTGAAATGTAATGCTCTGGACCCCCTCCCCTGCTCCTGCTCAGAGTCCAAAAGTAGAGGAACACATATCTAGGGGGATGTGGGGCTGGTGGGGAACGTGCAAGACTTGGAGAGGAAAGGGAGGTTGGTGATGAGACAGGAGTTTGTAAGGATGGTGAGGTCAAGGGTTGGTTTTTGAGGAGAGAGCTGATGACAGCAGATTTAAAGGTGAGAGGGAAGCAGCTGGCGAGAGAGAACAGCTTACAATATTGGCTAACATAGGGGTCAGGATGGGCAGTTGGGTGATCAGTTTCGCAGGAATAGGATCAAGGAAACAGGAAGTGGGTCTTGTGGACAAGATGAGCTCGGGTGAGGGTGGGCATGAGGGGTGATGGGAGAGAAACTAGAGAAAATTTAAGACTAGGGCGGAGAGGATCTTTAGAGGAAGTTTGGCCAGATGGGCTAATGGAAGGAAGGGCCATGACAGAGGCAGCTGATTGGATGGTCTTGATCTTGGTGACAGAGAAATCCATGAGCTCCTCACACTTGTTGCTGGAGGTGAGGGTGGAGGGGACAGGGAAGAGGGATTTAAAAAGATGGTTTGCAATAGAGAAAAAAAGCAGGGGGTTATCTTTGCGTTCCAGGATGATCCTGGTATAGTGAGCAAATTTAGCACACAAGAGTAGTCGTGTTTTAAGTTGTCCAGCCACATCTGATGGTGGATGGCTAAACCAGTTGTCCACCTTTCAAGTCTGCATCTGTTGGACCTAAGGTAGCAGATATGGGGGCTGTACCTGGGGGAATGGCCAAGATGTGAGAACAATGGTTTTATTGGAAACAAGGGCATCAAAAGTGGAGGTGAGGGTGTGCTTGAGTAAATCAGTAGCTGCAGAAATGTTATGGCAAACGGAGGGGCAAAGGCTGGAGAATTAGGAATTTGAAAGTGCAGTTAAGTGATTTGGGGAATAGGTTTTTCCAGGGATGGATACAGAAAGAGGTAGGACTGGTTTGTGAGGGGGGATGGGGGTGGGGGTGGATGGCGAATGATGTGTGGAAGTGATCAGAGATGGCCTTATGTTTGATATAATGGGACCAGCAAGGTCAAGGGAGTTTAAACCTAGTTTATGCAATCTCTCTCAATCTAATCATTGGAGCTCTGGTGACATTCTGGGGAATCTGGGATCCACTCCTTCCTAGGTCAATATATCTTTTCTGAGGACTTTGAATAGTTGTAGCAAAACCTCCTTTCTTATATATCCTAGCTCTCTAGTTGAACAGGCTAACATTCCATTGGTCATTTTGATTCTTTTTGTACCTATTACACTTTACTGATCTATATACATAGACCCATAACGCTCTTTAGACCGCCAGTGTTCCTAGCTTTATATAATAAATATTAATTTACTAATACTCGATTTTCTATTTTTGGTCTAAAATGGATGAAATCGTACTTCCCTGCACTGAAATCCATCAGCCACAGATTTGCCCACTCATATTCTATCAATGACTTTGTACTTTGAAGCTCCCATCTATACCTTGCGTATAAGGCGTTGGTGAGGCCACATCTGGAGTACTGTGCAGTTTTGGTCTCCTTACCTAGACTGATTCCTGGCATGAGAGGATTGTCCAACGAGGAAAGATTGAATAGACCAGGTCTATATTCCCTGGAGTTAAGAACAACAAGAAGTGATCAAATTGAAATATATTAAATTATTAAGGAGCTTAGCAGGGTAAAGGTTGAGAAAATGCATCCTCTGCATGGGGAATCTAGAATCCAGGGTCACAGTCTGGGAATAAGGCATTTAAGATAGAGATGAGAAAGTTCTTCACTCAAGAGGGTTGTGAATCTTTAGAATTTTCTACCCCACAGAGCCATGGATGCTCAGTTTGAGTATATTCAAGAGAGGTCAATACATTTTTGGGTACAAAAGGAATTAAGTTACATAACATAAATGGGGGCAGCAGTAGGCCATTTGGCCTCTCAAGCCTGCTCTGCCGTTCAATAAGATCATGGCTAGTCAGTGGCCTTAACTCCATTTTCCTGTCTGTCACCTATAGCCCTTGACTTCCTTGAGGATCAAAAATCTGTCTAACTCACTGCTAAATATATTAAATGACCCAGCCTCCACTGCTACCTGGGGAAGAGAATTCCAAATAATTCCCTCTGAGAGAAGAAATTTCTCCTCATCACCACTTAAATAGGAAACCTTATTCCGAAACTGTGTCCCCTTGTTCTGGATTCCCTAACGAGGGGAAACACCCTCTCAGCATCTAATCTGTCATGCCCTCGCAGAATCTTATGATTCAATAAGATCACCTCTCATCCTTCTTAACTCCAATGAATATAGGCCTGACCTGCTCAACCTTTTCTCCATGGGGCAACCCCTTCATCCCAGAATCGGCCTAGTGAACCTTCTTTCAACAGCCTTCAATGCTTAAATAAGGAGGCCAAATCTGTACACAGTACTCCAGGTGTGGTCTCACCAATGTCCTGTACAGTTGTAGGAAGACTTCTCTATTCTTATACTCCACCCCCAAGCAATAAAGGCAAACATTCCATTTACCTTCCTAATTACTTGCTGTGCCTGCATGCTAACTTATTGTGATTCATGTACAAAGATGCTCAGATCCCTCTGAACTGCAGTATTCTGCAGTTGTTCTCTATTTAAATAATATTCTGCGTGTCCACTTTGCTGGAAAGAATGGAAAATCTCACACTTTCCCACATTATACTCTATCTGCCAATTTTTTGCCCACTCACCTAACCTATCTATATCCCTTTGCAGACTCTTTGTATCCTCCTCACAGCTTGCTTTCCTGCCTTTGTATCATCAGCAAATTTGGCCACAATGCAGTCTGTCCCTTTATCCAAATCATTAATATAGATCGTAAATAGTTGAGGTCCCCGCACTGATCCCTGTGACACTCCACTAGTTACAGTTTGTCAACCTGAAATTGACCCATTCATCCTGACTCCTCCCATCAACCAATCCTCTATCCATGCTAATATATCACCCCCAACACTCACCTTGTGCAGTAACCTTTAATGTGGCATATTGAATACCTTTTGGAATCCAAATACACTACATCTACTGATTCCCCTTTATTCACCCTGCTTGTTACACCTTCAGAGAACTTTAATAAGTTTGCCAAGATGATTTCCTTTTCACAAACCTTATTGATTCTACCTGATTGTATTATGATTTTCTAAGTGTCCTGCTACTACCTCCTTAATAATGGATTCCAGCATTTTCTCAATTATAGATGTTAGGCTAACTGGCCTATAGTTTCCTGCTCTGTCTCCCTCCTTTCTTGAAAAGAAACTGGATAAGAAAGGAATCCTGCAGGAACTGCAAAACTCCAGTCCCTCTACACTTTTCGTTACCTCTTTCTACCAGTTTATTTGGAGGTAGTTATATCCCATGATATTCTAAGTCCTTTATTCATTTCACATTTGCTTACGTATTTCTTCCAACACCACCTTTCCACTCTTTGGCCTGTATCTGCCCCTATTAGAATGACCCATTCTCTCTTTTATTTCAGTCTGTATGGTTTCTGTTTCTAGGAGATTGCTTGTTTCTGTTTTTCAGAGAAAGCAATGGTGAAATCGGAAAGCTGTGATGAACCAACGGCAGAAACTGAGAGTGAAAGCGAGGCTGAACTTTCCTGCTTTAATTCCAAGGTATTGGAGTCACCACACCTGACCTGACCATTTCCTTAACTTGCCTCTTAAAAAGGTCTGATGAACGTTCCCAACTTCTCGGAGTCACGCTCTGTGCCAGGTCCATGCCCATGTCGCATAAAATTTGCAAAAATTCCAGTCTCCATATGATGAAAAAGATTTGGAGGCACTGGAGAATGTGCAACTGAATGATACCAGAACTGAGAAGTTATACCCATCAGGAAAAATTGAACTGGCTTGGGACTGTTTTCTCCTGAAAAAGGAAAGCTGAGGGGGTGGCTTGATAGAGGTCTTTAAGATTGTAAAAGGCTGTGATAAAGTAGGGAAGATGTTTCTGCTTGTTGGGGAGACCAAAAGAATGTGGTGGAACATAAATATAATAGCCAGTAAATCAAATAGGGAATTGAGGAGAATCTTCTTTACCTAACAGAGTGTTGAGATTTTGGAGCTTGCTGTCAAAGGGAGTGATCGAAGTGTGTAGATGTATTTAAGGAGAAGCTAGACAACTACACAAGGGAGAAAGGAATGCAAGGATATTTTCATGGTGTTAGATAAAGAGGGATGGGAGGAGGCTCAGGTGGAACATAAACACTGATATGGATCTTTTTGGCCAAGTGATCTGTTTCTGTGCTGACACATTTCACTAGAACGCAAATGGAACAGCTTTGAAGGTTTAAAACTGAGTGTGCCAGATAAATAACATTTCCAACAGGGTCCAGCTGCGCAAATATGATTTCAAATGTCGGTAGTGGGGAAAATTCTAGAGTCCATTATAAAAGATTTAATAGCTGAGAACTTGGAAAACAGTGGCAGAATCGGACAGAGTCAGCATGGATTTATGAAGGGGAAATCATGCTTGACAAATCTACTGGAATTTTTCGAGGATGTAACTAGTAGAGTTGACGAGGGGGAGCCAGTGGATGTGGTTTATTTGGACTTTCAGAAGGCTTTCGACAAAGTCCCACATAACAGATTAGCGTGTAAAATTAAAACGCATGGGATTGGGGGTAGTGTATTGAGATGGATAGAAAACTGGTTGGCAGACAGGAAACAAAGAGTAGGAATAAACGGCTTTTTTTTCCAAATGGCAGGCAGTGACTAGTGGGATACCGCAGGGATCGGTGCTGGGACCCCAGTTATTCACAATATATATTAATGATTTAGATGAGGGAACTAAATGTAATATCTCCAAATTTGCAAATGTGGATGGGTGGGAGGGTGAGCTGTGAGGAGGATGCAGAGATGTTTCAGTGTGATTTGGACAAGCTGAGTGAGTGGGCAAATGCATGGCAGATGCAGTATAATGTGGATAAATGTGAGGTTATCCATTTTGGTAGCAAAAACAGGAAGGCAGATTATTATCTGAATGGCTATAAATTGAGAGAGGGGAATGAGCAATGAGACTTGGGTGTCCTCGTACACCAGTCGCTGAAGGTAAGCATGCAGGTGCAGCAGGCGGTAAAGAAGGCAAATGGTATGTTGGCCTTCATAGCTAGAGGATTCGAGTACAGGAGCAGAGATGTCTTGCTGCAATTATACAGGGCCTTGGTGAGACCACACCTGGAATATTGTGTGCAGTTTTGGTCTCCTTATCTGAGGAAGGATGTTCTTGCTATAGAGGGAGTGCAGCGAAGGTTTATCCGACTGATTCCTGGGATGGTGGGACTGACATATGAGGAGAGATTGAGTCGGTTAGGATTATATTCGCTGGAGTTCTGAAGAATGAGGGGGGATCTCATAGAAACCTATAAAATTCTAACAGGACTAGACAGGGTAGATGCAGAAAGGATGTTCCCGATAGTGGGGGAGTCCAGAACCAGGAGTCACAGTCTGAGGATATGGGATGGACCGTTTAGGACTGAGATGAATAGAAATTTCTTCACCTAGAGAGTGGTGAGCCTGTGGAATTCACTACCACAGAAAGTAGTTGAGGCCAAAACATTAAGATAAAAGCAAAAAACTGCGGATGCTGGAAATCCAAAACAAAAACAAAAATACCTGGAAAAACTCAGCAGGTTTGGCAGCATCTGCGGAGAGGAGCACAGTTAACGTTTCGAGTCCGAATAACCCTTCAACAGAACTAAGTAAAAATAGAAAAGAGGTGAAATATAAGAATATAAGCTGGTTTAAGGGTGACGGGGGGGTGGGGGGGGGGGGTGCGGGGGGGGTGGTGAGGGTGGTTAGAGCTCCACCTCCAGCACACCTGGTCCACTTCTCCATCACCCCCTATGCCTCAACCCCTTCCCACGGCACCTTCCCATGCAACCGCAGAAGGTGCAACACCTGCCCCTTCACTTCCTCTCTCCTCACCGTCCAAAGGTCCAAACACTCCTTTCAAGTGAAGCAGCATTTCCCTTGCACTTCCCTCAATTTAGTCTACTGCATTTGTTGCTCCCGATGCGGTTTCCTCTACATTGGAGAGACCAAACGCAGACTGGGTGACCGCTTTGCAGAACACCTGCGGTCTGTCCGCAAGCATGACCCAGACCTCCCTGTCGCTTGCCATTTCAACACTCCACCCTGCTCTCATGCCCACATGTCCGTCCTTGGCCTGCTGCATTGTTCCAGTGAAGCTCAACGCAAACTGGAGGAACAGCACCTCATCTTCCGACTAGGCACTTTACAGCCTTCCGGACTGAATATTGAGTTCAACAATTTTAGATCATGAACTCTCTGCTCCATCCCCACCCCGTTTCCGATCCCCCCCCCCCCACCCCTTTTTTTTTCAATAATTTATATAGATTTTTCTTTTCCCACCTATTTCCAT
The DNA here is from genome assembly GCF_964194155.1 of Cetorhinus maximus. NCBI lineage: Eukaryota > Metazoa > Chordata > Chondrichthyes > Lamniformes > Cetorhinidae > Cetorhinus > Cetorhinus maximus. The sequence goes on from NC_135889.1 coordinate 128,362,906, forward strand.
TATTTTTAAATGTATTTCCATCCATTGTTTTATCTCTACCTTTTAGCCTTTTTCAATTCCTCACCCCACCCCCACTAGGGCTATCTGTACCTTGCTCATCCTGCTTTCTACCCTTTATTAGCACATTCCTCAGATAATATCACCACCTTCAACACCTCTTTGCCTTTTTGTCTGTGACATCTTTTGGTTATCTCCACCTATCACTGGCCCTCTATCCAGCTCTCCCCCCACCCTTAAACCAGCTTATATTTCACCTATTTTCTATTTTTACTTAGTTCTGTTGAAGGGTCATTCGGACTCGTAACGTTAACTGTGCTCCTCTCCGCAGATGCTGCCAAACCTGCTGAGTTTTTCCAGGTATTTTTGTTTTTGTTGAGGCCAAAACATTGTCTGTTTTCAAGAAGGAGTTAGATATAGTTCTTGGGGCAAAAGGGATCAAACGATATGGGGAGAAAGCGGGAGCAGGCTATTGAGTTGGATGATCAGCCATGATCATTTTGAATGGCGGAGCAGGCTCGAAGGGCCAAATGGCCTATTCCTGCTCCTATTTTTCTATGTTTCTATGTGTCTATAAAGAAGTGCAATGAATTCAACAAATCTGCAGATTGTTGTGGTTGGGATTCAAATCCTTATTACCTGCTGTACCTGCATACTAGCTTTCCGCGATTCATGCACGAGGACACCCAGGTCCCTCTGCACTGAAGCATTCTGAAGTTTCTCTCCGTTTAAATAATAAGTCGCCTTTTTATTCTTCCAACCAAAATGGATAACCTCACACTTATCCATGTTAAACTCCATCTGCCAAATTTTGGCCCATTCACCTAACCTGTCCATATGCATTTGTAAATTTCTTATTTCTTCATTGCAAATTACTTTCCCACCTATTTTGGTGTCATCTGCAAATTTAGCTATAGTACCTTCTATCCCTGAATCCAGGTCATTAATATAGATTGTAAATAGTTGGGGCCCAAGGACCGAACTTTGTGGCACCCCACTAGTTACAGCTTGCCATCCAGAAAAAGACCCATTTATCGACTCTCTGCTTTCTGTTAGTTAGCCAATCCCCCATCCAAGCTAATATATTACCCCTAACTCTGTGTGATCTTATCTTGTGTATTAATCTTTTGTGCAGCACCTTATCAAAGGCCTTCTGGAAGTCCAGATATACTACATCTACAGGATCCCCATTATCCACTTTGCTTGTCACATCTTCAAAGGACTCTAGCAAATTAGTCAAACACGATTTACTCTTCATAAAACCATGCTGGCTCTGCTGGATTGCATTTTGACTTTCCAAATGCTCCATTACTACTTCCTTAATAATGGATTCCAACAATTTCCCAATGGCAGACGTTAAACTAACTGGTCTATAGTTTCCTACTTTCTGCCTCCCCCTTTTTTGAATAAGAGCGTTATATTAGCATTTTTCCAATCCACTGGAACCTTTCCAGAATCCAAGGAATTTTGGAACATTATAGCCACTATCTCCGCTGCCACTTCCTTTAAGACCCTGGGATGTAGGTCATCAGGTCCTGGGGACTTGTCACCCTTTAATCCCAATAGTTTGCTCAGTACTTTTTCTCTGGTGATGGTGATTGTTCTAAATTCCTCCTTCTCTATACCCTCTGCACTACGTACTAGTGTCCTCCACTGTGAAAACTGAGGCAAAATATTGGACAAGGACTAGGTAGATGGCTACACCACCACCCGGAAGTTCCCCTCCAAGTCACTCGCCATCCTGACTTGGAAATATATTACCGTTCCTTCACTGTCGCTGGGTCAAAATCCTGGAACTCCCTCCCTAAAAGCACTTGGACTGCAGTGGTTCCAAGAAGGCAACTCGCCACCAGGATGGGAAATAAATGCTGGCCAAGCCATCAACGCCCACATCCCATGAAAGAATAAAATAACAGATACAGGAAATCACCCACACTGACTCCCGGCACTCTGGGTGGAGGACTTCAATGTCCATCACCAAGAGTGGCTCGGTAGCACCATTACTGACTGAGCTGGCCGAGCCCTAGAGGACATAGCCACTAGACTGGGTCTGCGGCAGGTGGTGAGGGAATAAACAAGAGGGTAAGAGGTTGACCTCACCAACCTGTCTGACACAGATGCATCTGTCCACGACAGTATCTGTGCGGTGGTCACTCCTACCGTCTTTGTGGAGACAATGTCACACCTTCAATTTGAGGATACCCTCCATCGTGTTGTGTAGCACTACAAATCCGTGCTAAATGGGATAGATTTTGAACAGATCTAGCAACTCAAGACTGGGCTGGAGGGTCTGAGCTATGAGGAAAGATTGGATAGGCTGGGGTTGTTTTCCTTGGAGCAGCTAAGGTTGAGAGGAGACCTGGTGGGGGGGTATAAGATTATGAGGGGCATAGACAGGTTGGTTAGGAAGGCACTTTTTCCATTAGTAGAGGGGTCAATAACCAGGGGGCATAGATTTAAGGTAAGAGGTAAAAGGCTAAGAGGGGAGTTGAGGAGTAATTTCTCCACCCAGAGGGTGGTGGGAGTCTGGAACTCACTGCCTGAAAGGGCGGTTGAGTCAGAAGCTTTCATAACATTTAAGAAGCATTTAGATATTTACTTGCATTGTCATAGCCTCCAGGGCTATGCACCAAGTGCTGGAAAATGGAATGAGAGTAGTCAGATCTCTGTTGACCGGCGCGGACACGACGGGCCAAATTGCCTCCTTCTGTGCTGTAAATGTCTATGAGTAGGCCATTTGGCCCCTCGAGCCTGCTCCTCCATTCAGATAGATCCTGGCTGAACTGCCTCAATGGTATTTTCCTTTAACATCTAAAAATTAGTCAATTTCTGTCTTGAACATACTCAGTGGCTGAGCCTCCACAGCCCTCTGAGGTAGAGAATTCCAAGTATTTACCACCCTCTGAAGAAATTCCTCCTCGTCTCAGCCCTAAATAGCCCCACAGCCAGGGGAACCATCCTTCCTGCATCTACCTTGTTAAGCCCTTAAGAAGTTTGTACGTTTGAATGAGATCACCCCTCATTCGCCTAAACTCTAAAGAATGCAGGCCCAGTCTGCTCAATCTGTCCACATCGGACAATCCTGCCATCCCAAGAATCAGTCTGGTGAACCTTCACTATACTCCATCAATGGCAAGTATATCCTTCCTTAGGTAAGGGGACCAAAACTATACACATTACTCCAGGTGCAATCTCGCTAAGGCTCAATACTGTTACGGCGGGGTGGGAGGAGTACGCAATTTACCTTGCCCCACTATGTCACAGATGGTACCATTAGTGTAAATGTTTAATTCACTTACCAAAACGGCCAATTATTTACCCTCACTACTGTTCGATCCAGAATTAAAGAGACTTTAACCAGGCTTCTTTCAATAAACTCAGAATGATTGATTTCTTCTAAAACAGAACTTCTTTTTGAAAACAAGTTGCAAGAACTGGTTAATACACAATTTGTAACCTGCAAGTGTAACTATCTATCCTTTTTAAAACTCCCCAGCACACACATGCACACACGCAAACAAAGGACAAACAAATAGGGTCTCTGCAGAGATGGGCAGTTAAAGAAAATAACTTTATAAAAAAGATAAAGTTCGCAGGATTTTGACGCTGTCAATCTGCTACTCCCTCATGCGAGGGCAGGTCACAAGTCCCATTAGATGTCTGGAGGTTCTCACCAATGGGGCTTCAGCATAGAGAAAAATAGAGCCGGATCAGTTCTTCTTGTCTCAGCCTCCGGGTTTCCAAATAAAGACATGTTCCCCTGAGATTAGGATTTTTAGCTGGATACTGATAACCACACTGCATTTCAAGCAAGGCAAGGACAGCGTGAGCTGGGCAGCTTTTCCCCTTCTCAGTTCATTGCCAACTGAGTTCAAACCATAAAGCTCCTCTGCCTTTGCCTTTAAAAGTTTTTTTTCACATCAACTTAAGCGATTGCAGTTCAAATAAACAAATAGCTCTCCTCCACAATTGCTATGCTGGTCATTTAGCTGATGTCATGTGATTTCTTGGAAAAGGTATGCTTGCTCCAGTCCAAGATGAGCTTATGACCTTTCTTTTAAAAAAGACAATCCAGGTCAGCTCCCAAATGTCCAAATAATGCAATGTCCTTCCAAATTTTAAAAGAAAAATATAGTTCTTGTACATATGGTTCTAATACAATTGCAGCAAGACCTCTTTATTCCTGTACTCAAATCCTCTTGCGATAAAGACCAACATACCATTTGCCTTCCTAATTGTTTGCTGCACCTGTGTGTTAGCTTTCAGTGACTCATGAACAAGAACACCCAGGTTCCTTTGGGCATCAACACCTCCCAATCTCTCACCGTTTAAGAAATACTTTCCATTTCTGTTTTTCCAATCAAAGTGGATTACGTGATATTTTTCCACATTATGTTCCATCTGCCATGTTCTTGCCTTCTCATTAATTCCCTTGAAGCCTCTTTGCATCCTCCTCACAACTCATATTTCTACCTAGTTTTGTGTCATCAACAAACTTGGAAATACTACATTTGGTTCCTTCATCCAACTCGGTGATATATATTGTGAATAGCTGGGGCCCAAGCACAGATCCTTGCACTACCCCACTAGTCACTGCCTGCCAGCCTAAGAATGACACGTTTATTCCTGCTCTCTGTTTTCTGTCCATGATGGAAGGGATCGTCAACAGTGCTATCAAGCAGCACTTGCTTAGCAATAACCTGCTCACTGAAGCTCAGTTTGGGTTCTGCCAGGGTCACTCAGTTCTTGACCTCATTACAGCCTTGGTTCAAACATGGACAAAAGAGCTGAACCCTCAAGGTGAGGTGAGAGTGACTGTCCTTGATATCAAGGGCGCATTTGACCGAGTGTAGCATCAAGGAGCCCTACCAAAACGAGTCAATGGGCACCAGGGAATATTCTCCCCTGGTTGGAGTCATACCTAGCACAAAGGAAGATGGCTGTGGTTGTTGGAGGTCAGTCATCTCAGCTCCAGGACATTACTGAAGGAGTTCCTCAGGGTAGTGTCCTAGGCCCAACCATCTTCAGCTGCTTCATCAATGACCTTCCTTCCATCATAAGGTCAGAAGTGGGGATGTTCACTGATGATTGCACAATGTTCAACACCATTCGCGACTCCTCATATACTGAAGCAGTCCATGTCCAAATACAGCAAGATCTGGACAACTTCCAGGTTTGGGCTGACAAGTGGCAAGTAACATTCATGCCACACAAGTACTAGACAATGACTATTTCCAACAAGAGAGAATCTAACCATCGCCCCTTGACATTCAATGGCATTACCATCACTAAATTCCCCACTAACAACATCCTGGGGGTTACCATTGACCAGAAATTGAACTGGACTAGCCATATAAGTACTGTGGCTACAAGAGCAGGTCAGAGGCTAGGAACCTGCAGCGAGTAACTCACCTCCTGACTCCCCAAAACCTACCCACCATCTACAAGGCACAAGTCAGGAGTGTGATGAAATACTCCCCACTTGCCTGGATGAGTGCAGCTCCCACACTCAAGAAGCTTAATACCTTCCAGGACAAAGCAGCCCTGCTTGATTGGCACCACATCCACAAACATTCACTCCCTCCACCACTGACGCACAGTAGCAGTGTGTACCATCTACAAGATGCACTGCAGGAATTCACCAAAGCAGTGTGTACCATCTAAAAGATGCACTGCAGGAATTCACCAAGGCTTCTTTGACAGCACCTTCCAAACCCTCGACTACTACCATCTAGAAGGACAAGGGCAGCAGATAGATGGGAACACCACCACCTGGAAGTTCCCCTCCAAGTCACTCCTGACTTGGAAATATATCACCATTCCTTCACTGTTGCTGGGTCAAAATCCTGGAACTCCCTCCCTAACAGCACTGTGGGTGTACCTACACCACATGGACTGCAGCGGTTCAAGCATGCAGCTCATCACCACCTTCTCTAGGGCAACTAGGGATGGGCAATAAATGCTGGCCTAGCCAGTGAAGCCCACATCCCGTGAATGAATTTTTAAAAATGTAATATACCTGGATTTCCAAAAGGCATTCAATAAGATGTTACACAAAAGCTAACAGGCAAGATAAGGGCCCATGGAGTTGGAGGTAACATATAATCATGGATAAAGGATCAGTTAACAAATAGGAAGCAGGGTGGGCATAAACTGGGATTTTTCAAGTTGGCTGGCAGTGAATAGTGGAGCAAGGATCAGTGCTGGGGCCTCAGCTATTTACAATCTATACTATCTTAGATAAAGAGACAGAGATTAATGTATCTAAGTTTGCTGATGACACCAAGCTAGGTGAAAAGGTAAGTCGCAAAGAGATATAGACAGGTTAAGTGAGTGAGCAACAAGATGTGAGATGGAGAATAATGTAGGGAAGTGTGAAGTTATTCACTCTGGTTTTTTTCAGAATAAGCAGTGGCGTATTTTCCCAACCCCTCGGTTTTTGTGTGATCCAATTTTACTAATAATCCCATAGCAAACTCAAGTTTGGATTAATTGAGACGCTTAATTTATTTTTACACATTCAAAACCCACGAAAAGGAGTGTTCACTACTTCCTACTCCACGTTCACACAGTGAAGTGAGGGTAGAAGTAAGGAGGTGTACAGTACGAGGACCACAGAAAAACTGAATATTGTTTCACGTGAGTTCCAGAGTCCCAAAGTCAGAGCCCCGTTACAAAGTCTTTACGTGGACGTTCGATGGTCGGCTGGTTGGAGACCTGTGTTGTAAGATTCACTTTTTCAGATGGCGTTGATGTTGCAAGATGAAGTAGGCACGCAGAGATGGAGTCAGTTGTGTAGACGATGTTACAAAATCTTCCAGTAGAGTCAGGTTAGATGGGCTGGTTGCCCAACCAGGACAGAGCTTCCTTCTATGTGGCCTGCCAGTTGGATGTTAAACAGCAGACAAGCTGCACAACTCAGAAAGGTAATAGTAAATTGATCAAAAGGACAGAGTCTTGGGTCATGTGCCCTTCCTTCAACACACTGACTTCAACATAGCATGTCTGGAATTTGGCTTTCAGGACTGATAATGTCTCAGCCATTATGGGTTGAAAGGGGTGCCATCCGTGTTGAGGGTCTGATGTTTGGGAAGCCATTGTCTCAACAGACCCATGGACTCCAGTAACAAGGTTGGCTTTATCAAATGTAATGGCATTCCTGTAGCTCCTTCTGAAATTGGTCTGTACAGTCCCCGGTGACCTGTTAGAAGCTCCTTAGGCATAATGAGATGTGACATTCCGAAACCAAAAAGAGAATTATTTTCAGCTGGGGATCATTTCCAGATAGAAGGCCAACCATCTTAATTGTCTTTTTTCAACAGGAAAGTCCAGTTTAAAAATAAGAAATAGTAATAAGGATAGGGGCCCAGGGCTGTAGGGTTCAGGGGTCAGAGGTATGTGGATCAGGGAGGTCAGGGGGTGAGAATGTCAGTCGCAATGTCAGTCAGTGGAGGGTTTGGAGTTGGAGAGGCGCGGTTGGGGTTATAGACGGTGGGGAGAGGGTGGGGGTGAAGGGTGCGTGGGTGGGGGTGAGGTCGGGCAGGTGGGGTCAGAAGTGTGGTTTTCTCAGAGGTTGATGTCAGTGAGAGTGAGGATGAGACGGGGAGGGGTGAGGTACTCCACTGCCTGTGTGTTGCATGACTGAGCTACTCAATCTGAGAGTTTCTCCATATCGGCAGGTAGATGTCAGGACAACTGCTCTGGCTTTTGCAATCACCGATTCGGAACTATCGGATGAAGAGGCTTCCATTCTGGAAAGTGGTGGATTCACAATGTCCCGAGGGACAACCCCACAACTCTCAGATGTTTCAGAAGGTAAGACAAGTGTTCTGTAATGTGCTTGTATATTTGTAGAATCCCTCAGCACAGAAGGAACCAGTCAACCCATTGTACATGTGCCAGTTTTCTGAAAAAACTATCCAATTAATCCCATTCCCTTGCTCTTTCCCCATCATGTTGTAAATATCCCCCCTTGAAGTATTTATCCAGTTCCCTTTGGAATGTTACAATTGAATCTGTTTCCACTGCCTTTTCAGACATTTCCCATTTCCTTCGAGCATCTTAAAAAGGAAACATTAGCAGGTGTTTGGAGAATGAGCAGAGGGAGTGGGACTCATTGGATAGTTCTTTCAAAGAGCTAGCAGAGGCATGATGGGCTGAATAACCTCCTCCTATGCAGTAAGATTGTGACTGCCTTCCTGTGATTTCAGATCTGGACCAGCAGAGCATGCACAGTGAGCCAGAGGAAGCTTTTGCTAAAGACCTGCCGGAGTTTCCCTCGGTGGAGGACCTGGCTGGTGATGGGAGTCCCTCGCATGTTTTGCCTGGACTGCCTCCGGAGCCCAGTATCAGCAGTCTGGACTCTCAATTCTTCATTCAGACCCTGAGCTCCCCTTTGCACTTTGTAAACACACATTTCAATGGGAATGAGGCAACAATGAACATATCAAAGACTGGCCCGGCGTCCGCTCTAAGCTTGAATTTAGAGGCTTTCAGTGAGGAGATTGTAAACTCAACAATCACCACAGTGGTTCAGAACACACTATCTGCCCTGCTTTCTAACTCAATGACAGGGAGCCACTCCGAGAGCTCGGAATTCCTTCCCACAGAATCACAGCAGAACCTTTCCAGGGCAGGATTGATGGAATTGGAACTGAAAGGGGCAGAATCTCATGAGGAGGTGGATGACTTTGAGCTGCTGGACCAGGGAGAGCTGGATCAGATGGACAAGGAGCTTGGTCTGAATGAGCAGCTCAGACAGGCGGACAGAGGACAGAGTACATTGCAGGTTACAGAAGCCGAGCTGCTGAGGGAGAGCTAGTGTCAGCAGCTAGCCTGTATACTGGGTTAGTTAGAAACTCCTGCTGTGCCCCTCATTGTGTGGCATTGAGCCCCCCTCTGAACCCATGCCTGGTCCCTTGGTGTGTGTGGCACTGCCATTCCCAAACCCTGTTTCCCTAGTCCCGTATTGTGTGGTACTGCCAGACTTCAGCCCCAGTCCAAGGTGAAGATCCTGTTCAGTGGATCAGTATTCCCACAGACGCCCATCCTCATTACAAGAGCAGCAATGTTTTCTTAGTACTCAGCACATTAAAATTATTGACTAGATTTTCTTCAGTTGAATAATGCTTTGCCTGATGTGGTACTGAGTCCCACACAGCCTGAAAAACCCAGGCTCCATCCCCAATCTGTGCTGAGTAAACTGATCTCACCCAGTGTAGGAGCGAGGGCAGTAACTGGCTTCAGCTTCCCTGGGTTAAGGAGGCGAATAAACTGAGGAGGCAAAGGTGTCAGCAAGATACAGAGTGAATGCAAAAGAAAGACTTGCGTCACTCTAGCGTCTTTCATGGCCTCAGGATGCCCCGAAATGCTTTTACAACCAATGAGGTATTTCTTAAGTGTAGCGATTGTTGTAATGTAGGAATTGTGACAACCAGTTTGTAAACAAATCCCAAAAACAGCAATGTGATAATGACCATAACTTTTTTTTCTAGTGATGTTGGTCAAGGGATCAATATTGGGCTAAGACACTGGAGAGAACATCCCTGCTCTTTAACATAGTACCGTAAGGTCTTTTACATCCACCTGAGGGACAGCAAATGACCTAATTTTAAAGTCTCATCTGAAAAATGGCACCTCCGACAGTGCAGCACTCCCCATACAGGTGTCTCCAAGGCCTTGACCATCCTCCCTGAAATGTGATGCCCAGAACTGTGCACAATACTCCAGCTGAGGCCAAACCAATGATTTTTTGAAAGATTTAGCACGACTTCCTTGTTTTTGTATTCCATGCTCCTGCAGGTCTGGCAGCATCTGTGGAGAGAAACAGACTCAATGTTTCAGACTGATGATCCTTCATCAGAACGTTCTGACTGAACGTTAAGACTTACATAGTCACCAGTTACCAATCAGCTGCTTTCCTTCTGCTGATGTCACTTTATTTTATAAGGAGTCAACTTAAATGTTTTACTCATTTGTAGTTTTATTCATTAGTTTAACTAGTTAAGCTATAAATTTAACATAGCACTTTATAATTTGCCAATCTCGGTTTATACCACTGCCCCAGAAAGAAGAAAATCTTTATGCTCACCAGCCAATCACTTACCCACTGCCCTGTGAGGCCATTTGATTTTTCCTTTACTTGCTGTCGTAGCACTCTCTGCCTTTCTGACGCTGCTGCTTTATCCCTACTGTGCTCTTGCATCTCCTCCTGCTCTTGCAGCTCTCTGCCTGATCCTTTCTGAATATTGTGTTGTTCAACAATGGCTGACCGTGGAAGAGAGCTAGTCCCCAGCTTTTCAGATACTGGAGTTCTTGGTAGAACGAGAGAAAAGAAGGAGCAATATACTTCCTGTACCCTAATGACAGGGGCAGGAGGCTAGGGCACTCCAGAAACATGCTCAGGAGGCATTGGCAAGAGATGTCAGAGGTCAATGCCAGAAGCGTAGATTTAAAGACCTGGATGCAATGCAGGAAGAAGTTTAATGTTTTTGTATGAGTGGATCAAGGTCACTGAGTTGGAACTTCAAATTACAACCAACTACACAACCAGCCTCAGCCACTGCTCAAAATAAAGGTGCTACGGAACCTATTTTCACCCCAATCTCGATTGCACTGTCAGGAATTCTGTATTCAAACACTAATTATTTACACCATTTATGTTGTTTTCATTCATTGAATGTAAGAATGCAAAAAGTAGGAGCTCGAGGCTGTTCAATTCTTCAAGCCTGCTCCACCGTTCAGTAGGATCATGGCTGATCGGATTATGGCCTCAACTCCATTTTCCTGCCTGCCCCTCATAACCCTTGACTGCCTTGTCAAGGGAAAATCTGCCTAACTCAGCCTTGAATATATCAATGAGCCAGCCTCCACTGCTCACTGGGGTAGAGAATTCCAAAGATTAACGACCCGCTGAAGAAGAAATTGTTATATCCTCAAAGAGCTCTAATAAACTTGTCCAACATGATTCCCCTTTCATAAACCATTTTGATGTGCCTGATGGTATTATGATTTTCTAAATGTCCTGCACTACTTCCTTAATGGTGGATTCCAGCAGTTTCCCAGTGACAGATGTTAGGCTAGCTGGTCTTCTCTTCCCCTTTTTACTTGAATAAGGGTGTTACATAATTTTTCTTTTCCTGTGCATAGTGGCGCATGAGGCAGACAAAGCATATGTCTGTTTCCATAGCTAGTTTTTCTTTGTAGCCAGAGGCTATAGCTTGAGGGTCACCACTCACATTAAGCCTGGCTGGCCAGGAGACTCTTACTGTCTGCCATAGGTATATTGCAAGGATTTGCAACCTGTTTGGCGATATTATGAATGCAACTTCCATGGCTATCAAGTCCTGGAGTGGGACTCGAACCCAGAGCTTTTGGCTCAGAGTGGGACCTTAACCACTGTGACAAGGACTTAATAAGGGTATTACATTTGCAATTTTCCAATCTATTGAGAATTTTCCAGAATCTAGGGAACTTTGAAAGATTGCAACCATATGTCACTGGACTAGTGATCCAGAGCCCCAGGTTAATTCTCTGGGACATAGGTTCAAATGCCACTACAGCAGTTGGATACAATTAATAAAATCTGGAATTGAAAGCTAGTCTCAGTAATGGTGACCTTGAAACGATCAATTGTCATAAAAATCCATCTCTTTCACTAATGTCCTTCAGGAAAGGAAATCTGTCATCCTTACCCGGTCTGGCCTACACATGACTCCAGGCCTACAGCAATGTGGCTGACTCTTAACTGCCTTCTGAAATGGCCTAGCAAGCCACTCAGCTCAAGGACAATTAGGAATGGGCAACAAATGGTGGCCTTGCCAAAGACAACCACATCCCATGAAAGAATAAAGAAAAAAAATGCATCCCCCCAGCCACTTCCTTTAAGACCCTAGGATGCAGGCCATTGGGTCTAGGGGACTCATCAGCCTTTAGTCCCATTAGTTTCTTTTATAGACTTGTAGAACTTTTTACTGTTTTTATATTTCTTGCTAGTTTGCACTCATTCTAATTTCTCTATTTTTAGTCATCCTTTGCTGGTCTCTAACTTTCCTAATCTTCTGGCCCACCGCTAATCTTTGTAACATTGTACGCCTTTTATTTCAATTTGATACCACCCTTACCTTCCTTAGTTAACCACAGATGGTACATCATTCTCAGACTTTTTCAATGGAATATATCTTTGTTGAGAGTTATAAAATGTTTCCTTAAATGTCTGCCGCTGCTTATCTGTTTGTACACTCTGCCCCTTCCTGTCACACTCTGGTTATCATTACCCATACTGCAACTATTGCCTTGTCGTTTAACTTTCTACATCTATTAAAACTAATTAAAGCCCTGCCTACAGCCCTAGTTATTTGAGTTGCGAAGACAGTGGACCCTACATGGTAAAAGTGAAGCCCCTCTTAACGGTACAGCTCCCTCTTTCTCCAGAAGTGGTACCATTGCCCCATGAATTGAAATCTTTTGAGCAATGCATTCAACTCTTCTGATCTTATATGCCAGCATGGATTGAGAACTGGCTAACAGACAGATAAGAGTAGGAATAAACAGGTCATTCTCAGGTTGGTAGACTGTGATTAGATACTACAAGGATCAGAGCTTGGGCCTCAGCTATTCACAATCTATATCAATGATTTGGATGTGGGGACCACAGATACTACAAGGATCAGAGCTTGGGCCTCAGCTATTCACAATCTATATCAATGATTTGGATGTGGGGACCACAGAATCTTTACAGTGCAGGCCATTCGACCCATCGAGTCTACACTGGCTCTCTGAAAGAGCATTCCACCTAGTCCCACTTCCCTGCCTTACCCCTGTAACCTTGCATTCTCTTTTCAGATAGTAATCCAATTCCCTTTTGAAAACCTGGATCAAACCTGCCTCCACCACTCTTCCAGAAAGTTTGTTCCAGACTCCAACCACCCTCTGGGTGAAAACATTTTTCCTCATCACATTTACTCCTTTTGCCAATTATTTTGAATCTGTGCCCTCTAGTTCTTGATGCTCTCTTGAGTGGGAACAGTTTCTCACTATTTACCCTGTCCATACCCCTAAGGATCTTGAATACCTCCATCAAGCCTCCTCTTCTCCAAGGAAAACAGCCCCAACCTCTCCAATTCATCCTCATAGCTAGTTCTTCATCTCAGGAATCATTCTTGTGAATCTCCTCTGTACTCTCCAATGCCTTCACATCCTTCCTCAAGTATGGCACCCAGAACTGGACACAGTACTCCAGATGAGGCCTAACTAGCATTTTATACAAATTCAACAAGACCTCCTTACTCTTGTACTCAATGCCCCTATTAATAAAATCTTAAGATATATGATATGCTTTATTAACTGCTCTTTCCAACATGCCTTGTCATCTTCAATGACTTATGCACATATACACAGATCCCTCTATTTCTGCACCTCCTTTAGAGTTTCTCCTTTATTTTATACTCTCTCCATATTCTTCCTGCCAAAATGAATCACCTCACTTCTCTGCATTGAACTTCATCTGCCCAATCCACCAACATGTCTACATTTAAGACTATCCTCATCAGTTGAGCACATTTCCAATCTTCGTAAATTTTGAAATCATGACCTGAACACCACAATCCAGGTCATTAATATATATCAGGAACAGCAAGGGTCCCAACACTGACTCCTATGTAACTCCACTACAAACCTTCCTCCAATCTGAAAAATAACCATTTATCAGTCTCCTGTTACTCAGCCACTTTCTTATCCTAGTACCTACTTTACCTTTTATTCCATGAGCTAGATTTTTGCTCATATCTTACCAAATGTAATATTTCCAAATTTGTTAACACAGAAGTAGGTGGAAATGAGTTGTGATGAAGATGCAGAGGCTTCAAGGGGATTTAGACAGGCTTCGTGAGTGGACAAGAACATGGCAGATGGAATATAATGTGAAAAAATGCAAAGTTATCCACTTTGCATTTCTACTTTGCCTACCAGAGTTTAGGAAGTGTTGATGTCCAAAGGGACCTGGGTGTTCTTGTTCATAAGTCACTGAAAGCTAACACGCAGGTGCTGCAAGCAAATGGACTGTTAGCCTTTGTTGCAAGGGGATTGGAGTACAGGTGTAATGATATCTTACTGCAGTTGGTTTTTTTCTATAGAGACTTGGTGAGATCATATCCGGAGTATATCGTATGGTCTTGGTCTATACTTCTCATTGAGGGAGTACAACAAAGGTTCACCAGACTAATTCCTGTGATGGCAGGATCATTTTAGGTGGAGAGATTGATGAGACAAGGCCTGTATTCTCTAGAATTTAGAAGAATGAGGTGATCTCATTGCTGCATACAAAATTCTTAAAGGGCTCAACAGGGTAGGTGCAGCAAGATGTTTCCCCTGGCTGGCAGCATGGGGTCTAGAACCATGGGCAGTCTCAGAATACAGGGCAACCTATTTAGGACTGAGATGAGGAGTAATTTCTTCACTCAGAGGGTGGCGAATCTTTGGAATTTTCTACCCCAGAAGGCTGAGTCATTGAGTATGTTCAAGACAGATTAATAGATTTCTAGATGCTAAAAACATCAAGCAAAATGGCAGGAAAATATAGTGTTGCAGTAGAAGATCTAGTTGAATAGCAGAGCACACTCTAGGGGCTGAATGGCCAACCCTTGCTCCTATTTCCTATGTTCCTAAGGGCTTCAGTCTAGCACAATTGTTCTAGGGATGATGGCCTCCAGCCACATGGAGACACCAGAGAAGCTGGATCCATTCTCCCTGGAGCAGAGAAGGCCTAGAGGGCACTAAATAGCAGTGTTTATCAAAGATTTTGACGAGAATTTCTCCTCATCTACCTCGTATGCAGAAAGATCAATAATCAGAGACCTCAAGTAACTGAAAAGGAGGGGCAAAATAAAGAAACTTTTATTCAAAGACCATTTGTGACCTGGAATGCATTGCCTGAAAGTGGTGGAACCAGATCCAAAAAAGAGAATTGGACAAACATCTGAAAGGACCACAGGCAAAGGACAGGGAGAGGGACTAATTGTTCATCCAAAAGGCCAGCACAGACACTATGGCCTGGCCCTGTTCTGTATCAATCCACAATTTTATTCTGAGTTAAGCAGAAACCTAAAAGTTTGCAACACTTCAACCCACTATTAGTTGTAAGGCTTTGAAGATGGTGACCCATTATCAGGTTTCAGAGTAATGCTAAAGATTACTCTCAGATTTGGGGAAGGGAAATGTATTAGAAACATCCCTGAAGTGTGATAACTTCACTTTATTACAAGAGGAACAATTTGTGGATCCTAAAAATAGAAGTTTCCTTAAATTAGCAATCACCACAATGAAAAATCACATTAGCAACATACAGTACCTGCACTGTGGGGCAATTTGACAGCCACTATTTCTTGCGACTCAAACATCCATACCTCACTTCACTGCCCCCACCAGTGCCAAAAATACTTTACCTCAATAGTAACAAGGAGTTCAATCCTTTTACAGAGTGAAGGGACTCTTACTGCACCACAAATTCCAACCTTGTTTGCACAGGCAGAATACAGTCTAGTTTTGGCTCCTTTACAACATCCATTGTTAAGTTGCTTACAGATCTTGCCAGCAAATCAATGACAGAAGCAGTCGTGCCTTTTCATTTAACATTTTATTAACAAGTTTGAGGACACATAAACCTCTGGAAGAGGTCAGACTCCACAGCCAGTGCTCACTGATCCTTCAGCTCCCGCAGACGGCGAATTGCAGACTTTACTGTAACGGCAGAGGTGGTGCTGGCAGGAAAGAAGGGAAAAAACAGAGCATGTCAAAACAAAATTCCAGGGCCCCCTCCCCCAAACACACAAGAGACAGAGGCCCCACCCCAACCCCACTCCCAAAATCAAGAAGCCTGAACATTGCTCCACCAAATGATCCCAAAGCAGGCCAACAAGGAAGAGTTGCATTTGTACAGCACCTTTCACAGCTGGAGATTTCTCTTAAGTGTAAACACCATTGTAATGGAGACAACAATCAATTTGTGCTCAGCAAGATTTCACAAACAGCAATGAGTTAAATGATCAGATCATCTGAACCAAAAAGAAATATACTGCAGATGCTAGAAATCTGAAATTAAAATGACTCAGCTGGTCTGGGAGTACCTGGAGAGAAACAGAGTTAATATCAGCTGTTCTGATGAAAAGTCATCGACCTGAAATCTTAACTGTTTGCAGGGCAGCGCTCCCTCAGTACTGAACCACCCCCCTGACAGGGCAACACTCCCTCAGTACTGAACCACCCCCCTGACAGGGCAACACTCCCTCAGTACTGAACCAACCCCCTGACAGGGCAACACTCCCTCAGTACTGAACCAACCCCCTGACAGGGCAGCGCTCCCTCAGTACTGAACCAACCCCCTGACAGGGCAACGCTCCCTCAGTACTGAACCAACCCCCTGACAGGGCAGCGCTCCCTCAGTACTGAACCAACCCCCTGACAGGGCAACGCTCCCTCAGTACTGAACCAACCCCCTGACAGGGCAACGCTCCCTCATTACTGAACCACCCCCCTGACAGGGCAACGCTCCCTCAGTACTGAACCACCCCCCTGACAGGGCAACACTCCCTCAGTACTGAACCAACCCCCTGACAGGGCAACGCTCCCTCAGTACTGAACCAACCCCCTGACAGGGCAACGCTCCCTCAGTACTGAACCAACCTCCTGACAGGGCAACGCTCCCTCAGTACTGAACCAACCCCCTGACAGGGCAACGCTCCCTCAGTACTGAACCAACCCACTGACAGGGCAACACTCCCTCAGTACTGAACCAACCCCCTGACAGGGCAACGCTCCCTCAGTACTGAACCAACCCCCTGACAGGGCAACGCTCCCTCATTACTGAACCAACCCCCTGACAGGGCAACGCTCCCTCATTACTGAACCAACCCCCTGACAGGGCAACGTTCCCTCAGTACTGAACCAACCCCGACAGGGCAACGCTCCCTCAGTACTGAACCAACCCCCTGACAGGGCAGCGCTCCCTCAGTACTGACCCCACCACACTCCTCCACCCCTACAGGGCAGCACTCCATCCAGAGCTTTTCTGCTACACTGTCTTCAGGGATTCCTCATCTTCTCAAAGGCAACTAGGGATCAATAACTAACACCAGTTTTGCCAATGATGGCCACCACCGAAAATGACTTCTTTGAAAAGGGACACAGGTTGGAGGACGAGCTACAGCCACTTTTGTTCCAAGTTGTTGCTACCTGCACTACCTGGGCAATCCACAGAGCCCAGTAAATAGCCAACTCATAACCAGACATCACTCTGAACTGATGTGCAACTGCCCACTCTTCCCCTTCAATCAAACCACGTTTTCCTCAGTCAGGTCATGGGTTCAAACTCCAGCCATATATCAGGGCACAGTCCAGGTTGACATTTCATCCGTCGCCGAGAATGGTGATATGGACTCGAAATGTTAACTCTGTTTCTCTCTCCACAGATGCTGTTAGACCTGCTGAGTTTTCCCAGCATTTTCTGTTTTTGTTGTTTCAGATTTCCAGCATCCACAGTATTTTGCTTTAAGCTACTCTGTACAAATGGGATGCTGCTCAGCTTGCACTTGAAAAGGACTCAATTTGGCGGGAAACCCTTCAACACGCCCAAATGCTGTGAAAGGCACTGTAGAATGCACATGACAATGGGTTAGGCTGAGCCCCACACTGGCCTCTGCCACATCACTGCTCCCTATCCCAAGCTCAACTGCTCCCTTGATGATGATCTCAGTTCACTAGCCCCCACCCACACTGCTTCCCATTCCCAAACTGCCAACTGCTCCTCATTGTCCCCATACAAACTGCTCAGAGACTTACTTGTAGGCCCAAGCTCCTCCAGCCACTGTTTTCATGCAAGATCCACAATGCCAGATACCGACTGCCCTCCGCTTCATCTTTGTCTGTGAAAGAGAAACGAGAATCACTCAGTCAACCTCAGAACACAACATATCCAATATCCAACCAGGGCCACAAATCAGGGTACAGAACTGGTTAATACAAATCTGTCACTGTATAACACTGGGGTACAGGTCTATCACTGTATAACACTGGGGTACATCACTGGTGGGGACGGGTCTGTCACTGTTTTAACACTGGGGAACAGTACTGGTGGGGACATGTCTGTCACTGTACAACACTGGGGTACAGTACTGGTGGGTACAGGTCTATCACTGTATAAAACTGGGGTACAGTACTGGTGGGTACAGGTCTAACACTGTATAACACTGGGGTACAGTACTAATACCCTTTAGGGAAGGAAATCTGCCATCCTTACCTGGTCTGGCTCTTAAATGCCCTCTGAACAAGGGCAATTAGGGATGGGCAATAAATGCTGGCCTAGCCAGCGATGCCCATACCCCATGAACGAATAAAAAACACCTAGATCCCTCTGCACCTCGGAATTCTGCATTCTTCACTTAAGTAATGCTCTGCCTTTTTATTCTTCCTGCCAAACTGACCAACTTCACATTTTCCCACATTATATTCCATCTGCCAGATTTTTGCCCACTCACTCAACTCAATCTGTCTGCAACCTCATGTCCTCTTCACAACCATCTACAAATTTAGCTACCATGCCTTCACTCCTCTCATCTAAGTCATTGATATCAACTGTAAAAAGTTGAGGCCCCAGCAGACCCCTGCAGGACTCCACTCATCACATCCTGCCAATCTGAAAAAGACCCATTTGTGTATACTGTTTTCTGCTAGCTAGCCAACCTTCTGTCCATACTAATGTTACCCCTTACACCATGAGCTTTTATTTTCTTCAATAACTTTTCATGTGGCACCTTATCAAATGCCTTCTGGAAATACAGTATACCTACAGGCTCCTCTTTATCCACAGCGCATGTGACTCCTTCAAAGAACACCAATAAATTGGTTAAACATGATTTCCCTTTCACCAAACGACACTGACTCTTCCTGATTACCTTGTGTTTTTCCAAGTGCCTAGCCAGAAACTCCATATATATTATATATATCTTCATAGTTCGCTGCATCTGCTTATGTATGGGCTGCCCAAGTCATACAACAGTGGTGTCCCTTTACGCCCTATCTTATCTATGACCGGTTCTGCACAACATGAATTGACCAAATGGTTGGGCGAATTGTTACAAACAGTTTTGACCAAGTTTTCCACATGCATGGTGAAGGATTCCTTCACATTTGCGAACGCCATACAGGACTTGCATATCGATAGCAATGCTGTGTCCATGTGCTCATTTAACATTGCTAGCCTATATCACAGCAATCTTGACCCGCCACCATTGCGTGAATCAGTATTCATTGAGCTTATGAACTCGGCAACTCGCACATTTGAGCTCAGTTTTAATGGCACCATGTATGTATAAACAGATGGTGTTTGCCATGGGATCCCCTCTAGGCCCAGCTCTCACAAACATCTTTGTTGGGTTCCATGAGAAACATGTCTTCGATGGAATGATACTAACCTCCTACACCTTGCACATTTCCAATATGTGGATGATACGTTTGCTGTATTCAAATCTGCAGCTGCATTTAACAATTTCCTTACATGTCTGAATGGACTTCATTTGACTGCTCAAATTTGAAATGGAGCAATCAAATTAACTCCTTGTCATACTAGTTGAGGAATCTTCCAGGGGACTCTCTACCATGGTCTACCACTAGCCTACCTTTACTGGTTAATATACACATTGGGATTCTTACAGTTCCGCACGCTATAAGACTGGTCTTATCGGCAACCTCGTAAATAAGGCCTGAGCCATTTGCTCACCATGCAAGCTTGATGCTGAAATAGGGCGTATCAAAGGTGTCCGACAGGATAATGGCTACCCTGGTCAGATCATTTCATGCTGTTTATCACTCAAACTCGTGAATGGGTCCAAAGCGGACACTTTTGGCCTTGAAAGGCGTCCAGTCTACCTCAGATTACCCCGGAAGGGCAAGGTATCTCAAAAATGTAAGCAACAGGTGAAGCTAGCTGTTTTACACTACTATAAGGAACATAAGAAATAGGAGCAGTAGGTCAATCAGCTCCTCATGCCTGCCCCGCCATTCAATAAGATCATTGCTGATCTACCCCAGGCCTCAACTCTTTCGTGCCAGCTCCTCAAAGCCCACAACACTATGTAGTACCATGAGTGGTACCCGTCACTAACAGGATGCTGCCATCAAGCCAAAAAGACGTTCTCCCCAACACACAATGAGTAATGTGGTATATGAATTTCAGTGCCAGTGTGATGCTACACATGTAGGCCGTACATCCCAAAGACTGGCAAACAGCACGTCCCTTCCACTGTTCGCAATGGGCAAAGTACAGACTGTACCCAACCAGCCCGTGCTCACAAAACTGTAAACACAGAGTCCAACATTAGATGTGATTCTGCGATTGGACAACATTTGCTAAATAATCCTCAATGTGCTAAGAATTATGCTGACAACCAATTTAAGATTGTCAGTTGGGCTCACAGTGAGGTGTATTTGCGTGTACTGGAAGCTACATATATTAATACACCGAATTCCCACGTGAACTTAATTCGCTACTCACTCAGTCTCCATCTCACTCAGGCAGTCTCCTGTCTGCTCACGCGCACCCGTATTGATCAGCTGCACTGGTGGGGACAGGTCTGTCACTGTATAACACTGGGGTACAGTACTGGTGGGGACGGGTCTGTCACTGTATAACACTGGGGTACAGCACTGGTGGGGATGGGTCTGTCACTGTATAACATTGGGGTACAGCACTGGTGGGGACAGGTCTGTCACTGTATAACACTGGGGTACAGTACTGGTGGGGACGGGTCTGTCACTGTATAACACTGGGGTACAGTACTGGTGGGGACGGGTCTGTCACTGTATAACACTGGGGTACAGTACTGGTGGGGACGGGTCTGTTACTGTATAACACTGGGGTACAGCACTGGTGGGGACGGGTCTGTCACTGTATAACACTGGGGTACAGTACTGGTGGGGACGGGTCTGTCACTGTATAACACTGGGGTACAGTACTGGTGGGGACGGGTCTGTCACTGTATAACACTGGGGTACAGCACTGGTGGGGACGGGTCTGTCACTGTATAACACTGGGGTACAGTACTGGTGGGGACGGGTCTGTCACTGTATAACACTGGGGTACAGCACTGGTGGAGACGGGTCTGTCACTGTATAACACTGGGGTACAGCACTGGTGGGGACGGGTCTGTCACTGTATAACACTGGGGTACAGCACTGGTGGGGACGGGTCTGTCACTGTATAACACTGGGGTACAGTACTGGTGGGGACGGGTCTGTCACTGTATAACACTGGGGTACAGTACTGGTGGGGACGGGTCTGTCACTGTATAACACTGGGGTACAGTACTGGTGGGGACGGGTCTGTCACTGTATAACACTGGGGTACAGTACTGGTGGGGACGGGTCTGTCACTGTATAACACTGGGGTACAGCACTGGTGGGGACAGGTCTGTCACTGTATAACACTGGGGTACAGCACTGGTGGGGACGGGTCTGTCACTGTATAACACTGGGGTACAGTACTGGTGGGGACGGGTGTGTCACTGTATAACACTGGGGTACAGTACTGGTGGGGACGGGTCTGTCACTGTATAACACTGGGGTACAGTACTGGTGGGGACGGGTCTGACACGATATAACACTGGGGTACAGTACTGGTGGGGACAGGTCTGTCACTGTATAACACTGGGGGTACAGTACTGGTGGGGACGGGTCTGTCACTGTATAACACTGGGGTACAGTACTAGTGGGGATGGGTCTGTCACTGTATAACACTGGGGTACATTACTGGTGGAGATGGGTCTGTCACTGTATAACACTGGGGTACAGTACTGGTGGGGACAGGTCTGTCACTGTATAACACTGGGGTACAGTACTGGTGGGGACGGGTCTTTCATTATAACACTGGGGTACAGTACTGGTGGGGACAGGTCTGTCACTGTATAACACTGGGATACAGTACTGGTGGGGACAGGTCTGTCACTGTATAACACTGGGGTACAGTACTGGTGGGGATGGGTCTGTCACTGTATAACACTGGGGTACAGTACTGGTGGGGACGGGTCTGTCACTGTATAACACTGGGGTACAGTACTGGTGGGGATGGGTCTGTCACTGTATAACACTGGGGTACATTACTGGTGGGGATGGGTCTGTCACTGTATAACACTGGGGTACAGTACTGGTGGGGACAGGTCTGTCACTGTATAACACTGGGGTACAGTACTGGTGGGGACAGGTCTGTCACTGTATAACACTGGGGTACAGGTCTGTCACTGTATAACACTGGGGTACAGTACTGGTGGGGACGGGTCTTTCATTATAACACTGGGGTACAGTACTGGTGGGGACAGGTCTGTCACTGTATAACACTGGGGTACAGTACTGGTGGTGACGGGTCTGTCACTGTATAACACTGGGGTACAGTACTGGTGGGGACAGGTCTGTCACTGTATAACACTGGGGTACAGTACTGGTGGGGAGATGAATGCTTTGGGCTGTGACAGTCTGGATTGCTGGTGTGTTTCCCCCTGGGCTGCACTCACTTTCCCACAGAAGGAGCAGGTGTATTTGGCGTGCTGGCTGATCTCAATCTTCTTCACCATCTTACGGAGTGAGGCTCCATAACGGGTTCCATATTTCCCCACAATCCCCACCTTCTTGGTGCGTTTCGCCTGGAACAGAAAGAGCAGCAAAACAGTCAGTGACTCAGACCACACGGCCCAGACCCACTCCCCCACGGCCCAGCCCCCCGCCCCCCGACCCCAGACCGGCCCCCACCCCCCCCGACCACCCCGCCCCCAGACCCCAGACCGGCCCCCACCCCCCCCGACCACCCCGCCCCCCGACCCCAGACCGGCCCCCGACCACCCCGCCCCCAGACCGGCCCCCGGCCCCCAGACCCCCCCCGGCCCCAGACCGGCCCCCACCCCCCCCGACCACCCCGGCCCCAGACCCCCCCGACCCCCCCCCCGACCACCCCGGCCCCAGACCCCCCCGCCCCCAGACCCCCCCCGCCCCCAGACCCCCCCCCTCCCCCACCCCCGACCGGCCCCCGACCGGCCCCCGACCCCCGACCCCCGACCGGCCCCCCGACCCCAGACCCCCCCGGCCCCCCGCCCCAGACCCCCCGGCCCCGACCCCCCCGACCCAAACCCACCCCCACGACCCAAACCCCGCACGGCCCCGAGGTCAACCCGCCATCCGGCCCCAGGCCCCAATCTCCGCCTCGGTCTCTCCTACTCTCCGGGGCCGAATCCCTCCCTCCCGGAGCGTTTGAAATGCCGCCGCCGCCGCTCAATCCTCAGTTCTCCGGTTGGTTGGGGATGTGGCGCGAAGCCCCGGTGCCTGTCCGGCAGCCGATGGCTCCCGGGAAGGCGGATGGAGGCGGATTGGATTCCCGCTGCCTGAAAGTCACACTCACCATCTTCCTGGATGGAGCAGAGAGACCAGAACGCAGTGCGCAGGCGCTTTATCTGCAGGTCCGCGCGTGCGCACAGCCGAGCTGCCCTGGATTTAAAGGAACAGCGTCCTCCAGCCTTAAAGAGATAGTTCATGCCATGGTTCTCAATTTACTTGTGGTGCTTCTCCAGCCAGTACTTTGAGATAAAAACAAAAAACTACTGCGGATGCTGGAAATCCAAAACAAAAACAGAATTACCTGGAAAAACTCAGCCGGTCTGGCAGCATCGGTGGAGAAGAATAGAGTCGACGTTTCGAGTCCTCATGACCCTTCAACAGAATTGAGTATAGTTAGGAGGGGGGTGAAATATAAGCTGGTTTAAGGTGGGGGGCGGGGGGAGAGAAGTTGAGGGTGGGGTGGTTGTAGGGACAAGCAAGCAGTGATAGGAGCAGATAATCAAAAGATGTCACAGACAAAAGGATCAAAGAGGTGTTGAAGGTGGTGATATTATCTAAGAAAATGTGCTAATTAAGAATGGATGGCAGGATACTCAAGGTACAGCTCTAGTGGGGGTGGGGTGGAAAGATTAACAAGGTATTAGTTGTAGATTTAAAAATAATGGAAATAGGTGGGAAAAGAAAAACCTATATAAATTATTGAAAAAAACAAAAGGGAGGGGGAAGAAACGGTGTGGGGATGGGGGGAGGGAGTTTAAGATCTAAAGTTGTTGAATTCAATATTCAGCCCAGAAGGTTGTAAAGTGCCTAGTCGGAAGATGAGGTGCTGTTCCTCCAGTTTGCGTTGGGTTTCACTGGAACAATGCAGCAAGCCAAGGACAGACATGTGGGCAAGAGAGCAGGGTGGAGTGTTAAAATGGCAGGCAACAGGGAGGTTTGGGTCTTTCTTGCGGACAGACCGCAGGTGTTCTGCAAAGCGGTCGCCCAGTTTGTGTTTGGTCTCTCCAATGTAGAGGAGACCGCATTGGGAGCAACGAATGCAGTAGACTAAGCTAGGGGAAATGCAAGTGAAATGCTGCTTCACTTGAAAGGAGTGTTTGGGCCCTTGGACGGTGAGGAGAGAGGAAGTGATGGGGCAGGTGTTGCATCTTCTGCGTGGGCATGGGGAGGTGCCATAGGTGGGGGCTGAGGAGTAGGGGGTGATGGAGGAGTGGACCAGGGTGTCCCGGAGGGAACGATCCCTACGGAATGCCGCCAGGGGGGGTGAAGGGAAGATGTGTTTGGTGGTGGCATCATGCTGGAGTTGGCGGAAATGGCGGAGGATGATCCTTTGACTGCGGAGGCTGGTGGGGTGATAAGTGAGGACAAGGGGGACCCTATCATGTTTCTGGGAGGGAGGAGAAGGGGTGAGGGCAGATGCGCGGGAGATGGGCCGGACACGGTTGAGGGCCCTGTCAACGACCGTGGGTGGAAAACCTCGGTTAAGGAAGAAGGAGGACATGTCAGAGGAACTGTTTTTGAAGGTAGCGTCATCAGAACAGATGCGACGGAGGCGAAGGAACTGAGAGAATGGGATGGAGTCCTTACAGGAAGCGGGGTGTGAGGAGCTGTAGTCGAGGTAGCTGTGGGAGTCGGTAGGCTTGTAATGGATATTGGTGGACAGTCTATCATCAGAAATCATCAGAAGTACTTTGAGATGCCTGCTGTAGGTTAACCAAGTCTCTGAAACATATAGGAGTGCAGGTATCACTGCACCCAGTAAACCATGACCTTAGTCTTGGGCATACTCTCTTCCTCAGTCAGCCAAAGACAATGATACATTTCATCGTCTTTCTCTGCCTTTGCCAGATAGGGAAAATCACAGAATCACAGAATTGTTAAAGTGCAGAAGGAGACTATTCGGCCATTGTGTCTATGCTAGCTTTCCGAATGAGCAATTCACCTGGTGCCATTCCCCTTCCTTTTCCCTGTGACTCTTCACGTTCTTCCTTTTCAGATAAGAGTCTAATTCCCTTTTGAATGTTTTGATTGAATCTGCCCCCATCACACTCTCAGGCAGTCCATTCCAGATCTTAACCACTAGCTGTGTGAAAAAGCTTTTCCTCAAGTTGCTATTGGTTCTTTTGCCAATTACTTTAAATCTGTGCACTCTCATTCTTGATCCTTTCAAGAATAGGAACTTTTTCTCCCTATCTAATCTGTCCAGATCCCTCATGATTTTGAATATCTCTATCAAATCTCCTCTAAGCCTTCCTTCCTCCAAGGAAAACAGTCCTAATTTCACCAATCTATCTTCATAACTGAAGTTTCTCATCCCTGGAACCATTCTCATGAATCGTTTTTGCGCTCTCTCCAATGCCTTCACATCACATCTTTCCTAATGTGCAGCGCCCAGAACCAGATGCAATACTCCAGCTGAGGCCTAACTAGTGTCTTATACATAACCTCCTTGCTCTTGTGCACAATGCCCCTATTTATAAAGCCTAGGATACTGTTTGCTTTATTAACCACTCTCTCAACCTGCCCTGCCACCGTCAATGACTTATGCACCCAAGTCCCTCTGATCCTGCACAAAAACAAAAATACCTGGAAAAACTCAGCAGGTCTGGCAGCATCTGCGGAGAGGAGCACAGTTAACGTTTCAAGTCCGAATGACCCTTCAGAAGAACTGTTCTGTTGAAGGGTCATTTGGACTCAAAACGTCAACTGTATTCCTCTCCGTAGATGCTGCCAGACCTGCTGAGTTTTTCCAGGTATTTTTGTTTTTGTTTTGGATTTCCAGCATCCGCAGTTTTTTGCTTTTATCCCTCTGATCCTGTGCCCCCTTTAGAATTATATTCGTTATCTTATGCTGTCTCTCCAAGTTCTCCCTACCAAAATGTATCGCTTCACATTTCTCTGCATTGAACTTCATCTGTCACCTGTCCGCCCATTCCACCAATTTGTCTATGTCCTTTGAAGTTCTACACTATCCTCCTCACAGTTTACAATGCTTCCAGGTCTTGTATCATCCACAAATTGAAACTGTGCTCTGTACACCAAGGTCTAGCTCACTAATATATCAAGAAAAGTAAGGGTCCCAACACTGATCCCTGGGGAACTCCATTACAAACCTTCCTTCCACCCGAAAAACATCCAATAACCATTAAGATAAAAGCAAAATACTGCAAGATGCTGGAAATCTGAAACAAAAACGAAAATTGCTGGATAAACTCAGCAGGTCAGACAGCATCTGTGGAGAGGAAGACAAAGTTAACATTTCGAGTCCGTATGATTCTTCTAGTTTTTGTTCCAATAACCTTTGCTCTCTGTTTCCTGTCCCTCAGCTAATTTTGTATCCACTTGCTATTGTCCCTTTTATTCCATGGGCTATAACTTTTCTCACAAGTCTGTTGTGTGGCACTGTATCAAATGCCTTTTAAAAGTCCATGTACACCACATCAACAGCATTACCCTCATCAACCCTCAATGTTACCTCTTCAAAAAACTCCAGAAAGTTAGCTAAACACGATTTTCCTTTAACAAATCCATGCTGGCTTTCCTTAATGAACCCGCATTTGTCTATTAACTTTGTCCAGAATTATTGTTTCTATAGGTTTCCCGAACACTGAGGTTAAACTGATTGGACTGTGGTTGCTGGGCTTATCTTTACAACCTTTTTTGAACAAGAGTGTAACATTTGCAATTCTCCTGTCCTCCAGGAGCACCCCTGAGTCTAAGGAAGACTAGAAAATTATGGTCAGTGCCTCCACATTTTCCATTCTCACTTCCTTCAGTATTCTTGGCTGCATCTCATCCGATCTTGGTGCTTTATCAACTTTAAGTATAAACAGCCTACCTAATACCCCTTCCTTATCAATTTTAAATCCTTCCAGTGTATTAATTACCCCCTTTCACTGTAGTTTGGGTAGCATCTGCTTCCTTGGTAAAGGCAGATGCAAAATATTCATTTATCATCTTAACCATGCCCCCTGTCTCCATGTGTAAATCCCCACTTAGTCCCTAATTGGCCCTACTCTTCCTCTTACCATTGATTAAAAATGCATGTGCCTATAGAAGACTTTGGGATTCCCTTTTATATTAGCTGCCAATCTCTTTTCATGCTCCCTCTTTGCTTCCCTTATTTGCTTTTTCACTTTTTCTAGTCTGAACCTTCTATATTCAGCTTGTTTCGTCATTGTATTATCCGCCTAACATCTATCATAAGCACACTTTTTCATTTTCATCTTCAACTCTATCTATTACTGACTCCTTTATTCTGACCTCACTTATTAACTTATTTTTCTATGCTAGTGCTATCTGTCTCTCCAAGTATTCTGCTCCCCTTGTTACTTTCCTCTATTATCTCCTATTTCCTGCTGAGTTAGTTTAAACAACTCCCCAATTGCCATAGCGAAACACCCCTAAAGGAACTCAGTACTGGCTCTATTTAGGTGTAACCCATCTGGCCTGTACAGATCCCATATCCCCAGAGCCAGTCCCAATGTCCCAAGAATCCAAAGCCCTCCCTCCTGCACCACCTTTCCAGCCACACATTCATCTGTCTTACCCTCCCATTTTTGTACTCACATGCACACAGCACTGGGAGTAATCCGGAGATTCCCACTTTTGAGGTCCTGCTTGTTAATTTCCTACATAGCTCCCTAAATTCTGACTGCAGGACCACATCCCCCTTTCTGTCTATGTTATTCGTACCGATGTGGACCACGGCTGCTGGATGTTCACCCTACCCCCTCAGGGTGCTCTGCAGCCATTCAGTGATATCCTTGACCCTGTCACATCATCCTGGACTCATGTCTGCAGCCACAGAGACTTCCACCTATTCCCCTGACTATCAAATCACCTATCACTATTGCTCTTCCAGTTTTCCTTGTACTCTCCTGTGCAGCTGAGCCATGCGTGATGCCATGGGCTTGGCTCTGGCTGCACTCCCCAGATGAGCCATCACTCACATCAGTATTCAAAGCTGAATACTAATTGCAGAGTGGAATATACTCAGGGACTCCTGCACTACCTGCCTGGTTCTATTTGATGGTTGAGAGTGAGTCAATCCTTTGTAGCAGACTCAATTCCCTCTCACTGTATACTCTTAAGCTGTGGGGTGACCACATCGATAAACATACTATCCACAAAGCTCTCAACTTCACCAATGCACCACAGTGACCTTAGCTCTAATGAAGAATTGATAAGTGTTGCGAGATGGAGAGACCGGTGAGAGTTGAAAAGTGATTGGGTTGAGTCTGTGGATTGAAAAATATCAAAGTCTGATGTCACAGGGGAACAGGAAAGTGATTGGTTGGTGAATATTTTGCTCGGTTTTCTTTGAAAATTCATGTAATTTATTAGTAATTGTAAGATTTTATTAGTAAGGTTTACTAGTAGCAGTAAACATTATTGGGAGTAGAAGGGTGCTTTAATTATAAATGAATTTAGAAAATAAATTTATTAACACATAATAAGGATGACAGGGCAGGTGATGTGTTGCAACTGCAGAAATATGGGGACTCCTGGACCCCGTCATCCTGGGCGAGCATGTCTGCAGTAAGTGTCTGTGGTGTGAGGAACATTTGGCTCAGGGTTATTGAGCTGGAGGCCGAGCTGCAGACACAGCAATGAATCCAGGTGACATTATCTGGACACTTTATTCCAGAAGGCGGTCACATCTCTTAGAATAGTGCTTTCTGATTTGGTCAATGGTCAGGGACAGGAGGGTGTGACTGTCAGTGAGGCAGATATGGGGGCCCAGAAGGAGAAGTGGAGAAGCCTCAGCCCTTGCCATTTGTCCAACAGGTTCAAGGTTCTTGCAGCTTGTATGGATGAAAGTGAGAACTGCAAGGTGATGAGCAAACTGACCATGGCACCACGGCACAGGAATCTATCCAAGCAGGGCAATTAATAGGAATATATTAGCAGTAGGGGCTGTAAAGTCAGAGGGATAGACACAGTTCTCTGCAGCTGAGAGTGAAGTCGAGGAGGCTGTGTTGCCTGCCCAGTGCTAGGGTTTGGGTAGAGATAAGAAATAGTAAAGGTAAGAGGTCACTGGTGGGCATAGTTTTTAGATCCCCTAACTGTAGTCACTTGGCAGGACAGAGTAGACATGAAAAAATAAATGGGGCATGTAAGAAAGATACTGCAATAATTATGGGAGACTTTAATCTGCATGTAGACTGGCCAAATCAGATTGGCAAAGGTGGCCTGGAATATGAGTTCATCACAAAATCACAAAATTGAATCACAGAATTTTAAAGGCACAGAAGGAGGCCATTAGGCCCATCATGTCTGCACCAGCTCTCCAAATGAGTATTATGACCTAGTGCAATTGCCTTGCCTTTTCCCTGTACCCTTGCGCATTATTTGAATAGAAACAATCATCTAATGCCCTCTTGAATGTCTCGATTGAACCTACCTCCACCACACCACCAGTCAGCGCATTCCAGACCCAAACCACTCGCTGTGTGAAAAGATTTTTTCTCACATCACATTTGCTTCTTTTGCAAATCACTTTAAATCTGTGCCCTCTTGTTCTTGATCCTTTTTCAAACGGGAACAGCTTCTCCCTATCTACTCTGTCCAGCCCCCTCATGATTTTGAAAATCTCTATCAAATCTCCTCTCAGCCTTCTCCACTCCAAGGAGAACAGTCCCAACTTCTCCAATCTATCCTCATAGCTAAAGTTTCTCATCCCTGGAACCATTCTTGTAAACCTCTTCTGCTCTCTCTCCACTGTATTCACATCCCTTCTATAATGTGGCACCCAGAACTGTACACAATACTACAGCTGAGTGTCTTATATTAATTCAGCACTTGTACTCTATGCCCTTATTAATAAAGCCCAGGATACTATTTACTTTATCAACTGTTCTCTCCACCTGTCCTGCCACCTTTAATGATCTACGCACATACACACCCAGGTCTTTCTGCTCCTGCACCACCTTCAAAATTTCACCCCTTATTTTATATTATCTGCCCATGTTCTTCCTACCAAAATGCATCACCTCACACTTCTCCGCATTGAGCTTCATCTGCCACCTACCTGCCCACTCCACCAACTTGTCTATGTCCTCTTGAAGTTCCACACTGTCCTCCTCGAAGTTCACAACGCTCCCAAGCTTCGTATCATCTGCAAACTTTGAAATTGTCCCCTGCTCACCCAGATCTAGATCATTAATATATATCAGGAAAAGCAAGGATCCCAATATAGACCCCTGGGGAACACCACTACAAACCTTCCTCCAGCCTGAAAAATATCCATTGACCATTACTCTCTGCTTCCTATCTTTCAGCCAATTTTGTATCAACGTTGCTATTGTCCCTTTTATTCCATGAGCAATAACTTTTCTCACAAGTCTGTTGTGTGACACTGTATCAAATGTCTTTTGAAAGTCCATGTACACCACATCAACAGAATTACCCTCATCAACCTTTTCTGTTACCTCTTCAAAAAACTCCAGCAAGTTAGTTAAACATTGTTTCCCCTTTAGAAATCCATGCTGGCTCTTCCTTATCAAACCATATTTTTCCACGTGACTACTAATTCTATCCTGAATAATTGTTTCTAGAATCTTCCCCACCACTGAAGTTAAACTGACTGGTCTGTAATTGCTGGGCTTATCCTTACAACCTTTTTTGAACAAGGGCATAATGTTTGCAATTCTCCAGTCCTCTGGCACCACCCCTGAGTCTAGGGAAGACTGAAAGATCCTGGCCAGTGCTCCTGCAATTTCTACTCTCATTTCCTTCAGTATCCAGGGATACATCTCGTCCGGTCCCAGTGCCTTGTCAACTCAAAGTACTGACAGTCTATTCAACACTCCCTCCTTATCAATTTTGAACCCTTCTAGCGACAGAGTTTTCTCGTCTGTCACCGTGGCCTGGGTGGCATCTACCTCCTTGGTAAAGATGGAAGCAAAGTATTCATTTAATTCTTCAGCCATGGCCCCCTTCACCCATGTGTAAATTCCCTTTTAGGTCCGTAATCGACCCTACTCCTTTTACCACCCTTTTACTGTTTATATGCCTATAGAAAACTTTGGGATTCCCCTTTATGTTGGCTGCCAGTCTTTTCTCGTAATCCCTCTTTGCTTCTCTAATGTGTTTTTTCACCTCCCCTCTGAACCTTCTGTATTCACTTGGTTCTCAATTGCATTTCCTACCTGACACCTGTCATAAGCACAATTTTTCTTCTTTATCTTAATTTCTATCTCCTTTTTCATCCAGGGAGCTCTGGGTTTGTTTGCGCTACCTTTTCCTTTCGATGTTATATACCTTGACTGTGCCTGAACCAATTCTTTTTTGAAGGTAGCCCATTGTTCAGCTGCAGTTTCTCCCGCCAATCTTTCGTTCCAGTCTATCTGGCCCAGCTCCGTTCTTGCCCCATCGAAGTCGGCTCACGCCCAGTTAATTATTCTTACTCTGGATTGCCTATCTTCCTTTTCTATCGTCATCCTAAAGCATACGATGCAATGATAACTGTCTCCTAAATGTTCCCCCACTGACACTTGATCTATTTGGCCCACCTCATTACCAAGAAGCAGGTCCAACAGTGCATCTTTTCTTGTTGGATTGGACACATACTGCTGTACAAAATTCTCCTGAACACAATCTAGGAACTTTATCCCCTCTCCGCCCTTTACACTACCACCGTCCCAGTCTACATTCAGGTAATTAAACCCATTACAGCTACTCTATAATGCTTGCTTCTCTCTGTAATTTTCCTGCAGATTTTTCTTCTATATCCTTCTGACTAGTTGGCGGCCTATAGACTACACCGAGCAATGTAATTGCACCCTTTTTGCTTCTTAGCTCTAGCCAAATTGACGCTGTCCTTGAACCCTCTGCGACATCCTCTTTCTCCAGCACTGCAATGCTCTCCTTAACCAATACCGCCACCCCTCCTCCTTTCCTTCCTTTCCTATCTCTCTGAATACCTTGTACCCTGGAATATTTAACACCCAGTCCTGCCCTTCCTTGAGCCAGGTCTCTGTTATCCCCACATCATATTTCCACATGACAATCTGTGCCTGTAACTCCCCAATTTTATTTACTATACTCCGTCCATTCACATACGTGCTTAGTAACCCTGATTTAGATTTTGTTACTTTCTCCCCTACCCCAACTTTACCTATTAACTTACTATTCTCTATACTAGAGCTATCTGTCCCTCCCAATATTTGGTGCACCCTGGTATTCCTCTCTAATATTGTTTCTTGGTTCACAGACCCCTGCCGAGTTAGTTTAAAGCCCTCCCAATGGCACTAGCAAAATACCCCGCAAGGAACTCAGTTCCAGCTCTGTTCAGGTGCAGCCTGTCCGGCTTGTACAGGTGCCATCTCTCCCAGAGTCAGTTCCAATGTCCCAGGAATCTAAAGCCATCCATCCTGCACCATCTTTCCAGCCACACATTCATATAACTTATCCTCCTATTTCTGTACTCACTGGCAAGTGGCACTGGGAGCAATCTGGAGATTACTACATTAGAGGTCCTGCTTGCTAATTTTCCACCTAGCTCCTTAAATTCTGATCGCAGGACCACACCCCCTTTCCTACCTAAGTCATTGGTACCAATGTGGACCACAACCTCTGGCTGATCATCCTCCCCCAGAAGGATGTCCTGCAGCCGTTCTGTGACATCCTCGACCCTGGCACCAGGGAGGCAACATACCATCCTGGAGTCACGTCTGTAGCCACAGAAATACCTGTCTGTTCCCCTAGCCAATGAACCCTCTATCACTATAGCTCTTTCTGCTTCCTCTCCTTCTGTACATTCGAGCTGCTTGTGGTGCCACAGGGCAGAATTTTCTGCCTGTTGGGCGGGTGGAGCTGGAGCAGCCGTGGGCACTGACCAGACCGGCGCCCGTGATCGACTCAGCAATGCCATTTTGCATGGGCAGGCCAATTAAGGCCTGCCCAGTGTATTTGCCGACTCCCATGAATAGCGGGAGCGTGCGGGCTGTGGCGGGCGTGCACAGACCCCCGGGTCCAATGGTAACCCGGCAGTCTGTTTAAAGGAAGACCTGGAAGCCTCCTGGAGGCTGCTCACACTGCAGGGAGTCAACTGAGCAGGGCCAGGCTGGAGGGAAGGGCAGAGGAGCAGGGCCAGGCTGCAGGGTCAGCCCCAGGAGCAGGCCAGGCTGCAGGGTCAGCCCCAGGAGCAGGTCAGGCTGCAGGGTCAGCCCCAGGAGCAGGGCCAGGCTGCAGGGTCAGCCCCAGGAGCAGGGCCAGGCTGCAGGGTCAGCCCCAGGAGCAGGGCCAGGCTGCAGGGTCAGCCCCAGGAGCAGGGCCAGGCTGCAGGGTCAGCCACAGGAGCAGGGCCAGGCTGCAGAGTCAGCCCCAGGAGCAGGGCCAGGCTGCAGGGTCAGCCCCAGGAGCAGGGCCAGGCTGCAGGGTCAACCCCAGGAGCAGGGCCAGGCTGCAGGGTCAGCCCCAGGAGCAGGGCCAGGCTGCAGGGTCAGCCCCAGGAGCAGGGCCAGGCTGCAGGGTCAACCCCAGGAGAAGGCCAGGCTGCAGGATAGGCCAGCGGGGGGGCCAATGCGCCCATCGCTTTTCTGATGAATGTCTTGCTGCCCTCCTCGAGGTGGCAGCACGGCAGGAGGTGTTGGTTCCCCAGGATGGGAGGAGGAGGCCCTCCCACATGACGAAACGTGCCTGGGAGGAGGTGGCGGAGGTGGTGAGATCCCAGGATGTGGTGTGGTGCACCTGGATCCAGTACCGTAAACGCTTCAATAATTTGTTGCGCTCTGGAAGGGTGAGCACCATGTTGGTGTTGGGCATTTAACCCAGCAAGTAGCCTTAGCCATTGAGGCCCAACCTGCAAGTCTTACTGTCGTGACTGCATTGAATCATGTTGGGCATTTCTCGTACATTCGTTGGGCAAGCAGATATTGCCCATACTTAGATCAGCCTGAGTGGTTCACGAGGAGATGAGTTCTCCCCCGCACCATGTGTTGCTCTTAGTCACACATGACCAGTCTGGGGGCAACCTGCAGGAGATGCAGCTTGGCACATACTCAGAACTCCAACACATGCCCTATTCATGGCGATGAGATTGTGGAAGGGGAGCCTCAAGGTGTCGTGGCCAAGAACCATCTGCTGCCCTCGACGCTGCATGTAGTTGCGCCTCCTTGCTATGGGAGCAAAGACCATGTGTTTCCTAAAGTGATGGACACAGAATGTGTCCAAGGTGCCCGTTGGCGGGGTTAGGAGCAGGTGTACTATCTTTGTGTGACTGATCAGCAGTAGCGTGGAGAGGAGGCACTGGAGGCCTGAGATGGGCCACTGTGGCTAGGGTGTGGTGTGCGCGTGCAGAGTCCATGTGCAAATTGCCGCAATGAATGGTCTTCTCTGTTTTTCAGGAGAAGAATGCTCACAATGCGTCTGAGCGTTCGAGGACTGGAGGCGGCCGGGCCCAGCTGATGATGTTAAGCCATTTTGCTTGTCACATCTTCAAAGAACTTTAGCAAATTAGTCAAACACGATTCACTCTTCATAAAACCATGCCGACTCTGATGGATTGCATTTTGACTTTCCAAATGCCCCATTACTATTTCCTTAATAATGGATTCCAACAATTTCCCAATGACAGACGTTAAACTAACTGGTCTATAGTTTCCTACTTTCTGCCTCCCCCCCTTTTTGAATAAGAGCGTTATATTAACATTTTTCCAATCCACTGGAACCTTTCCAGAATCCAGGGAATTTTGGAATATTATAGCCAATGCATCCATTATCTCTGCTGCCACTTCCTTTAAGACCCTGGGATGTAGGACATCAGGTCCTGGGGACTTGTCACCCTTTAATCCCAATAGTTTGCCAGTACTTTTTCTCTAATGATGGTGATTGTTCTAAGCTCCTCCTTCTCTATACCCTCTGCACTACCTGTTACTATTGGGGTGGTACTAGTGTCCTCCACTGTGAAAACAGAGGCAAAATATTGATTAAGCGTCTCTGCCATTTCTGCGTTCCCCACTATTAACTCACCAGTCTCGACCTCCAAGGGACCAACATTCACTTTAGCTACTCTCTTTCCTTTTATATACTTGTAGAACCTTTTACTATCAGTTTTTACATTTTGCGCTAGTTTTCTTTCATAATTTACCTTTGCTCTTTTTATTATTTTTTTAGTTACCCTTTGTTGATCTTTAGAAGTTTCCCAATCTTCCAGCCTGCCACTGACCTTTGCAATTTGATATACCTTAGTTTTTGCCTTTATGTTATCTTTAACTTCCTTGCTTAGCCATGGATGCTTTTTCCCCTCTTACCATCTTTCTTCCTCTTTGGAATATATTTTTCTTGGGAGGAATTGAATATCTCCTTAAATATCTGACAGTTGACAGTTCATCAACTGTCCTACCTTGTAGTCTTCCTGCCCAGTCCACTAGGGCCAAATCTGCCCTCATACCTATGTAGTTACCTTTGTTTAACTCCAGAACACTAACGTGGGACTCAAGTTTCTCACTCTCAAACTGAACTTGAAATTCTAGCATGCTATGATCACTCTTCCCTAGAGGATCCTTTACTATGAGATCATTAATTAATCCCATCTCATTACACAAAACCAAATCCAGAATAGCCTGCTCCCTGGTTGGTTCCACAACATATTGCCCCAAGAAACAATCTCTAATACACTCTATGAACTCTCCCTCGAGACTACCCTTGTCAATTTGATTAGTCCAGTCTATATGCATATTAAAATCACCCATGATTATTGCCGTGCCTTTCTTACATGCTCCCAGTATTTCTTGGTTTATACTGTGCCCTACTGCTAAACTACTGTTTGGGGACCTATAGATTACTTATAGATTTGGCATTCATTAGCCCATCTGACCAGTCCATCTATATCCACCTGTAATGTAAGGCTATCCTCCTCACTGTTTGCCACCACACCAATGTTCGTGTCCATAGGTTCTGGAAGGTTGAACGGATAATGAGCCAGGGGGAGGGATGAAGTGTGTCACTGTGTGCACGCTAACTGATCCACTGTCCTTGTTGTTCATTTCAGCATCATCAGAGCATGGCCGCCAGGAGGAACTGCATAATAACATAAGAACTAGGAGCAGGAGTAGGCAATTCAGCCCCTCGAGCCTGTCCCACTATTCAATACGATCATGGCTGATCTCATTTCAGCCTCAACTCCAATTTCCCGCCCTCTCTCCATAACCTTTCAACCCGTTACTAATTAAAAATCTGTCCATCTCCTCCTTAAATTTATTCAGTGTCCCGGCATCCACTGCACTCTGAGGTAGTGAATTCCACAGATTCACGACCCTTTGAGAAAAGTAATTCCTTCTCATCTCTGATTTAAATCTACCACCCCTTAGCCTAAAACTATGGCCTTTCATTCTAGAATGCCCCACAAGGGGAAACATCTGCTCCACGTCTCCTTTGTCTATCCCTTTTAGCATCTTATATACTTCAATTAGATCTCCTCTCATCCTTCTAAACTCTAGCGAGTATAGGCCTAAACTGTTCAATCTCTCCTCATAAGACAAGCCCCACATCTCTGGAATCAACCTAGTGAACCTCCTCTGAACCACCTCCAGTGCAACTATATCCTTCCTCAAGTAAGGGGACCAAAACTATGCACAGTGCAGATGTCCCCTCTCACACCTGAGGGCCCTCAAGTGTCATCTGCATCACACCATTTCTGTGAGGCAGGCACCAGCACAGATACCAACACCTCGGTGGAAATTGCAACATCGGCTGCTGTCCCGGGGCACAGAGGTGAGGGCACTTCACAGTCGCTGGAGGAGCTGGAAGAGACAGAGAGTGCCGATGGTGCCAGCAGTCAGAGGGCTGCAGGGGACCAGGCACATGCTCAGTCGGTGCCTGATGATGGAGTCATCCGTGATGCAGCAGGTGCAGGAAATGTGGCCGGGTGTGCAGGAGCATCTGGGGGAGATACATGAGGCTATGTTTGGCTTGGTGTCCGTGCTGGAGGAGTCCACGCAGAGCATCAGTGATGCAATGAGCCTCATGTCAGAGCGTCATGCTTCCTCCATGGAGACAGTGGCGACTCTCGTGGAGAGGGGTTTCCAGGACAACAAGTAGGTTCTCCTGGGGATACGCTCGGACCTGCAAGCCCTCACAGTGCCGGTGGCCACAGCTGGTCAGTGCCAATGTGGAAGATGGTGTGAGCTTCAAGCTTCCCAGCTCATTGCCCATCCATCCACGGTGAGCAGGGAGGTCCGGGGTGACCTCACGTCGGCGCAGCAGCTGCCTGTCGTATCTGCGGGCTCCTCTCAGGGCACTCCAGATAAGGGCAGCAGCTCCTCTGCCCCTCTCCCAGTGACTGTTGCATCCGGTGAGGCTGCGGCGACTGGGGAGGTGCCAGCTGTGGAACTGGCAGCTCCCTCCCAGGCGGGGCCAGCACAGGCTCCACGGGCCAGAGGACGGCTGCCAAGGTCATCGAGGCCAACAGGACAGCAGAATCAGCAGGCTGGCTCAGATACCACTCTGAGCGATGGGGCAGCACCAAGACATAGCACCCGGAAACACCATGGGTTTCTCACTGGTGCTTTTGTTTGGCCCAAGATTAGGTCCTTATAATTTTTTTCTGCTTGATTAACGTTTTATTTTGGATTTGTGAGAACTTCTGATGGTTAAAATAAAAACCAGATGTGTTACCATGGCTGAGAGTGGCTCCTTTGTTCTGCATGTGTATGTTTAAGATAAATGTAATGAGTGTTTGTTTCAACATTCAAGTTTATGTCCAAAGCCCTTAGTTGCAGCTGATGACCTGGCAGATTTTGCACTGAGGTGCCGAGTATGGAAGTGCCAGGCAAGGCTGGTCCTGCTGACCCATTTGTGTGGAGCGAGCTGAAGGTTCATTGCTTTAAAGCCTCCCGGGTGTCCCTGCCTCCTTGGTGTAGTCCCGGGTCAGCTTTTAGCCCCTCATCATTGCCCTGTGCTCCCTCAGCCCCAGAATCAGTGCTGGACTCATCGTGTGCAGCCGCATCCACTGCGTCAAAGTCTTCATCGTCCACTGCGTCCCCTCTTTCCAGCGCTAGATTGCGCAGCATGCAACCACTATCGCCGAGACACGATCTGGGGGGTACTGGAGTGCGCCCCCTGAGCGGTCCAGGCATCGGAAGCGCATCTTGAGAAGACCGATGGTTCTCTCCACCACAGCCCTTGTGGTGCCCTGGCTCCTATTGTACCGCTGCTCAGCTTCTGTTCTTGGATGGCAGAGAGGGGTCATGAGCCACCTTCTGAGGGGATAGCCCTTGTCACCCAGCAGCCAACCATCCAGCCAGGCTGGAGCACTGAAGAGCCCCGGCACCTGGGAGTGTCTGAGGATGTAGGCGTTGTGGGTGCTGCCTGGGTACCTTGCACAGACTTGTAGAATCAGTATCCTGTGATCACACACTATCTGCACGTTCATGGAGTGGAAGCCCTTCCTGTTGATGAAGGCACCGGGCTCACCTGCTGGCGCCTTGATGGCCACATGTGTACAGTCTATTGCACCTTGGACACGGGGGAAGCCAGCAATGGCTGCGAAGCCTCTGGCTCGCTGTGTTTGGCTTGCCTGGTCCCAGCGGAAGTGGATGAAGGTCAATACCCGTCTGAACAGAGCGTCTGTAACCTGCTTGACACATGTGTGGACAGCTGATTGGGAGACACCACAAATATCACCCACTGAGCCCTGGAAAGAGCCAGATGCATAGAAGTTGAGGGCAACTGTAACCTTCAGAACCACTGGCATGGGGTGTCCATGTTAGGGGAGATCTCAGGCCCAATCATCTGACAGATATAGTTGACTGTCTCCCTTGAGAGACAGAGCCTCCTTCAGCACTGCTCCTCATATTGAGTCATATTGAGGTAGCTGCTTTGCCACCTGTAAACCCTGGCAGCAGGATAGTGGTGTCGTCTGCGGCCCCTTCCACCTTGGACCACCTCTTGGCCCTGCACCCCTTGTTGCCTGCGCCTCTCCTCCCAAAGGTGGCTCCCCTGGAGGCTGAATGTCCACTCCTGGCCTCCTCCTTATTCTATCCCTCCCTTCCTCCTCAGAGGAGCTGCCTCCAGTGGAGATGTCAGAACCCATACCCAGGCTAAATGGAGGCCTTCAGAAAGCTGCAGGCCCGATAAAGATTACTGTCTGAAGAGTGCTGAGCTGAAGCTTCAAAGTACAGAGAAAGCTGCTGGAAATCATTCTGAACTGCTACAGATCGCACAGGCAAGTTTAGAAAACTTTCTGCAATAAATACTTCACAGACCAGATTCACTGCCCCACTGAGCCCTCTTATCCCGTCCTTGGATGAGTTTTATTAAAATTCACTTACCCGCCTGCCCATTGCGCCCGTGCACCGACCCGAAGATCTCACGGGCTCCTGAAAATCGCCATCGATTGACGAATTAAGTGCCTTAACTAGCTTGTTAATTAATGACAGGCGCGTGTCGAACTTCATCGCGCACCCGCCCAGCGAAATATCGCAATGGCGCGCGCTGATGTTGGGATGCTCGCCCAACGTCACCGAGCATCATTTTATGCGCTGATGTGCGGGGCCCCTCACCCCCTGCATGTCATGCAGAAAATTCTGCCCACAATCTTTGCTCTGACTGCACTCCTCTGAGGAACCAGCGCCCTCACCAGCTTCAAAAACAGAAAACTGATTTGTGAGTGGGACCCCAGGGGACTCCTGCACTACATGCCTACTTCTGTCAGACTGCCTGGTGGTCACCCATTCCCCCTCTCTCTCCAGGCCCTTAAGCTGCGGCGTGACCACCTCTCTGAATGTGCTATTCACGTAGCTCTTAGCCTCACTGATGCGACACAGTGACTCCAGTCACTGCTCAAGCTTTAAACCCGGAACTCAAGTTTCTGCAGATGACAGCACTTTCTGCACATGTGGTCAGCTAGGACACCAGTAGTGTCCAGGACTTCGCACATATTACAGGACATGCATTCCACTTGACTGAGCTGCCCTACCATTCTTAACTCTACTCCCCTTATGTTAACTTTATTCTACTTTGGGTTATTTATATTACTTTATTATATTGGCC
Source organism: Cetorhinus maximus (assembly GCF_964194155.1). Lineage (NCBI taxonomy): Eukaryota > Metazoa > Chordata > Chondrichthyes > Lamniformes > Cetorhinidae > Cetorhinus > Cetorhinus maximus. Next base: position 128,403,268 of record NC_135889.1, read on the forward strand.
TTAAATTTCCTTTATTCCTGGCACTTCTCAGTTAAATCTAAGTATAGCTTCTTGTTTAAAAATATTACACTTTTCTACCTTACTCACCAGTTCCTACTTTCCAAGGCCACCCTCGTCTTTCTGAGGAAAGGTAGAAAGGGAAAGGAGCACCTCCTCCCTCAACTCCCTCAGTCACCAAACTCCAACTGAAGCACTCGACTGCAGCCAAAAACAGCACCCCAGTGCAGACAAAGTCAACACTATAAGATCAATGGAGTGTATTGATTCATAGAGCAATTTCTTAGAACAGTACGTTCTAGAGCCGACCAAGGAGCAGGCTATCCTAGACCTGATAATGAGCAATGAGACAGGATTAATTAATAAACTCATGGTAAAGGAGCTTCTAGGCAACAGCGATCATAACATGATAGAATTTCATGTTCAATTTGAAGGGGAGGAGTGTGGGTCTAAGACTAGTGTTTTAAGCCTAAATAAAGGTAATTATAAGGTTGTGAAAGCAAACCTAGCTAAAGGGATCTGGGAAAAGATAAGACAATAGAGATGCAGTGGCAAACTTTTAAGGAGATATTCAATGATTCCCAGCAAAGATTTATCCTAATAAGGAAGAAAGACTCATTGAGATGGATGTATCATCCATGGCTCAATAAGGAAGTTAAGGATAGTATCAATTTGAAAGGAACACTGTACAAACCGGCAAGGATTAGCGGTAGGTTAGAAGGTTAGACAAATTTTCAGAACCAGTAAAAAAATAACTAAAAAAAAGGGGAGAAAGGTGAGTATGAGAGAAAGCTAGCTAGTAATGCAAAAACAGATAGTAAGAGTTTCTTTGGATGGTACTGCCCGCAACCATTGGCAGCTGGCATCATGGTGGGCGTGAGCAGATAATATGGTGAGAACGCCAAAAATCGGTTTTATGACATCATGAAACCAATTTGCGATCATCTGCAATGACAGGCTGGGTTTCTCACTGCTGAACATCAGGAAACTAACTTCAATACTTTCACATCTCATTATAAGTGCTGCTCGCCGGAATCATCCTCCAAGCTGCATCATCTGGGCATGTCGGCCCTCATTACACAACTGTAAATAAAAGCCACATGCACATGGTGAGCTGACTTCACTCGAGACTTTGAGGTTTGTTTGCCTACCTTGCTTCGGGCAGCACTCGCAGTCATCAGCTCCAGGCTTCACATCACCTCACTTTTGGGGGGCTCACTGGGAGGTCTCTACCTACCAGACCAGCCGTAAGGCGCGAGTGGTTTTTAAACAGCTGCAGGGTGAGGGCTGCTTGCTTGGGGAAAGGGGGTATCCCAGGGTGTGCATGGGGGCACGTGTTGATCTGTGCAAGTGGCTTCAAGGTGGTGAGGGCTGAGGAGGCAATCTCCAGCGGAGATGTGGCCAGATGGAGATGTGAGGGTGTGTGTGAGAGAGTGAGTGGTGATGTCCCTTGAACTGGCAGTGAATGAGATGCCAGTGAATGTGTGATGGGCTTGTGAGTGTGTGAGTTTAGAGTGATAAGATGGTTGCCTTACCCTGGGGGTACAGAGGAGATCATGCATCCTTCTTCTGCATTGGATGGCCAACCTCTTCTGTGCAGCATTGGCACTGACCACCACTGCCACCACCTCCCAAGCCAGAGTGGTGAGTTTGCTGGACCTCCCTCGGCCAGAACAGGGCTTGAGAACATCAGGGCAGGTCTCTGAAAGGCATTTCAGTGACGGGTCACTGAACTTTACTTGGCTTCAGGGCCGTGTCTTCATTGGAGCAGCCCTGGGCTGCAAGTAATGAGAACTGTGTGCGTGGCTGCAGTTTAGATATGGCACCTGGCGTGAGGTTATAGTGAGGTAGCAGCTTGGCGGGCAATTCAGAGGCCTGTGTGCTTCCTGTAGCTGCATAATTAATGAGGTGGAAGGGAATGATACGGTGTGAAAATCCACCATTGTGGCTAATGGGTAAAATGTCTTTTATCACAACTGCTATTACACTTAGTGCAAATCTAGGATGATTTCTCCCTCCAGCTATTTAAATAGGGAATGAGTAACTAAAGTTAGTGTTGCCGTCTAGAGAGTGAGTCTGGGGAACTGATAATGGAAAACAAGGAAATGGCAGAGGTGTTAAACAGTATTTTGTGTCTGTCTTAATGGTAGATGACATAGAACACTGTGTGTGGCTGCATCAAGGGGTGCGTAGACCCTCAGTACGAAAACATCAAGTGTCACTACGTGTTGAGGTTCTACCTGTCCCCGGTGTTGCGAAGGATGGGTCTGGCCACGCTGCCGCGGAACGCTCCAAGTAGTTGGACCGTGCCGTACCACCTGTCCCTCGTGGAAAAATTTATGCAGAGAAACACCTTTGACCACAAGTCCATCAGGCAGTGGTCAGCACATAATGTCTTAGAGGCCCTGAGGGAAAAGAAGATGGTGGATCCTGTGGGATGGTTCCCTGAGCAGACTGTCAAAGTCATTTGGCAGAATGCCTCATCGCCAGAACTTTCCAACAAGCACCAAGACGTAGCTTGGCGGGTGGTGAGAAAGGCCCTCCCCATCAGATCCTTCCTACACGCCAGGAGTCTCACCCCCTCGGCACGTTGCCCTCGAGGTGGCTGTGGTGGGGAAGAGACTGTTGTTCACCTCCTTGTGGATTTTGCCTTTGCAAAGAAGGTCTGGAGAGAGATGCAGTGGTTTCTGTTGAGGTTCATCCCGAGCAGTTCTGTGACACAGGACTCTGTGCTCTACGGGCTGTTCCCAGGGACACACACCGAGACAAACATCAACTGCAGCTGGAGGATCATCAACTCGGTGAAAGACGCTCTTTGGTCTGCCCGAAACTTGTTGGTCTTCCAGCGCAAAGAGATGTCCCCGACCGAGTGTTGCAGACTGGCACATTCCAAGGTCCAGGACTACGTGCTGAGGGATGCACTAAAGCTTGGGGCAGCCGCCGCAAAGGCGCAATGGGGAAGGGTCGCTGTCTAAGACCTTTCTGCCACAGTGCACCGATGGGCTGGGAACTGTTTAGAACCCCTCGGGCTGTACAGCTCAAAATGAATGTCTGCAAATTATTGTAATATTCATTTATTGTATTGATGCATTTCGTGATACATGTTGTAAAAGTTGAACCTGATTGTACTTTTGTGATGGTGATTTTGAAATGGTTTGGAATGTTGTTGAAGATATTTAATGAATAAAGTATATTTTTGCAAAAAAAAAGACATAGAACACTTCCCAAAGACATTTGACAATTATGAGGTGAACAGGAGGGAGGAACTTAGAACAATTACCATGACCAGGGAAAAGGTGCTGGGAAAACTATTGGACCTAAAAGCTGACAAGTCCCCAGAACCAGATGGTCCATATCCTCGGGTCTGAAAAGAAGTGGCTGCAGAAATAGTGCTATAATCTTCCAAAATCCCTTAGATGCTGAAAGGATCCCAGGGGATTGGAAAATAGCTGATGTAACACCTTTATTCAAGAAAGAAAGGAGACAGAAAGCAGGAAACAATAGACCAGATAGTCTGACATCTATCATAAGGAAATTGCTAGAATCCATTATTAAGGAGATAATAGCAGGATACTTAGAAAATCACAATGTGATCAGGCAGAGTCAACATGGCTTTGTGAAAGGGAAATCATGTTTAACTAATTTATTAGAGTTTTTTTGAGGAAGTAACAAGCAAGGTGGATAAAGGGGAACCTGTAGACGTGCAGTACTTAGATTTCCAGAAGGCATTTGATAAGGTGCCACATCAAAGGTTATTAGACAAGATTCCATGGGGCAGAATTTTGCCCTCGGGCGGTCTCAGTGGGGGGTGAGTAGGGGGTGACCACTGCCCTTGATCGGGCCGTGACTGCGATTTCACACTGGCCTATTAAATCTCGCCCAGCGTGAAACACTGCAGCGCTCAATGCTGCCCGTGTGGTGGGGAACTTCACGCATGTGCACAGCTACTTGCAGGAAAAGCTCCCGGAGGCACGGAGCTGCCTCAGGGAGATGGAGATTTTTGAAAATTAAAAATAAAGAATTTTAAAATGTTAAAAAATGAGTCCCCTCATGTGACTCTGTCACAAGATTAGGGACATGTTAGAAATTAGTTTGAAAAAATTTCTTTTTACTGGCAGATCAAAACCTCATCCTGCCTGTGGATGAGGTTTCACAAAGAATCCAAAGACTGCTTAGTTATTACTTTAATGATCTTAATAGGCCTTTTAATTGTTGGTGGGCGCGCTGCCGAATTCCTGCACATGCCCGCCAACTGAAATATCGAGCGAGTGCACGATGACATTGGTACACACGTGTGTCATTTTACACTTGTTTGGATCAGGCGCACACCTGCCCGGTAGCAAAAAATCCTGGCCATGGTGTAAGGGGTAAGATATTAGCATAGATAAAGACAGAAGATGCTGTAAAAACTCAGCAGGCCTGGCACCACCAGTGGAGAGAGAAACAGAGTTAATGTTTTGAGTCCAATATGACTCTTCTTTGGAACTTTTATTTTACAATAGATAGAGGATTGGCTAGCTAACAGGAAGCAGAGAGTAAGGAAGCTGTAATGAGTGGAGTGCCACAGGGATCAGTGCTGGGGCCTCAACTATTTACAATTTATATCAATGGCTTGGATGAAGGGACTGAATGTATGCCTGCTAAGTTTGCGATGACACCAAGTTAGGTAGGAAAGTAAGTTTTGAAGCAGAGGTAGAGAGTCTACAAAGGGATATTGACAGGTTAAGTGAGTGGGCAAAAAATTGGCAGATGGAGTAGAATGTGGGAAAATGTGAACTTGTCCACTTTGACAGGAAGAATAGAAAAGCAGTATACTACTTACATGGAGGGGGATTGAAGAGCTCGGTGGTACAGAAGGATCTGGGTGTCCTGGTACATGAATCAGAAAAAAGTTAGTATGTAGGTACTGTTAGGAAATAGAGGCAGTTTAAGTAAGTTATACTTGTATTTGTGGGTATTAGGAATGAGTTTTAGCTTTAAAGTTTAAGTTTGATTTGTATTTCTGTATCTGTGTGTTAAGAAAAAGGTCAAGTTGAGTTTTAGTTTCACTTTAAATGGTGCCTGCATGTCTAATAAGTTTTACGACTCCTAAAGAAAAGTTAAGCAAGAGTAGAAAAAACTGTGCTGTTGCCATAGAGGCAGGTCCCCCCCCACCCCCACCCCCCCCGACACACAGAGAAGCTAAAGAAACAGCAGTTTTGAGTTCAGTTTTGAAGATGGCTGCCAAACAGAAGCAGCCTAGAAGACTTAGACAGTCAGTTCCAAGATAATGTTGGCTGAAAGTAGCTGCCAGAGGGAGACTGGAGCAAAAGGGACAGATAGCAAATCCCAAACTAAAGAAGTAAGTCCCCAAATCCAGGGGGTTGGAACATGAGAAAGTCCCAAGTTAAACTTCTAATTAAAGGAAGGACAGGAACCTGGAAAAGCTCCTGTACCGTGGAAGTGAAAGTCAGGAGCAGAGAGAAAGGCTCCAAGCTTCAAGTTTAAAGAGATAAAGGCTTGGGAGGAGGCCCGAAGAGGCAACTGAAGGTCTGTAACTCTTTGCTATGGGCTTATGAAGCTGTGTTACTGTTGACGGCTGAGTCAATGAGAGTGCGCGGAAGGAAGTTTGAATGCATGTGGTGATCCAGGGGAGAGGAACATTAGAAGGAGAGTTTGAAACCCTGGAGGTGAACCCTTGCGGAAGGCGCCTGAGGGAAAACGTCGGTTTGGGAGATGATTCCAAAGTGAGTTCTTGAAGAGTGGAGATTGGAAAGCCTTGTGTGAAAGTTGGAGTGCAGTAAGACCCGTTGGCTCTCGGTGTGACAAGCATCTGGGGGGAGTGGATGAGAGATCCATAGCATCTTGTTGAGGTGGCATCTGTCACTTGGTTTCAGAGTGTGGTGTGCCTGACCACAAGGCGCCTATTGGTTTACATGGACTGTGTACTTACTGTAAACATTCGAGTATAAGATAGCTTTTTAACTTGTGTTATCCTTACAAATCTGTATATATCTGTAAATGTATAGTTGTGGGTGAAGGAGTATAGTAATATAGTTGATCTTTTCTTGTTTAATAAATGTTTTATTCTTCTGTTAGAAGTTCATCAGCTGACTCCTGTGATTCTGTTCAGTAGCCACTCTCTACTTATCTAAACAAACAAATAAAAGTTAGAAACAAAAAACTACTGCGGATGCTGGAAATCCAAAACAAAAACAGATTTACCTGGAAAAACTCAGCAGGTCTGGCAGCATTGGCGGAGAAGAAATCAGTTAACGTTTCGAGTCCTCACGACCCTTCAACAGAACTGAGTATAGTTAGGAGAGGGGTGAAATATAAGCTGGTTTAAGGTAGGGGGCGGGGGGAGAGAAGTTGAGGGTGGGGTGGTTGTAGGGACAAGCAAGCAGTGATAGGAGCAGATAATCAAAAGATGTCACAGACAAAAGGATCAAAGAGGTGTTGAAGCTGGTGATATTATCTAAGAAAATGTGCTAATTAAGAATGGATGGCAGGACACTCAAGGTACAGCTCTAGTGGGGGTGGGGTGGAAAGACTGACAAGGTATTAGTTGTAGATTTAAAAATAATGGAAATAGGTGGGAAAAGAAAAATCTATATAAATTATTGAAAAAAACAAAAGGGAGGGGGAAGAAACGGGGTGGGGATAGGGGGAGGGAGTTTAAGATCTAAAGTTGTTGAATTCAATATTCAGTCCGGAAGGTTGTAAAGTGCCTAGTCGGGAGATGAGGTGCTGTTCCTCCAGTTTGCGTTGGGCTTCACTGGAACAATGCAGCAAGCCAAGGACAGACATGTGGACAAGAGAGCAGGGTGGAGTGTTAAAATGGCAAGTGACAGGGAGGTTTGGGTCTTTCTTGCGGACAGACCGCAGGTGTTCTGCAAAGCGGTCGCCCAGTTTGTGTTTGGTCTCTCCAATGTAGAGGAGACCGCATTGGGAGCAACGAATGCAGTAGACTAAGTTAGGGGAAATGCAAGTGAAATGCTGCTTCACTTGAAAGGAGTGTTTGGGCCCTTGGACGGTGAGGAGAGAGGAAGTGAAGGGGCAGGTGTTGCATCTTCTGCGTGGGCATGGGGAGGTGCCATAGGTGGGGGTTGAGGAGTAGGGGGTGATGGAGGAGTGGACCAGGGTGTCCTGGAGGGAACGATCCCTACGGAATGCCGCCGGGGGGGTGAAGGGAAGATGTGTTTGGTGGTGGCATCATGCTGGAGCTGGCGGAAATGGCGGAGGATGATCCTTTGACTGCGGAGGCTGGTGGGGTGATAAGTGAGGACAGGGGGGACCCTATCATGTTTCTGGGAGGGATAAGAAGGCGTGAGGGCGGATGCACGGGAGATGGGCCGGACACGGTTGAGGGCCCTGTCAACGACCGTGGATGGAAAACCTCAGTTAAGGAAGAAGGAGGACATGTCAGAGGAACTGTTTTTGAAGGTAGCGTCATCAGAACAGATGCAACGGAGGCGAAGGAACTGAGAGAATGGGATGGAGTCCTTACAGGAGGCGGCGTGTGAGGAGATGTAGTCGAGGTAGCTGTGGGAGTCGGTAGGCTTGTAATGGATATTGGTGGACAGTCTATCATCAGAAATTGAGACAGAGAGGTCAAGGAAGGGAAGGGAAGTGTCAGAGATGGACCATGTGAAAATTATGGAGTGGTGGAGATTGGAAGCAAAATTAATAAATTTTTCCAAGTCCAGACGAGAGCATGAAGCCGCACCGAAGTAATCATCGATGTACCGGAGAAAGAGTTGTGGGAGGGGGCCGGAGTAGGACTGGAACAAGGAATGTTCCACATACCCCATAAAGAGACAGGCATAGCTGGGGCCCATACGGGTACCCATAGCCACACCTTTTATTTGGAGGAAGTGAGAGGAGTTAAAGGAGAAATTGTTCAGTGTGAGAACAAGTTCAGCCAGACGGAGGAGAGTAGTGGTGGATGGGGATTGTTCGGGCCTCTGTTCAAGGAAGAAGCTAAGGGCCCTCAGATCATCCTGGTGGGGGATGGAGGTGTAGAGGGATTGGACGTCCATGGTGAAGAGGAAGCGGTTGGGTTCCGTGGGGCAGGAACAGGCTGATACAATCGGTCTGCCGGGACAGTTCTGTTTGTGGATTTTGGGTAGGAGGTAGAAGCTAAGGAACGCAAGCTCCAACAACTCATCGACACCAACACCCATCTGGGACCCTCCACCCCTGCTTGTCCCTCCGTCCCCACCCCATCTTCCAATCCCAGCCCCAGCCGCGTATTCACTATGCCCCCTGACCTTCCCCTCTCCGATGCTGAATGTTCAGTGCTCAGCAAAGGACTTAGTTTCATACCCTTACGCCCTCATCTCAATGAAATTCGGGCTCGGCACGATGCTGAACTCTTCTTCCGCCGTCTTCGTCTCCATGCTCACTTCTTTGGGCAGGAGTCCTCTCCCTGTTCAACAGATCCTTTTACCCACCTCCAATATTCTCCCTCCACCTGGACCCCTCCCTCTGGATTCTTACCTTCTCTTGATCTTTTCATTGAGAACTGTCGGCGTGACATTAGCCGTCTCAATTTCTCTGCTCCTCTCACCCATTCTAATCTGTCTCTCTCTGAACTCACTGCACTCCATTCTCTCAGGTCCAACCCCAACATTGTCATCAAACCCGCTGACAAGGGTGGTACTGTTGTTGTCTGGCGCACTGACCTCTACCTCGCGGAGGCTGAGCGTCAACTCGCAGACACTTCCTCCTATCTCTCCCTGGACCATGACCCCACCACTGAACATCAAGCCATTGTTTCCAGGACTGTCACTGACCTCATCTCCTCTGGAGATCTTCCTCCCACAGTTTCCAACCTGATAGTCGCCCAACCTCGGACGGCCCGCTTCTACCTCCTACCCAAAATCCACAAACAGAACTGTCCTGGCAGACCGATCGTGTCAGCCTGTTCCTGCCCCACGGAACTCATTTCTCGTTATCTTGACTCCCTTCTCTCTCCCCTTGTCCAGTCCCTTCCCACCTACATCCGTGATTCCTCTGACACCTTACGTCACATCAACAATTTCGAGTTCCCTGACCCCAACCGCTTCCTCTTCACCATGGACGTCCAATCTCTCTACACCTCCATCCCCCACCAGGATGGTCTGAGGGCCCTTAGCTTCTTCCTTGAACAGAGGCCCGAACAATCCCCATCCACCACTACTCTCCTCCGTCTGGCTGAACTTGTTCTCACACTGAACAATTTCTCCTTTAACTCCTCTCACTTCCTCCAAATAAAAGGTGTGGCTATGGGTACCCGTATGGGCCCCAGCTATGCCTGTCTCTTTATGGGGTATGTGGAACATTCCTTGTTCCAGTCCTACTCCGGCCCCCTCCCACAACTCTTTCTCCGGTACATCGATGATTACTTCGGTGCGGCTTCATGCTCTCGTCTGGACTTGGAAACATTTATTAATTTTGCTTCCAATCTCCACCACTCCATCATTTTCACATGGTCCATCTCTGACACTTCCCTTCCCTTCCTTGACCTCTCTGTCTCAAATTCTGATGATAGACTGTCCGCCAATATCCATTACAAGCCTACCGACTCCCACAGCTACCTCGACTACAGCTCCTCACACCCCGCCTCCTGTAAGGACTCCATCCCATTCTCTCAGTTCCTTCGCCTCCGTTGCATCTGTTCTGATGACGCTACCTTCAAAAACAATTCCTCTGACATGTCCTCCTTCTTCCTTAACTGAGGTTTTCCATCCACGGTCGTTGACAGGGCCCTCAACCGTGTCCAGCCCATCTCCCGTGCATCAGCCCTCACGCCTTCTTATCCCTCCCAGAAACATGATAGGGTCCCCCTTGTCCTCACTTATCACCCCACCAGCCTCCGCAGTCAAAGGATCATCCTCCTCCATTTCCGCCAACTCCAGCATGATGCCACCACCAAACACATCTTCCCTTCACCCCCCCTGGCGGCATTCCGTAGGGATCGTTCCCTCCAGGACACCCTGGTCCACTCCTCCATCACCCCCTACTCTTCAACCCCCACCTATGGCACCTCCCCATGCCCACGCAGAAGATGCAACACCTGCCCCATCACTTCCTCTCTCCTCACCGTCCAAGTGCCCAAACACTCCTTTCAAGTGAAGCAGCATTTCACTTGCATTTCCCCTAACTTAGTCTACTGCATTCGTTGCTCCCAATGCGGTTTCCTCTACATTGGAGAGACCAAACGCAAACTGGGTGACCGCTTTGCAGAACACCTGCGGTCTGTCCGCAAGAAAGACCCAAACCTCCCTGTCGCTTGCCATTTTAACACTCCACCCTGCTCTCTTGCCCACATGTCTGTCCTTGGCTTGCTGCATTGTTCCAGTGAAGCCCAACGCAAACTGGAGGAACAGCACCTCATCTCCCGACTAGGCACTTTACAGCCTTCCGGATTGAATATTGAATTCAACAACTTTAGATCTTAAACTCCCTCCCCCTATCCCCACCCCGTTTCTTCCCCCTCCCTTTTGTTTTTTTCAATAATTTATATAGATTTTTCTTTTCCCACCTATTTCCATTATTTTTAAATCTACAACTAATACCTTGTCAGTCTTTCCACCCCACCCCCACTAGAGCTGTACCTTGAGTGTCCTGCCATCCATTCTTAATTAGCACATTTTCTTAGATAATATCACCACCTTCAACACCTCTTTGATCCTTTTGTCTGTGACATCTTTTGATTATCTGCTCCTATCACTGCTTGCTTGTCCCTACAACCACACCACCCTCAACTTCTCTCCACCCCCCCCACCCCCCACCTTAAACCAGCTTATATTTCACCCCTCTCCTAACTATACTTCAGTTCTGTTGAAGGCTCATGAGGACTCGAAATGTCGACTCTTTTCTTCTCCGCCGGTGCTAATAAAAGTTAGGATTTATCAAGCCAGGTTCCACTCTGGAATCTGGCTTGTCCAGTTGTAACATCAGCTGGGATCATAAAAGCACAGCAAGTGATGAGGAAGCAAATGGAATGTTGGTGTTTATTGCAGGGGGAATGAAATATAAAAGTAGGGATGTTTTACTGCAGCTGTACAGGGCCTTGGTGAGACCACATCTGGAATACAGTGTATAGTTTTGGTCTCCTTATTTGAAAAAATAAATAATTGAGTTAGAAACAGTTCAGAGAAGGTTCACTCAACTGATTCCTGGGATGAAGGGGCTTATCTTATGAGGAAAGGTTGAACAGGTTGGATCTATACCCATTGGAGTTTAGAAGAATGAGAGGTGATCTTATTGAAACATATAAGATCCTGAGGGGATTTAATAGGGTAAATACTGGGAGGATGTTTCCACCTGTGGGACGGACTAGACCAGAGAACACAATTTAAGAGTAAAAGGTCTACTGTTTAAGATGGAGATGAGGAGAGATTTTTTCTCTCAAAGCATCATTAGCCTGTAGAATTCTCTTCCCTAGAAAGCAGTGGAGGCTGGGTCATCGAATTTATTCAAGTCAGTGTTAGATGGATTTTTGATAGGGAGTCAAGGGTTATGGGGGGCAGACGGCAAAGTGGAGTTGAGACCACAATCAGATCAGCAATGATCTCATTGAATGGTGGAGCAGGCTCAAAGGGCTGAATGGCCTACTCCTGCTCCAAATCCTATGTTCCTATGAAGTTCTGAAACCTGGAGCTCAAGCTGCTGCAACTGATGACAGTTCCTGCACACATGGTTATCCAGGACACAGGAAGCTTCCTGGAGTTCCCACATAGCTTAGGATATGACTTATGTCCACATTTTCTCGGATCTCACTGTTGATCTTAATCGATGGGAGGAGTTATTGGAACAGGATGTTAGTTTTCCAAGTTTAAGTGAAAGGTCCATTTTCTCAAATGCTTCAGAGAAGAGGTCAACAATTACCTGGAGCAAAGTTTCTGAATGAGTGCACACATAAGCGTCACCTGCCTTCTGAAGAAGCTCAATGACTGGAGTTGGAGTGATTTTAATTTTGGATTGAAGATGGTTTAGATTGAACAGTTTCTTGTCTGTTCTGTAAATTATCTCCAGGCCTGTGGATAATTTGCCAGAGGTGAGGGGCAGTATTGCAGTGAGGAAACTGGAGAAGAAAGTTGGTGTAATGGCATAGCCTTGTCTTACCCTAGTCTTCACTGAGATAGGGCCTGTGCTGGTTCCATTGCTGAGGATCATGATGTAGGTGGAGGATGATGACAATTTCAAATCTGGTGGCAAGCAAGGCCGTCCAACAGCAGTGTCCTTTCCCAAGCCAAGTCACCCAGCATCAAGGTGCTAATCACTCAAAATCAACTATGTCCTCAAAGAATCTCTGACGAGGTTAAACATACCTACCAACTCATGGGGGATCATGGCTCGTTACCAGCTAAGATGGAGAAGGCTTATTCAGGAAGGCACTGAACACATTGAGAGACTTTGTTGGGAATGTGCAGAGGTGAAGTTGAGGCATCTGAAGAAGTGCACAAACCTCAAAACAACCCATCTACCCAACACTCCAAGCACAACCTGCCCCACATGTGGCAGGTTCTGCAGATCACATAATGGACTCCCATGTGCGCTCGCCAACCGAAATATTGCGTGAATGTGCAATGACATCAGGATGCTCACCCGACATCATCATGCATCATTTAACGCTCATTTGGGTCAGGCACATGCCCACCCGACAAGTGCAATATTCTGTCCAATGTGTACACACGTTCCACCTGTTTTGACGGAACAATATATGTAACAGCCATTTGCTGGTTCATTCTTGAGGGTAATGCCTTGACCAGAGTCAGGCTGCTGGTTTAAATTTCAAACAATGCTTGGCAGTTAATTATCAGTCACCATCAACTGGTGCATTCTTCATGGCAATGCCTCTACCAATCAGAGTCCACTTGCCAACCAGTCAGCACTTTCTTTTCATACAGTATAAATTTCTTGTCTCCCTTGGATGTTAAGGCAGGTGGATGGTAAATGCTAAGCTGCCCAAATCCCAGAAGGAAACTTGAAGCAGCTGCCACAACGATTTGCAGTTTGTATTTATTTCAAGATGCGGGCTTTGAATTCAGTAAAAGAAAGGCACCAAGTCTTATAGATTTCTTACAAAACTAAATTAAACATTTATTAATAGAAGAAATGATTTTGAGTACATACACAGATCTACAAATTACTACTATGATAACTTCTAAATTCCCTAATTAATCTAAGCCCTAGTTACACCTCTGTTAAGGCAACAATGAGACACATAGATTTTAAAAGACCCAGGTAAAGTAACACACAATACCCTGAACAGTCCAATTCAAAGTGAGTTTTTCTCAGCTTCAGTTCCTTGTAAATAGTTTGAGGCTTAGATGCTGGAGGCTTTTCACCCTTATGTTATACCTTAGAATGCCTACCCTTACACACAGCTTTCTCTCCTTTATACATATTTTCCCCATTGAATTGCAAATTCCCATTGTTTCACTATGTCTTTGGACTTTATCTCTCTAATAATAAACTTATTTACATTACTTGGACAAATAAATGATGCTAGTTACACCTCCACAGACAGCTCACACCTTTACATTGTTAAATATCAGCCTGCTTGCCATGACAGCAACAGCCCTAAGATAAGGCATTTGGATAGGAAGCAGGAGAAGGGTGGTTAGAACAAGAACAAAAATAGGGTGGAGCACATTAGGAGCGAGTCCTCCTGGCTCCACAGCAGCTTTTTTTGTTGTTAAAAAGTTACTTCATAGCGGCAATCAGGAGGTTGCTGAGAATCCTTATGAATCCCAAGCTGAACAGGCCCCAGCCTCTGCAATATCCAGTTTAGCAGAGGAGGTGTAAAACACACATTTCAAGCCCCTCATTTACATACATAAGATGCAGATGTCCGATTTAGGCAGCCGGCAGAGATATCTGAAAAATGACCAAAAGCTCATTCAAAGGGTTGGGGAATGTCTTGGAGGAGGAAAGCGAGGTAGAGGCATAGAGGGAGGGTATTCTAGAGTTTGGGGCCTAGGCAACTGAAAGCATAGCCACCAATTAAAATTGTAGATGTGGTGGAGACCAGAATTGGAGGAGTGCAGATATCTTGGAAAGTTTGTAAGGCTGGAGAAGGTGGCATAGAGAGGGAGGCCATGGAGGGATTTAAAAAGCCAAGATGAGCATTTTAAAATCAAGATGTTGCATGACCAGAGCAGCATGAGGGATGATGGGGGAACAGGACTCGCTGCATTAAGGTAGAGTTTTGGATGACCTCATGTTGATGAAGAGTGGAACGTGGGAGAATATACAGAAGTGTGTTGGAATAGACAAGTCAAATTTTGATTTCCCAAACTTACGCTTATTGTGCCCATTTTATGCTTGTAAAACAAATGCAACAAGGTCCAATTTCCATTGCATTTTGCTGCAACTGCTCAACTCAAGTCGCTGGCAGGAGGAAGGGCAGCTATATGCTTTGTTCAAATACGCAACCTGGTCTCAACCTGTTCTGAGAGATTTTGACTCCAATTTAAGGAAATTACTGCAATTAACTTTTTTCAGTTCTTCTTCAATAGTCTACTCAAACATCTATTAACATAATTGGAAAACCGGAAAAGAGAGGCCAGAATTTCACGGGGAAGGCTTATTGCTCGGACCCCCAACCCCACAGCCGAATTAGCCAGCAGCCAACAGAGCCAAAAAATGCCTACTTCACAGCAATAATGTGCTGTCGGCGGGATAAACAGGCTGAGTGTGGGACTTCCACCCCTCAGTGGGAGGCAGTCCTGCCCTCTAGAGTTGCCAGCCAATTAGATTGTCTGGCAGCTCTGGCAGTCCAACTAGCGCCAGAACTGCAAGCAGGCTCATGAAGAAGAGAAGATGGATGCCAGAGTGGGCTAGGTGAGGCCTTTTTGTGCAGGGAGGGATCGGGCAGCCCAGAGGGGGAAGTGGGGAGGTGGGAGGGGAGCAGGTACGGTGGGAAGTGGGATGGAGGAATGGGGGTGACTTTTGGATTGGCAGGCAGGGAGACACAAAGGAGAGGAGTAACATCTTCGGAGGAGGGGATGCCCCTAGTGTACAAAGTGCACCCCTCTTGAATGCTCTACTCCCCCTTCCTTCCCATATTTACAAAAGTTTTTTTTCATAAAGGAGCTCCTAACTACTGCCCACCTGCCTACAACAACCCGTTTATGGTCGGATCAAATACTGGAAAGTGGGATTAGGTTGGGGAGCTCAGTTTTTGGCCAGCACAGGCACAACGGGCCAAGTGGCCTCTTTCAGTGCTGTGAACTTTCTATGATTCTAAAATCTATCATAGTACTAATGTTACCAGTAAATTTGGGAAAAATAAACACATTGTTTCTTAACTTCTCCTGGCTAGGTGTAATATTTCACTCCCTCTTTTAAATTCAATCTAGTCTGGCTTATTTAAAAATGCAAATGGTCCCTTTACACCTTCCATTCTAAAGCTTCCCCCATGTTTACCTACTTAACATTTCAAACCTAGCTTCTCTCCTGATACATCAAAGCCTTCAGACCAGCTGCCTTTAGTTCAATTAAGTCCCACACACACATAGATACAGACCCCACTATTACTATAACTTACAATAAATTCCAATAATATTCTGAAAATTAATATATCTTCCTAACATTGGATTTGTATCCTTGCAAAAGGTCCTGATGAGTGCAAGACGAAAAGCTTTGGCAAAAATATTTCTTTTTTACATACATAAGATTACAGTTACTTGATATTATAACAAATCTCAAAACTCCTAATTAACCTGACTCCCAACATTCATGACCTCTAAGGTAACAGTCCAAAATAGATTTTAAATTTAAATAAACAATCCAGCAAAGTTACCACAGCACCCACTCGACAGTGGAATCCCAAAGGCTTCTAACACAACTTTAGTTACTGGAGCAGCACTTCATCAGAGAGTGGCTAGGGCTTCTTCTGTGTGTGTGTCACACAGTGTACCTTTGAAGATTTTACATAGCCACACCCACATAGCCTTTTATATATGTTTCTCCCTCTTTAATGTGTAAAGTCCCATTGTTTTACATGTCTTTGGAAATTTACTTTTCCCATAATATAAAAATCTTTCATGTCATCATGGTCTTGTTCCTTTTGGGAAAAATGAATGTAATAATCTTGCCCTATTTATCTTGTTAGTTGTAAACATCCTACAATCTCTTTGAAAGTCAAACAACTCCTTCACTTATCTAAAAATGTAAATTTCCTCACACCTTATCTACTGACTCTTATACTCTAGCTCACTCATTAGCATTTCAAATACCCTTTTTCACATCCAACTCTTTTGACAATATCAACCTTGCAGTCTATCTGACTCTAATTAAATCAGTCACACAGACAGAACCATCCATATTCACACCCATAGGCCTACAATAATATTATGAAAAATATGATAGTTGCTTGACACTTTAAGGAACAGTGTCTTTTAGTCCTGAAGATGAACCATTTTATGTGACTGAAGTGTTCATGACACCACGTTAATCCTATATGTGCCAGACCATTATACTACATCACCCCCAAGTCTTTATCCAATGTATTTCAAGTTATTCTAGTTTAACCCTTCTATTAACATCATTTTTACTACCTCATCTCCCCACCGCCCCCTTCAAGTCTCTGAGTTCAGGTGGTCTGGACCATTACAACCCTTCCAAATCTTGTTCTCCCTGCTGTTGGAGGAGTGATAGGCTCCGTCATTGCAGGTAAACTCTGTTGATTTGGAAGTTGTTCTGGCATCTGGGTATCTTTTCATTCTCTTTTTCCATTCCTTGGTCGATTCAGCAGTGGCGATAGGTGATTGTTGTTCCATCCCATTTCTTGCTGGGTGGGTGAACATTGTGCTCATCTCCGTGTTTTTTTTTATCTTCTCCCTTTGTTGTGGGTCATCATGATATCCTCTGTGATGGAACACGGCCTGCTATGAGGATGTGTTTTTTTTTAATAAGCTCACCTTTGTGTTTGATTGTGTGGTGTCTTGCTGGCAATAGCCGGCTGTTACTTGGTTCCAGCACCATCTGTGTCACTGTCCTGCTGGCCAGAGTTGGAGCAGTCACTCTGTGGTCAGTGTTGACCTCATCAACAGTCGTTGGAGCTGGAGGTTGAGGCTCTTCAGGTTGTTGGTTGCTCTCTTGTCTATCCTCCACTGAAGGCGTCATGGTAACCATCTGAGTGGTTGGCTGGTCTCACCAATGAGGGCTTATCCGGCACCTGTAACAAAAATGGACAAACCTGCTCTGGAAAAAGAGAAGGCGGTTCAGAGCTGAAGTCCCAGTCAGGATACTCTTTCTTGTTCAAGTTTTTGGAAACTTGCAGTTCTGTATAATTAACGAGTGGTTGGTTTGACATCTTTTATCATTTTGAGGAGGTTCAGGGCTACACAGACATCTCTGTTCAAGAGATAAACAGATTGATTACAGATGACGTGCATCAATTTAAAGATTTGTTTGCCGCTGGACCTTAGTGGTTCCAGAATCGTGCCTCTAACTAGAAGTCGGATTTCTCTGGGCCCATCGAGTCTTGTGTCTGTTGTTTGAAGCCAGTGGTCTTTCAGCCATGGTTCTCTATCCAACTGGGACCGTAACACTGGCTCTCGGGTCCAATTTAAAATCTGTGAGATGGTCACTAACCGAGATGTCCGTGCTCCAGGACAAAAATCCAGGATCCTTGACCTTATCCAAGAAGCATGGTTGTGTGTCCTCTTGGTGTGCTGTCTCGACCTCGTGAATCATCTTGGGATCTTCTGTTCATTTTGATGTTTTGGTCTTGAACAGTTTGCTGAAGTGTCCAACTCTGTTACATTGAGAGCATGGGGCTGAAATTTCAGGACATTGCTCCTGCCTGTGGGAGATGCTTTGCTCCACAGCACTGGATGGTCACTCTACTGGTCAGTTAAGTTGTTGTTTCCCTTGGCCCAGAGTGTCCCTGTTTCTGTGCTGTTTCACTAACTGGTCACTGGGGTTTCCTTTGTATCACGGTTTAATTTCTCCTCTTAAAATGGACTGTGCTGTATACGGAGTTCAGATTGCCTAACAACCTGGTTTCCGATAGCTTTCTGGAGGGATAGATCTTCCTTTGCTTGCAGCATGTCTGAGAGTGCATTGTCCGCTACACCTACAGCTATTCTACCCCTGATAAGTTCAGATTTTAGTCTCCATATTCACAGCCTTCAGCCACCCTGCACAGATCCATTAATGAATGAGTGGACAGGTTCTCCTGGCTGCTGGACAAGTTTATTAAATTTAGCTCTTTCCAGGATTTTGTTGCTTCTTAGGTTAAATTAGATATCGAATGATTTTAGTATTTCTTCAAATTTAGCAAATGATTAATCGATTCCTTGTGTAGCAATAATGTCGTCCGCAATCTGGCCTACTGAATAAAGCAGATTAACTTGTTCAGCTTCTGTTTTTTCATCCAGACCTGAAGTAATCATGTATCTAAGGAGTCTCTTTCTCCCCCAATTGATCTCGGCCTTGGATAAGTCCAGATTGATCTGGAAGAGTGGATTTCTGATCCATGGTTAAAAAATTTTAAAGTGTAGGTTCAGCTTTAAGAAGTTGCAGAAATTTAAGATGGCGCCGTTGTTCGTTTGAAGACAAAGGGCTTCCCTGCGTTTGTCAGTTTTGGCGAGCTCTTGTTGTAATGGCACTCGCACTCAGCCTTGAAAACATTTTAAACAATGGCTGTTTAGACGGACTAGCTGCAGATTTCTCTGTTTCAACGTTATGCTTTAGAGTCGAGAAAGCATCACATCCTGACCTTGTTTATCTTTAAAACTAATTCTTTAGTTGCCAAATGAGTTCATTTGTTTTTTGTTTTTTCTTCTCAGAGCGAGCTCAGAGTTTGCCTTGACTCAAGTTTTTCTAGTTTTTGGAGTTTTTTAAAAAGGTGATTTCTGACCACTGAACTATTTAAAAGTTTCTAAGGACTTGCTGTACCCTGAAGTTTAAAATTTTGAGCTCTGTTATGGCACAGCTGATGGTAAATGCTGAGTTGTTCAAATCCCAAAGGGAAACTTGAAACAGCTGCCACAAATTGTTTTGCAATTTGTATAAATTTCGAGATGTGTGCCCTGATTTCATTAGTAATAAGACCACAAAGTTTTAAAAGCTAGATTAAACATTTATTAACAAGAAAATGATTTTCAAACACACACATATTACTACTATGATAACTTCTAAATCCCCTAATTAATCTAACTCCCAGTTACACTTTTGTTAAGGCAACAGTAAGACACAGATTTTAAAAGACCCAGGCAAAGAAACACACAAACCTTGAACCAGTTGAATTCAAAGTGAGCTTACTTAACTTCAGTCCTTTGAAGACAGCAGCTTGAGGCATAGATGCTGAAGGCTTTTCACACTCATTAGAGCTTAAAAATGTCTACCCTTACACACAGCCTTCACTCCTTTATACATATTTTCCCCTTTGAATGCAAATTCCCATTGTTTCACAATGTCTTTGGACTTTATCTTTCTGATAATAAAAATCTCTCATAGCACTAAGTTTTACCAAAGTTTGGGAAAAGTAAACACACTGGGCTGCATCTTCCTGTCGGCAAGTGGGGGGGAGGGCAGTGCCCTGACATCACCCCGTGTCATTTACATTTTCAGGCCAAGTCGGCTGCGCGCCTGCCAACCTGTCAACAGCCTAGTAAAAAAGTAATTGAAATCATAAATGGACCTGCCCGTCCAACCTTAAGTTTGGCAGGCAGGCCGGAAACCCTGACGGGCTTCAGAAAAAATATGAAACCTCATCCACGGGCGGGATGAGGTTTCATGAGGGTTTTAAAAATTTCAGAATGTTTTAAAATAAAAGTGATGGACATGTCCCAACTCATGTGACAGTGTCACATGAGGGGACATGGCAGGGAAATTTTTTTCTCATCTTTATTTAATGTTTCAAACCTGAGCCGATCTCCCTGAGGCAGCATTTTGCCTCAGGGAGATCACATGCGCGAAAGAGTGCACTCCCAACTCTGGGAATCCACCCCCCCCTCACCCCCCACCACCAGCACAGGGAGCGCATAGCACTTCCTGGCAGACATCACGCTGGGTGGGCCTTAATTGGCTCGCCCACGTAAAATGATGGCACAGCCCTGACTGGGGGCGCTGATCGGGAACCTGCCCTCCCGCGCCCACTCCCACACATTCCCCCTGTTGGGGGATTTCTCAATTACACTTCTTGGGGTCTATTAATTTGCTGAGGGTTTCCTGTCGAATTAATGTGGCCTAGCGAAACCAAGAGAAAGCCATGAGACCCTGGCTAGAGGCGAAGACACAGTTGATTTTATTATCATTGCAACAAGAGATGTGGACTACACCAGAGTCACATCTAGCGAATACAAGCATGTATCCAGTTTTTATAGTAAGACAGTTTCATTCATTGCTTTGGCTAACAATACAGTGGAGATAGTAAACAATACGCAGAGATTGCTTCCCATTTCATATTAATGATTGTACACAGTCAAGTTCATATTACAATGCAGCCAGAGGTAAACTCTGATAAGTATTGATAGCCTGTTAACGATCGGAGGTGAACTCCGATGAATATTGAGTCTACTATTGTCTACTTACAGACATCCATCTCTCTTTAACTGCTCTCCCATAACAAGGTTATTGGGTGTTCACAATGCCCAGATGATTCAATTATTTTAAACACACAAAATACACAGACAACCCAGTCAACATCTGTCCTTATCGTACACAGATTTACATTATTAACTAGCTCAGCCTATTACCTTTGTTCTCAACTGACCCAGGTTGGCTCACGAGCAGCAGGGGTCCGAGCACCGGCACCAGGAGTTGTCCCTACATAAATACCTTTTCATCCAGCTAACGTCGGGGGAGGGGGGCACCACCTAGCTAAGGAACCATCTTCCCTGACTGAAAATTCCCCACAGCAATCCCGACAGGGGGAAATGTTGCCCACTGTTTCTAAACTTTCCCCATGTTTACATCAAAGCCTTCAGACCAGCTACCTTTAATCCAATTAAGTCTCATACACACACACAGACACATATTGACACAGATACCACTATTTCATAATAAGTTCCACTAACATTATGAGAATGATTATATCTTCCTGACAGCTCACCCTTGTTAGGTCTGCATTCTGGGGATTGAAACTGAATTTCCAATAGGTCCTATGGAGCTTTATGTTGCAGTGAGGACTTTTAAATTTCTGCCTTCAGCTTCCAAGCCTTTCTTTGGAGCTTCTCCCTGGCGAATTTCCTCTGCGTGTTTGCTTCTCGAGCTTTTCTTCGGGTCAGAATGCTTCTTCACATTTTTCTTCAGTCTTGCTGGATTTTAGGTTTTCTCTGCATTTTTTGCAAGCTTTTGGTTTTTCCCCTTTCGCTGCCACCGTGTGTACAGTATTGGATGCTGTTCGGTAGGTCTTAATGAGGTCTTCATAGCCTTAAGTAGGTTAATTGTGTGTATTTATTAACTACAAAAACTTTGTACATATATAAGGGGTTCAAGTTAGCAGCTGTCTCCGTGCTTGCTTGTGCACACAGCTCTGTCCAGCAGTAGACTGACCCCTACGTCATGTGTTCTCTTACATCACTATATGGGCGGTACTGTACTCATTCCCACATTAACCCTAAATGTGCCAGACCCTTATACTACAATTTGTACTTCTGCTTTCCTCAATCAGAGTTCAGGATATTTCATTCCTAGTTCTGACAGCACAATCTCAGAACTGGTCACTGTTTCAGGAGCAATAGCTTGCAGCTGGTGCCTCCAGTTGCTTGAACTCAAGCTCAGGTTTCTGACATTGAGGAGTGGTTGGAGTCACTTCACAGCACACAGCAGGCTGTGAAGGTGGTCACTCTGCAGTTACATGGAGGTCAAGAAAATAATAAGTGCTTGGCCATCCAGCAGGGTAATAGAACACATGTAGTGCTGGAATTCTCTGGGAGTGTAGCACCATCAAACCGGGTTTCAGCACTAAATACCAGCGAGGGGGATACCTCATTGGGCAAGTGCAGCTTCGAGTATATCCATGGCACTATGGAGCAAATTACATCATGGGGCTGCACTAGAAAACTGTAGTGACAGTCAAGGGCATATGCAGACATTTATGCAATTGACAAAGTGAGTTCCAGTTGGTGTTGTCTCCTTGTGCATGGTAGAGGACATCACTGAGAGCATGCAGAATATTCTGAAGGAGGAAGGGTGCCTAATGATTTAGGACTGAAAGGGTTGAGGTCCCTGCAGTGGGAATTTCAGGAGCTAGGAAGGAGGTTAAAAGGCAGTACCTCAAAGGTAGTAATCTCTGGATTACTCCCAATGCCATGTGCTAGTGAGTATAGAAATATTGAAAATTTTCAGCTGATCAAAGAGAGCCAGCATGGATCTGTGATGATTGGTTATGCCTGACAAACCTGATTGAATTTTTGAAGAGGTGATTAAAGGAGTGGGCAGGGGTTTTTCTGGGATGTTGTTTATATGAACTTCCAGAAGGCATTTGATAAAGTTCCTCACAGGGGTGCCGCAACCTTTCTATAAAAGACCCTTAGCTAAAGCTGAAGCTCCTAGAATTATTGACCTGGTTTGGAAATTGGCTGAGCTGCAGGAGACAGATAGTAGAAATAATGGACAGATACTCTCATTGGCAGGATGAGACTAGTTGTGTCCTGCAAGGATCTAGGTTAGGGCCTCGGATATTCATTGTTTTTATTAATGATTTAGATGATGGAATAAATAGCCACATACAGGATTGGCCTGGAGTCTCCAGGAATTGAAGATCAATCTCCAGGACACTGCTGTGCACAATCCTGGAGAAAAATCATCAGGATATTAAGAAAATAGTTTTTAAAAAAATGTATTTGAATATTTCTCTTTACCAGATAGAGAAATATTGAAAATGGGGTAAAAAAGACTGCTTGGCTGACAGACAGAGAGTGGAGTTGGAGAGTTAACAGAACACGAGAAGGAGTGAGACTGAGAGCGGAGCTGGAGAGTTAAAAGAGCGAGAGATGCAACGAGACTGGGAGCAGAGTTGGAGAAGTTAAAACAGTGTGAGACGGGGCAAGACTGAGAGTGGAGACGGAGAGTTAAAAGAGAGCGAGAAGGGGTGATGCTGAGAGTGGAGACCGGGAGTTAACAGAGCACGAGAAGGAGCGAGACTGAGAGCGGGCAGATAAGTGGCAGATGGAATTTAACCCTGAAAAGTGTGAGGTGATACACGTTGGAAGGAGTAATTTGACAAGGAAGTATTCAATGAACGGCATAACACTAGGAAGTTCTAAGGAACAAAGGGTCCTTGGCATGTGTGTCCATAGATCTCTGAAGGCAGAGGGGCATGTTAGTGGGATGGTGAAAAAGGCATATGGGACACTTGCCTTTATCAATCGAAGTATAGATTACAAAAGTAGGGAGGTCATGTTGGATTTGTATAGAATCGTGGTGAGGCCACAGCTGGAGTACTGTGTGCAGTTCTGGTCACCACATTATAGGAAGGGTGTGATTGCACTGGAGGGGGTGCAGAGGAGATTCACCAGGATGTTGCCTGGGATGAAACATTTAAGTTATGAAGAGAGGTTGGATAGACTTGGGTTGTTTTCGTTGGAGCAGAGAAGACTGAGGGGTGACCTGCGAGGTATACAAGATTATGAGGGGCATGGACAGGGTAGATAAGGAGCAGCTGTTCCCCTTAGTTGAAGGGTCAGTCACAAAGGGACATAAGTTCAAGGTGAGGGGCAGGAGGTTTAGGGGGGATGTGAGGAAAAGCTTTTTTACCCAGAGAGTGGTGACGGTCTGGAATGCGCTGCCTGGGAGGGTGGTGGAGGCGGGTTGCCTCACATCCTTTAAAAAGTACCTGGATGAGCACTTGGCACATCATAACATTCAAGGCTATGGGCCAAGTGCTGGTAAATGGGATTAGGTAGGGAGGTCAGGTGTTTCTCACGTGTCGGTGCAGACTCAATGGGCCGAAGGGCCTCTTCTGCATTCTGTGATTCTGATTCTGACAGTGGAGTCGGAGAGTTAAAACAGCGCAAGAAGGGGCAAGACTGAGAGTGGAGCTGGGGAGATAAAGGAGAGAAGAGGTGAAACTGAGGTCGGAGACCGGGAGCTAACAGAGCGCGAGAAGGGGCGAGACTGAGAGCGGAGACGAGGAGTTAAAAGAGAGCGAGAAGGAGCAAGAATGAGAGTGGAGACGAGGAGTTAAAAGAGAGCGAGAAGGAGCGAGACTGGGAGCGGAGACCGGGAGTTAACAAAGCACATGATGAAGAGAGACTGAGAGCAGAGCCAGATACCTAAAAGAGCGTGAGAAGGGGCGAGACTGAGAGTGGAGTCGGAGAGTTAAAAGAGAGCGAGAAGGAGCGAGACTGAGAGCGAAGACGGAGAGTTTAAAGAGAGCGAGAAGGAGCAAGACTGAGAGCGGAGATGGAGAGTTAAAAGAAAGTGAGGAGGAACGAGACAGAGAGTTAAAAGAGAGCGAGAAGGAGCGAGACTGAGAGCGGAGCCAGATACCTAAAAAAGCACGAGAAGGGGTGAGACTGAGAGCGGAGTTGGAGAGTTAAAAGAGAGCAAGAAGGAGCGAGACTGAGAGCGAAGACGGAGAGTTTAAAGAGAGCGAGAAGGAGTGAGACTGAGAGCGGAGATGGAGAGTTTAAAGAGAGCGAGGAGTGAGACTGAGAGCGGCAGATAAGTGGCAGAAGGAATTTAACCCTGAAAAGTGTGAGGTGATACACTTTGGAAGAAATAATTTGACAAGGAAATATTCAATGAACGGCATGGCACCAGGAAGTTCTGAGGAACAAAGGGGCCTTGGCGTGTGTGTCCATAGATCTCTGAAGGTGGAGGGGCATGTTAGTGGGGTGGTGAAAAAGGCATATGGGACACTTGCCTTTATCAATCGAGGCATAGATTACAAAAGTAGGGAGGCCATGTTGGAGTTGTATAGAACCTTGGTGAGGCCACAGCTGGAGTACTGTGTGCAGTTCTGGTCGCCACATTATAGGAAGGATGTGATTGCATTGGAGGGGGTGCAGAGGAGATTCACCAGGATGTTGCCTGGGATGAAACATTTAAGTTATGAAGAGGTTGGATAGATTTGGGTTGTTTTCGTTGGAGCAGAGAAGACTGAGCTGAGGGGTGACCTGATCGAGGTGTACAAGATTATGAGGGGCATGGACAGGGTGGATAGGGAGCAGCTGTTCCCCTTAGTTGAAGGGTCAGTCACAAGGGGGCATAAGTTCAAGGTGAAGGGCAGGAGGTTTAGAGGGATGTGAGGAAAAACATTTTTACCCAGAGGGTGGTGACGGTTTGGAATGCGCTGCCTGGGAGGGTGGTGGAGGCGGGTTGCCTCACATCCTTTAAAAAATACCTGGAAGAGCACTTGGCACATCATAACATTCAAGGCTATGGGCCAAGTGCTGGTAAATGGGATTAGGTAGGTAGGTCAGGTGTTTCTCACGTGTCGGTGCAGACTCAATGGGCCGAAGGGCCTCTTCTGCACTGTGTGATTCTATGATTCTTATTCTGAGAGTGGAGTCGGAGAGTTAAAAGAGAGCGAAAAGGAGCGAGACTGAGAGCGGAGACCGGGAGTTTAAAAAGAGAGAGAAGGAGCGAGACTGAGAGCGGAGACGGAGAGTTAAAAGAGCGAGAAGTAGCGAGACTGAGAGTGGAGTCGGGAGTTAAAAGAGAGCGAGAAGGGTGAGACTGTGAGCGTAGTCCAAAGCCATTTCACATTCCAACCCGTATAATACCCCACAGCAACTCCAATTGCTATTTCCAGTACCTCTTTACCTCCACGTACTCATTTTATAAGGATTCACAATACCACCAATTTTCAAGGATTTGCAATTCCACCCTATAATGATAATCCCAAAGCAATTATTATTCTGCGTTTAATCATCCGCTGTCCTCATTTCAAATCCCGCAAGAGTCCCCACTTTGTTATAACCTCAGCTGAGGCTACCTCTGGACAAGCCTGGACCCAGGGTGGAACCCAGCTTGATGGATCGTAACTTTTATTCTTGTTTATTTAAATACATGGAGAGGGCTACTGAACAGAGTCACCAGAGTCAGCTAATGAGCTTTTAACAAAAGCATGAAACATTTACTAAACAAGAAAAGTTGAACTATATTACAATACACCTTCACCCACAATGATACCTTTACAGATATATACAGATTTGTAAGGATAACACAAGTTCCAAAAGTTATCTTACACTTTAAAATGTTCACAGTACGTACAGTCCATGTCATAGAGTCATAGAGGTCTACAGCACAGAAAAAGGCCCTTTGGTCCATCGCGTCTGCGCCGGTCATGTAAACCTTTGGCACCCTGTGGTCAGACACACCACACTCCGAAACCAAGTGACAGATGCAACCTCCATCAGATGCTATGGATCTCTCATCCACTCTTCCCCACCAAACGCTTGTCCCACTGTGAGCCAACTGGTCTCACTGAACTCTGTCTTTCACATGTCTTTCCAATCTCCATTCTCCAAGAACTCGCTTTGGAATCTTCTCCCAAACTGATGTTTTCTCTCAGACACCTTGCGCAAGGGATCACTTCCAAGGTTTCGAATTCTCCTTCCGATGTTCCTCTCCCTGTGTCACCATATGCATTCAAGCTGTCTTCCACACACTGTCTCTCACTGATTCAGCCATCAACAGTACACCACTGCTTCCCATGCCCATAGCAAAGAGTTACAGACCTTTAGCCATCTCTCTGGACTTTCTTGCCTCTTTCCAGCTATTCATACTTTAAATCTGCTTCCAGCAGCTTTTGTCTCTTTAAATCTGAAGCTTGGAGCCTTTCTCTCTGTCCCTTGTTCTTAACTTCACTTAACAGGTTCTTCTCCAGGTTCCTGTTCTTCCTTTGACTAGAAGGTGTGCTTGGGACTTTCTCCTGTTCCACTCCCCTGGATTTTTGGGGTCTTTTCTTTAGGTTGGGACTTGCTATCTGTCCCTTTTGCTCCATCCTCTCTCTGGCAGCTACTTTCAATCAATTTTAGCTTGAGACTGGCTATCTGTGCCTTTTAGGCTGCTTCTGTTTGGTAGCCATCTTCAAACTGAACTCAAAACTGCTGTTTGTTTAGTATTTCTCTGCGTGTCTGTGGGAGGGACCTGCCTCTGGATCTAGGAAACAGCCCAGGTTCTCTACTCTTGTTTGGGTAACTTAGCTGCAACAGTCATAAACCTCTCATTAGAAATTCAGGCACATTTAAAGTAAAACTAAAATTCAATTTGACCTTTCTTATCGCACAGATACAGAAATACAAATCAAACTTAAACATCAAAGCTAAAACACATTCCTAACACCTTCAAATACCAATATAACTTATTTAAATTATCTCTATTTCCTAACAATTAAGATAATAATTAAAATAAATTAGTAAATACTGTAGTAAGTGCTTTATATAAAGTATAAAGTATGTCAGCGCAGCTTGGCTATGTGGAATGTTGCAGGATTTGGGAAGTCGTGTAGGCACAAAGTGCCCTCGATGACTACATCTGCAGGATGTGTCACCAGCTGCAGAAACTTGAGCTCCGAGTTATGGAGCTTGAGCGGTGGCTGGAGTCAAAGTCCCCTGGACCTGATGGGTTGCATCCTAGGATATTAAAGGAAGTAGCTACAGAGATATGGATGCACTGGTAGTAATCTTCCAAGAATCCTTAGATTCTGGAAAAGTTTCAGAGGATTGGAGAATGACCAATGTAACACACTTATTCAAAAAGGGAGAGAGACAAAAAACAGGTAACTATAGGCTTGTTAGCTTAACATCTGTCATTGGGAAAATGTTACAGTCTATTATAAAGGACGTAATAGCAGAGCATTTAGAAGTACTTAATCTAACCAAGCAGAGTCAGCATGGCTCCATGAAGGGGAAATCATGCCCTAATAAATTTATTAAAATTCTTTGAGGAGGTAACAAGCAGGATAGATAAAGGGGAACCAGTAGATGTAATATATTTGGATTTCCAAAAGGCGTTTGATAAGGTACCGCACATTAGGCTACTTAATAAGATAAGAACCCATGGTGTTGGGGGTAGTATATTAGCATGGATAGAGGATTGGCCAACTAATAGAAGACAGAGAGTTGGGATAAGGGGGGCATTTTCAGGATGGCAACCTGTAACTAGTGGAGTGCCACAGGGATTAGTGCTGGGGCCTCAATTATTTACAATATATATTAATGACTAAGATGAGGGAAGTGAATGTACTATCGCCAAGTTTGCGGATGACACAAAAATAATTGGGAAGGCAAGTGGTGAGGATGGCACAAGGAGTCTACAGAGGGATATAGACAGACTACATGAGTGGGCAAAAACTTGGCAGATGGAATATAATGTGGGAAAATGTGAGGTTATGCACTTTGCCAGGAAGAATAGAGGAGCTGAATATTATTTAAATGGACAAAGACTGCAGAAAGCTACAGCACAGAGGGATTTGGGGGTCCTCGTGCATGAATCCCAAAAATCTAACATACAAGTTCAGCAGGTAATAGGGAAGGCAAATGGAATGTTGGCCGTTATTTCAAAGGGAATGGAGTATAAAAATAGGGAAGTCTTGCTAAAACTATTCAAGGCACTAGTTAGACCACACCTAGAATACTGTGAACAATTTTGGTCCCTTTATCTAAGGAAAGATATACTGGCATTGGAGGCAGTCCAGAGAAGGTTCACTAGGTTGATCCCAGGTATGGAAGGATTTTCTTATGAGGAGAGGTTGAGTAGGTTGGGCCTGTACTCATTGGAGTTAGAAGAATGAGAGGCGACCTTATTGAAACATATAAGATTCTTAAGGGATTTGATAGGGTAGTTGCTGAGAGGTTGTTTCCCTTTGTGGGAGAGTCTAGGATCATAGGGCATAATCTCAGAATAAGGGGTCACCCATTTAAAACAGAGATGAGGAGGAATTTCTTCTCTCAGAGGAACCATCTCGCTCACCAGTATCCAAAATGGAAAGACAGTTAGACAGCAAGATAACCTCAGGGGATACCTGCACCACCTGCCTGTTTCTCAGAGGGTAGTGAATCTGTGGAATGCTTTACCGCAGAGGGCTCTAGAGGCTGGATCATTAAGTATGTTCAAGGCTAAGATAGACAGATTTTTAATCAGTAAGGGATTCAAGACAGGAAAGTAGAGTTGAGGATTATCAGATCAGCCATGATCTCATTGAATGGCGGAGCAGACTCCATGGGCTGAATGGCCTACTTCTGCTCCTACATCTTATGGTCTTATAGTGCATCCATAAGGCTGAGGATTACGTGGATATCACGTTTAGAGAGGTGGTTAGCTAAGAAGTACACAGGCAGAGAGGGAATCGCCAGAGTATCTAAGGGAAACAGACAGGTAGTGCAGGAATCCCCTGAGGCTATCTCACTTTCTAACTGCTTTTCCATTTTGGATGCTGGTGGGTGAGATGGTTCCTCAGAGGACTGTAGCAGGAGCCAGGTGGTCAACTGCACAGGAGGGGAGGAGGAAGAGTGGAAGTGCTATAGTGGTAGGGGATTCCATAGTTTGGGGAGCAGACAGGCATTCCTGCAGCCGTAGATGTGACTCCAGGGTGATATGTTGCCTCACTGATGCCAGGGCCAAGGTTGTCACAGAGCGGCTGCAGGACATTCTTTTGGAAGAGGGTGAACAGCCAGAAGTCCACAATGGGACCAATGACATAGGCAGGAAAAGGGATGAGGTTCCTGGAATGTGTTCAAGATTTTGCAGAGGCACTGTTGATAATCTTCCAGTCTTCATTAGACTCAGAGGAGGTGCCATAAGACTGGAGAATTGTGAATGTTACACCCTTGTTCAAAAAGGGATGCAAGGACAAAGCTGGCAACTACAGGAAAGGCAGCTCAAGCATGGCTTACAAAAGAAATTAGGGATAGTATTAGATCCGAAGAGGAGACATATAAAATTGCCAGAAAAAGCAGCAAGCCTAAGGATTGGGAGCAGTTTAGAATTCAGCAAAATTGGACAGCAAAAGATTGATCAAGAAGGGGAAAATGGAGTATGAGAGTAAACTTGCAAGGAACATAAAAACTGACTGTAAAAGCTTCTATAAATATGTGAAGAGAAAAAGATTAGTGAAGACAAATGTAGGTCCATTACAGTCAGAAACAGGGGAAATTATAATGGGGAACAAATAAATGGCAGAAGAATTGAACACATATTTTGGTTCTGTCTTCACAAAAGAGGACACAAATAATTTCCCAGTAATGTTAGGGAATCAAGGTCTAGTGAGAGGGAGGAATTGAAGAAAATCAGTATTAGTAAAAAAAATGGTGCTAGAGAAATTAATGAGGTTAAAGGCTGAAAAATCCCAGAGCCTGATAACCTACATCCCAGAGTATTAAAGGAAGTGGCCCTGGAAATATTGGATACATTGGTGGTCATCGTCCAAAATTCTATAGACTCTGGAACAGTTCTTACAGGTTGGAGGGTGGCAAATGTAACCCCACTATTTAAAAAAGGAGGCAGAGAAAAAACAGAGAATTACAGACCAGTTAGCCCAACATCAGTAGTATGGAAAATGTAGAGTATTATAGAAGATGTGGTAATAGAACACTTGGAAAGTATTAATGGGATTAGACAAAGTCAGCATGGGTTTATGAAAGGGAAATCATTCTAAATTAATCTACTGGGGTGTTTTGAGGATGTAACTAGTAGAATACATAAGGGAGAACCAGTGGATGTGGTGTATTTGGATTTCAAGTAGGTGGTGACGGTCTGGAATGCGCTGCCTGGGAGGGTGGTGGAGGCGGGTTGCCTTACATCCTTTAAAAAGTACTTGGATGAGCAATTGACACGTCATAACATTCAAGGCTATGGGCCAAGTGCTGGTAAATGGGATTAGGTAGGTAGGTTAGGTGTTCCTCACGTGTCGGTGCAGACTCGATGGGCCAAAGGGCCTCTTCTGCACTGTGTGATTCTGTGATTTTGATAAGGTCCCACACAAGAGGCTAGTAGGCAAAATTAAAGCACATGGGATTGGGGGTAATATACTAGCATGGATTGAGAATTGGTTGACAGACCGAAAACAGAGAGTGGGAATAAATGGATCTTTTTCCGGATGGCAGGTGGTGACTAATGGTGTACCACTGGGATCAGTGCTTGGGCCCCAGCTATTCGTGTTATATATAAATGATGAGGAAACCAAATGTAATATTTCCAAGTTTGCTGATGACACAAGACTGGGTGGGGTTGTGAGTTGTGAGGAGGATACAAGGAGACTTCAGGGCGATTTAGAGAAGTTCTGTGTGTGGGCAAACACATAGCAGATGCTGTATAACGTGGATAAATGTGAAGTTATACGCTTCGGTATGAAAAACAGAAAGGCAGAGTATTATTTAAATGGTGATATATTGGGAAATGTGGATATACAAAGGGATCTAGGTGTCCTTGTACACCAGTTAATGAAAGTAAATAGGCAGGTGCAGCAAGCAATTAGGAAGGTAAATGGTATGCTGGCCTTCATTGCAACAGGATCTGAGTTCAGAAGTAGGGATGTCTTACTGCAGTTATACAGGGCCTTGGTGAGATCACACCTGGAGCATTGCGTGCAGTTTTGGTCTCCCTACCTAAGAAAGGATATACTTGCCATAGAGGGAGTGCAGCGAAGGTTCAACAGACTGATTCCTGGGATGGCAGGATTGTTGTATGAGGAGCGATTGGTTCGACTGGGCCTGTATTCACTAGGGTTTAGAAGAATGAGAGGGAATCTGATTGAAACGTATAAAATTCTAACAGGGCTAGACAGACTGGATGAAGGGAGGATGTTTCCCCTGATTGGGGAGTTTAGAACCAGGGGTCACAGTCTCAGGATACAGGGCAGGCCATTTAGGACTGAGATAAGGAACAATTTCTTCACTCAGAGGATGGTCAACCTGTGGAATTCTCTACCACAGAAGGCTGTGGAGGCCGGGTCACTGAATATATTCAAGAAAGAAATTGATAAATTTTTGGATATTAGGGGCATCAAGGGGTATGGAGAGAAAGCAGGAATATAGCGTTGAGATAGAGAATCAGCCATGATAATATTGAATGATGAAGCAGGCTCGAAGGGCCGAATGGTCTACTCCTGCTCCCTAGTTTCTATGTGTCTATGTTTACAGACCAGTCAATTTAACCTCAGTCATAGGGAAACTTCTGGAAACTATAGTTCAGGACATTATCAATAATCACTTAGACAAGTGCAGGATTATTAAGGAAAGCCAGCATGGATTTATCAAGGGAAAATCATGCTTAACTAACTTGCTGGAGTTTTGTGAGGAGGTAACAGAGAAGGTTGATAAAGGAAATGCTGTTGATGTGGTCTATATAGATTTTCAAAAGGCATTTAATACAGCACCACACAACAGACTAGTGAGCAAAATTCTAGCTCATGGAATAAAAGGGAAAGAAGGCACTTGGACAAGAAATTGGCTGAATGACAGGAAACAGAGAGTAGTGATAAATGGTTCTTCTTCAGATTGGAGGAAGGTTTGTAGTGGAGTTCCCCAGGGGTCAATGTTGGGACCCTTGCTCTTCCTGATATATATTAAAGACTCAGACTATGGTGTGCAGGGCATGATTTCAAAATTTGCAGATGATACAAAGATTAGAAATGTTGTCAACTGTGATGGGGAGAGTTTTGAACTTCAAAAGGACATAGAAATGTTGGTGAGTTGGGCAGACAAGTGGCAGATGAAGTTCAATGCAGAGAAGTGTCAGGTGATTCGTTTTGGCAGGAAAGATATGGTGAGACTGTACAAAACAAAGGGAGAAACCCTAAAGGAGGTGCAGGAACAGAGGGACCTCGGTGTACATGTATATAAGTCATTGAAGATGGCAGGGCATGTTGAGAGAGCGGTTAATAAAGCATCTAGAAACTTAGGCTTTATTAATAGGGGCATTGAGTACAAGAATAAGGAGGTTGTGTTGAACTTGTATAAGGCACAA
The DNA here is from genome assembly GCF_964194155.1 of Cetorhinus maximus. Lineage (NCBI taxonomy): Eukaryota > Metazoa > Chordata > Chondrichthyes > Lamniformes > Cetorhinidae > Cetorhinus > Cetorhinus maximus. Next base: position 128,436,112 of record NC_135889.1, read on the forward strand.
GTTAGGCCTCATCTGGAGTACTGTGTCCAGTTCTGTACACCATACTTGAGGAAGGATGTGAAGGCATTGGAGAAAGTACAGAGGAGATTCACAAGAATGATTCTCGGGATGAAGAACTGTAACTATGAGGATAGATTAGAGAGATTGGGACTGTTTTCCTTTGAGAAAAGAAGGCTGAGTGGGGATTTGATAGAGGTATTCAAGATCCTGAGTCGTGTGGACAGGGTAAATAGTGAGAAACTGTTCCACTCAAGAGAGCATCAAGAACTAGAGGGCACAGATTCAGAATAATTGGCAACGTGATGTGAGGAAAAACATTTTCATCCAGAGGGTGGTTGGAGTCTGGAACAAACTTCCTGAAAGGGCGGTGGAGGCAGGTTCAATTGGGGTATTCAAAAGGGAACTGGATTGAAAAGAGAAAATGTGCAAGGTTATGGAGATAAGGCAGGGAAATTTAAGTACGTGGAATGCTCTTTCAGGGAGCCAGTGCAGACTCGATGGACCGAATGGCCTCCTTCTGCACTGTAAAGATACTGTGATCATCCAATTGGGTAATTAGTCTTTTTGCTTTCCAATTGGCGTAGGAAGGCAGTACGTCACAAGGATGCATATGTTGGCCAGCTAATGGCCGTAGCATGGGGACAAGTCATATAATCAACCCTCCATGAATACATTCAATCACAGTCGGCAACTGGTGACATAAAGATGGGTGACATTGTAAGCACTGTAGATGAAAACATAAAATTACAAGTGCTATTGATAGATTAAGCGAATGGGCAAAGCCATGGCAAATGGATTTCAATCTAGATATATGTGAGGTCATGGGTTCCAAAGTCCACCCCCTTATCCTTTCCACCTGGGCAATGAGTAAGAAAGAGTCAATCATAACCGGGTGAAGTACAATGGGACTTCTTGTGTCTTCGGTCGCTTCAGTTATCATGAGGGCCTGTTAGGAAGCTGAGAAATACTCAGCAGACAGGGCTCTGGCAAACAAGTCCTCAAAGGCAGAACAGGCGGAGGAAGATCCACCATCTGGAATATCTCAATGGCTGTTCCAGTGGATGAAGGCTGCAGCAGAATGAAACCTCCAAATGCCTTGGTTTCCTTGCCATTGGATCAAAGTTTCATTCTGTCAAAATGTGTGTCTAAGCTGTTGCACAACTGTTTCTCCATGCTAAAAGATGTCATGCACAGGCATCTTTCTTTCCAAGTACATCTCCTAATCCCATCGGTGACCAACAAATGGTGACAGGAGCAGGATTGTGCTGTCTGGATGCTTCTAGCCGTGATCTGGCACAAAGGCGGCAGTTACAAGATGGTTGTCTAGCACTCGGGTGAGGCAGGGGTGCCTTTCAGCAGCTGTAAGTATGACTGAGCAGCCGTCCTTAGGGTTCACTCTGCTCGCCCCTTATCAGGGAGCGGGCCAGAAAAGGTCCCCTAAACATAGCCTGCCTCACCTCTCCCGACTGGATAGCCACACCCAGAGGGATCACCTTCTGTGGCAGAAATACACAAAGGACAAAAGTAATAAAGTTTGGGGCCTGGAGCATTAGGGCCCTCACGGACACAGCCGTGAGAGAATGCCCAGCGTCGCACTGTGTTTGTCACCTGAGAATTCCAGTGATATGACATCAACATCGCTGCTCTGAGTGAGACCAGCGAGCTGGAGAGATGCAGCTCAAGGAACTCCGAGGCAGCTATACTTTCTACTGGAAAGGGAAATCAGAAGAGGAACGCAGGGTTCAGAGTTGGATTTGTCATCAAGGATGAACTTGTGAACCAGCTTCATGAGCTCCCTCTTGGAAGAAATGAGCGCCATGTGACTCTTCGTCTCAAACTGGCAAGCAGCCAATTCGCCACCGTAGTCAGTACATAGCCCCAACTCTGCACATCATGACAAAACCAAGAAAGATTTCTGTGCCAAACCTGACCAAGCTCACTGTGGAACCCCAAAGAAGTTTATTCTTCTCAGAAACTTCAATGCCAGAGTTGGAAAAGATTCCAATCTCTGGAATGGAACTATTGGCAGGGAAGGAATTAGAAATGTCAACTCCAAAGGCATTCTTCTCCTTACCAAATTTGTAGAACTTGGGCTTATCATCACCAATATCCTGTTCTGCCAGAAGAACAAGTACAAAACTTCATGGCAACACCCATTGTCCAAGCACTGGCACCTGATCAATTACGTCATCGACCATGCCCGGAATTGCAAAGATGTCCACACCATCAGAGCAATGACAGTGGTTAATGACTGCTGGACCAATCATCGACTTATTTGTTTAGTTATGTCCATCAAACTGGCTTCCAAACGACTGGTGCAACAGAAGAGATGTCCACAAAAGATCAATGTCAAAGTTCTGATGGATCCAATCAAAAGAGACCGATTCCAACAATGCTTTAAGGGAAAACTTTCAAACTTCAATCAAGAGGGAGAGTGTCCACAGTGCCTGGAACGTCCTTAAGTCCAATATCATCAAGCCTGCAAAGAGACACTTGTGTTTTCTGTCAGGAAACATCAGGATTGTTTTAATGAGAATGATCAGGATGTTAACAAACTGATTGATTGCACGCGCAAGACTTTCTGCACTTGGCAGAATGACCCGAACTCAAAGCAAAAGAAACTGGCTTCCCAGTAAGTAGAGGCCAAGGTACAAAGGTGTACCCGCGACATGAAGAACATGTGGTGGCAGACAAGGCAAAGGAAACTCAACATCTCACTGATATGAATAATATCCGTGGCTTTTTCACTGCCACAGAGACCATTCATGGCCCAAGTACCAGCTCTTCTGAGGCCTGAGGATGAGGGGGAGATCTGATCAAGGAAAGGGAAGCTGTCACTGCCCATTGGAGGGAGCAGTTTGAAGACCTTTTCAATCAAGAATCAACTGTTGACATGAGTATTTTCAACTCCATCCCACAACATCCAATTAGAGACGAGCTTGGAACTCGTCCAATGCCTGTGGAGGTGATGAAAGCCATCATCCAAATGAAGAACAACAAAGCAGCGGGAGGTGATGGGATCCGTGCTGAAACCTTTAAGCACGGAGGAGAGGAGCTAACATTATAGCTCTATGTCCTCATCCTACAGATCTGGAATGAAGAGCAAGTCCCGAATGATCTCAATGACCTCAGTCACTGAGCTCCAATACGCTGATAATGCTGCAGTAAGCACTGTGTCATAGGCCGATCACCAGAGAATTGTCAACGTATTTACTGAGGTATACAAGAAGATGGGACTTACACTCAACATTCAGAAGACCAAAGTCCTCCATCAGCAAGCTCCAAATGCACATACCCTGGCCCCATTGATGAGGATTCATGATGAGTGCCTGGAAAATATGGAACTTTCCACATATCTGGGAAGTTATCTTTCATAGAAGACTGATATTGACGAAGAAATCCAGCATCACCTGAAATCCGCTGGTGCAGCCTTTGGCCAACTGAGGAAGTGAGTGTTTGAAGATTGCAACATCAAAACTGGAACCAAGTTCATAGTCTACCATGAGGTTGTGATCCTAATGTACGGGGCTGAAACATGGACAATGTACAGGAGGCACCTCAAGGCACTGGTGTCACACCATCAATGCTGCCTATGGAAGATCTTATACATGACAGGGGAGATGGTGGCATAGTAGCAATGTTACTAGGCTAATAATCCCGAGGCCCAGGCTAATGGTCTGGAGACGTGGGTTCAAATCCTATCACAGCAGCTGGTGGAATTTAAATTCAATTAATAAATCTGGAATTAAAAGCAAGTCTCTGTAATGGTGCCAATGAAACGATTGTTGATCACCATCTGGTTCACTAGTGCCCTCTAGGGAAGGAAATCTGCCATCCTTATCTGGTTTGTCCTACATATGACTCCAGACTCACAGCAATGTGGTTGACTCTTAACTGCTCCCTGAAATGGCCTAGCAAGTCACTCAGTTCAAAGGCAATTAAGGATGGGCAACAAATGTTAGTCTTTCCAGTAACACCCACATCCCATGAAAGTAAAAAGAAATAAAAATTAAGTAGGAGGATAGATGCAGCAACATCAGTGTCCTCTTACAAGCAGGCACCACAAGCATCGAGGCTATGATCACCTGCCATCAGCTTCGTTGGATTGGTCATATACTTCAGATATCAGGCTCCCAAAGCAGGTCTTCTTTGCCCACCGCAAGAGGACAATAGAAGCATTTCAAGGATGTGCTGAAAGTCAACATGAAGAAATGCAACATTGACACCAACTCCTGGGAGACCATTGCCCTGGATTGAATCAGATGGTGGCGGAGTCTGTGGCAAGGATCACAGCATTTTGAGACCCAATGACGATAAAATGAAAGAGAAAAAATGAGAGTGGCATAAGAACATGCCATGACCTGAATTAATAATACATGACCAGACATACAAACATATGGACATACAAATTAGGAGCAGGAGTAGGCCATTCAGCCCCTTGAGCCTGCTCTTCCATTCAATAAGATCATGACTGATCTGATTACAATCTCAACTCCACATTCCTGCCTACCCCCGATAACCTTTCACCCCCTTGCTTTTCAAGAATCTATCTACCGCTGCCTTAAAAATGTTCAAAGGCTCTGCTTCCACCATCTTTTGAGGAAGAGAATGCTTTGGTCTGCATTAGAGTTCTTCAGTTGGAGTTTGGTGAGCGAGGGAGTTCAGTGAAAAGGGAAGGAGGGATCCTTTCATTTTCTACCTTTCCTCAATAAGAGCAGCAGCAGCCTTGGTAAGTTGAAACTGGTGAGTATTTCTTCTGTCCTTAATATTCTCGAAATTAGAGGAAGTAAAAGTCAAGGGAGTAATTTAAGGGCAAGTCATTGCAGGGCAGCTCAGCCAAGTGGAATGCTCCTCTTGTGTGATGTGGGAATTCAGGGACGCTTCCAGTGTCCAGGGTGACCATGTGTGCAGGAAGTGTCTCCAGCTGCAGGTATGTGAAATTCACATTTCAGAGCTGGCGGTTTGGCTGGAGTCACTGTGGAGCATCCGCAAGGATGAGATCATTGTGGATAGCACGTACAGTGAGGTGGTCACACTGCAGGTAAAGAGGGCAGAGGCAGGAAGGGAATAGATGACCGCCAGACACAGTAAAAGCACTAGGCAGGTAGTGCAGGAGTCCCCTGGGTCCATCTCCCCTTCTAACAGATTTTCCGTTTTGGATACAGCTGGGGACATGGTTTCTCAGGGGAATGCAGCGAGAGCCAAGTCTTTGGCATCGCAAGTAGCTCAGTTGCATGTGGTGATGGGGGAGGTGGGGGGGGGAATGGTGGTGGGGTCAGGGGAGGTGGTGAGGGGAGAAGAAAGAGTGGGAGAGCAATAGTGATAGGGAATTCCATCATAAGGGGAACAGACAGACGTTTCTGCAGCTGCGGATGTGATACCAGGATGGTATGTTGCCTCCGTGGTGCCAGGGTCAAGGGTATCACTGAGCAGCTGCAGGACATTCTGAAGGCGGAGGTGAACAGCCAGAAGTCGTGGTCCATATCGGTACCAACGACATAGGTGAAAAGGGGGATGACGTCCTGAAAGCAGAAAATGGGGAGCTGGGAAATAAATTAAAAAGGACTCAAAAGGTAGTAATCTCAGGATTACTCCCAGTGCCACATGCTAGCGAGATTAGGAATAGGAGAATAGACCAGATGAATGCATGGCTGGAGAGATGGCATAGGAGGGATGGATTTAGATTCCTGAGGCATTGGGACCGAGTCTGGGGAAGATGGGATCTGTACAAGCTGGACAGGTTGCACCCCAGCAGAATCAGGACCAATATCCAGATAGGGATATTCGCTAGTGCTATAGGGGAGGGTTTAAGCGAGATTGGCAGGGGGATGGGAACCTGAGTGAGGAGACACAAGAGAAGGAAACAAAGATGGGAATGAAAGACAGAGAAGTAGAGAGCAAAGGTGGAAGGCAAAGCAAACAAGGGCTGGCAGCAAATAGGGCCATTGTACAAAAAATGTGTCAAAAATATTAAAAAGACAAGTCTAAAGGCACTGTATCTGAATGTGCGGAGAACTCGCAATAAGAAAGCACAAATAGATATAAATGGGTACGATATGATTGCGATTACGGACACATGGGTGACCAAAGCTGGGAACTGAATATCCAAGGGTACTCGATATTTAGTAAGGACAGGCAAAATGGAAAAGGAGGTGGGGTGGTGTTGTTAGTTAAGGATGAAATCGGTGTGATAGTGAGAGAGGATATTGACTCAGAAAATCTAGATGTAAAATCAGTCTGGATGGAGCTAAGAAGCAACAAGGGAGGAAAACGTTAGTGGGAGTTGTCTATAGGTCTGCAAACAGTAGTGATAAGGTAGGGGATGGTATTAAACAGGAAATTAGAGATGCATGTAACAAGGGTGCTTAGTAATCATGGGTGACTTTAATCTACATATAGACTGGCCAACCAAATTAGCAATAATACTGCGGTGGATGAATTCCTAGAGTGTGTACAAGATGGTTTTTTTTAAACCACTATGTCGAGGAACCGACTAGGGAACAGGCTATCTTCAATTTGGTATTGCGCAATGAGAAAGGGTTAATTAATAATCTTGTTGTGCAATGTGCTTTAGGGAACAGTGACCATAATATGATAGAATTCTTCATTAGGATGGAAAGTGAAGTAGTCTGATCCGAAACTAGGGTCCTAAATCTAAACAAAGGAAACTACAAAGGTATGAGGCGTGCATTGGCTAAGATAAATTGGGGAACTTCATTAAAAGGCATGATGGTGGATAGGCAATGGGTAATACTTAAGGAACAAATGTATGCATTGCAACAGTTATACATTCCTTTCTGGTGCAAAAACACATGAAAAGCAGCCCAAACATGGCTTATAAAAGAAATTAAGGATAGTATTAGATCCAAAGAGGAGTCATTTAAAGTTTCTAGAAAAGGTAGCAAGCCTGAGGATTGGAAGCAGTTTAGAATTCAGCAAAGGAGGACCAAGAGATTGATTAAGAGGGGAAAAATAGAGTATGAGAGTAAATTTGCAAGGAGCATAAATGCAGATTGCAAAAGTTTGTCTAAGAATGTAAAAAGAAAAAGATTAGTGAAGACAAATGTAGGTCCTTTACACTCCAAAACAGGATAGTTTATATTAGAGAACAAGGAAATGGCAGATAAATTAAACAACTACTTTAGTTCTGTCTTCACGGAGGAAGACACAAATAACTTCCCAGAAATACTAGGGAACCAGGGTTCTAGTGAGAAGGAGGATAGAAGGAAATTAGTATTACTAAAGCAATAGTGCTGAAGAAATTAATGGGACTGAAAGCCAATAAATCCCCAGGGCCTGACAATCTACATCCCAGAGCACTAAAGGAGGTGGCCATGGAATTAGTGGATGTGCTGGTTGTCATTTTCCAAAATTCTGTAGATTCTGGAACAGTCCTGGCAGATTGGAGGGTGGCAAGTGTAATCCCACTATTTAAGAAAGGAGGGAGGGAGAAAATAGCGAATTACAGATCCGTTAGCCTAACATTAGTAGTAGGGAAAATGCTAGAGTCTATTATAAAGGATGTGATAACAGGACTCTTAGAAAATATCAATGGGATTAGACAAAGTCAACATGGATTTATGAAATGAAAATCATGTTTGAAAACCTACTGGAGTTTTTGAGGACGTAGCTAGCAGAATAGATAAGGAAGAGCCAATAGATGTGGTGTATTTGGATTTTAAGAAAGCTTTTGATAAAGTCCCTCATAAGAGGTTAGTGTGTAAAATTAAAGCACGTGGGATTGGGGGTAATATATGGGCATAGATTGAGAATTGGTTAGCAGACAGGAAACAGAGAGTAGGAATAAATAGGTCTTTTTTGGAGTGGCAGACAGTGACTAGTGGGGTACCGCAGGGATCAGTGCTTGGGCCCCAGCTATTTACAATATATTGTTACGACTGATGCAGGTAGTGAAGCGGAGAGGGAAACTTTAAACAACTGTCAAAACCTATCATTTTAAGTGTTATGTTTGAGATGTGACTCTAAATTCAGGAATCAGACCATCAGTTCCCGAGGTTTTACATGAAACTAATTGAAACATTTTATTAATTTACACAGGTTAAAAGTATACATACACGTGGCTACAAATTACCACTATCATGACTTTTAACAAATCCCCAAACTAATCTCCATTAAGACAACTGCATTCCATAGACTTAACCAAACACCAGGCAAAGCATTTTCACCTTGCAAATTCAAAATGAGGTTCTTTTCACTGTGGCGCCAGTTGGAGGCTTACAGCTGCCTTTTGATCTTACATTGCCTCTGCTCTGCACACCCGAAAACTACTGAAGTTATACCTACCACCACGGATTGAATTCAAATTCTCATTATCTCACCAGCCTCTTTGAACTTCACCTTTTAACAATGAAACCCCATTCATTGTACCAATTTTATTAGCAATATAAACATATTGCTAGGCAGCTGCTAGAAAGGCATCAGGTTTTCACCCCACTTCTTGAATGCTCTATTCAAAAAATGCAAATGCCTCTCTGTTTACATCTCAAACTAGTGCATATCAAAGCACCCAGACTAGCTGACTTTCCTCTAATTAAGACACACCCATAGATTAAACCTCTGTTTTAAAAGAAAAATATTTTCCAAAATATTATATACATTAATAGCTTTATGACAGTCTCCTTACTTAAAGAGGGATATACTTGCATTGGAAACAGTTCAGAGAGTGGTCACTAGGCTGATTCATTAGATGAAGGGGTTATCTCATGATGAAAAGTTGAGCAATTTGGACCTATACTCATTGGAGTTTAGAAGAATGGGAGGTGATTTTATTGAAACACATAATATTTTGAAGGTGCTTGACAGGGTCAATGCTGAGAGGATGTTTCCCCTCCTGGGGGAATCTAGAACTAGGGGACACAGTTTAAAAATAAGGGGTCCCCATTTTAGACAGAGATATTTCTTCTCTCAGAGGATCATTAATCTTTGCAATTCTCTTCCCCAGAGAGCAGTGGAGGCTGGGCCATTGAATATATTCAAGGCTGAGTTAGACAGATTTTTGGTCGACAAGGAAGTCAAGGGTTATGGGGGATAGACCAGAAAGTGGAGTTAAGGCCACAATCAGATCAGCTATGTAAAAGTAAACCAGGTAATTACAGGCCAGCGAGCCTGACGTTAGTAGGTAAATTATTGGAAGGTGTTCTGAGAGATCGGATATATAATTATTTGGACAGCCAAGGGCTGATTAAGGATAGTCAGCATGGCTTTGTGCATGGTAGGTCGTGTTTAACGATACTTGTAGAGTTTTTCGAGGAGGTTACCAAGAAAGTAGATGAAGGAAAGGCTGTGGATGTTGTCTACATGGACTTTAGTAAGGCCTTTGACAAGGTCCCACATGGGAGGTTAGTTCAGAAGGTTCAGACACTTGGTATCCATGGAGAGGTTGTAAACTGGATTTGAAATTGGCTGTGTGGGAGAAGACAGAGAGTAGTAGTGGATGATTGCTTCTCAGACTGGAGGTCTGTAATTAGTGGTGTGCCTCAGGGATCTGTACTGGGACCATTGTTGTTTGTTGTCTATATCAATGATTTGGATGATAATGTGGTGAATTGGATCAACAAGTTTGCTGATGACACTAAGATTGGAGGCGTTGTGGACAGCGAGGAAGGCTTTCAAAGCTTGCAGAGAGATCTGGACCAACTGGAAAAATGGGCCAGAAAATGGCAGATAGAATTTAATGCGGAAAAGTGTGAGGTGTTACATTTTGGAAGGTCAAACCAAGGTAGGACATACACAGTAAATGGTAGGGCAATGAGGAGTGCGGAAGAACAAAGGGATCTGGGAGTTCAGATACATAATTCCCTGAAAGTGGCGTCACATGTAGACAAGGCTGTAAAGAAAGCTTTTGGCATACTGGCCATCATAAATCAAAGTATTGAGTATAGGAGTTGGGATGTTATGGTGAGGTTGTATAAGACATTGGTGAGGCCAACTTTGGAGTATTGTGTGCAGTTCTGGTCGCCTAACTACAGGAAGGATATCAGTAAGATTGAAAGAGTGCAGAGAAGATTTACTAGGATGTTGCCGGGTCTTAAGGAGTTGAGTTACAGGGAAAGATTAAACAGGTTAGGACTTTATTCCTTGGAGTGTAGAAGAATGAGGGGAGATTTGATAGAAGTTTACAAAATTGTGAGGGGTATAGACAGAGTAAATGCGAGTAGGCTCTTTCCATTTAGATTAGGAGAAATAAACACGAGAGGGCATGGCTTTAGGGTGAAAGGGGAAAGGTTTAGGGGGAACATTAGGGGGAACTTCTTCACTCAGAGAGTGGTGAGAGTGTGGAACGAGCTACCATCTGACGTGGTAAATGTGGGCTCACTCTTAAGTTTTAAGAATAAATTAGATACATGGATGGGAGAGGTCTGGAGGGTTATGGACTAGGTGCAGGTCAATGGGACTAGCGGAATAATATTTCGGCACAGACTAGAAAGGCCGAATGGCCTGTTTTCTGTGCTGTAGTGATATATGGTTCTATGGGGGAGCAGGATTGAGGGGCCAAATGGCCTACCCCTGCTTCTATTTCTTATTATCTCATGAACCTTCCATCACAGGACAACCCTCTCATCTCAGGAAGCAATCAAGTGAAGTTTCACTGTAACACTTCCAGGGTAAGTATATCCTTCTTTAAATATGGAAACCAATAATGCACACAGTATTCCAGGTGTAGTCTTACCAAAGCTCTACACTTGGTCTTGTACCCCAATCCCCTTATAATAAAGGGCAAAATGCCACTTGTCATCCCAATTCCTTGCTATACTTGCATACTTGTACACGTATATGCATATCTTTCTGAACATCAATATTTAAAAGGTTTAAATCTTTAAAACAAATTCTCCTTTTCTAACCACCATAGCGAACAACCTCAAAACTTCCCACATTATAATCCATCTGTCACCTTGTTGCCCACTCACTTAACCTGTCTACATTTCTTTGCAGCCTCTTTGTGTCCTCCCGCCAGCTTACCTTTTCACCTCTTCACCTTTCTGCCGAAGGGCCATGAAGGCTCGAAACGTTAACTGATTTCTTCTCCGCTGGTGCTGCCAGACCTGCTGAGTTTTTCCAGGTAATTCTGTTTTTGTTTTACCTTTTCACCTAGCTTGGTATCATCAGCAAATTTGGATACATTACTCTCTGTCTCTTCATCTAAGTCATTAATATAGATTGTAAATAGCTGATGCCTCAGCACTGATCCTTGCAGTACTACACTAGTCACAGCCTGCCAACTTGAAAATGCCCTGTTTATACCCACCCTTTGCCACTTGTCCATTAACCAGTCCTCTATCCATGCTAATATATTACCCCCAACTCCATGAGCCCTCATCTTGCCTATTAATCTTTTGTGTGGCACCTTATTGAACGCAGTTTGGAAATCCAGGTATGCTACATCTTCTGGTTCCCCTTGATCCTTCCTACTATTTACATTCTCAAAAACTCTAATAAATTTGTCAAACAGGATTTCACTTTTGTAAAACCATATTGGCTTTGCCTGGTCATACTATAATGTTCTAAATAGATTCACTTTCCTGATGACTGATGTCAGGCTAACTGGTCTGTAGTTCCCTGTTTTCTCTCCCTCCTTTCTTGAATAGAGGTGTTACATTTGCGAATGTCCAATCCACTGGTTCTTCCGCATCTGCAGTATTTTGCTTTTATCTTAGTGTTTAATTGACTGCGACTTCTCTTCCAGGAATGCCTACCTTGAAGAAGTACTGCTCTCCTATGAGACAGGATTTCCGCTTGTTTCTTTCACCCTGTTCACCTTCATTGCTTTCCATTTCCCTCCTGGTGTTTGACAAGGTGTTTACTAAAACTCAATTTCACAGCCATATTTCCTTCCTCAGTGACTGTCTCCATCTCCAACTTACTCCACGTGGATTCCAATTGAAGTTCCATTCCTCACATTTCGAATCCACCCAGGATTACAGGTATCTCTGGTAATTACAATGTTCCTTGCCGCATCTTGAGATCCACACACAGTGCCATGTGCCGCCATATGTACCTGACCCCTCTCTCCAGCAGCACCAACTCATCCTATCTCAAAGCTAACGTTGCCCCCAGTTTAATTTTATTCTTTGTCTCATCCGACACCTTAAAAGAAACTTTGTCTCTTCCTTTCAGGTGCTAAGGAGCGCAAGATCCAACAACTCATTGATACCAATGCCCATCCAAGACCCCCTACCCCTTCCCGTCCCTCTGACCCCATCCCGTCTTCTAATCCCAGCCCCGGCCATGTATTCACCATAACCCCTGACCTTCCCCTGTCTGACGGTGAACATTCTGTACTCAGCAAAGATCTGTTTCATCCTCTTACACCTTTACCTCAATGAATTTTGGGCTTGGCACGATGCTGAACTCTTCTTCATCTTCGCCTTCATCTCTGTGCTCACTTCCTTGGAGGGAGGAGACTCCTGCCCAACAGATCCTTTCACCCACCCCCAATATTCTCCCCCTCCTTCTGGCCTCTTACCCACTCTTGATCTTTTCATTGAGAACTGTCGGCGTGACATCAGCCATCTTAATTTCTCTGCTCCTTTCACCCACTCCAACCTGTCTCCGTCAAAACTTGCTGCACTCCGTTCTCTCAGGTCCAACCCTGACTTTGTTATAAACCTTGCAGACAAGGGTGTTGCTGTTGTTATCTGGCGTACTGACCTCTACTTAGCAGAGGCTGAGCGCCAACTCTCAGACACTTCTTCCTATCGCCCCCTGGACCATGACCCCACCACTGAACATCAAGCCATTGTTTCCAGGATTGTCACTGACCTCATCTCCTCCAGAGATTTTCCCTCCACAGCTTCTGACCTCAGTCTTCCAACCCCGCACAGCCCACTTCTACCTCCTTCCCAAAATCCACAAACAGAACTGTCCCAGTAGACTGCCCTTGACATCAAGGCCGCATTTGACCGAGTGTGGCATCAAGGAGGCCTAGCAAAGCTGGAGTCAATGGGAATTGGGGGAAAACTCTCCACTGGTGGGAGTCATGCATAGCACATAGGAAGATGGCTGTGGTTGTTGGAGGTCAGTCATCTCAGCTCCAGGACATCACTGCAGGGGTTCCTCAGGCCTCGGCCCAACCATCTTCAGCTGCTTCATCAATGACCTTCCTTCCATCATAAGGTCAGAAGTGGGGATGTTTGCTGATGACTGCACAATGTTCAGACCCATTTGCAACTCCTCAGATACCGAAGCAGTCCATGTCCAAATGCAGCAAGACCTGGACAATATCCAGGCTTGGGCTGACAAGTGGCAAGTAACATTCGCACCACACAAGTGTCAGGCAATGACCATCTCCAACAAGAGAGAATCCAACCATCACCCCTTGATGTTCAATGGCATTACCATCACTGAATCCCCCACTATCAACATCCTGGGGGGTTACCATTGACCAGAAACTGAACTCGGCTAGCCGTATAAATTCTGTGGCTACAAGAGCAGGTCAGAGGCTAGGAATCATGCGATGAGTAACTTACCTCCTGACTCCCCAAAGCCTGTCCACCATCTACAAGGCACAAGTCAGGAATGTGATGGAATACTCTCCACTTGCCTTGGCGAGTGTAGCTCTTACAATACCGAAGAAGCTTGACACCGTCCAGGACAAAGCAGTTTGATTGATTGGCACCACACCCACAAACATTCACTCCGTCCACTACCAACGCACAGTAGCAGCAGTGTGTACCATCTACAAGATGCACTGCAGTAATTCACCAAGGCTCCTTCGACAGCACCTACCAAACCCACGATCACTACCATCTAGAAGGACAAGGGCTGCAGGTAGATGGGAACATCACCACCTGGAAGTTCCCCTCCAAGTCACTCACCATCCTGGCTTGGAAATATATCACCGCTCCTTCACTGTCACTGGGTCAAAATCCTGGAACTCCCTTCCTAATAGCACTGTGGGAGTACCTACACCGCATGGACTGCAGCGGTTCAAGAAGGCAGCTCACCACCACCTTCTCAAGGGCAACTAGGGATAGGCAATAAATGCTGTCCCAGCCAGTGAAGCCCAAATCCCATGAATGAATGAAAAAAGGGACCCATCGTGTCAGCCTTTTTACTGCCTCACGGAACTCATTTCTCCCTATCTTGACTCCATTTTCTCTACCTTGTCCAGTCTCTTCCCACCTACATCCGCGATTCCTCTGATGCTCTACGTCATATCAACAATTTCCAGTTTCCTGGTCGTAACTGCCTCCTCTTCACATAGACGTCCAATTCCTACACACCTCCATCCCCCACCAGGATGGTCTGAGGGCTCTCCGCTTCTTCCTTGAACAGAGGCCCGAACAACCCCCATCCACCTCCACTCTCCTCCATCTGGCAGAACCTGCTTTCTCACTGAACAATTTCCCCTTAAACTTGTCTCACTTCCTCCAAATAAAAGGTGTGGCTATGGGTCCCCGCATGGACTCAAGTTATGTTTGCCTTTTTGTGGGGTATGTGGAACATTCCTTGTTCCAATCCTACTGAGGCCCCCTCCCACAACTCTTTTATCGGTACATCGATGACTGTTTCAATGCTGCTTCATGCTCTCATCTGGGCCTGAAAAGATTTATCAACTTTGCTTCCAATTTCCACACCTCTCTCACCTTCACATAGTCATCTCTGACACTTCCCTTCCCTTCCTTCACCTCTGTCTCAATTTCTGGTTATAGACTGTCCACTAATATTCATTACAAGCCCACCGACTCCCACAGCTACTTCAAATACAGCTCCTCATACCATGCTTCCTGTAAGGACTCCATCCCATTCTCTTAGTTCCTTCGCCTCCGTTGCATCTGTTCTGATGATGCCACTCTCCAAAACGGCACTTCTGACATGTCTTCCTTCTTCCTTAACTCAGGGTTCCTCAACCATATTCAAACCACTTCCATCACCTCTGCCCTAACACTTTCCTGTCTTTCCCAGAGCCATGATAGGGTCCCCCTTGTCCTCACTTTTCACCCTACCAGCCTCCGCATTCAAAGAATTGTCATCCACCATTTCTGCCAATTCAAGCATGATGCAGCCACCAAACAAATTTTCCTTTCACCCCCCACACCCCCACCCCCCTGGGCAGTATTCCATAGGGACCGTTACCGGGACACCCTGGTCCACTCCTCCATCACTCCCAACTCCTCAACCCCTTCCCACGGCATCTTCCCATGCAATCGCAGAAGGTGCAACACCTGGCCCTTTACCTCCTCACCGTCCAAGGGCTGAAACGCTCCTTTCAGGTGAAGCAGCGCTTCACTTGCACCTCTTTCAATTTAGTCTACTGCATTCGCTGCTCCCAGTGCAGTCTCCTCTATGTTGGAGGGACCAAACGCAGACTGGGTGACCGCTTTGTGGAACACCTTCAGGCTGTCCGCAAGCATGACCCAGGCCTTCCTGTCGCTTGTCATTTCAACACACCATCCTGCTTTCATGCCCAAATGTCTGTTCTTGGCCTGTTGCAATGTTTCAGTGAAGCCCAACGCAAACAGCACCTCATCTTCCGATTAGGCACTTTACAGCCTTAGCATTGAGTTCAACAATTTCAGATACTGAACCTTCTCTCCCCCATCTTCACCCTTTTTTTAATCGAATTTTTAAAATATTTTAAAAATTTCATTATCCTTCTCTTTATCCTCCCCCCAGTGCCTGCACCAATGGGCCATCTGTCACTGGTTTCTAAGTTGTATTTTAATAGACAGTTGGCCCTTGTTCTACTTTTCACATATTCTGCTATCTTGCCTTTATGCCACTATCAGCACCTTCTTTGGTCAATATGTTCAATTCAAAATGAGGTTCTTTCACTTTGGTTGCTATGGAGCCAGTTGGAGGCTTGCAGCTGCTTTTTGATTTCACACGGCCTCTGCTCTGCACACCCGAAAACTGCTGAAGTTATACCTACCACCACTGATTGAATTCAAATTCTCATTGTTAAAAGGTGAAGTTCAAAGAGGCTGGTGAGATAATGGAACCCCTTTCATAGTACCAATTTTATTATTAGTGTAAACATATTGCTTGGTAGCTGCTGGAAGATCGCTTCTCGGCCTCTTGGCTAAGATCAAGTGTAGTGTTGCAGGGGCGACACCATGGTCCTGCCATGGCAAGGTCGGGATGGAAGGGCGAAAACCAATCGCAATCCGAATTCATACCGTGGGTTACCTATCACCGTCCGAGTCACGGTGAACCACAGCGACGAAGGAGGATCACCTATGGATCGGGGCTTCTTCACCAGGAGGATCCTGTTGAAGGCGTGCGGCTTCCAAGCTACGGAGATCTTCACCCTGCACGACTCCCGCAAAGGTGGTTATTTTGACGTCACGTTCAAGCAAGTGGCAGACTGCGTCCGGCTCCTGAGGGTGTTCGAGGAGAAGAGAGACCTGCCGGAGATGAAGATCCTGACGGCGGAGCCGCACTTTTCTCTGCCGTTGCAACGGGAACGTGAGGTGATGGTGCATGTGTACAACCCCTTCGTCCCTGTCGCCGACGTGGTCACCTTCCTCACCAGGTACTTCGATAAGGTGGGGAGCGGCACTGAGATTCGAGACGACTTGGGGATCTGGACAGGCAAACGCCTGTTTAAGGTCACGCTAAAGACCGATGGTAAGGGAGCCATTTTCCACCCTCCTTCCAGTTTCGCAATCGGGGGAAACCGTGGCTACCTGGTCTACGCTGGGCAACCCAAGCATTGCCGCTCATGCGGCAAGGCTGGTCATGTGGCGGCCAACTGCAGCGCCTCCCTCTGCAAGATCTGCAAACAGGAAGGGCACCAGACAAAAGACTGCAAACAGGCCAAGTGCTGCAACCTGTGTGGCGAGGCAAGTCACCTCTACAGGACCTGCCCCAAACGCTGCCGTACTTACGCACAGGCAGCCAAAGCCGACCACGGGGAAGCAGAAGAAAGGTTCCGTGTCACTCCAACCACCAAGGCCCCCAGGGAGCTCAACGGGACAAAGGAGGACACAGAGAGAGACAAGGTGGAGAAAGAGATTGAGGCAACAGAGAGCCAATCAACAGCACTACCCCCTGAACCTTCCAGTCCTCAGGACAGCGAATCAATGGAGGAGGAGGCAGCAGTGGAAAAGCAGCAGGGGGAGTGGCGGACGGTGAAGAACAAGAAAAGTAAGAGGGAGCGAAGAAGAAGCAAAGGCGTTTCCCAGAGAAGCGGCAAGAGGCGTCTCCCATCCGACACGGATGACAAGGGCAGCAGCTCTTCGGATGAGGAAGTGCCAGAGCGGCACCGACAGAAGAGGCGGCAAAGCTCCAGGGCGTTGGAGGACGAGACACCCGAGCTCCAGAAAATTGGAGACAACAAGGAGACCAGCGCACCCCAACTTGGCCTGCAACCTGAGGAGGCCAGTGCACCACAGCCCCTGGAATCTGGGAGCAGTGAGGCAATCATCGCACCCCAGCTCCAGGAAGCCGGGAACAGCAACCCCCCAGAGGGGGTGAGTTTTGGAGAAGCTTCTCCAGCAAAGGTCATCTCAAAATCCGCTCACTACGTGAACCTCCAGATGCCACTGGAGCAGAACACGGCCAAGGAGATCTACCTCAGCCCATCCAAAGTGAAGGAATTTGAGCTCACTACGGGTATGAAGGAGCAGACTAAAGGTCTGGGACTCTCAGAGACAGTGGGTTTGGTAGGAGAATAAATGCTTTAATATGGGTTTAAAGATTGTATCCATAAATGTGCGTAGCATTAAATCTACTACGCGATGTGTTGCGACCTTGGACTACCTAGCCAAGGTCAAAGCTGACCTGTTGTTTCTGCAGGAGTGTGCGATACCGCACCTCAGCTCCTACAGGCAATGGTCACGATGGTGGTCCCACGGGCCATCGATCTGGTCGGGCGGAAACGACTCTCGTTCCTCCGGCCTGGGTATTCTGCTGCGGGGAGGCAACTTCACCGTCTCCGAGGTCAAGGAGGTGGTGGGCGGGCGACTCCTGGTAGCAGACGTAATGTACAAGAACGCTCCACTCCGGTTAATTAACGTGTACGGCCCGGCACAAGGGGCTGAGCGGCTGGAGGTTTTTCAGCAGCTCCCACTGCTGCTGGCGACCTCCAGGCCGGTCATTCTGGGCGGGGACTTCAACTGCATCATCGATGCGGCTGGACGATCCGGCAGGGCCGGAAGCAGATTGGACGCTACGTCCAGATCCCTGATGGAAACAGTTAAGGATGCCAAGCTGCACGACGTCTTCAGCAACCCTGCAGACGGAGCGCAGCGTAGATACACCTGGTCGCGGCCAGACGGGTCCATTCGTTCCAGGATAGACTTCCTGTTTGTGTCCCGTGCATTCACAGTCAGATCCACCGAGGTCAAGCCGGTGTTCTTCTCTGACCACTGCCTCCTACTGGCGGACTGCCACTTGGAGGAAGACCTGAGGGTGGGCAGGGGGGCATGGAAGCTAAATGTGCAACTGCTGACCCCAGAGAACATTGAGGAGCTCAAGAGGGATTACAAAGGTTGGAGAACCGTGAAACCCCTCTTTGAGTCCCTGACACACTGGTGGGAAGTGATCAAGGGAAGCATCAAGAGGTTTTTCATCCTCAAAGGCACCCAGAAAGCTAGAAAGGAACAGAGGGAAATGTCCCGACTCCAGGAAAAGATGCAGAATCTGCTGCGGCTGCAGTCGATGGGGGTCGATGTCAAGGAGGAGCTCCAAGAGGTGAAGGGCCAGCAAGCCTCGCACTTTGCCTCGGAGGCCTCCAAGATCATCTTCCGTTCCAGAGTCCGCTCCGTGGAGCAGGATGAGACGTGCTCACGTTTCTTCTTCCAAAAGGTACACAGAGAGCGCTCTGTGATCAGCAGCCTGAAGGAAGAAGACGGCTCAGTAAAGTCATCACGGTCCGACATTCTGAGGATCAGCAAATCCTTTTATGCCGGACTGTATGACGTGAAGCCCACGGACAGCACGGCCTCCCAGTCCTTCCTGTCCTCTATCACGGAGGTCCTAGACCACAGTACGCGGGAGAGCCTAGACAAACCGCTAACTCCTGACGAACTGACTAAGGCCCTCGAGTCCTTCGAGAAGAGTAAAACCCCCGGAAGCGACGGCCTGCCGGCGGAGTTGTATTCGGCTCTGTGGGACTTGATCGGCCCAGACCTGCTAGAAGTGTACGAGAGTATGCTCCTGGCCGGCAGCATGTCAGAATCCATGAGGAAAGGCATCATCACCCTCATCTACAAGCACAAGGGGGAAAGGGAGGAAATTAGAAATTGGCGACCCATTTCACTGTTGAATATGGACTATAAGATTCTGTCCAAGGTCATCGCCAACCGGGTCAAATCCGCTCTGGAATTGGTGATTCACCCTGACCAGACCTGCTCTGTGCCAGGCAGGAAGATCTCTGACAGCCTGGCGCTGCTCAGGGATACGATTGCCTATGTACAGGACAGGGGTGTGGATACCTGCCTCATCAGCTTGGATCAGGAGAAGGCCTTTGACAGAATATCGCACACCTACATGGGGGATGTGCTCTCCAAAATGGGCTTTGGGGAGGGAATTCGAAATTGGATCCAACTGCTCTACACTAACATCAGTAGCGCAGTCTCAATCAATGGGTGGGAAACAGATAGCTTTCCGATTAAATCTGGAGTCAGGCAGGGCTGCCCTCTCTCGCCTGTCCTTTTTGTGTGCTGCATAGAACCCTTTGCCGAGTCCATCAGGAAGGATCCGGGCATAAGAGGAGTGACGATCCCAGGCAGTGGAGGCACTCAGGTAAAAGCCTCCCTGTACATGGACGACGTCGCCGTCTTCTGCTCGGATCCGCTGTCGGTGCGCAGACTGATGCACGTCTGCGACCAGTTCGAACTGGCCTCGGGAGCCAAGGTAAATCGTGGGAAGAGCGAGGCCATGTTCTTTGGGAACTGGGCTGACCGATCCTTTGTCCCCTTCACTGTCAGGGCTGACGGCCTGAGGGTGCTGGGGATATGGTTCGGAGGGACCGGGGCATGCGTTAGAAACTGGAAGGAGCGAGTGGCTATGGTGAAAAGGAAACTGGGCATGTGGGAGCGACGCTCCCTCTCCATTGCGGGTAAGAACCTGGTCATCAGGTGTGAGGTACTCTCGCTGTTGCTGTACGTGGCGCAGGTCTGGCCCATTCCACACTCCTGCGCGATGGCGATCACTCGAGCCATCTTCCGCTTTATCTGGAGGTCGAAAATGGATCGTGTCCGCAGGGACGCGATGTACAAGCCTCTAGATAAAGGGGGAAAAAAAGTGCCCAACATCGCCCTCATACTGATGGCCACCTTTGTGTGCGGCTGCATCAAGCGGTGCGTAGACCCTCAGTACGCAAACACCAAGTGTCACTACGTGCTGAGGTTCTACCTGTCCCCGGTGTTGCGAAGGATGGGTCTGGCCACGCTGCCGCGGAACGCTCCAAGTAGTTGGACCGTGCCGTACCACCTGTCCCTGGTGGAAAAATTTATGCAGAAAAACACCTTTGACCACAAGTCCATCAGGCAGTGGTCAGCACGTAACGTCCTAGAGGCCCTGAGGGATAAGGAGAGGGTGGACCCTGTGGGATGGTTCCCCGAGCAGACTGTCAAAGTCATTTGGCAGAATGCCTCATCGCCAGAACTTTCCAACAAGCACCAAGACGTAGCTTGGCTGGTGGTGAGAAAGGCCCTCCCCGTCAGATCCTTCCTACACGCCAGGAGTCTCACCCCCTCTGCACGATGCCCTCGAGGTGGCTGTGGTGGGGAAGAGACCGTTGTTCACCTCCTTGTGGATTGTGCCTTTGCAAAGAAAGTCTGGAGAGAGATGCAGTGGTTGCTGTCGAGGTTCATCCCGAGCAGTTCTGTGACACAGGACTCTGTGCTCTACGGGCTGTTCCCAGGGACACACACCGAGACAAACATCAACTGCAGCTGGAGGATCATCAACTCGGTGAAAGAGGCGCTTTGGTCTGCCCGAAACTTGTTGGTCTTCCAGCACAAAGAGTTGTCCCCGACCGATTGTTGCGGACTGGCACAATCCAAAGTCCAGGACTACGTGCTGAGGGACGCACTAAAGCTTGGGGCAGCTGCCGCAAAGGCGCAATGGGGAAGGGTCGCTGTCTAAGACCTTTCTACCACAGCGCACCGAGAGACTGGGAACTGTTTAGAGCCCCTCGGGCTGTACAGATCAAAATGAAAGGCTGTAAATGATTGTAATATTGTTTGTACTGATGCACCTGGTGATACATTTTGTAAAAGTTTAACCTGGATTGTACCCTTGTAATGTTGTTTTTGAAATGGTTTTGAATGTGATTGAAGATTTTTATGAATAAAGTATATTTTTACAAAAAAAAAAAAAGCTGCTGGAAAAGCATCAGTTTTCACCCCACTTCTTGAATGCTCTGTTCAAAAAATGCAAATGCACACTCTCTCTCTTACATATCAAAGACAGTACACATCAAAGCACCCAGGCTAGTTGGCTTTAATCCAATTAAGACATATCCACATCCTAAATCTCTGTTTTAAAAGAAAAATATTTTCCAAAATATTATATATATTAATAGCTTCATGACACCCCCCTCCTTATTGAAAAATGAAGAGTCATAATTCTAAAAGAGGGCTTCATTTTAATAACACATCTCACACTATCTCCTATACTCATTACACTATTACATTACCTGATGCATGCATGAACATAACTTGAAATTACTCCAGTTCGGTGTCCAGATTTTAAAAAAATGTCTCATTTTGCTTTAAGCTTCAAACTCTTGATAAAGCATCTGTGAATGGATTTTCTCTTCCAGCAATATGTATGATTCGTAGATTAAATGGTTGTAATAATAGATTCCACCCAAAAAGACTTGCACTTTTGTCAAAATTTGTCCAAAAAAGTCAAAGGATTATAGTCTGTATAAATGATTATTTCTGATGAATTGTTTACAACATAAATTTCAAAATGCTGCAATGCTAACGCCAAACTCAGACTATTTTTCGATCGATGAATATCTTCTCTGTTGTACACTCACCTTCCATGAAAAATACCCTATCGGTTTTTCAATTCGTGTTATCTTCTTGTAACAGTAGTCCCAATGTCTATATTGCTTGCGTCAACGGCCAACTTGAAATGCTTGGCATAATTGGGCACTGCCAACACTGGTGGCATAGTTAATACAGTTTTCAAACTATCGAATCACATCTGACACTCCAGTGTCCATTGAAACCATTTTTTCTTTTTCACTAGTTCAGTTAGCTAAAATCTGGTAAAAAATTCCAGTAAAAGGCACTCATGCCCAGAAATCTCAAAACTTCCTTGTTTTGTCGTCGGCACTGGGAAATCCACAATAGCCTTGACTTTTGCATCTCTAGGAGCCACCTTACCAAGTCCAATGGTATGGCCTAGATACGTAACTTGCGCTTTTGCAAATTCACTTTTAGCCAAGTTCATCATCAAATTAGCTTCTTGTAGTTGAGTAAATATTTCTTCCAGATGCTGTAAATACTCCTCTCGCGTCTGACTGAAAACAATTAGATCAATATAAACCGCACAATTGCTTAGACCCACAATTACTTTATTTGTCAGTCTTTGAAATGTCGCAGGTACATTCTTCATACCAAATGGCATGACTTTAAACTGATATGGTCCACTTGGCATTGCGAAAGCTGATATCTCCTTTGCTCTCTCCGGCAATGGTACTTGCCAATATCCTTTCAGCAAGTCAATCTTTGTGATAAATTTCGATTGTCCCACTTTCTCACCGCATTCACCTTTCGATAGTCCACACACAGCCTGTGTGTTCCATCTGGTTTCGGTACCAGCGCAATAGGCGAACTCCAGTTATTGCAACTAGACTCAATATCATTTTGAAGCATGAAATCAATTTCTTTTTGTACGTGTGATAACTTTGCTGGATTTAATCTATAAGGTTGTTGCCTCACTGAAGATTAAATTTCTATACATACATCATGTAAAGCTAAATACATCTTTCCCAACTTATTTCCACAAATAGGTTGTGACTGCAATAGCTTTTCCAAATCACTTGGTTGGAAAGTAACTCAATATTTCATTTAAATTTTCAAGCACCTCATTATCCAATTTGATTAGAGGAAAATCAATTTCAGAGTTCTGCACTTCTACCTCTTTCTCATCATCCACCATCACTAACACCTCTTTTTGTTCCTCTTCCCTGTTGAAGAACTTTTTAAGCATATTTACATGACACAACCTCTGCTTCTTTCTTCTATCTGGAGTATTTATTAAATAATTTACTTCAATCAATTTCTTTTCAATCCTGTAAGGCCCACTAAATCATGCATTTAAGGAATCCCCTAGCACTGGTAACAAAACCAGTACTTTCTCTCCAGAAACAAAACTGCAAATTTTAGCCTTCTTATTTGCTTTCACTTTCATCACCTGCTGTGAGATCTTTAAACGTTCCCTAGCCAACTCTCATGCTCTGTTCAATCTTTCCCTGAAATTTGATATGTAATCCAGGAGAGTAATTTCTGAATTTTGACCCACCAATTTCTCATGAATCAATTTCAGTGGTCCCCTTACCTCATAACCATAAACTAGTTCAAAAGGGCTAAAACCAGTCGATGCATTAGGAGCGTCTCTAACAGCAGATAACAAAAATGGAATTCCTGTATCCCAATACTGTGCATAATCATGACAGTATGCTGTTATCATAGTTTTTAAAGTTTGATGCCACCTTTCCAAAGCTTCTTGTGACTCCGGATGATAAGCTGTTGACTTAAGCTGTTTTATCCCCAAACTGTTCATTACCTTCCTTAAACAGCTGTGACATGAAATTTGACCCCTGCTCTGATTGTTTTTCTTTAGGTAAACCATATCTTGTAAAAAATTTTAATTAACTCCTCCACAATCTTCTTAGTTATAATATTTCATAAAGGTATCACTTCAGGAAATCTGATAGACACATCCATTATTGTCAATAAATACTGATTTCCACTTTTAGTCTTAGGGAGGGGCCCTACACAATGAATCATGACCCTAGTAAAAGGTTCTTCAAGTGCTGGTATTGGAATTAAAGGCACCGGCTTAATCACCGCTTGTTGTTTTCCTGTTACTTGACATATATGGCAGGGTCTACAGAATTTGACTACATCTCTATGAAATCCTGGTCAAAGAAAAAACCTTCATATCTTATCCCTTGTTTTCCTAATTCTTAAATGTCCCCCCATTTGAATTTCACGAGCAATCCTTAGAATCTCATTTCTATACCCTAATGGGATAACAATCTGATGCACCTCCCTCCAGCTTTCATTTGCTGAGACATGAACAGACCACCAATTTCTCATTAATATATTCCCTTGAAGATAATAACATACTGGAATACATTTTGCTTCAGTCTCTGAATAAGCTTTCTGATATAACTGTTTTAAATGCAAATCATTTTTCCGTAACTCCACTAACCTCTGAGTTAAATACTTCAACTGAACCGTTCTGCATTCCTTCCTCCTGAACAATGTTATCAAATACAGTGCCAGCTAATTGGATTTCGACACTTTCTTTTTGCCTTTGAATTGCCTGCTTATCTTGTTTATTTTGTTCTTCCCGATGGGCCTTTGATCTCGTTATAACACAATCAGGAAACAATCCAGGATGTTCCTTCTGTAGCACTTCTGTTGAAAACACTTCTACAGGCTGCTCAACTACCACAGGCATCACCATATTTGTGATACAGCTATATCATTACCCAGAATAAACTGAACCCCTGCAATGGGAAATTTTTCTACCACTCCAACTATAACCTCGCCCAATTCCATCTGCTCTTAACCTTCCACAATGGAATAGATTCAGCATCTCCATGAATCCCACTTATTATTACCTTCTCCTGCAGCACTCCCTCGGAACAAATTCCTACAGATTTTTCCTGCAACCTCCAATACACTGACTTTGTGTGCTCCCCTTTATTACAATGAAAACACCTCAATTTTCAAATGTCAGTTCTACCTTCAGCACCTTCCTTTTTATTCTGAGAAAAAACTTCCTGGGAACTTCCAGCTACTCGCTCTCTTCCCTGACTACCTGCCTTTCTTTCACCTTCCCATTTTTATCCTTTTCCAATTTGAAAGGGTGACGGAAAAAAGGTTTAGCTCTATGAGCTAACTCATAATCATCAGCTATCTCTGCTGCTTGTCTTACAGAATCAACCCTCCTTTCCTCCACATGAGTTCTCACTACCGAAGGGATTGAATCTTTAAATTCTTCCAAAAGAATGACTTCCCTAAGAGCTGCATAGGTTGTCTCTATTTTTAACATCCGTATCCACCGGTCAAAATTACTTTGTTTTACTCTTTCAAACTCAATGAAGGTTTGCTCAGGCTGTTTTCTCATATTCCTAAATTTCTGCCTGTATGTTTCAGGAACCAACTCATATGCACTCAAAATAGCTTTTTTCACCACATCATAATTCACCGACATTTCTTCTGAAAGTGAAGCATAAACCTCAAGTCCCCTACCTAACAACTTAGACTGTAATAATAATGTCCAGGTTTCCTGTGGCCATGTCATCTGCTTAGCTAGCTTCTCAAATGAAATAAAGAGTGCTTCAATATCTTTTTCCTCAAACTTTGGAAGAGCTTGTACAAATTTAAACATATCCCCACTGGGTTCTACTCTAGAGATAAATCCTTCCTCGCCTGACATCTCTTTTCTAACTTCCAACATTTTCAGTTGGAATTCTCTTTATCGCTCTCTCTTTCTCTTTCCTCCTTCTCCATCTTCACAATTTCTAATTCCTTTGCTTGTTCAAATTCAAGCTTTTTCAGTTCCTTTGCTTGTTCAAGTTCAAGCTTCTTCATTTGCAACTGAAGTCTCACTAGCTGTGACTCACTGTCAGGTTTCACTTCCAACTGTAGATGTTGTGCTACACTTTTAACTATATTTGATTTCCTAACCCCCTCAGATAACCCCAATTTTAACTTATCTGCCACCTCTGTTAACTTACTTTTGGTTATTCTCTCCAACCTAATCAGAGTTATCTCTTCTACACCCTGACAAGTCTTAGCTATTGCCAAAACCATCTTGCAATCTCACCACTTCCAAAATACCTCACCAATTCCTGAATTCAAACTGCCTCTCGTACTCGTAAGCTTAAGATTCACCAATTCTTAACCAATCGAGAAATTAGAAATATAATTTATCCCAGCACAGCCCCCAATTGTTATGACCGATGCAGTTGGTAAAGCGGAGTTATTTAAAAATCCAAGAGGGAAACTTTAAACAAGTGTCATAACCTATAATTTTAAATGTTATGTTTGAGATGTGACTCTAAATTCAGGAATCAGACCATCAGTTCTCGAGGTTTTACGTGAAACGAAATGAAACATTTTATTAATATACACAGTTTAAAAATGTATATACACATGGCTACAAATTACTACTATCATGACTTTTAACAAATTCCCAAACTAATCTCCATTAAGGTAACTGCAACCCATAGACTTAACCAGACACCAAGCAAAGCATTTTCACCTTACGAATTCAAAATGAGGTTCTTTCACTTTGGTTGCTGTGGAGCCAGTTGGAGGCTTGCAGCTGCCTTTTGATCTTACATGGTCTCTGCTCTGCACACCTGAAAACTGAAGTTATACCTACCAATACTGATTGAATTCAAATTCTCATTGTCTCACCAGCCTCTTTGAACTTCATCTTTTAATAATAAAACTCCTTTCATAGTACCAATTTTATTAGTAATTTAAACATATTGCTTGGTAGCTGCTAGAAAGGTGTCAGTTTTCACCCCACTTCTTGAATGCTCTATTCAAAAAATGCAAATGCACGCTATCTCTCTTTCATATCAAAACTAGTACACATCAAAGCATCCAGACTAGCTGGTTTTAATCCAATTAAGGCACGCCCACAGACTAAACCTCTATTTTAAAAGAAAAATATTTTCCAAAATATTATATACATTAATAGCTTCATGACAAATGTCTCTGCCAATTCCTCATTCCCTGTGATAATGTCTCCTGTCTCTGCTTCTAAACTACACTCCTCTTGCTGTTGCTATAAGGATTTATGGGGGTCGGGGGTAATATATTTTTATGGGTATAGGATTGGTTAAAGGACAGAAAGCAGAGAGTAAGAATAAATGGGTCTTTTCAGGTTGCCAGGCTGTTACCAGTGGCACGCCACAAGAATCAGTGCTGGGTCCTCAGCTATTTTATAATCTATATTAATGATTTAGATGAAGGGACTGATTGCAATGTTTCCAAGCTTGCCGACGATACAAAGCTAGATGGGAAAGTAAGCTATGAGGAGCCACAAAGGGCAGAACTGTCCCAAGGGCTTCAGGACCCCAATGTCAGAGCCTAATTGGCCAGCTCCATGCTAGCTGTGGGCTACAATACTGCAGGCCCAATCAGAGTGCTGGCAGCTTTGGAGCTTTGACTGCCCCACTGGGAGAGGTGGGCGCTACTAAGGCAGGTCTGAGAATGTGACGGTGCCTCAACATGGAAGCGCACTTGGAGGCATAAAAATAATTAAATCATTTAGAGGGGTGAAGGCGGGAAGCCCATCATTTCAGAGGAGGGAGTTATTTACTGAATGGCGGAGCAGGCTCGGAGGGGCTGTTTGGTCTACCCCTTTCTTTATATAAAAGCAAAATTTTATAGATGCTGAAAATCTGAAATAAACCAGAAAACTCTGCAAAGACTCAGGTCAGGCAGTCAATGACCTTTCATCTGTACTGCTAATGGGAGATTGCA
The DNA here is from genome assembly GCF_964194155.1 of Cetorhinus maximus. NCBI lineage: Eukaryota > Metazoa > Chordata > Chondrichthyes > Lamniformes > Cetorhinidae > Cetorhinus > Cetorhinus maximus. The sequence continues at coordinate 128,463,777 of NC_135889.1, forward strand.
GATATGGAAGTTCTAATCCTCAATACTGATATACTTCACTTTGAGGAGAAAACACTGGTTACAAACAGAAATCATTATTTATGATTTTTATTAGAAGTATATATAAAGTTTTCCAACAATTACCTGACATTGATATAACTTCTGTTATAATGAAACTTGAATAAGTCCCACAAGCACATTGGGTTTGGTTTGGAAGGAGCAGTAAGCTGTCGCTTTATACCAGATGAGTGGAGACATGACTGTTCCCAACCCCCCATCCTCACCCATTTCAACTCGCCTTCTCCCACACGCCCTCCCACCACCTCCTGCTGGGAATGCGCTGGGAGATCTGCCTCATGATCAAAGTATAAAAACAGTATGCACCCTTAGACGGAAACCAAAATTCCTCAAAATCAACTGTTTCTCAGTTTCACTCTTCTTAAAAAAAATGCTTCCGTTCGCGTCTGAAGTTTTTCTATTTTATTTACAAATTATACTGGTTCACACTGAGGTGCATCAGGCTTGTGCATACTGAACTCATGCAGGGCTTTGGCTGAATTTCTAGTTTCAAATCAATGCTCACTATTTTCCAAAATACTCCTCAATACGTCTCTTTTTAAAGGGGCTCTCTGAATTGTTAGTTTTTTGGACATTTCCAGAGTTGGTGCCAGTGCTAGTGCTGGAGCTGTTTCCAGTGTCGGTGCCAGTGCGCAGGTGAGAATCAAAACAGACATCAGCAGCCCCAAGCAGAAGAGCTTCATCATCTGTGCCTTCAGAGTCAGCCAAAGCTGTTTGGAAAAAGTCAATCACTTTTGCCTGCCTCGGACCCTACAGATAAACATAATCCTTGTTAAAAATCACCAAATAATTTAAGTGAAAGTGACCAAAAATCAGGAGTATGACACAAGTGAAACATCCCAAATCCATACAGCAAAAGAAAACCCCCATACTCTCAGTATCCAGACAGCTGACCCTTATAGCTGAACAACCTCACCAAAATCAACACAGGCTGCACTAGCATCTGCAAACCTGCCGGACTGTGGGGCACAAAGTAAAGCTCTCTCTACACTGCCCCCATCAAACACTCCCAGGACAGATATAGCACGGGGTTAGATACAGAGTAAAGCTCCCTCTACACTGTCCCCATCAAACACTCCCAGGACAGGTACAGCATGGGGTTAGATACAGAGTAAAGCTCCCTCTACACTGTCCCCATCAAACACTCCCAGGACAGGTACAGCACGGGGTTAGATACAGAGTAAAGCTCCCTCTACACTGTCCCCATCAAACACTCCCAGGACAGGTACAGCACAGGGTTAGATACAGAGTAAAGCTCCCTCTACACCGTCCCCATCAAACACTCCCAGGACAGGTACAGCACGGGGTTAGATACAGAGTAAAGCTCCCTCTATACTGTCCCCATCAAACACTCCCAGGACAGGTACAGCACGGGGTTAGATACAGAATAAAGCTCCCTCTACACTGTCCCCATCAAACACTCTCAGGACAGGTACAGCACGGGGTTAGATACAGAATAAAGCTCCCTCTACACTGTCCCCATCAAACACTCCTAGGACAGGTACTAGGCTAGATGAGGAAAATGCTGAGTTGACAAATCAGTTACTTACCCGATGAAAATAATCTGCGGTTTCAGTCTCTGAAAAGTTGTTTCCTGACAGACCGGCTTCTCCAAGAATCTTCACCTTTTCCTGAATTATGGGCCTGGAGAGATATTTAAAGGAGAGATTAGTGAATGGCAGCAGTGCTAACATGGCGATCTGACAGCAGCTAATACACAACTCTCCTCGTGTTCCTCCTCAGCTCTATTGCCCCTGACTAACCCTTCCCTGCACCAGCCCTTGCCCCCAATGCCCAAGTTCCGATCCAGACTCCTCACACACTCTCTTATTCAACTTTTCCTGCCAGTGACGCTCTGCTTCCTAGGCTATAACACCTTCTCCTGTACTCCACCCATCCTGTCCTGTGGCTACCGAGATCGTTGATGCATTGGTTTTAATTTTCCAAAATTCACTAGGTTTGGGGAAGGTTCCATTAGATTGGAAAATAGCGAATGTGACTCCTTTACTCAAAAAGGGAGACAGAAAACAAGAAACTACAGGCCAGTTAGCTTAACATCTGTCATAGGGAAAATGTTAGAAGCTATTATTAAAGATGTTATAGCAGGGCACTTAGAAAAATTCAAGGCAATAGGGCAAAGTCAACATGGTTTTGTGAAAGGGAAATCATGTTTAACCAATTTATTGGAGTTCTTTGAAGGAGTTACATGTGCTGTGGATAAAGGGGAACCAGGAAATGTATTATACTTAGATTTCCAGGAGGCATTTGATAAGGTGGCTCATCAAATGTTATTGCAGAAAATAAAAGCTCATGGTGTAGGGGGTAACATGTTGGCATGGATAGAAGATTGGCTAACAGGAAGCAGAGAGTTGGCATAAATGGCTCATTTTCCCATTGGCAGGATGTAATGATTGGTGTGTCACAGGGATCAGTGCTGGGGACTCAACTCTTTACAATTTATATAAATGACTCAGCTGAAGGGGCCAATGGTATGGTTACTAAATTTGCTGATGACACAAAGGTAGATAGGAAAGTAAATTGTGAAGAGAATGTAAGGAGGCTACAAAAGGATACAGATAGGTTAAGTGAGTTGGCAAAGATCTGGCAAATAGAGTATAATGTAGGAAAATGTGAGGTAGTCCATTTTGGCAGGGTGAATAAAAAAAAAAGTATATTGTTTCAATGGTGAGAGATTGCAGAGCTCTGAGATGCAGAGGGATCTGAGTGTCCTAGTGCATGAATCGCAAAAGGTTAGTATACAGGTACAGCAAGTAATTAGCAAAGTCCACAACTCTTTCTTCGGTACATCGATGATTACTTCGGTGCTGCTTCATGCTCTCGTCTGGACCTGGAAAAATTTATTAATTTTGCTTCCAATTTCCACCCCTCCATCATTTTCACATGGTCCATCTCTGACACTTCCCTTCCCTTCCTTGACCTCTTTGTCTCAATTTCTGGTGATAGACTGTCCACCAATATCCATTACAAGCCTACCGACTCCCACAGCTACCTCGACTACAGCTCCTCACACCCCGCTTCCTGTAAGGACTCCATCCCATTCTCTCAATTCCTTCACCTCCGTCGCATCTGTTCTGATGATGCCACTTTCAAAAACAGTTCCTCTGACATGTCCTCCTTCTTCCTTAACCGAGGTTTTCCACCCACGGTGGTTGACAGGGCCCTCAACCGTGTCCGGCCCATCTCCCGCGCATCCGCCCTCACGCCTTCTTCCACCTCCCAGAAACATGATAGAGTCCCCCTTGTCCTCACTTATCACCCCACCAGCCTCTGCATTCAAAGGATCATCCTCCGCCATTTCCACCAACTCCAGCATGATGCCACCACCAAACACATCTTCCCTTCACCCCCCCTGGCGGCATTCCGTAGGGATCGTTCCCTCCGGGACACCCTGGTCCACTCCTCCATCACCCTCTACACCTCAACCCCCTCCCACGGCACCTTCCCATGCAACCACAGAAGGTGCAACACCTGCCCCTTTACTTCCCCTCTCCTCACTGTCCAAGGGCCCAAACACTTCTTTCAAGTGAAGCAGCATTTCACTTGCACTTCCCTCAATTTAGTCTACTGCATTCGTTGCTCCCAATGCGGTTTCCTCTACATTGGAGAGACCAAACGCAGACTGGGTGACCGCTTTGCAGAACACCTTCGGTCTGTCCGCAAGTATTACCCAGACCTCCCTGTCGCTTGCCATTTCAACACTCCACCCTGCTCTCATGCCCACATGTCCGTCCTTAGCCTGCTGCATTGTTCCAGTGAAGCTCAACGCAAACTGGAGAAACAGCAACTCATCTTCCGACTAGGCACTTTACAGCCTTCCGGACTGAATATTGAGTTCAACAATTTTAGATCATGAACTCTCTCCTCCATCCTCACCCCCTTTCCGATCCCCCCTTTTCCAATAATTTATAATTTAAAAAATATATATTTTTTCTTTTCTCACCTATTTTTAAATTTATTTCGATCTATTGTTTTATCTCCACCTTTTAGCCCATTTCGATCCCTTCCCCCACCATCCCACCCCCACGAGGGCCATCTGCCACTTGTTTGTCCTGCTTGCTACCCTTAATGTCCCCATTAGCACATTCCTTAGATAATATCACCACCGTCAACACCCCTTTGTCCTTTTGTCTATGACATCTTTGGCAATCTCTTCTTTGCCTCCATCTATCACTGGCCCTCTATCCAGCTCTACCTGTCCCATCCCCCTCTACCAGCTTATATTTCACCTCATTTTTCTATTTCCTTAGTTCTAATGAAGAGTCATACGGACTCGAAACGTCAACTGTATTCCTTTCCGCAGATGCTGTCAGACCTGCTGAGTTTTTCCAGCTATTTTTATTTTTGTTTTTGCCTCAAGAAATTTGCTTCTCACAAATGTGTTAACCGTTAGAATGCAAAGATATTCAGAAGCTTGATGTAGACATTTTCAATAAGACTGGGATTGCACAGGGAGGTGTAACGAACTGAAGCACATCCTGATGCAAATGGAGATTTTAACACCGTGTTTCTGTTAAGATTCCTATGATTCTCTGAGAATATTCAAAGCTTTACCCGACCATCCATCAGCTGATATATGGTCAGTCAATCCACTGTTGATTCCTCACCCTAGACACTGCCCTAAGTGTTGGAAAACACCATTTGAAATATTAGAAAATGGGACAGGAAAAATCTGTTAAAAGAACAAAAATAAGTTGCTTTGAATGTTGCTCCAATCATTAATCCCTTTCTTTATGGTTCTGTTCCTGCCCCTGTCCTTCACAGTAGCTTCCTGAAGTCTGGGCAGGGGGTCATTTACACAGTCATTTCATTTCCCATGGTATTGGCGTGGACTGAAATATCAAACACATTTAAAAAAAAATACTAATCGGAATATTTAAATAATCTTTTATTAGTCCCTAATTATTTGTGTTTTCTTTGTTCTATGACTATTTATTTAGGATTTGTTTTCTCTGATGTATTTTTTGAAATCTCACTGCGGGCTGGATGAAGGAAGTGCAATGGGCCACGTGTGGCCCCCAGGCTGGGGGTTCCCCACCCCTGGTTAATTAGGAGGGCAATTGAATACAAGAGTAGCGATGTTAAGCTTCAGGGCACTGGTGAGACCACATCTGGAGTACTGTAAACAGTTTTGGTCTCCTTATTTAAGGAAAGTTGTAAATACTTTAGTAGCATTTCAGAGAAGGTTTACCAAATACCAGGAATGGGCAGGTTGTCTTTTGAAGAAAGGCTGGATAAGCTAGGCTTGTATCCACTGGAGTTTAGAAGAGGCAACTTGATTAAAACCTTTCAGGTCCTGAGGGGTCTTGACAGGGTGGATGTGAAGATGTTTCCTCTTGTTAGAGAATCTAGAACTCAGGACACTGTTTAAAAATAATGGGTCGTCCATTTAGGACAGAGATGAGGAAAAATGTTTTCTCTCAGAGGGTTGAGAGACTTTGGAATTCTCTTCCTCAAAAGGTGGTTGAGGCAGAGTCCTCGAATACCGTTAAGGCACAGGTAGATAGATTCTTGATAAACAAGGGGGTGAAAGGTTATCAGGGGTAGGCAGGAATATGAGGTTAAAATCAGATCAGCCATGATCTTATTGAATGGCGGAGCAGGCTTGTGGGGCCGAGTGGCCTACTCCTGCTCCTAATTCGTATGTTCATATGTGCTGGCCCTTCCCCTGGTGTCCTGCCCCGTGAGATTGGGCCCTTCCCCTGGTGTCCTGTTTGGAACTTATCTTAAGTTTCTGAAATCTGCCCTTATAATTTTAACCTGGTACCATTCGGGTGAATCTGCAAAGTGTTTTGAACAAGTAAATCGAATTCTGGCTACTGCACTTTAAGAGGGATGTGAAAGCATCATCGAGGGTGCAGAAAAAAGTAAAAACATTTTAAAAAAATTTATTCATGGGATGTGAGCATGGCCAGGCCAGCCATTATTATCCATCCCTAGTTCAGAGGGCATTTAAGAATCAACCACATTTCTGTGGGACTGGAGTCACATGTAGACCAGATAAGGACCTCAGATTTCCTTCCCTAAAGGACATAGTGAACCAGATGGGTTTTTACAACAATCGACAATGGTTTCATGGTCATCATTAGACTTTTAATTCCAGATTTTTATTGAATTCAAATTTCACCATCTGCTGTGGTGAGATTCGAATCTGGGTCCCCAGAACATTACCCTGGGTCTCTGGAATACCAGTCCAGTGACAATAACACTATACCACCACCTCTCCCTGAAGGATATTTACAGAATATAGTTCCAGAGATGAGGAACTTCTGCATACATTGGAGAAGCTGGGGCTGTTATTCCTGGAGAATGTTGAGAGAAGATTTGACAGAGATGTTCAAAATCATGAGGGGTCCGGACAGAGTAGATAGGGAGAAACTGTTCCCATTGGTAGAAGGATCTGGAATAAGAGGGCACAGATTTAAGGTAATTGGTAAAAGATGCAATAGCGACATGAGGAGAAACTTTTTCACGCAGCAAGTGGTTAGGATCTGGAATGCACTGCCTGAGAGTGTGGCGGAGGCATTGTCAATTGTAGCTTTCAAAGGGAATTGAATAATAATTTGAAGAGGAAAATTTTGCGGGGCTATGAGGAAAAGGCAGCTGGGGAATGGCACTAGGTGAGTTGCTGTTGTGGAGTTCTGACACAGAAACGATGGGTCGAATGGCCTCCTTCTTTGCAGTAACCATTCTATGATTCCCGCTCACTGTGTGACTGAACCCTGAGGGTTGTGTTGAGTTAGTTTATGTGCAGGCAGCATCCATAGAAAATAGGAGCAGGAGTAGTTAAGTCGGCCTTTCGAGCCTGCTCCACCATTCAATATGATCATGGCTGATCCTCTATCTCAATGTTGTACTCCCGCTCTCTCCCCGTACCCCTTCACGCCTTTACAGTCCAAAAATCTATCTATTTCCTTCTTAAAAATATTTGGTGCTTGGCCTCCACAGCCTTCTGTGGTAGATGTTCACCCTTTGAATGAAGAAGTTTCCCTTCATCTCAGTTGTAAGTGGTCTACCCCGTATCCTGAGACTGTGACCCCTTGTCTAGACTCCCCCAGCCAGAGGAAATATCTTTCCTGCAACCAGCCTGTCCAGCCCTATCAGAATTTTATATGTTTCAATGAGATCCCCTCTCATTCTTCTGAACTCCAGCGAATACAGGCTTAGTTGGCCCAATCTCTCCTTGTGCGACAATCCTGCCTTCCCTAGAATCAGTCTGGTGAACTTCGCTGCACTCCCTCTGTGGCAAGTATATCCTTTCTTACGTAAGGAGACCAAAACTGCACACAATACTCTAGGTGTGGTCTCACCAAGGCCCTGTACAGTAAGACATCCTTGCTCCTATACTCAAGTCCTCTCACAATGAAGGCCAATGTACCATTTGCCTTCTTAACTGCTTGCTGCACCTGCATGCTTGTTTTCAGTGACTGATGTACAAGGACATCCAGGTCCCTTTGCACATCAGCATTTCCCAATCTATCACCATTAAAATAATACTCTTCTGTTTTTCCTACCAAAGTGGATAACTTCACACTTATCCACATTATACTGCGTCTGCCATATATTTGCCCACTCACTCAACTTATCTAAATCGCCTTGAAGCCTCTTAACACCCTCCTCATCACTCACATTCGCACCAAGTTTCGTGTCGTCAGCAAACTTGGAAATATTACACTTGGTTCCCTCATCCAAATCATTGATATATATTGTGAATAGCTGGGGCCCAAGCACTGACCCCTTCAATACCCCACTAGTCACTGCCTGCCACTTTGAAAAAGACCCATTCCTTTCTGTTTTCTGTCTGCTAACCAATTCTCAATGCATGTCAATATATTAACCCCAATCCCATGTGCGCTAATTTTACACACTGACCTCTTATGTGGGACTTTATCAAAAGCTTTCAGAAAATCCAAATACACCACATCAACTGGTTCTCCTTTATCTATTCTGCTAGTTATATCCTCAAAAAACACCAGTAGGTTTGTCAAACATGATTTCTCTTCCATAAATCCATGTTGACTTTGTCTAATCATATTGATAATTTCTAAGTGTTCTGTTATCGCATCGTTTACAACAGACAATATTTTCCATTCTACTGAGGTTAGGCTAACTGGTATGTAATTCGCTGTTATCTCCCTCCCTCCTTTGTTTAAATAGTGGGGTTACATTTTTCACCCTCCAATCTGCCAGGACTGTTCCAGAATCTACAGCATTTTGGAAGATGACAACCAACGCATCCACTATTTCCACAGCCACCTCCTTTTGTGCCCTGGGATGTAGATTATCAGGCCCTGGGGATTTATCGGCTTTCAGTCCCATTAATTACTCCAGCAATATTGTTTTGGTAATACTAATTTCTTTCAATTCCTCTTTCTCACTAGACCCTTTGTTCCCTAGTATTTTTTAAAAATTCATTCAAGGGATGTTGGCTTTGCTGGCTGGGCCAGCTTTTATTGCCCATCCCTAATTGCCCTTGAGAAGGTGGTTGTGAGCTGCCTTCTTGAACCGTTGCAGTCCATGTGGTGTAGGTACACCCAGTGCTGTTAGGAAGGGACTTCCAGGATTTTGATCCAGCAACAGTGAAGGAATGGCGCTATATTTCCAAGTCAGGATGGAGGGGAACTTCCAGGTGGTGTTCCCATCTATCTGCTGCCCATGTCCTTCTAGGTGGTAGCGGGTTTGGAAGGTGCTGTCTAAGGAGCATTGCTGAATTCCTGCAGCGCATCTTGTAGATGGTACACACTGCTGCTACTGTGCGTTGATGGTGGAGGGAGTGAATGTTTGTGGATGGGGTGCCAATCAATCGAACTGCTTTGTCCTGGATGGTGTCGAGCATCTTCAGGGTTGTAGGAGCTGCACTCGTCCAGGCGAGTGGGAAGTATTCCACCACATTCCTGACTTGTGCCTTGTAGGTGGTGGACAGGCTTTGGGGAGCCAGGAGGTGAGTTACCTGTTCGCACGATTCCTAGCCTCTGACCTGCTCTTGTAGCCACAGCATTTATACGGCCGGTCCAGTTCAGTTTCTGGTCAATTGTAACCCCCCAGGATGTTGATAGTGGGGGATTCAGTGATGGTTATGCCATTGAATGTCAAGGGGCGATGGTTAGATTCTCTCTTGTTGGAGATGGTCATTGCCTGACACTTTGTGTGGCGCGATTGTTACTTGCCACTTGTCAGCCCAAGTCTGGATATTGTCCAGGTCTTGCTGCATTTGGACATGGACTGCTTCAGCATCTGAGGAGTTGCAAATGGTGCTGAAAATTGTATGATCATCAGCGAACATCCCCACTTCTGACCTGATGATGGAAGCAAGGTCATTGATGAAGCAGCTGAAGATGGTTGGGCCGAGGACATTACCCTGAGGAACTCCTGCAGTGATGTCCTGGAGCTGAGATGACCGACCTCCAACAACCATAACCATCTTCCTTTGTGCTAGGTATAACTCCCACCAGCGGAGAGTTTTCCCTCCGATTCCATTGACTCCAGTTTTGCTCGGGCTCCTTGATGCCACACTCGGTCAAATGCTGCCTTGATGTCAAGGGCAGTCACTCTCACCTCACCTCAGGAGTTCAGCTCTTCTGTTCATGTTTGAACCAAGGCTGTAATGTCAGGAGCTGAGTGGCCCTGGCGGAACCCAAACTGGGCATCAGTGAGCAGGTTATTGCTAAGCAAGTGCCGCTTGATAGCGCTATTGATGACCCCTTCCATTACTTTACTGATGATCGAGAGTAGACTGATGGGGCAGTAACTGGCCGAGTTGGATTTGTCCTGCTTTTTGTGTAAAGGACATACCTGGGCAATTTTCCACATAACAGGGTAGATGCCAGTGTTGTAGCAGTACTGGAACAGCTTGGCTAGGGGCACGACAAATTCTGGAGCACAAGTTTTCAGTACTATTGCCGGAATATTGTCAGGGCCCATAGCCTCTGCAGTATCCAGTGCCTTCAGGTGTTTCTTGATATCATGTGGAGTGAATCAAATTGGCTGAAGACTGGCATCTGTGATGCTGGGGACCTCCGGAGGAGGCCGAGATGGATCATCCACTCTGCACTTCTGGCTGAAGATTGTTGCGAATGCTTCAGCCTCATCTTTTGCACAGCTGTGCTGGGCACCTCCATCATTGAGGACGGGGATATTTATGGAGCTACCTCCTCCAGTGAGTTGTTTAATTGTCTACTACCATTCACAACTGGATGTGGCAGGACTGTAGAGCTTAGATCTGATCCGTTGGTTGTGGGATCACAGAATCACAGTGCATAAGAGGCCCTTCGGCCCATCGAGTCTGCACCGACATGTGAGAAAGACCTGACCCACCTACATAATCCCATTTACCAGCACTTGGCCCATAGCCTTGAATGTTATGACGTGCCAAGTGCTTATCCCTGTCTATCACTTGCTGCTTATGCTGTTTGGCACGCAAGTAGCCCTGTGTTATAGCTTCACCAGGTTGACACCTCATTTTTAAGTATGCTCTTCTGCACTCTTCATTGAACCAGGGTTGATCCTTTGGCTTGATGGTAATGGTAGCATGGGAGATATGCTGGGCCTTGAGGTACAGATTGTGTTCGAGTATCTGCCATTTCCTTGTTTTCAATTATAAATTCTCCCATTTCAGACTGCAAGGGACCTACATTTGTCTTCAGTAATCTTTTTCTTTTTACATACATAAGAAGCTTCTACAGTCTGCTTTCATGTCCCTTGCAAGTTTACTCTCACACTCTATTTTTCCCTCTTAATCAATCTCTTGGTCCTCTTTTGCTGAATTCTAAACTGCTCTTAATCCTCAGGCTTGCTGCACCGATTCATTATGATCATGGCTGATCATCCAACTCAATAGCCTGCTCCTGCTTTCTCCCCATATCCTTTGATCCCTTTCACCCCAAGAGCTATATCTAACTCCTTCTTGAAAACATACAATGTTTTGGCCTCAACTACTTTCTGTGGTAGCGAATTCCACAGGCTCACCAGGGTGAAGAAATTTCTCCTCATCTCAGTCCTAAATGGTCTACCCCGTATTCTCAGACTGTGACCCCTGGTCCTGGACTCCCCCACCATCGGGAACATCCTTCCTGCATTTACCCTGTCTAATCCTGTTAGGATTTTATAGGTTTCTATGAGATCCCCCTGTATTCTTCTGAACTCCAGCGAATATAATCCTAACTGACTCAATCTCTCCTCACGTCAGTCCCGCCATCCCAGGAATCAGTCGGGTAAACCTTCGCTTCGTTTTTGCCCCTTAGTGTTTCTCAGCTCGACGCATAGATTCCACATCGTTGGAGCTAATATCTTTCCTCGCTATTGCGTTAATTTCCTCTTTAACCAGCAATGCAACTCAACTGCCTTTTCCCTTTTGTCTGTCCTTCTAAATACTGAATACCCCGGGATGTTCAGTTTCCATCCCTGGTCACCCTGCAGCCATGTCTCTGTAATCCCGACTATATCATACCTGTTTACATCTATTTGCGCGGTTAATTCATCCACTTTATTGTGAATGCTCCTCGTGTTAAGGCACAAGGCCTTAAGGCTTGTCTTTTTAACACTGTCCCGTTCCCGTTATTTTTCACTGAGGTCCTGTTTGATTCTTGCCCTTGAATACTCTGCCTATCACTTTTCTTATTGCCCTTTCTGTCTTTTGTTCTTGTCCTTGGTTCCCCTTCCTTTGACTCCTTGCATAGGTTCCCATCCCCCTGCCATTTTAGTTTAAACCCTCCCCAACCACTTGAGCAAATATTCCCCTTAGGACATCAGTCCTGATCCTGCCCAGGTATAACCCGTCCAGTTTGTACTAGTCGCACCTCCCCCAGAACAGGTCCCAATGTCCCAGAAATCTGAAACCCTCCCCCTCACACCATCTCTTCAGCCACGTATTCATCCGATATATCCTGCTATTTCTACTCTGACTAGCACGTGGCACTGGTAGTAATCCTGAGATCACTACCTTTGAGGTCCTACTTTTCAACTTACGTCTTAACTTCCTATATTCTGCTTTTAGGACCTCATCCCATTTTTAACCTATGTCATTTGTACCAATGTGTACCACGACCACTGGCTGTTCACCCTCCCCCTTCAGAATGTCCTGTAGCCGCTCTGAGACATCCTTGACCCTAGCACCAGGGAGGCAGCATACCATCCAGGAGTTTCGTTTACAGCCACAGAAACGCCCATCTACTCCCCTTACAATTGAATCCCCTATAACTATTGCATTCCCACACTTTTTACTCCTCCCCTGTGCAGCAGAGCCAACCGTGGTGCAACGAATTTGGCTGTTGCTGCTTTCTCCTGAGAGGCCATTCCCCTCAACGGTATTCAAAGAGGTCTACCTGTTTTGTAGAGGAATAGCCACAGGTGATTCCTGCACTGCCTGCCTAGCCCTCTTGCTCTGGCTGGTGGTCAACCATTCCTTTCCTGCACTTGGACTCTTAGCCTGTGGTGTGACCACCTCTCTCTACGTGCTACCTACGATACTCTCCGCCTCGCGGATGCTCCACAGTGTCTCCAGCCGCCGCTTCAGCTCTGAAATCCGGGCTTCAGGAAGCTGCAGCTGGAGACACTTCCCGCAAACATGCTGGCCCCGTGCACTGGAAATGTTCCCGGCTTCCCACATAGAGCAGGAGTAGCACACCACAGCTTTGAGCTCTCCTGACATGACTTATCCCTTTAAATTAAATCAAACCTTTTAGAAGATACTTAACATCAAATAATATCAACTACTCTAGGGCCCTTCTTCCCTGCTCCTCGTTGTTATAGAATATAGCCCTTACAAACGATGAAATACAAAATAAGGCCTTAAAAACTATAAGCGATAAAAGTAGTAAATACTTACCCGGCCATACTCACAGAATCACAGTGCAGAAGAGGCCCTTCGGATCATCGAGTCTGCACCGACACGTGAGAAACACCTGACCTACCTACCTAATCCCATTTACCAGCACTTGGCCCATAGTCTTGAATGTTATGCAGTGCTAACTGCTCATCTAGGTACTTTTTAAAGGATGTGAGGCAACCCGCCTCCACCACCCTCCCAGGCAGTGCATCCAAACCGTCACCACCCTCTGGGTAAAAAAGTTTTTCCTCACATCCCACTAAACCTCCTGCCACTCACCTTGAACATGTGCCCCCTTGTGACTGACCCTTCATCTAAGGGGAACAGCTGTTCCCTATCCACGCCCCTCATAATCTTGTAAACCTCGATCAGGTCGCCCCTCAGTCTACTCTGCTCCAACAAAAACAACCCAAGTCTATCCAATCTCTCTTCATAACTTAAATGTTTCATCTCAGGCAACATCCTGGTGAATCTCCTCTGCACCCCCTCCAGTGCAATCACATCCTTCCTATAATGTGGCAACCAGAACTGCACACAGTACTCCAGCTGTGGCCTCACCAAGGTTCTATACAACTCCAACATGACCTCCCTACTTTTGTAATCTATGCCTCGATTGATAAAGGCAAGTGTCCCATATGCCTTTTGCACCACCACACTAACATGCCCCTCTGCCTTCAGAGATCTATGGACACACATGCCAAGGTCCCTTTGTTCCTCAGAACTTCCTAATGTCATGCCGTTCATTGAATACTTCCTTGTCAAATTACTTCTTCCAAAGTGTATCATCTCTCACTTTTCAGGGTTAAATTCCATCTGCCACTTATCTGCCCATTTGATCATCCTGTCTATATCTTCCTGTAGCCCATGACACTCAACCTCACTGTTAACCACCCGGCCAATCTTTGTGTCATCCGCAAACCTATAATCCTATCCCCCACATAGTCATCTATGTCGTTTATATAAATGACAAATAATAGGGGACCCAGCACAGATCCCTGTGGTACGCCACTGGACACTGTCTTCCAGTCACTAAAGCATCCTTCTGTCATCACCCTCTGCCTCCTACAATTAAGCCAATTTTGAATCCACCTTATCAAATTACCCTGTATCCCATGTGCATTTGCCTTCTTTATAAGTCTCCCATGTGGGACCTTGTCAAAGGCTTTGCTGAAATCCATATAAATTACATCAACTGCACTATCCTCATCTACACACCTGGTCACCTCCTCAAAAAATTCAATCAAATTTGTTAGGCATGACCTCCCTCTGACAAAGCCAAGCTGACTATCCCTGATCCAACCTTGCGTATAAGACGTAGGAGAAGCAGTAGGCCATTCGGCCCATCAAATCTGTTCCACCATTCAATGAAATCATGGCTGATCTGATAATTCTCAACTCCACTTTCCTGCCTTTTCCCCATACCCCTTGATTCCTTTGTCTTTTTAACGTTTTTACTCATTTTTTTGTACAATGGCCCTATTTGCTGCTAGCACTTGTTTGCTCTCCCTTCCACTTTTGCTTTCTACTTTTCTGTCTTTCATTCCTATCTTTGTTTCCCTCTCTTGTGTCTCCCTGCTCAGGTTCCTATCCCCCTGCCAGTCTAGTTTTAACCCTCCCCCACAGTACCAGCAAATACCCCTGTGAGGATATTGGGCTGGGCCTGCTGGGGTTTTATTTTTATTCATTCACCAGATGTGGGCTTCGCTGGCTGGGCCAGCATTTATTGCCCATCCCTAGCTGCCCTTGAGAAGGTCATAAGACTATAAGATGTAGGAGAAGGAGTAGGCCATTTGGCCCATCAAATCTGCTCACCATTCAATGAGATCATGGCTGATCTGATAATTCTCAACTCCACTTTCCTGCCTTTCCTCCATAACCCTTGATTACCCTTATTGATTAAAAATGTCTATCTCAGCCTTGAATATACTTAACAACCTAGCCTCACAGCCCTCTGTGGTAATGAATTCCACAGATTGACTACCCTCAGAAGAAATTCCTCCTCATCTCTGTTTTAAACGGGCACCCCCTTACTCTGAGGTTATGCCCTCTGGTCCTAGACTCTCCCACAAGGGGAAACAACCTCTCAGTATCTACCCTGTCAAGTCCCCTAAGAATCTTATATGTTTCAATAAGGTCCAATGAGTACAGGCCCAACCTGCTCAACTTCTCCTCAGTTGCCTTCCTGAACTGCTGCAGTCCATGTGGTATAGGTACACCCACAGTGCTGTTGGTACACCCACAGTGCTGTTAGGGAGGGCGTTCCAGGATTTTGACCCCAGCAACAGTGAAGGAACGCTGATATATTTCCAAGTCAGGATGGTGAGTGACTTGAAGGGGAGCTTTCAGGTGGTGGTGTTCCCTTCTATCTGCTGCCCTTGTCCTTCTAGATGGCAGTGGTCGTGGGTTTGGAAGGTGCTGTCGAAGGAGCCTTGGTGAATTCCTGCAGTGCATCTTGTAGATGGTACACACTGCTGTTACTGTGCATCGGTGGTGGAGGGAGTGAAAGTTTGTGGATGTGGTGCCAATCAAGCGGGCTGCTTTTTCCTGGAAGGTGTTAAGTTTCTTGACTGTTGTGGGAGCTGCACTCATCCAGGCAAGTGGGGAGTATTCCATCACATTCTTGACTTGTGCCTTGTAGAATGTGGACAGGCTTTGGGGAGTCAGGAGGTGAGTTACTCATCGCACGGTTCCTAGTCTCTGAGCTGCTCTTGTAGCCACAGTTTTTATATGGCTAGTCTAGTTCAGTTTCTGGTCAATGGTAATAACCCCCAGGATGTTGATAGGGGGGTATTCAGTGATGGTAATGCCATTGAACATCAAGGTGCAACCCGTCTAGCTTGTACAGGTCCTAACTTCCACAGAATCGGTCCCAATGCCTCAGGAATCTAAATCCCTCCCTCCTACACCATCTCTTCAGCCACGCATTCATCTGGTCTATTCTCCAATTCCTGATCTTGCTAGCACGTGGCACTTCAAATAATTCTGAGATTACTACCTTTGATTACTACTGCTTTTTGTTATTTCCTCGCACCCTATATTCTGCATTCAGGACCTCATCCCTCTTTTTACCTGTGTCATTGGTACCGATATGGACCACGACCTCTGGCTGTCCACCCTCCCTCTTCAGAATATCATGCAGCTACTCATTGACATTCTTGTCCTTGGTACAAGGGAGGTAGCATACCATCCTGGTGTCACGTCTGCGGCCAAAGAAACATCTATCTGTTCCCCTTACAATAGAATCCCCTATGACTATTGCTCTCCCACTCTTTTCTCCCTCACCGTACCCATGCAGCTGTGCCACTCGTGATGCCACAGACTTGGCTCTTGCTGCAGTCCCCTGGGACACCATCTCCCCCCAGCAGTATCCAAAATTGAAAATCTGTTGGAGAGGGAGATGGACACAGGGGACTCCTGCACTACCTGCCTAGTGCTTTTACCCTATCTGGCAGTCACCCATTCCCTTTCTTCCTGTGCCCTCTTTACATGCGGTATGACCACCTCACTGTACGTCCTATCCACAAAGATCTCATCCTTGTGGATGCTCCACAGTGACTCCAGGTGCAGCTCCAGCTCCAAAACGTGAATCTTGAGTAGATGCAGCTGGCGACACTTCCTGCACATGAGGTCACCCTGGACACTGGAAGTGTCCCTGACTTCCCAAAATTAAAGAGCTCAGTTTCCCATCAAGAGTCAAGAAAAGTAAAAGGCAATTAATGAGAAGCTGGACAGAGCCAGTTTGGGTTGAAAGGGCGAATGAAGGGAGTTAACATTGCCAAGAGGACTCCCTCTCACTGTCTCTGTGTCACATGGACAGTGTGCTACCCACTCCACTTACCAGAGATAATCGTCAGCAGTGCCTCGGGCCACCAAGTAATGAATATCCACACAGTTTGACTGGCCGATGCGATGAGCTCGATCTTCAGCTTGAAAGAGGATCTGAGGGCAAAAAAGTGACCTGTCAGAGGAGGAGTGAAACCAGCAGCCCTGAACACCACATCCAAAAGCAAACAACTGCCCAGCACATTAAGTGGAACCGAACTCCAGGTATACAGTCGAACCAGACAACGCTCCATTACCCACAACCTATTCACAAGATGTCTCTCTCTCATCCTGCTCGCTATCCATGCCCTTCAGGAAGGCTGTGTCTTAAATTCCCACTCCAGAGACTTGCGCATATAATCCAGGCTGACTCTCCCTGTATATTTTATGCAGAATAGCTGATATATGAAACATTCCTTCATTTGAGTGTAGTTCATTATGCACCAGATATGATTAAAGAAATTTTTCCCATTAATATCCTTTACTGCAGTCAAAATAAATATTAATAGAATACAAATGTAAAAGGCAACTACTCAAATGAAACACTGCAAAAAGGTTTAAACTGTCCCTATTAAACTGGATTCGCACTTACACCAGGGTTCCAGAAAAGCTCAGCAATGACCACTAGATCAGCAGAGGATAGAGTCAAGCCCATGTTGGCTGCAGTGATGGACAACACAGCTACACAGCGCGTCTCAGAGAACTGGAACCGGTCACAGAGAGACTGACGATCAGAGGAGGAAGTGGAGCCATCAATACGGATAAATGCGACTCTCTGTGAACAAAACCAATTATATCATTCAAGCTTAGGTTCATAAAATCATACATCACAGAAGGAGGTCATTCGTCTCAGTGTGTCCTGTAAAGTGTGGATCCCAGAATTGGACACAATACTCAAGCAGGGGTCTAACCAGTGATTTATAAAGGTTTGGGATAATTTTCTTTCTTTTGTATTGTTACAAAAGAACAGGACAGGACGGGGGCTAATTAAAACAGTCCTAATTTCTCCTCTCACCACCCGTCCATAAACAGAAAGGTATTTTGAATTGCTTCCCCCTTTTATAAGCGGTGGCAGTTTCCTAATCCCTCAGTCTTGGTGTGATCAAAGTCCAATGGTGTATTCCTTCACAGAGGCTGGCAGGATGAACTGATGCTGGATAATTCATTTTTCCTGTAGAGATGACTTCCATGATGAGATAGGCATACAGAAGTGAATCAGTCTTGTAGGCGATTGTACAAAGTACCAGTCGAAACAGTGTAGAATGGGCCAGGTATTCAAACCTGGACAGAGCCCCTTTTCCGTGCTGCTGCTTGGTAGATGGAAAGATGGCAGGCTGAGCTTTGCAGCTCCACAAGGCAACATTACTGGTTCCACCAGTTAGTTTTTGGGGGGGGGGGGGGGGGGAGAGCGGGGGGAGCAATGTCACATGACTCCCATCTCTCCACTTTGGCTATGACAAAGGGTGTGTATCCCTTTGTCTGAGTCCCTGAGATTGTTAGTGTTCCAACCATTAAGTCTAATAGGGTGGTTGTGGGGTCCTTTGTCATAGCAGACAAATCAGCTCCAGTTGGCCAGGCCTGGTTTATGAAATGTAGATGGCCTCTGTATAATTCCCTTTGAATTTGGTCTCTACAGTCCACAGGGGGTCTCTTCAGAGATAACGAAGTGCAAATTTCTCTGATAATACCAAATAGCCCCCTTTTGTTCAGGGTCACAGACAGACATAGCTTCAGCCATTTTAAAAGTCTTTGTCCAGTTTTTAAAATTTTAGAAATTAGCCATGAGGATATGTATATCATAAAAATATAGAATTTGAGGTCTTAGCCCCCTATTCCTTTATTAATAAAGCCAAAAGTCCCATATACTTTTTAACAGCTTTCTCAACTTGTCCACTCACCTTTTATGTACATACCTCTCAGGTCTCATTGTTCCAGCACCACCTTTAACATTGGGGTATTTCATTCATATTTCCTCTATTCATACATCACCTCACACTTCTCTGCATTACATTTCATCTGTCATATGTCTGCCAGTCACCAGTCTTTTTCCCAGAGGTCTGTTACAATCCGCTTTGCTTGGTTTTTTTAATTCATAGGAGGTGGGCGTTGCTGGCTAGGCCAGCATTTATTGCCTATCCCTAATTGCCATTGTTCAGAATGCATTTAAGAGCCAACCACATTGCTGTGGGTCTGGAGTCACACATAGGCCAGACCAGATAAGGACAGCAGATTTCCTTCCTTCAAGGGGATTAATGAACCAGATGGGTTTTTACAATCGACAATGGACAACTAGACTTTTAATTCTGGATTTTTATTGAATTCAAATTCCACCATCTGCTGTGGCGGGATTCGATGCTGGGTTCCCAAAGAATTAGCCTGGATCTCTGGATTACTAGTCCAGCAACAAGACCACTACATCATCGCTTCCCCAACGGGAGAGGTACTTCTGAGGGATGGTGGTGTAGTGATAATGTGACTTGACTGCTAATCCAGAGGCCCAGGCTCAAATCCCACCATTGCAGCTATTGGAATTTAAATTCAATTAATAGAATATTTTTCAGTTTAAGATTTTATCATCAATTATCTTAAAAACCCGTCTGGTTCACTAATGTCCTTTAGGGAAGGAACTCTGCCATCCTTACCTGGTCTGGCCTATATGTGACTCCAGACCCACAGTAATGTGGTTAACTCTTTACTGCTTTTCGAAATGACCTAGCAAGTCACTCAGTGCAAGGGCAATTAATGATGGGTAACAAATGCTGGCCTTGCTAGCGACACCCACATCCCATGAAAGAAAAGAAAATGGTGTCCTTATACATAAATTACAGCTCGCAGGGGCAGAAAGCAACTAGAAAAGCAAATGGTTCTTAGACTTTATTATGAGGGGGTTGCAATACAAGAGTCATATTGTCATTGTAGGACAAGGGAAGGTCATTTGGCCCATCAAGTCCATGCTGGATCACCTTAGAACAATCCAGTCAGTGTCATTCCCCCACTCTAGCCCTGGAAGTTCATCTCCATCGAACTTCCTTTTGAGATCATTGATCGTTTCCACTTCCACCACCCATGGGCAGCAAGTTCCAGTTCATTACCACTCACTGCGAGAGTACGCAAAGTCAATTATACAGGGCATTATTGAGATCACACCTGGAGTACCATGTTCATTTTTGAAATGGAAACTTAGCAAAATTTATAGCCCAGCAGGTCATTCAGCCCATCATGTCTGTGCTAGTTGTGAAAGAGTGAGTCCCCACTCTTCCAGTTCTTGGTCTGTAGTCCTGCAGTTTACAACACTGCAAGTAAATATCCAACTGTTTATGTGACATTAATGGTCCGCTCCAAAATCTTTTCCCTAGTACCTATTCCTCATAGACTCAGAGACGTTTACAGCACTGAAGGAGGCCATTCGGTCCATCGTGTCTGCGCCAGTCAACAAAGATCTGGCTACACTAATCCCATTTTCCAGGGTTTGGCCCATAGCCCTGCAGGAGGCGATAGCAACGCAAGTGAACATCTAAATGCTTCTTAAATGTTATGAGAGTTTCTGACTCAGCCACACTTTCAGTGAGTTCCAGACTCCCATCACCCTCTGGGTGAAAAAATTTCTCCTCAACTCCCCTCTTAGCCTTCTACCTCTTATCTTAAATCTATGCCCCCTGGTTATTGACCCCCTTGCTAAGGGAAAACGTGCCTTCATATCCACCTTATCTATGTAATCTTATACGCCTCTATCAGGTCCCCTCTCAACCTCGCTGCTCCAAAGAAAACAACCCCAGCCTATCCAAGCTTTCATCATAGCTCAGACCCTTCAGCACAGGCAGCATCCTAGTAAATCTCCTCTGCACCCTCTCCAGTGCAATCACATCCTTCCTATAACGTGGTGACCAGAACTACACGCAGTACTCCAGTTGTGGCCTAACCAGCATTTTGTACCGTTCCAGCATAACCTGCCTGCTCTTGTATTCTATGCCTCGGCTAATAAAGGCAAGTATCCCATGTGCCTTCTTAACCACCTTATCTACCTGCCCAGCTACCTTCAGGGATCTGTGGATTTGCACACCAAGGTCCCTCTGATCTTCAATACTTTCCAGGGTCCTACCATTCATAGTGTAATTCCTTGCCTGTTAGCCTTCCCCAAGTGCATTACCTTACACTTTTCCGGGTTGAATTCCATTTGCCACTCCTCTGCCCACCTGACCAGTCCATTGATATCCTCCTGCAGTTTACGGCTATCCTGCTCCCTATTTTTACCACCCTACCAATTTTCGTGTCATCCGCGAACTTCTTGATGGTACCCCCTACATTTAAGTCCAAATCATTTATGTACACCATAAACAGCAAGGGCCCCAGCACCAAGCCCTGCGGATCCCACTGGAAACAGAGTTCCAGTCATAGAAACATCCCTCTACCATACCCTCTGCTTCCTGCCTCTCAGCCATTTCTGGATCCATGCATGCCACTTTGCCTTGGATCCCATGGGCTCTTACTTTCTTGACAGTCTGCCATGAGGGACCTTATCAAAAGCCTTGCGAAAGTCCATGTAGACTACATCAAATGCATTACCCTCATCAACACTCCTGGTTACCTCCTCAAAAAACACGATCGAATTCATCAAACACATCCTTCCCTTAACAAATCCATGCTGACTATCTCTGATTAATCCGTGTCTTTCCAAGTGCAGATATATTTTGTCCCTCAGAATTCTTTCTAGTAACTTCCCCACCACCGAGGTTAGACAGACTGGCCTGTAATTTCCTGGTCTATCCCTTTCTAACTTTTTTAATAATGGGACAATGTTTGCAGTCCTCTGGCACCTCACCCGTGGCCAGAAAGGATTTGAAAATTACTGCCAGGGCCCCCTGATATCTCTTCCCTTGCCTCCCTCAACAGCCTGGGATACATCTCATCTGGGCCTGTGGATTTATCTGCTTTTAAGGCCACCAAACCCGCTAGTACCTCCTCTCTATGTTAATTTCCTCTAATATTTCATAATTCTCCACCCTGATGTCTATACTTGCGTCTTCCTTTTCCATTGTGAAAACCGACGCAAAGTATTCAATGAGGATTGTACCCACATCTTCCGGGTCCACACAGATTACCTCAGTGGTCCCTAACTGGCCCTACTCTTTCCCTAATTATTCTCTTGCTCTTTATATATTTTTAAAATCCTTTTGGGTTTTCCTTTATTCTACTCACCAGTGCTTTCTCATGCACTCTTTTAACTTTCCTAATTTCCTTCTTAAGTTCCTCCTTGCACTTTTTATATTCCTCTTGAGACGCTGCCATAAGCTTCTCTTTTTTACTTAATCCTAACCTTTATGTCCCTTGACATCCAGGATTTTCCAGGCTTGGTCTCCCACTTTGTCTTTACGTGAACATATTTGCCTTGTACTCTCGCTATTTCCTCCTTGAATGCCTCCCACTGCTTTGACACAGTTTTATCGACAAGTAGCTGCTCCCAGTCCACTTGGGCCAAATCGTATCTCATCTTAGTAAAGTTAGCCTTTCCCCAGTTTAGAACTTTTATTCCCAGCCTAACCTTATCCTTTTCCATAACTATCCTAAATCTAACTGAGTTATGGTCACTATCTCCAAAATGCTCCCCTACTGATAGGCCTTCCACCTGCCCGGGCTTATTTCTGAATATTAGGCCCAGAACTGTCCCCTCCCTTGTTGGGCTTTCTACGTACTGTCTAAAAAAGTTCTCCTGCATGCAACTTTAGAATTTTGCTCCCTCCTTACCTCCTTACACTAAAACTATCCCAGTTAATATTTGGGTAGTTAAAATCTCCTACTATTAATACTTTATTATTCTTTCAGTTCTCTGAAAATTGGTTATATATTTGATCCTCTATCTCTCCCTGACTGTTTGGGGGCCTATAGTACACACCCAACAGCGTGTTTGCCCCTTTTGTGTTTTTACTTCTACCCATATGGCCTCATTTGATGATCCTCTCAGGATATCATCCCTGCTATAATTGATTCCTTGGTCAATATTGCGACACCCCCTCCTCTTCTATCCCCCTCTCTATCTCGTCTAATACACTATAACCCAGGAATGTTGAGCTGCCAATCCTGCCCTTCTTTTAGCCAAGTCTCGGTCATAGCTATAATACCATACTGCCACGTGCCTATCTGTGCCCTCAGCTCGTCTGTCTTATTCCTCAAGCTCCTTGCATTAAAATATATTCCATTTAGCCTTGCTAAACTCACTCCTTTCTTATCTAGCCTATGTTTCCTCTGCCTTTCAGACTCACTTACTAGTGTTTAACTTCTAATTCCATCTCAGCTTCTCTCCCCTCTGAACTACTTTTCAGGATCCCATTCCCCCCTGCCAATTTAATTTAAATCCACCCCAACAGCATTAGCAAAGCTGTCCGTGAGGATGTTGGTCCCGTTCCTGTTCAGATGTAACCCGTCCAACTTGTACAGATCCCACCTCCTCCAGAAACAATCCCAATGCCCCAGGAATCTAAAGCCCTCCCTCCTGCATCATCTCTCCAGTCACGTATTCACCTGCTCTATCCTTCTGTTCCTATATTCACTACTGTGTGGCACCGGGAGTAATCCGGAGACTGCTACCTTTGAAGTCTTGCTTTTCAATTCCCTACCCAACTCCCTAAAGTCTGCTTGCAGGACATCATTTCTCTTTCTTCGTACATCAATGGTCCCAACATGGACCATGACCTCTGGCTGTTCACCCTCCCCCTTCAGAATGCTCTGCAGCCGTTCCGTGACATCCTTGACCCTGGCACCCGGGAGGCAACATACCATCCTGGAGTCACGTCTATGGCCGCAGAAGCACTTGTCTACTCTCCTGCCTGGTCCCCTTCTTCTGTCTGGCGGTCACCATTCCCTCTCGGCTTGCACTTCCTTAAGCTGCAGGGTGACCATGTCCTGAAATGTGCTATCCACGAACACCTCAGCCTCGTGAATGCACCGTAGTGCCCTCAGTTGCTGCTCAAGCTCCAAAACCTGGAGCTCGAGTTGCTCCAGTCGGAGGCATCTCCTGCACACATGGTCATCCAGACCACCAGGAGCACTGAGGATTTCACACACAGCGTAGGACGCGCAAATCATGGGACTGAGCTCCCCAGGCATGTCTTAACTAATTAGAATAGAATATGGACCCTTGCTTTTATTTTACCCTTACTCCTACTTGAGTATAGGCTAGATGCTAGATCCTCTAGATAGGCTAGATCCTCTAGGTGCTGCTGACTGCCTGTCCCAGGGTGGTCCTCTCATACTCTCCTCCGTCCTTCTCAACCTGAGATTAAGTCAGTCTATTCACTACCTTGGTGTCATATTTGCCTCCTTGCTCAGAACTCTCCTGTAACTAATGAGAGCAGACTACTTGGCTTCAATAGACAGCTTCCACCATAGCGATGTTAGCCTTGAACCAGTCAACACTTTTCCCATTCTTGCTTCTCATATGTTGGGAATGTGGTATTGCAGATGGCCTCAAACCATGTTCCATTGCACTTTTTCACTCAGTGGGAATACCAGAGCGTGCCTGTTCAATCAAATTGAGGAACTATTGGTTTTTATCTGGGTACATAGGAAGGTAGAGTTTAGGAGCTGGGGTAGGCTGTTCGGCACTTAAGCATGTTCCACCATTCAATAAAATCATGGCTGATGTGTCTCAGCTCCACTTTCCTGTCTGCCCCCCATAACCCTTGACTCCCGTGTCGACCAAAAATCTGTCTAACTCAGCCTTGAATAAATTCAATGACCCAGCCTCCACTGCTCTCTGGGGAAGAGAATTCTGCAGACTAATGAGCCTCAGTGAGCAAAAAAATCTCCTCATTTCAGTCTTAAAAGGGAGACTTCTTATTCTTAAACTGTGTCCTCTGGTTCTAGTCTCTCCCACAAGTGGAAACATCCTCCCGGTATCCACCCTATCAAATCCCTTCAGGATCTTATATGTTTCAATAAGATCACCTTTCATTCTTCTAAACTCCAATGGGACTTGGCCCAACCTGTTCAACCTTTTTTCATAAGATACGCCCCTCATCCCAGGAATGAGTCGAATGAACCTTCTCTGAACTGCTCCTAACAAAACTATATCTTTTTTCAAATAAGTAGACCAAAATTGTACATGGTATTCCAGATGTGGTCTCACCAAGGAACTGTATAGCTGCAGTAAAACTCCCCTACTTTATATTTCATTCCCCTTGCAATAAATGCCAACATACCATTTGCCTTCCTAATCACTTGCTGTACCTGCATACTAATGTTTTGTGATTCACGTACCAGGACATCCAGATCCCTCTGTACCACCGAATTCCAAAATCCCTCTCCATTTAAATTGTATATTACTTTTCTATTCTTCCTTCCAAAGTAGACAAGTCACATTTTCCCGAATTGTTCTCCGTCTGCCACATTTTTGCCCACTCACTTAACCTGCCCAACCAGCAGGCAGTTTGGCTGACATTGATACAAGGATGACATTTCTACTTTGACTGAAAAAGCTTCAAGGGTTCCATCCTAACCCTGGTACATACCAGAGAGTGATCTGTATTATAGTCAGTGCTGTGGCAGCTGTGTGTTGAGAATGTTGTTCAGAGTCACGTCAAGTGGTGATCAAATCCAGCTGGTGCCAGTACCCTGACCTTGGATGTCTCCAGGGCACCTTGTGGCTGTTTTTTTCTGAAAGGTGTTAGTTATACAAAGCTTGTGATAGAAACAAAGCTCAAGCAGTTTCTGTCCATTCTCATTTATCATTCCTGGGCCATGTCACCCTGCCTATGCCCAATCCTGCATTAAAATCCTCCAGCAGGTAAAGATGCCTTTAGCCATTTATCGATATCACATGGAGTGAATCAAATTGGCTGAAGACTGGCATCTGTGATGCTGGGGACCACAGGAGGAGGCCAAGATGGATCATCCACTTGGCACTTCTGGCTAAGATGTTTGCAAATGCTTAAGCCTTGTTTTTTGCATTGATGTACTGGACTCCCCCATCATTGAGGATGGGGATATTTGTGGGGTCTCCTCCTCTAGTTAATTGTTTAATTGTCCATCACCATTCACATCTGGTTGTAGCAGGACTGCAGAGCTTAGATTTGACCTGTTAGTTGTGGGATCGCTTAGCTCTGTCTGCTGCTTCTGCTATTTGGCACTCAAATAGTCCTGTGTTGTAGTTTCTTCAGGTCAACACCTCATTGTTAGGTATGCCTGGTGCTGCTCCTGGAATGCCCCCCTGCACCCTTCATTGAACAAGGGTTAATTCCTTGGATTGATAG
Organism: Cetorhinus maximus; assembly: GCF_964194155.1. NCBI lineage: Eukaryota > Metazoa > Chordata > Chondrichthyes > Lamniformes > Cetorhinidae > Cetorhinus > Cetorhinus maximus. Next base: position 128,489,742 of record NC_135889.1, read on the forward strand.
TAATGGTAGAGTGGGGGATATGCCAGATCATGACTGAATGCAATTCTGCTGCTGCTGATAGCCCGCAGCACCTCCTGCTGTGCTGTAGCCATTCTGGGATGTCAGTTTTTCAATGACTGTTCTGATTTTCAATTCTATCCTTCGAAAAATGAAGCTCAATGTTTTTTTTTCCGCTTTTTAAGATTACATTTTTAATCTGCATTGCTATTTCTAGTGAATCGTATCTAGCGCTAAATCTGAAATGCACCAGGCGTCACACTGCTCCTAGAACTGCCCCTTACAAGTCCATTAATTTCACTCAAATGCCAATGATGTTACCTTTTCTCCCAGAGTTTCACTCAACGCATCCAGAACCAGCCGATGATGCCCAAACACCAGGAACTTGTTCCGGCCACTCTCCAGCAGATCACTCACATACTCTCTGAAAAACAGGACACATAGTAAATCCAACTTGCTGAGTGGAGGGGGATTATGGGATGGATCCCCGGGAGGGGCAGGGGGATCACAAGACGGACCCTTGGGAGGGGTAGGGGGATCACGGGATGGACCCCCGGGAAGGGGAGATGGAATACGGGACAGACCTCCATTAAAGGGAATTAATTAAGGGGCAGACCCCAGGGAGGAGAGGGTGATTATGAGATGGACCCACCAGGAGTGGAGTGGGACTCCGGGACGGAACCCGGGGAGGAGAGGCGGATTATCTGGTTGTAGCAGGACTGCAGAGCTTAGATGGGACGGACCCCCACCGAGGCAGGTCAAACAGTTACAGGGATTACAAAATAAATGGGAATATACTAAGAGGGATAGATGAAGTGAGAGATCTTGGCGTACAAGTACACAGGTCCCTGAAGGCAGCAGTTCAAGTAGACAAGGTTGTAAAGAAGGCATATGGAATGCTCTCCTTCACTGGCAGAGGTACAGATTATAAAAGTAAGGATATAATGTTGGAATTGTATAAAACACTGGTGAGGCCACAACTGGAGTATTGTGTGCAGTTCTGGTCACCACATTACAGGAAGGATGTAATAGCCCTTGAGAGAGTGCAGAGGAGGTTTACAAGAATGTTGCCAGGGTTAGAAAAGTGTAACTACGAGGAGAGATTGGATAGGTTGGGGTTATTTTCCTTAGAACAAAGAAGGCTGAGAAGTGACTTGATTGAGGTGTACAAAATTATGAGGGGAATAGATAGAGTGGACAGGATAAAATTACTTCCCTTGATGGAGAATTCTAGAACCAGGGTACATAGATTCAAGATAAGTGGCAGAAGGTGTAGGGGGGACATGAGGAAGAACCTTTTTACGCAGAGGGTACTGGGTGTCTGGAATTCACTGCCCAAGTTGGTGGTAGAGACAGAAACTTTAAATCTTTTAAAAAGTACCTGGATCTTCACCTAAAGTGCTGTAAACTGCAGGGCTATGGGCCGGGTGCAGGAAGGTGGGATTAGAAAGGGCACCTGGGTGTCCTCGGTCTGGCATGGACAAGATGGGCCGAATGGCCTCCTTCTGTGCTGTTACTTTTCTATGGTTCTATGGAGGGGAGGGGCATTACAAGACGGACCCCCACCGAGGGGAGGGGGATTGCGGGACGGACCCCCACCGAAGGGAGGGGGATTACGGGACAGATCCCACCTTACTCACATTATAGATCGGACTTTGGCCTCCGCTGTCCGATTGTAGAAAAGCAACAAAGCCTCCTTCTTCTCTCGTTTCTGTTTCAATAAAATAAAGCAATTTGGAGCAAACATAATCTGAATTCAATTTTTTTTAAGGAAAATTCTTTGAAATTTTGTCAAACGTGAGGGGTTTTCTATAAGGTGAACCCTGGATGATCCTTTTCTTCTACCCCAGCAGTACTAAGGCCATACTTTTCCCCAGCACCCCACCCAGAGCATGACCACATCTCAGGCTGGGCATGGAGAATGGGCTTTCACTGATCTATGTGTGGGACTCCGTCTCTCACCATGAAAGCCTGTAGAATATATCAGACACAGTGTTTTACACTACTTTCTCCCTCAAGTCCACCATAATGACGGTCTAATTACATACAAAATTATGAATTAAGAGCAGAATAGGCCATGTGGCCCCTTGAGTCTGCTCCACCATTCAATAAGATCATGGATAATCTGACTGTGGTCTCAATCTACATTCTGCCTGCCCCCTCCGATAAATTCCTGACTAACAAGGGAATCAAAGGTTACCTACCTCTGCCTTAAAAATATTCATTGACCCTGCCTCCACAGCTCTCTGGGGAAGGGAGTTCCAAAGATTCACGACCCTCAGAAAAACATTTTCCTCATCTCCATCTTAAATGGGAGACCCCTTATTTTTAAGCTGTTTCCCCTAGTTATAGTCTCTCCTGCAAAGGGAAACATCCTTTCAGCATCCACCCTGTCAAGTCCTCTCAGCATCTGGCCCATCGTTTCCTGCTTTCTGTCTCACAGCTTTCTTGAACAGAGGAGCTACAAACGGATGGGGTCTTCTAGATTCTAGGGAATTTTTGAAAATTAAAGCCAACGCAGCTACTATCTCAGCAGCCACTTCTTTTAAAACTCTAGGATGAAGTGCATCAGGACCTGGGGACTTTTCAGCTTTTAGTTTCAATAATTTTCAGTGTCCTTTCCCTGCTGATTGTAATTATCTTAAGTTCTTCCCTCCCTTTCACCTCCTGGTTTACAATTATTTCTGGGATGTGAAGATGGACGCAAAATATCTGTTCAATTTATCCGCTATTTCTTTGTTTTCCATTCTCACTCTCTCGGGGACCAACACTCTACTTACTCTTTTCCTTTTTAAATACCTGCAGAAACTCTTACTATGTTTTATATTTCTAGCTAGCTTTCTCTCGTACTCTAATTTCTCCAACTTTATTAATCTATTAGTCATTCTTTGCCAATTTATTTTTTTTATGTCCTTGCCAATCTTCTGACCTGCCACTCACTTTTGAAGAATTATACACTTTTGATTTCAATTTGATTCTATCTTTAACTTCCTTAGTTAGTCATGGATGGTGAGTCCTTCTCTTAAACTACTTCTTTCACACTGGAATGTTACCCCTTGAGTATTCTGAAATATCTCCTTAAATGTCTGCCACTGCATCTCCACTGAGGCATCCCTTAACTTAATTTCCCAGTTCACTTTAGCCAGCTCTGTCTTCATGCTCTCATAGTTGCCCTTATTTAAGTTTAAAACACTCATCTTAGATCCACTCCTCTTGCCACCCACCCACCCCAAAACTGAATATGAAATTCAATCATATTATGATCACTGCTACTTAGGGGCACATTCACTATTACCAGACCTAGTATAGCCTGCTCTCTGGTTGGTGCTAAAACACGCTGCTCTCAGAAACTGCCTGAAAACACTATGAATTCATTGTCCAGGTTATTTTTGCCAATCTGATTAGTCCAATCTATATGTAGGTTAAAATCACCCATGATCAACGCCATACCTTTCTCACAAGCCCCCAATATTTCTTCCTGTCTACCCTGTCGTACGGTGTGGTTACTGTTAGGGGACCTATAAACCACTCCCACAAGTGACTTCACACATTTACTATTTCTCATCGCTACCCAAACTGATTCTACATCTTGATCTCCAGAACTAAGGTCATCACTCTCTCCTGTACAAATGTCATCCTTAAATTTACAGAGCGACCCCTCCACCTTTCCTTAGCTTCCTGTCCTTCCTAAATGTCACATATTCTTGAATATTCAGATTCCAGTCTTTATCATACTGCTGTCATGTCTCTGTAAAGGCTATCAGATCATTCATATTTCTATTTGTGCTGTCAATTCATCTGTTTTGTTACAAATGCTATGCGCATTCAGATAGAGTCTTCAGATTTGTCTTTTTATTTTTTTTGTAACCTTTAGCCTTGTGTGTGCTGACACAGTCTTAGGTTTGTAAACTCTGTCCCTTCCTGCCACACTCTGATCATCATTTCCCCTATTGCTACCTTGCTCTCTTGCCTTGTCTTCTCTCTTTAATTGATTACATCTTTCCAAATTTGATCGCTTCCCTCCAATATTTAGCTCAAAGCCCTCTCTACCACCCTCATTATATGACTCACCAGAACACTGGTCCCAGCGATGTTCAGGTGTAGACCGTCCCAACGGTACAGCTCCCACTTCGCCCAGCGCTGGTGCCAGTGCCCTACGAATCAAAACCCATTCTTCCCACACCAGTCTTTGAGCCACGCATTAAACTCTCTAATCTGATTTACCCTACACCAATTTGCTCATGGCTCAGGTAATAATCCAGAGATTGTTACCTTTGAGGTTCTGCTTTTTAATTTGGTCTCTAGCTGCTCATATTCACTCGGCAGAACCTCTTTCCTAGTCCGATCTATGTCGTTGGTACCTACATGGACCACGACCACTGGATCCTCCCCCTCACATTGCAAGTTCCTCTCTATCGCCGAGCAGATCAAAGAATCACAGAATCTTAATGGCACTGAAGGCGGCCATTTGGCCCATCATGTCTGCACTGGCTCTCCAAATGAGTATTATGACCTAGTGCCATTGCCCCGCGTTGTCCCTGTACCCTTGCACATTGTTTCTATTCAAATAATCATCTAATGTCCTCTTGAATGCTTCGATTGAACCTGCCTCCACCATACTTCCAGGCAGTGCATTCCAGACCCAAACCACTCATTGTGCCAAAAAGTTTTTTCTCACATCACACTTGCTTCTTGTGCCAGTCACTTGAAATCTGTGCCCTCTCGTTCTTGATCCTTTTATGAGCAGGAACTGCTTCTTCCTATCTACTCTGTCCAGTCCCCTCATGATTTTGAACATCTCTATCAAATCTCCTCTCAGCCTTCTCTCCAAGGAGAACAGTCCCAACATCTCCAGTCTATCCTCATAGCTGATGTTTCTCATCCCTGGACCCATTCTTGTAAATCTCTTCTGCACTCTCTTCAATGTGTTCACATCCTTCCTGTAGTGTGGTACCCAGAACTATACACAATACTCCAGCTGAGGTCTAACAATTGTCTTACATAAATTCAGCATAACCTTCCTGCTCTTGTACTCTATGCCGCTATTAATAAAACCCAGGATACTATGTGCTTTATTAACTACTCTCTCCACCTGTCCTGCCACCTTCAATGACCTATGCACATATACACCCAAGTCTTCCTGCTCCTGAACCCACTTCAAAATTTGACCCCTTATTTTATATTGTTTGTCCATGTTCTTCCTACCAAAATACATCACCTCACACTTCTCAGCATTGAACTTCATCTGTCACCTATCTGCCCACTCCACCAACATGCCTATGTCCTCTTGAAATTCCATACCCTCTTCCTCGCAGTTCACAACACTCCCAAGCTTCGTATCATCCGCAAACTTTGAAATTGTCCTCTACACACCAAGATCTAAATCATTAATAGATATCAGGAAAAGCAAGGGTCCCAATACCGACCCCTGGGGAACACCACTACCAAACTTTCCCCAGCTCAAAAAATATCCATTGACCAGTACTCTCTGCTTTCTATTTTTCAACCAATTTTGTATCCACGTTGCTACTGTCCCTTTTATTCCATGAGCAATAATTTTTCTCACAAATCGGTTGTGTGGCACTATGTCAAATGCCCTTTGAAAGTCCATGTACACCACATCAACAGCATTACCCTCATTGACCTTTTCTGTTATCTCTTCAAAAAAACTCCAGCAAGCTAGTTAAACACAATTTCCCCTTTAGAAATCCATGCTGGCTCTTCCTTATCAATCCATATTTTTCTATGTGACTACGAATTCTATCTCGAATAATTGTTTCTAGAATCTTCCCCACCACTGAAGTTAAACTGACTGGTCTGTAATTGCTGGGTTTATCCTTACAACCTTTTTGAACAAGGGCATAATGTTTGCAATTCTCCATTCCTCTGGCACCATTCCTGAGTCTAGGAAAAACTGAAAAATTATGGCCAGTGCCCCTGCAATTTCCACTCTCACTTCCTTCAATATTCTTGGATGCATCTCATCTGATCCTTGCGCCTCGTCAACTTTAAATCTATTCAACACTTCCTCCTCATCAATGTTGTACCTTTCTAGTGACAGAGTTTCCTTGTCTGTCACCATGTCTTGGGTAGCATCTACCTCCTTGGTAAAGACAGATACAAAGTATTCATTTCATACCTCAGCCATGGTCCCTTCGTCCATGTGTAAATTCACTTTTAGGTCCCTAATCAGCCCTACTCCTACTTTTACCACTATTTTACTATTTATATACCTATAGAAGACTTTGGGATTCCCCTTTATATTGGCTGCCAGTCTTTTCTCATAATCCCTCCTTGCTTCTCTAATATGCTTTTTCACCTCCCCTCTAAACCTTCTGTATCCTCTTGGTTCTCAATTGTATTTTCTACCTGACACCTGTCATCAGCGCATTTTCTCTTCTTTATCTTAATTTTATCTCATTTTTCATCCAGGGAGCTCTGCAGTTGTTTGTCCTACCTTTCCCTTTCGATGGAATATACCTTGACTGTGCCCGAACTGATTCTTTTTTGAAGGTAGCCCAATGTTTAACTAGTTTTTTCTGCCAACCTTTCATTCCAGTCTATCTGGCCCAGTTCCATTCTTGCCCCATCGAAGTCTGCTCACGCCCAGTTAATTATTCTTACTCTGGATTGCCTATCATCCTTTTCTATCATCATCCTAAAACATACTATACAATGATCACTGTTTCCTAAATGTTCCCCCACTGACACTTGATCTACTTGGCCCACCTCATTTCCAAGAACCAGGTCCAACAGTGCATCTATTCTTGTTGGATTGGACACATACTACTGTAGAGAATTCTCCTGAACACAATTTAGGAACTTTTGCCCCTCTCTGCCCTTTACACTAGTCTACATTCGGGTAATTAAAGACCTCCTTATAACTACTCTATAATGCCTGCTTCTCTCTGTAATTACCCTGCAGATAGGTTCTTCTACGTCCTTCTCATTATTTGGCGGTATATAAGCTACATCAAGCAAAGCAATTGCACCTTTTTTTGTTCCTTAGCTCTAGCCAAATTGATCCAATCCTTGAACCCTCTGGGACATCCTCTTTCTCCAGCACTGCAATGCTCTCCTTAACCAATAATGCCACCCATTTTCCTTTCCTTCCTTTCACGACCAACAAATGCTGGCCATGAAAGAATAAAAAAAACTTCTGTCTCACAAGATCAAAGGTCAATATTACTAGACTAGTATCTCTAGTTTGCAGAGTTGGTGAATGTGAAGGTTTCACAGAATCACAGAATTTTAACTGCACAGGAGGCGGCCATTTGGCCCAATGTGTCTGCACTGGCTCTCCAAATGAGCATTATAACCTAGTGCCATTGCCCTGCCTTTTCCCCATAACCCTGCACATTGCTTTTATTCCAATAATCATCCAATGTCCTCTTGAATGCTTCAATTGAACCTGCCTCCACCATACTTCCAGTCAGTGCATTCCAGACCCAAACCACTTGTGTGAAAAAGTTCTCTCCCACGTCACATTTGCTTCTTCTGCAAATCATTTTAAATCTGTGCCCTCTTGTTCTTGATCCTTTTACAAGTGGGAACAGCTTCTCCCTATCTGCTCTGTCCAGCCCCCTCATGATTTTGAACATCTCTATCAAATCTCCTCTCAGCCTTCTTCTCTCCAAGGGGAACAGTCCCAAACTCTCCAATCTATCCTCATAGCTGAAGTTTCTCATCCCTGGACCCATTCTTGTAAACCTCTTCTGCACTCTCTCCAATGTGTTCACATCCTCCCTGTCGTGTGGTGCCCAGAACTATACACAATCCTCCAGCTGAGGTCTAACAATTGTCTTGCATAACTTCAGCATAACCTCCCTGCTCTTGTACTCTAAGCCCCTATTAATAAAGCCCAGGATACTATGTGCTTTATTAACTGCTCTCTTCACCTGTCCTGCCACCTTCAATGATCTATGCACGCATACATAAGATAAAAGCAAAATACTGCAGATGCTGGAAATCTGAAACAAAAACAGAAAATGCTGGAAAAACTCAGCAGGTCTAGCAGCATCTGTGGAGAAAGAGTTAACGCTTCGAGTCCGTATATCCAGCTCTGAAGGGTCATATGGACGGGTCATAACTCTGTTTCTCTCTCCACAGGTGCTGCTAGACCTGCTGAGTTTTTCCCACATTTTCTGTTTTTGTATGTACATATACACCCAGGTCTTTCTGCTCTTGCACCCTCTTCAGAATTTCACCCCTTATTTTATATTGTCTGTCCATGTTCTCCCTACCAAAATGCACCACCTCACACTTCCCTGTGTTGAACTTCACCTGCCACCTATCTGCCCATTCCACTAATTTGTCAATGTCCTTTTGAAGTTCTACACTGTTCTCCTCGCAGTTTACAACACTCCCGAGTGAGTGGTCAGTTCGAGGGACATTCTACTTGGATTGACAGTTCTGTATCGAAAACTTCCCTAAAACTGGGCAGAGGGATTAAACAAAGTGTGTCAGTCCTTCTGTGCGTGTGCATCCATTTCAGCATGAGTCTGTGCACTCAATCATTCGGGGCCACGAACACATCTGGACTCCGGAAAATTGATTGTAGAGGAAACCGAAAGTGAGACCTGCTGAAGCACACTGCTTTGCCGGGACTAGAGCCTGAACTACACAATTACAACATTAGGATGTCATGGGCTACTAATGTGAATCAAACAGGAATGAATTCACAAACTACCTGTGCAACACTACAAATTGTCAGAAAACAACTCACCAAAAGTACCAGTAGCTGCCACAGATTAGTGAGGTTAATAGTGTAAAACACAGGTTTGTAGTAACTTGATGAAACTCAAAAATTGCCCAAATTTTACCAGCATGCTTCATAAGGTCTGAAGACCGTTGCAAATTTAGCTGTACTGCTGAATTGTTGCAAGCTGTTTCTCACAGATAAGGAAGACCTTGCACACGAGTGAACTGCAGAGGCTGTGACTGGTACAAGACATTCCTAAGCCTAGTAAGGTGGGTGAGAGAATCTGTGCATCAACTATATTAATTGGGAATTGAACTTGAGGGTGGGCTTTTACTCCATGGTTTTAGACAAAGAACCCAACATACCATTGGACATTATGTATTAAGAAGAACTTTTATAGGACAATAAAGTCTTGTCAATATAACATACAGGCCCATTCATGAAAAAGGTATAAAAGATGTTATAAAAAAGGCATTTTTGGCAAGTTGCCAGTTAAAGATTCAGGCCGAGTCACTGCCAAACTGACCATTTGCTAGCGTCCATACGTATGAGGTTTTTGCTTGAGCTTAAAGTGAAGGGATCTATGCATGCTTATGTGTATTTTGGGTTTACTTTGTGACAATTACTATTGGATGTTTACTTGTGATCTCTTGCTGATTTTCAAGTAAAAGGAACTTATGGCAGAAACCTTTTGTTTGGCATTGTTTGTTCCATTAGCCAGAACTCTGTAAACTGTTTGACAAAAAGTCTTACAAAATGCAACTATGAACTCACAAAATACTAATGTGATTAAAGCAGCAATCCATAGAAAGCACAAAGATTAGCTTCTAATGACAGTACTACAAATTACTATTGAGGTAATGATTAAAGTAGCAAACTACAACAACAGACTACCACAATATTCACTGCAAAGCAATGCACAGCCAGAGATGCTAAGATCCAAGTAGCAGCAACTTCAGAGACCAGATCCACACGCTTCAGGTTCTGGGCTCTGCAAGGCAACATGTTTCAGCAGGTCCCAGTTCTGGTTTCCTCTGTTGTTAGACTCTCTAGATGCTAGGCACATGCATGGAGGACTGACAAAAATTCCAAGTTTTCAGAACCTTCTTGCAAGATTGCAATCGAGACTTAATTTTAATTGGAAATTGTGCATCTCGTGATGAATTGGCAAGAGTTGGCATGTATGCTGGCTGCTCAGTGTACCTGATTGTCCTGGGTCAAATGTTGGGGTTCTGGGGTTCCCCAGGTGACCTGGGCTAACACAACAAACAACATTCATTCTTTGTGGGATCCTGCTGTACACAAAATGGCTAACAGGTTCGCCAGCAGAAATCCCCCCACTTTCCACTGAGTGAAGTTTGAGACTGGGCCAAGTATTGGTGAGAAAGTTGATTTCCTCTCCGCATTCCCCAAAATCGTTAGCTTAACAGGCACCCACCGTTTTGTGGTCTTTTGCCATCTCTTTAGCGGCTGCTTCCAATGCTGCTCTGGCCTTTGCACTCACACCCTCGGGCTCCACAAGCACCACCTTGCGCCGCTTGGCTGGCAGCTGTGACAGGACATCTGATTTCAGCCGCCTGATCATCACTGACTCCAGAAGCAGGAGGCGCAGTTCCAGCAGGTTGGAAGATCCTGAATAATCCCATCCCCAGGGAAACTGCCAATGATAGAAGAGAGAACATGAGCTGGGTGTGGGGAGAGAGAGGGAGGGGCTAAGGGGAGTGAGAGAGAAGGGAAGAGAAAGGGAGAGCGAGAGTACGAGAGGAGGGGCGGGGAGGGGAGGGTGTGAATGGTTTGGGTTGGGGGATAGTGGGGATTGTATCCATAAATTTAAGTAAATCACCTGTTTCGCAGCACAGTAACGCATCCCAAAGTCATGGAAGTTAGAGAAGAGTTTGGGTCGGAGCACGGTGATCTGACTGTAGAGCTCAGCTGGTCTGGACATGGCTGGTGTCCCAGAGAGAAGAATAAGTCTCTTTGCAGCCTGGGGAAAGATCAGCAACAGGATTGGTCTCAGTGCACTGGCCATACCACTCCTCCTCTCTGGCTCACCCTCCCAAAATGCAGAGATGACAAGAATCAACCAGAGGCAATCTGTTCAAGAGCCTGTGTAAAAGAAAATGTGACACACAGACTTTGGTCGGCACTCCATTCAGATATGCAGAGAAAGGCTGAGGTTCACAGATCAGGTCACCTCCCAACACAGGAGGCAGAATCGTCCCAGATTTGCACTAATTGCAGTAGCGGGAGGGTAAAACATTTTAACTGCAGGCCACGATGACGGGTTTTCACACCGTTTCATCCCGAACCTGCCACATTATTTATGCATTCCCAGAAAACATGCCGTTTCTAATGGCAGGTGGGCTCTCATTCGCCTGCCTGCCATCACCTCGCAGCTTCAGCACACTGGGCGCCATATTTAAAGTGCAGCCATGCGTACACATCTCAGTGCTTCCAGCCCATGGCTACTGCGGGAAAGATGTCCACGAAAGGCAAGACGACTGAAGCTCCCAGGTTTAGCGACACGTCACTGGAATGCCTTTTGGATGCTGCAGAGACCTGCTGCGATGTCCTCTACCCCTGCTCTGGCCACAGGGCGGGCAGCTGTGACCAACCAGGCTTGGGAGGTGGTGGCAGCGGTGGTCAGCCAATGCCCTTCAAAATAGGACAACCACCCAGTGCCACCACAGCATGAATTGTCTCATCTGTTCCACCAAGGTAACTCACTCTTCCCATCACTCTCAACTCTCACACTCACAAACCCATCACACATTCACATACTGGAGGAAATTAACATAGCGAGAGAGGAAGTACTATCGGGTTTAGCAGCCTTAAAAGTGGATAAATCCGCAGGCCCGGATGAGATGTGTCCAGGCTGTTGAGGGAGGCAAGGGAAGAGATATAAGGGGCTCTGGCAGTAATTCTCAAATCCAATCTGGCTACAGGTGAGGTGCCAGAGGACTGGAGGACTGCTAACATTGTCCCATTATTAAAAAAGGGAGGAAGGGATAGACCAGGAAATTACAGACCAGTCAGTCTAACCTCAGTGGTGGGGAGGTTGCTAGAAAGAATTCTGAAGGACAGAATATATCTGCACTTGGAGAGACACGGATTAATCAGGGATAGTCAGCATGGATTTGATAAGGGAAGGTCGTGTTTGACAAATTTGATTGAATTTTTTGAGAAAGTAACGAGGAGTGTTGATGAGAGTGATGCATTTGATGTGGTCTACATGGACTTTAGCAAGGCTTTTGATAAGGTCCCTCATGGCAGACTGGTCAAGAAAGTAAGAGACCATGGGATCCAAGGCAAGGTGGCACATTGGATCCAAAATAGGCTGAGAGGCAGGAAGCAGAGGGTGATGGTACAGGGATGTTTCTGTGACTGGAAGCCTGTTTTCAGTGGGGTTCCACAAGGCTCGGTGCAGGGGCCCTTGCTGTTTGTGGTGTACATAAATGATTGAGACTTAAATGTAGGGGATATGATCAAAAAGTTCGCGGATGACACAAAAATTGGTAGGATGGTAAAAATAGGGAGGAGGAGAGCCGTAAACTGCAGGAGGATATCAATGGACTGGTCAGGTGGGCAGAGCAGCGGCAAATGGAATTCAATCCGGAAAAATGTAAGGTAATGCACTTGGGGAGGGCTAACAAGGTAAGGGATTACACTATGAATGGTAGGACTCTGGAAAGTACTGAAGATCAGAGGGACCTTGGTGTGCATATCCACAGATCCCTGAAGGTAGCAGGGCAGGTAGATAAGGTGGTTAAGAAGGCACATGGGATACTTGTATTCTATTCCTCGGCTAATAAAGGCAAGAGCAGGGAGGTTATGCTGCAACTCTATAAAATGCTGGTTAGGCCACAACTGGATCTGGTCACCACATTATAGGAAGGATGTGATTGCACTGGAGAGGGTGCAGAGGAGATTTACCAGGATGCTGCCTGGGCTGGAGGGTCTGAGCTATGAGGAAAGATTGGGTAGGCTGGCGTTGCTTTTTTTGGAGCAGTGAGGTTGAGAGGGGACCTGATAGAGGTGTATAAGATTATGAGGGGAATAGATAGGGTGGATAGGAAGGCGTGGACACAATGGGCCGAATGGCCTCTTTCCGTGCTGTAGACGTCTATGAGTATCTTACACCTCAAGGGACAACATCACTCTCACATCTCCATTAGGCTCATATCCTCTGGCACTCATATCCTCATTCCTGTCCATGGCTCCGCTCACCACACGGTGCCATGCCTCCCGCTTACATTCTCTCCATCTGTTCCCATGCAGGAGAAGCCTGCTCACATCAGCAGGGAGAAGTCCCAGACCAGGGGTGCAGTGGCCCACATTCAGTCCCTCACTCACTTTGAGGAGCATGCCATCATGCTGACTAGTGAGGATGTGGACCATGTCTGCAGCAATGGTGAGGTTGGCGGCAAACATCCATCTGAGGATCCTGCACCACATCATCCCTCTCTCAATGCAACTGTGAGTGCTCTCTCTCCTGCTTTTGACTCTGCTGCCATGCACTACTTATCTCTACTTTGGTTCAGAGGGAGCTCCGCCAAGGGACCAACACCCTCAGCCAGCCAGTCCCTCAGCTCCATTCATGTCCTCATCTGCAGCCAAGGGGACACATCTTCTAATGAAGGGGTAAAAATAAGCAGCCTGGAAGACCTATCTCCTCAGTGGGAGCAGCTGGCCCACGAGTGATTCTAGAGGGAAGTGTGTGTGTATGGCAGGGCGTTTCAGACCTCGTGCAAGCACTCTCCCATGCATGTGGATCCTTCACATTTCATACTCATCTCAATGCCCTGAGCATTTTGAATGCTGTCTATGTTTCTCTTTCAGTTGTCCATCTGAGCTGACCTGCATCTCCGCCCACCCACTGATCACACTCCCACACAGCACATGACCTCGCCCACCACAACTCTCGTTTCACCTTCGATTTGGACAGCATGGTGCTAATTCAGCTTTACTTTTGTTCCCCTGTCCTTTACCCTCCCCCTGTCACCCATTTCCTTTCCCCCATCACAGTTGACTCCCCCAGGCATCACATTCCACCTCCCCTCTGTTACTTACCAGCCCCAACCCTTTCCTTCAGGGATGTCCTGGTTCCCTTTCTTCCCAAAAATCCTACCCCCAACTTTATTCACCTCTCTGACCTCCTCCTTCCCACCCCCAGGGTCCGTGTCTGTCTCCAGGTCCCCACCAAGCACCCTCGCCATCCCTTCCATTGCTACCGTCGAAACCTTGCCCTCCCACTCCACTGCCTTACTCTGCCCTCGGTCATTCTCGCTCTTCCTCAATACCTGCCCACCCTCAGTTTGCTCCCCAGGAGGCAGACATGGACCTATCCAAACATCTCCCTCTCCGTACCCTTCCTCCACCCAGAACCCCTCCACCACCCCCCACAGTCCTCCCCCACCCCCGGACTCCCCCTCCGCTTAGTCCCTCCCTCTTCCTCCACCCTTACCTCTTCTGCCACCCTTAAGCCCTCCCCCCTCCCGGCTCCTTCCTCCACCCTTCCACCCTCCCCTCTCCGTTCCCCTTCCTCCCCCTGGACACCCTTCCATCTCCGCACTTTCCCTTGCACCTTCCACCCCCATTTACACCTACCACCCCAGTTGCTGTCTTCTCCCCCATTACCCACTCCTCCCCCCGTTCTCTCCCCCTCCCAACCTCATCCCATCCTGACACCTTCATTACCCCCCTCCCAACCTCACCCCAAGGTGACACCATCATTGCCCCTCCCAACCTCACTCCACCCTGACACCTTTATTCCCCTCACCCAGCCTCACCCAACACCTTCATTCCCCCCTCCCAACCTCCCCGCATCCTGACACATTCATTCCCGCTTCCTAACCTCACCCACCCCCCGACACCTCTTCCTCTCCCAGCCAATCCTAGCCCTTCCTCTCCCACCCCCTCAACCACAACCGACGCATCAAAGGTGAATATCCAACTTCCATGCGCTGCTTTGCAGCAAAGCCATGTCTATTAGAATCCACCCAGAATTCCATGGACATTCCTCCAGTGTGTCGTTGGTGACAGGCTCCAGCATCCTCTGCTCCTCGGATGTCCGTGATGTGAGCAAGGCCCTGGTGGTAAGTCCCAACTTCTGCATGTCATACTTGTCAAGACGTGTTCTACATCAGCATGTTTTCCCACCAATGTGAATGGACAATCCAGCAGGGGTTGGGGGGCGGGGGGGAGATAATTCCAGTGGGCAGGCCTAATGATGATATGCTGATATATTACAATGAGGTTCCCGACGTCTGATGGTAGAGAACGCAGCCTGCCATCAGCGGGCTGAGCAGATGATCGCAAACTGGTTTCACGGCGTCGTGAACCGTTCGTGCCATATGGTCCTCTCATGCTATTGAACACGCTCGATGGGCATGGAAAATCTTGGCCATGGACGCACCTGGAGGAGGGGACGAGCAGCTTTACATCGGACAGTCTTCATGTTCTTCAGAAAATGAGATTCATCCTAAAATGTGTACGAGAGAAACAGAGTGAAAGGAAGAGTTACATGGGTCAGAGAGTCACCTTAGACAGTGCATCCAGAACTAAACTTCTAATTCGCATTAATGTAGCTCAGTTTAAAAAACACAGATTGTAAAATTCAGGTAAAAGCAAAATACTGCAGGTGCTGGAAAACTGAAATAAAAACAGAAAATGCTGAAAAAACTCAAAAAGTTAACTCTGTTTCTCTCTCCACATATGCTGTCAGACCTGCTGAGTTTTTCCAGCATTTTCTGCTTATATTATTGTAAAATTCAGGTCTTGCCCAAGAGAAAACCAACAAATCTCTCCACCAGGACAATCTATCCCAATAATCATCAGAGGAAAGAGCGCTAGAGACAGAGAGAGAGATAGAGACATAAACATCAACATGCCAACTAATGCTCAATAATCAGGAACTCACCAACCAGCGTCCGATAATCAGAAACCTCAGGAAAGAGTGGGTTATTTTGATACCTCTATTAAAGAGCAAGAGCCAGCTTGACACACCAAACGGCCTCCTTCTGTGCCGTATTAGTCTAAGGTTTTATAATCCACACCATCAGGAATAAATGAACTGGTTATTCATCTTATGTGCAGCATGTGGCATCTCACTGTGCACACATTGGTTACTGTGATTTGCTAAACAGTATTCACTAAACTTCAAAGTGATTCACTGAAATATTTAAGACAAGGAAATAAAGTCTGTTCTTTCTAAACTTTCTCTGTAGACTGTAAGCTTCTTGATTTCTGCAATTGCTCCTCATAAACCATCCACACCATATACTGTTGGCACTGAGCCCGAAGGAGATGGCAAGAACATTTCCCCTCGACTCCCGATAAATCACAATTAAGATTTAACTTTCATTGTGTTAGCCAACAGCATATTCACAGCAAATAAACAGAATCACTAGTCCCTGGGAGGGTAACACTAGGGCCAGTATTACCCTGGGGTCAGTGCCATCTGCCCCTGGGGGGAGGAGCTTGTGCGGTCTGTTGGAGGGGGCTGGCATAGTCTGTTCCCTGCAGGGGTCTCACATGGGGTGGAGGCCGGGGGGGGTGGGGGTGGGGGTCATTTGACACAGCACCTGCTGCAGTGGCCAGAAAGCCAGAAGCACCTCAGGGAGTTTAAAGAATTACTGTTATCAACTTACCACAATGATGACCTGGAAGTGTCTCTTTGCCAGCTGATTGCTGAGTTTAGGAAGCAGGTCGTAGCTGATGATACTGACATGGGAGGATGATAATTGATCTTTCCCTGTCAGTACCACATGAATAGCCTCAGCCTCAGTCTCTAGTGAAGGCAACCAATGGCTGAAAGCCTGCAGAAAAAAAGTTATAATGCTGGTTTGAATTGCCTGATCCAAAGGTTGCACCTTGACAAAGTGACTGTGATCACCGAGCTACGGCTCACATGCTCCCGGACCACCTGTAAATGCTGAGGAGCTCCCTGGGACCCCTTGTAAATACTGACGTGCTCCCGGGGGACCCCTGTAAGTACCGACACGCTCCCGGGGGACCCCTGTAAGTACCGACGTGCTCATGGGGGACCCCTGTAAATACCGACGCGCTCCCGGGGGACGCCTGTAAAAACAACGACACACTCCCAGGTACTCCCTGTAAATACTGACACAGTCCCGGGGCCCCCTGTAAATACTGACACACTCCCCAGGACCACATGTGAATAATGACACACAGCAATGTGGTTGACTCTTAAATGCTGTCTGAAATGGCCTAACAAGCCACTCAGTTGTATCAAACCACTACAAAGTCTACAAAAGGCAATGAAATGAGCAGGGATGTGGGCACCAGAAACAACAATGGCAAATTCAGCCTTGTTGACCCTGCAAAGTTCTCCTTACTAACATCTGGGGGCTAGTGCCAAAATTGGGAGAGCTGTCTCACAGACTAGTCAAGCAACAGGCTGACATAGTCATCCTCACAGAATCATACCTTACAGATAATGTCCCAGACTCTGCCATCATCATCCCTGGGTATGTCTTGTCCCACCAGCAAGACAGACCCAGCAGAGCAGGTGGCACAGTGGTATACAGTCAGGAGGGAGTTGCCCTGGGAGTTCCCAACATCGACTCTGGATCCCATGAAGTTTCATGGCATCAGGTCAAACATGGGCAAGGAAACCTCCTGCTGATTACTACCTAATGCCCTCCCTCAGCTGATGAATCAGTGCTCCTCCATGTTGAACACCGCTTGGAGGAAGCCTGAGGGTGGCAAGGGCACAGAATGTATTTGGGGTGGGGGTCTTCAATGTCCATCACCAAGAGTGGCTCAGTAGCATCACTACTGACCGAGCTGGCCGAGTCCTAAAGGACATAATTGCTAGACTGGGTCTGCGGCTGGTGGTGAGGGAACCAACAAGAGAGAAAAACATACATGACCTCATCCTCACCCACCTGCCCGCCACAGATGTATCTGTCCATGACAGTATCGGTAGGAGTGACCAATGCACAGTCCTTGAGGAGACGAAGTCCAGTCTTCACATCGAGGATACCCTCCATCGTGTTGCATGGCACTACCACTGTGCAAAATGGGATACATTTTGAACAGATCTAGAAACTCAAGACTGACACACAGCACTTCATGGATGCCCATCAGCAGCAACAGAATTGTACTCAACCACGGTCTATAACCTCATGGCCCGGCATATCCCTCCCTATACCATTACCAACAACTCAGGGGATCAACCCTGGTTCAATGAAGAGTGCAGGAGGGCATGGCAGGAGTAGCACCAGGCATACCTAAAAATGAAGTGTCAACCTGGTGAAGCTATGACACAGGACTACTTGCGTGCCAAACAGCATAAGCAGCAAGTGATAGACAGAGCTAAGCGATCCCACAGCCAACGGATCAGATCTAAGCTCTGCAGTCCTGCCACATCCAGTCATGAATGGTGGCGGACAATTAAACAACCCACTGGAGGAGGTACCTCCACAAATATCCCCATCCTCAATGATGGAGGAGCCCAGCACACTAGTGTAAAAGATAAGGCTGAAGCATTCGCCGAGTGGATGATCCATCTCGGCCTCCCCTGGAGGTCCCCAGCATCACAAATGTAAGTCTTCAGCCAATTCGATTCATCCGCGTGATATCAAGAAACAACTAAAAGCACTGGATACTGCAAAGGTTATTGGCCCTGACAAAAGTACAAAGAACAAAGAAAAGTACAGCACAGGAACAGGCCTTTCGGCCCTCCAAGCCTGCGCCGATCATATTGCCCTAAAGACTTGTGCTCCAGAACTTGCCACGCCCCTAGCCAAGCTGCTCCAGTACAACTACAACGCTGGCATCTACTCGGCTATGTGGAAAATTGGCCAGGCATGCCCTGCTACAAAATCTACAAAAAGCAATGAAACGAGACGCACCATCCAGTATGGACGTGGGCGATGCATACAACAGCAAACTCAGCCCTGTGGACCCTGCAAAGTTCTCCTTACTCTGGGGGCTTCTGCCAAAATTGGGAGATCTCTCTCACAGACTAGTCAAGCAACTGCTTGACATAGTCATCCTCACAAAATCATAACTTACAGATAATGTCCCAGACACAACCATCACTATGCCTGGGTATGCCCTGTCCCGCCAGAAAGACAGGCCCAGCAGAGGTGGCGTCACAATGGTATACAGTCGGGAGGGGGTTGCCCTGTGGACAAATCCAACCTGGCCTATCACTGCCCCATCAGTCTACTCTCGATCATCACCAAAGTGATGGAAGGGGTCATCGACAATGCTATCAAGTGGCACTTGCTTAGCCATAACCTGCTCACTGATGTCCAGTTTGGGTTCCACCAGGGACACTCAGCTCCTGACCTAATTACAGCCTTGGTTCAAACATGGACCAAAGAGCTGAACTCCAGAAGTGAGGTGACAGTGACTGCCCTTGACATCAGGCAGCATTTGACTGAGTGTGGCATCAAAGGAGCCCTAGCAAAACTGGAGTCAATGGGAATCAGGGGGATAACTCTCTGCTTGAAGTCATATCGAGGACAAAGCAAGATGGTTGTGTTTGTTGGAGGTCAATCATCTCAGTTCCAGGACATCACTGCAGGAGTTCCTCAGGGTAGTGTCCTAGGCCCAACCATCTTTGGCTGCTTCATCAATGACCTTCTTTCCATCATAAGGTCAGGAGTGTGGATGTTCATTGATGATTGCGCAACGTTCAGCACCATTTGCGATTCCTCAGATACTGAAGCTGTCCATGTCCAAATGCAGCAAGACCTGGACAACATCCAAGCTTGGGCTGACAAGTGGCAAGTAACATTTGAGGCCACACAAGTGCCAGGCAATGACCATCTCCAACAAGAGAGAATCCAACCATCTCCCCATGACATTCAATGGCATTATCATCGCTGAATCACCCACTATCCACACCCTGGGGGTTACCATTGACCAGATACTGAACTGAACCAGCCATATAAATACTGTGGCTACAAGAGCAGGTCAGAGGCTAGGGATCCTGTGACGAGTAACTCACCTCCTGACTCCCAAAAGCCTGTTCACCATTTACAAGGCACAAGTCAGGAGTGTGATAGGATACTCTCCACTTGCCTGGATGAGTGCAGCTCCATCGACCTAAGAAGCTCGACACCATAGGGGACAAATTAGCCAGCTTGATTGGCACCCCACCCACCACCTCCAACATCCACTTCCTCCACCACCAATGCACAATGGCAACAGTGTGTACCATCTACAAGATGCATTGCAGCAACTCACCAAGTCTCCTTCAACAGCACCTTCCAAACCTGCGACTTCTCCACCTAGAAGGACAAGGTCAGCAGATGCTTGGGAACACCAGCATCTGCTTGTTCCCCTCCAAGCCACACACCGTCCTGACTTGGAAATATATTGCTGTTCTTTCATTGTTGCTAGGTCAAAATCCTGGAATTCTCTCCTTAACAGCATTGGTGTGTGTAACTCCACCACATGGACTGCAGCGGTTCAAGAAGGCAGCTCACAAACCACCTTCTCAAGGGCAATTAGGGATGGGCAATAAATGCCGGCCTAGTCAGTGATGCCCGCATCCCATGAAATAATTGAAAAAAAAGTCCTGGGGACTCTTGTAAATACTCTCTCCCTGGGAACACCTGC
The DNA here is from genome assembly GCF_964194155.1 of Cetorhinus maximus. Lineage (NCBI taxonomy): Eukaryota > Metazoa > Chordata > Chondrichthyes > Lamniformes > Cetorhinidae > Cetorhinus > Cetorhinus maximus. The sequence goes on from NC_135889.1 coordinate 128,510,038, forward strand.
GAATGCTGACAAACTCCCAGGAACCCCTGTAAATGTTGACACATGCCTTAGGACCATTTGTGAATTCTGACATTCCAGGAGACTCCCTATAAATACTGACATGTCTAGATACCCCCTGTAAGTACTGACAAACTCACGGGGTACTCCTCTAAAAACCGACACGCACCCCTGTAAATATGACCCACTCCCACAGACCTCCTGTAAATACTGATCTACTCCCAGGGACCCCCTGTAAATACTGATCCACTCCCAGGGACCCCCTGTAAATACTGATCCACTCCCAGGGTACCCTTCTAAATGCTGGCCTACTCCCAGGGTCCTCCTGTAAATATGACCCACTCCCAGGGACCTCCTGTAAATACTGATCCACTCCCAGGGTCCCCTGTAAATACTGATCCACTCCCAGGGTCCCCCTGTAAATACTGATCCACTCCCAGGGTCCCCCTGTAAATATGACCCACTCCCAGGGTCCCCCTGTAAATATGACCCACTCCCAGGGTCCCCCTGTAAATATGACCCACTCCCAGGGTCCCCCTGTAAATATGACCCACTCCCAGGGTCCCCCTGTAAATATGACCCACTCCCAGGGTCCCCCTGTAAATATGACCCACTCCCAGGGTCCCCTGTAAATATGACCCACTCCCAGGGTCCCCCTGTAAATATGACCCACTCCCAGGGTCCCCCTGTAAATATGACCCACTCCCAGGGTCCCCCTGTAAATATGACCCACTCCCAGGGTCCCCCTGTAAATATGACTCACTCCCAGTGTCCCCCTGTAAATATGACCCACTCCCAGGGTCCCCCTGTAAATACGACCCACTCCCAGGGTCCCCGTGTAAATATGACCCACTCCCAGGGTCCCCGTGTAAATACTGACCAACTCCCAGGGTCCCCCTGTAAATATTGACCCACTCCCAGGGTCCCCCTGTAAATACTGACCCACTCCCAGGATCCCCCTGCAAATACTGAGATTAGCTGATCTCTGTTTCTCTCTGGGACACTGAACTGAGAGTCCTCTGCTTCATCTATTTAAGGTCTCTTTGATGAAGGTGCTGAATTGAAAAGGCTGTCTCTTCTGCTGTGGAACAGCATAGCTCATACCTGTGCCCAGGTGAATCGGACAGAGGATGGAGCAATTACAAGCACTGGCCACTCTTTGCGGTAAACTGCGGCGATACAAATGGCTTGAAGGGTCTTCCCGAGCCCCATGTCATCAGCCAATAGCAAACGGCCACCCCGAGATATGGCAAAACTGTGGAGACACAAAGCTTCAATGTATGACTTTAAGTTTAATTTATATTTGTATGCGTGTGTTAAGAAAGGTGGAACATGGTTCTTGTCCAGAGTTTTTTTGTGAGCTGGTGACCCTGCTTGTATACATGCATTTTTAATGAGCTTTTACAACCCTTGAAGTGAAGAGATGGGTTACAAAGAGGTTAGTAATTTAGAAAAAAAACGGTAGGAAAAAACTGTGCTGTTGCCTAGCAACAGAGGTCCAGGAACACAGGGGGACACAGGGAAGGCGAGAAGGGCAGTTCGGAGTGTGTGTATACCAGAGAGTGAAGGCAGAAGTTCTAAACTCTCTAGTAAGAAATGCTGCAAGGCTACTGGGATCTGCCTTTAGGGAACTCATATGTTTGTTCTGAAGTTGAAGTAATACTGAGTTTAGAGTGCGATTTTTGGGCATTTCAGGGAGAGATACACGCTGGGGAAAAAGCATCTAGTGAATGCTCAGAAATCCACTATAATAAAATCATTTGCAACAGGGCCAGTCCAAGGAAGAAGCCTTGGTGCTGGAATAGTGGTAAATCTTCACGGGGGTTTTGTGTCCGTAAGGGTATTGTCAGAACAATAAGATCAGTGTGGGTTTGTATCATTTTCTGGTGTTTGTATTAAAATCTTTCCAACCATTTTGTCTAGCGTAATATAGTTCATTTTTCTTGTTTAATAAACATTTTACTCTTTGTGTTAAAAGTACACTAGCAGCCTCTTGTGAATGTCTTCAGTGACTGACCTCCAGGGTTTCTGAAAAAAACAAAGTTAGGATCTATCAAGCCAGGCTTCTCTCTGGGATCGGACTTGTCCATTATTAACATCAGCTGGGATCGTAACACTCAATAAACCATCACCAGGGAACACACAACTGGATTTACCTCAAAGGTAAATATAGATGTGAGGCCATTCAGCCCATCAATCCAGAAAAACCAACCAGCTCCTCCAACCCCATCCAACTGCCCTCCTGAATAATCTGTATTGATGCTCGGAATGAATTATTCCACATCATGGATAAAGCTAGAGGACAGTCAGGGCATGGGATGAACTGGCAGAAACTACAAGATTCCCGACTAGCTTTTAAAAGAAGGGAAACACAAATATTTGAAAAAATATTGTGTGTGTGGGACAAGGGATGAGAATGGAATTAATGAAAAAGTGCTTCAGAGAGCCTGCACAAGCCTGATGGACTGAAAGGCCTCATTTTATGATTCACTGTATCAAAGCTCCATAATTTAATAATTAATTAGTTGGTCTAAAGAACAGAAATGAGATAGTGAGAGTAATGGAAGCTTGTTATGTTCCAAGGATGGAGTTAAAACATAAACTGCATGCGGCTAAGGACACAGTGAGCTGGCTACAGTCCAGGAGAGTGACTGGCTGCAGCTAATCAACAGCTGACCAGACCTTCCCTCCCCAGACTTCCCTGGCCACACTGATTGATTACTGTAAATTCAAGCACAGACACCAACAGACTGAAACTTACTTCACTCCTTCCCTCTGGAACGGCATTAGGCTACGGACGAGTTTGGAATCAATGGACGACAGATCAGCCTCTGGGATCTCCGGTGGCTCCAGATAGCTCTTTTCAAACTGGGGCAGGAAGACCTCCAGCACCCCTCGGGGGAATGGTTCTATTTGCACAGCAGAGATCCTCGACAGAGCATCAACTGAAATACACAGCACGCCAGCCGACAAGAAAGAAAACAAGCAATTTAAAAAGACTCATTTCTATTGTGTTTTTCACTAACTCACAGCATCTCAAATCGCTTTACATACGAATGTACAAATTAAGAGTACGCTACTCGGCCCCTTGTGCTTGCTCCGCCATTCAATAAGCTCATGGCTGATATGATTGTAACCTCAATTCCACATCCCTGTCTACCCCCGATAACCTTTCACCCCCTTGTTAATCAAGAATCTATCTAGCTCTGCCTTAAAGCTATTCAGACTCTGCTTTCACCACCTTTTGAGAAAGAGAGTTCCAAAGACTCACTACCCTCCAAGAGAAAAAAATTTCTCCTCATCTCTGTCTTAAATGGGCAACCCCTCAATTTTAAACAGTGACCCCCTAGTACTAGATTCTCCCATAAGAGGAAACACCCTTTCCACATCCACCCTGTCAAGACTCCTCAGGATCTTATATGTTTCAATCAAGCCGCTTCTTACTCTTCTAAACTCCAACGGAAACAAATCTAGCCTGTCAAACCTTTCCTCATAAGGCAACACTCCCATTCCAGGTATTAGTCTAGTAAACCTCCTCTGAACTGTTTCCAGTGTATTTACATCCTTCCTTAAACGACGAGACCAATACTTGTATCCAATTTCTGTCACAATAACATTCTATTAGCTTTCCTAATTACCTGCTGCACCTGCAAACTGACCTTTTGTGATTCATGCACCAGGACACCCAGATCCCTCTGCATCTCAGAGCTCTGCAATCTCTCACCATTTAGATAATATGCTTCTTTTTTATTCTTCCTGCCAAAATGGGCAGTTTCACATTTTCCTACATTATACTCCCATTTGCCAAATCTTTGCCCACTCACCTAACCTACCTATATCCCTTTGTAGTCACCCTATGTCCTCTTCACAACTTACTTTCTTACCTATCTTTGTGTCATCAGCAAATTTAGCAACCATATCTTCAGTCTCTTCATCCAAGTCATTTATATAAATTGTAAAAAGTTGGGACCCCAGCACTGATCCCTGTGGCACACCACTTGCTGCATCTTGCCAACCAGAAAATGACCCATTTATGTCTACTTTGTTTCCTGTTAGCTAGCCAATCTTCCATACATGCCAATATGTTTCCTCTTACACCATGAGTTTTTATTTTCCACAATGACCTTTGACATGACACCTTATCAAATGCTTTCCGGAAATCTAAGCACAGTGTATCCACCAGTTCCCCCTTTATCCACAGCACATATTACTTCTTCAAAGAATTCCAATAAATTGATTAGACATGATTTCTCTTTCACAAAACCATGTTGACTCTGCCTGATTACCTTGAATTGTTCTGAGTGTCCTGTGTGAGGAACTAATTTTTGGAAAATTGAAGGACATTGAGTTTTGGACATTCTTTCTCCTGAGCTATTTTTAAAAGTTTGCAATATTAATTCGGGCTATGAACATGCTATTCTTCAAGAAACCATGGGTCAAGATAGATGTCCAGTGGACAACACCTAGAGCGGGAAGAGATACTTTGTATATCTAATTTATCAGAGAACTGCTGTTGCCAGGCTAAAGACTCTTACTGAAAGCAAAAAGCTGCGGATGCTGGAAATCTAAAACAAAAACAAAAATAAAAATACCCGGAAAAACTCAGCAGGTCTGACAGCATATGCGGAGAGGAATACAGTTAACGTTTCGAGTCCGTATGACTCTTCAACAGAGTTGAGTTCTGTTGAACAAAGAAAAGTACAGCACAGGAACAGGCCCTTCAGCCCTCCAAGCCTGCGCCGATCATATTGCCCGTCAACTAAAACATTTTGCACTTCCGGGGTCCGTATCCCTCTATTCCCATCCTATTCATGTATTTGTCAAGCTGCCTCTTAAACACCACTATCGTACCTGCTTCCACCACCTCCTCTGGCAGCGAATTCCAGACACTCACTACCCTCTGCGTAAAAAACTTGCCCCGCACATCTCTATAGTTTCCTCCTCTCACCTTAAATCTATGTCCCCTAGTAATGGACTCTTCCACCCTGGGAAAAAGCTTCTATCTACTCTGTCCATGCCACTCATAATTTTGTAAACTTCTATCAAGTCGCCCCTCAATCTCCGTCGCTCTACTGAGAACAATCCGAGTTTCTCCAACCTCTCCTCATAGCTAATAACCTCCAGACCAGGCAGCATCTTGGTAAACCTCCTCTGCACCCTCTCCAACGCCTCCATATCCTTCTGGTAATGTGGCGACCAGAATTGCACGCAATATTCCAAGTGTGGCCTAACCAAGGTTCTATACAGCTGCAGCATGACTTCCCAGCTTTTATACTCAATACCCCTGCCGATGAAGGCAAGCATGCCATATGCCTTCCTGACTACCTTATCCATGAAGAGTTATACGGACTTGAAACATTAACTGTATTTCTCTCCACAGATGCTGTCAGACCTGCTGAGATTTTCCAGGTATTTTTATTTTTGCTTTTCTTTAAGACTCTTGCTGATTGGTTAAAAACACCTGGCCTAAGAGAAGTATTCTTTTACATCCTAATCTTTAAAACTCTCAGGCAGAGTGAGTGTGTGCGGGAGCTGCCTTAGAAACAAGCTGCTTCTTTCCCTCTCCCTGCCCCACGTTTGTCATATGTGGTGTAGAGTGAGTTAAACTTTCCTCAGAAAAGTCTCATCAGGATAACTCATCTGTTTTATTTTGAAAGTTTGCAAAGTTGTGATAAGTAAGTCATCAAGCACAGCTTCACCAAAAAATCCATCTGAAAGAACTTCCAGATCTATTGTGGCCAGAATTCAGTTAGTTCAACAGCGTCAAGATCTTTTCGAATTTTATCGTTGTAAAAGAAACTTTCCCATACTCCAGCCTCTGCAGGGGACTGTTTGTTTTGTCCTGTTTCGTATTTGTGTGTGCGTATATGGGGATTCAAATATCTGTTTATTTAAAAAGGGGAAAATTGTTACACTTCTAAACTACATCTTGTAGCCAGTTTATTAACTTGTTTGAAAAATTAGTTTGTTTTGTAATAATTTTTTTTGTATTTACTAAAAGAAGCCTGGTCAAAAGTAAACAATTGGCCAGTTTTGTGAGTGAATTAAACATTTAAAGTATTGTTACAACTTTTGGAGAAGTGGGGTTAGAATTAACTGCACACCTCCCGTCACGGTCTGTAACACTTGTTATAACGTCTTTACTAATACCTTCTAACATTTTCCCTAAGGCAGATGTTAAGCTAACTGGTCGACAGTTTCCCACTTTCAGTCTCCCTCCCTTTTTGAATAAATTTTCCAATCTAATGGAACCTTCCCGAAGCTGGGGAAATTTGGAAAATTAAAACCAACACATCAACTATCTCACTAGTCACTTATTTTAAGTCCCCGTGATGAAGCCAATGAAGATTTTTAAAAATTCATTCACGGTATGTGGGCGTCACTGGCTGGGCCAGCATTTATTGCCCATCCCTAGTTGCCCTTAAGAAGGTGGTGGTGAGCTGCCTTCTTGAATCGCTGCAGTCCAATATAGCTAATGAAGGACTTTTTTTGAAGTGCAACCACTGTTGTAAGGTAGGATATGCAGCAGTCAACTTCTGCACAGCATGGTCACACAACAGCAATCTGATAAACAACCAGACCATCTGTTTCAGCGATGTTGGTTGTGTGAACTTATTGGCCCCCGACCACCGGGAAGACCTCCCCTGCACTTCATTGTAAGTGTCAGGGGATCTCTTGCATCCGCCTGAGAAGACAGCTGGGGCATAGGTTTAATGTCTCATCCGAAATACAGCATCTCCCACAGTGCAGTGCTCCCTCAGTGCTGACAATCCATCCCAGAGTCATTGTCCTCTTCAACAAAGCATTGGCCAAATGTAGCACATGGGAATCCACCTCCACCCATGAGTCATGCTAAGTACAAAAGGAAGGCAGTTGTGGTCGTTGGAGACCAATCATCTCAGTCTGAGGACATTGCTGCAGGAGTTCCTCAGTGTAGTGCCTGAGGCCCAACCATCTTCAGTTCCTTCATCAATGACCATCTCTCCAAAAAAACCCGGGAAGATGGAACTGGGCCAGATGGATGAGATGCACCTTGAACACAGCCGGGACCAATGGGCTTGCATAGCAGCTTGCCAGTGTTTTTGGAGAGTGTTTAAACTAACTTAGGAGGGGTTGGGAACCAGGAGATAACGTGAGAGGGGAAAAACATGATGCACAAAGAATTGGGGAAGGTAGATAGCACTACATTAAGAAATAGTAAGGTATTAGGTGGGGTCAGAGTAAATGCAATAAGGTCCAGATTAGGGTTAATGCACAGGGTGTGATAAATAAGGTTAGTGAGTTGGAGATGCATATAGCTACGTGGCAATATGATATTCTAGCAACAGCAGACACCTGGCTCAAAGAAGAGCAGGACTGAGTATTAAATATTCCTGGAAAGGTGTTGACAGAATCATAGAATAGTTACGGTGTAGAAGGAGGCCGTTCAGCCCATCGTGTCTGCACCTGCTCTCTGAGCATTTTAACTTAGTGCTGATCTCTTGCCTTTCCCAACAACCCTGCACATTGTTTCGATTTAAATAATCATCTAATGCCCTCTTGAATGCCTCAACTGAGCCTGCCTCCACCACACTTCCAGACAGTGCATTCCAGACCCTAACTACTCAGAATCACAACGCAGAAGAGGCCCTTCGGCCCATCGAGTCTGCACCGACACGCAAGAAACACCTGACCGACCTACCTAATCCCATTTACCAGCACTTGGCCCGTAGCCTTGAATGTTATAAAAGCAAAAAACTGCAGATGCTGAAAATCCAAAACAAAAATAAAAATACCTGGAAAAACTCAGCAGCACTGCGGAGAGGAACACAGTTAACATTTCGAGTCCGTACGACTCTTCAACAGAACTAAGTAAAAATAGAAGAGAGGTGAAATATAAGCTGGTTTGGGGGGTGGGTGGGTGGGACAGGTAGAGCTGGATAGAGGGCCAGTGATAGATGGAGATAGCTAAAATATGTCATAGACAAAAGGACAAAGAGGTGTTGAATGTGGTGATAGTATCTAAGGAATGTGCTAATTAAGGGTAGAAAGCAGGACAAGCAAGGTACAGATAGCCCTAGTGGGGCTAGGGTGAAGGGAAGGGATCGAAATAGGCTAAAAGGTAGAGATAAAACAATGGATGGAAATACATTTAAAAATAATGGAAATAGGTGGGAAAAGAAAAATCTATATAAATTATTGTAAAAAAAAGGGGAATTGGAAAGGGGGTGGGGATGGAGGAGAGAGTTCACGATCTAAAATTGTTGAACTCAATATTCAGTCCGGAAGGCTGTAAAGTGCCTAGTCGGAAGATGAGATGCTGCTCCTCCAGCTTGCGTTGAGCTTCACTGGAACAATGCAGCAGGCCAAGGACGGACATGTGGGCATGAGAGCAGGGTGGAGTGTTGAAATGGACTGGGTGACCGCTTTGCAGAACACCTTCGGTCTGTCTGCAAGCATGACCCAGACCTCCCTGTCGCTTGTCATTTCAACACTCCACACCTCTACAAATTGTGCACATATTTGCTCCTCAATTTCCCACTGACTACCTGGAGTCTATAATAAACACCTAGCAATGTGGCTGCCCCTTTTTTATTCCTAAACTCTAACCTCAAAGCTTCATTTGATGTCCCCTCCAAGACATCATCTCTCCTTATTGCAGTAACTGACTCCATAACTAATAATGCAACGCCTCCACCTCTTTTACCCCCTCCCCTGTCTCGTCTGAAGACTCTATATGTTGAGCTGCCAATCCTATCTCTCCCTCAACCACGTCTCTGTGATGGCTACTATATTACAATTCCACGTGTCAATCCTCACCCTTAACTCATCCGTTTTACCTGTAATACTCCTGGCATTAAAGTAGGGGCCATACAGCCTGCCTTACTCCCTTGAAGCTTATTGCAGCTGTACTCCCTCTGACTTAATTGTTTTACCGTATTATGATGTGCCCCTATTCTGCTAACCTTCTGTGTCCCCTCCCCCAGCCGAATTAGTTTAAACTCCTCCCAACAGCACTAGCAAACCCACCCACAAGGATGTTAGTCCCACTCTGGTTCAGATGTAGACTGTCCCGCTTGTTCAGGTCCCACCTTCCCCAGAAACGTTCCCAGTGATCCAGGAATCTAAAACCCTCCCCCCTGCACCAACTCTTAAGCCACGTATTCATCTGCACTATTCTCCTATTTTTGTGCTCGCTAGCAGGTGGCACTGGGAGTAATCCAGAGATTATAACCTGAGAGGTCCTGCCTTTCAGTCTACTGCCTAACTCCCTGAATTCTTGATGCAAGACCTCATCCCTCTTTCTACCCATGTCATTGGTACCAACATGTACCATGGCCTCTGCCTTATCACCCTCCCCCTCCAGGATGCCCTGCAGCCATTCAGTGACATCCTGGACCCTGGCACCAGGAAGGAAACACACCATCCTGGAGTCACGTTGGCGGCCACAGTAGCACCTATCTGCTCCCCTGAGTACAGAATCCCCTATTACTATTGCTCTTCCTCCCCTCCTGTACAGACAGGCTGCTTGTGGTGCCAGAAGCTTGGCTCTGTCTGCATTCCCTGGAGGAACCAGCGCCCTCATCCATTCCAAAATGGAATACCGATTTACGAGCGGGACTCCAGGGGACTCCTGAACTACCTGCCTGTTTCTCTTGGACTGCCTGGTGGTCACGCATTCCCTTCCTTCCTCAAGTCCCTTCAGCTGTGGTGTGACCATCCATGATGCTCTCAGGCTCACGGATGCTCCACAGAATCCCCAGCCACCGTTCCAGCTCTGAAACCCGAGCTTCCAGGAGCTGCAGCTGGACACACTTCCTGCACACGTGCTGGTCCCTGGCACCGGAAATGTTCCCAGCTTCCCACATGGAGTACGAGGAGTACACCATGGCTTTGAGCTCTCCTGCCATGACTTACCCCTTTAAATTAAACCTTATAAATCAATTACTCTAGGGCCCTTCTTTCCTGATCCTCGTTACTACAGAATATACAAACTCTAAACCACAAAAAAACCTTAAACTATAAGCGATAAAAGTAGTAAATACTTACCCGACCTTACCCACTACTTACCAGTCATTTCTCTTCCTAGTATCCTCTACTGCTGCAGCAGGGCAAGACCACTCTCTGAAGATTTAAGAAGTTGGATAGCCAAGAAAAAATGCAAAGAGCACCTCTTCCCCTCTGCACACCAAATTGCCAATACCCACACTCACTCTGACTCTGTCTCACTCAGGATGAGGTCTCTCCCCTGCAAGCAAACTGTGTGAAAAAGCTTTGTTGTCCTCACCTCGCATTTACTTCTTTTGCAAAACACTTTAAAACTGTGCCCTCTGGTTCTCGAACCGTTTACAAGTGGGAACAGTTTCTCCCTGCCAACTCTGTCCAGACCCCTCATGATTTTGAAAACTTCTATCAAGTCTCCTCTTAGCCTTCTCCTCTCCAAGGAAAACAGTCCCAACCTCTCCAATCTGTCCTCATAACTGTAGTGTCTGATCCTGGGAACCATTCTCGTAAACCTCCAAGATCATCATAACCTCCCTGCTCTTGTACTCTTTGCCTCTATTAATGAAGCCTAGAATACTGTATGCTTTAGTAACAGCTTTACCTGTCCTGTCACCTTTAATGACTTATGTACATATACACTCATGTCTCTCTGCTCCTGCACACCCTTTAGAATAGTATCTTTTATTTTAAAGGCGTTCTGATGAAGGGTCATACGGACTCGAAACTTTAACTCTGTCTTCCTCTCCACAGAAGCTGTCAGACCTGCTGAGTTTTTCCAGCTATTTTTGTTTTTGTTTCAGATTTCCAGCATCCGCAGTATTTTGCTTTTTTTTATTTTATACTGTCTCTCCATGTTCTTTGTACCAAAGTGTATCACCTCACACTTCTCCGCATTGAACTTTATCTGCCACCTATCTGCCCACTCCACCAATGTGACAATGTCCCTTTGAAGTTCTACACTGTTCTCCTCAGTTTGCAATTCTCCCAAGTTTTGTGTCATCTGCAAACTTTGAAATTGTCCCATGCACACCAAGATCTAGATCATTTACATATATCAGGAAAAGGGTCCCAATACCGACTCCTGGGGATCTCCACTACGAACCTTCTACCAACCCGAAAAATACCCATTAACCATTACTCTCTGTTTCCTATCCCTCAGCCAATTTTGTATCCACGTTGCTACTATCCCTTTTATTGCATGACCTATAACTTTCCTCACAAGCCTGTTGTGTGGCACTGTATCGAACGCCTTTTGGGAGCCCATATGTACGACTTCAAAGGCCTTTCCCTCATCAACCATCTCTGTTACCTCTTCAAAAAACTCCATCAAGTTAGTTAGACACGATTTTCCTTTTATGAATCCATGTTGACTATTCGAATCAATCCATATTTTTCCACGTGACTATTAATTCTATCCCGTATAATTGTTTCTATAAGTTTCTCCACCACCAAAGTTAAACTGACTGGTCTGTAATTGCAGGGCAGGTCTTTACAACCTTTCTTGAACAAGGACATAATGTTTGCAATTCTCCAGTCCTCCGGCACCTCCCACGAATCCAGGGAACATTGAAAGATTATTGCCAGTGCCTCTACAATTTCCACTCTCACTTCGTTCAATATTCTTGAAGGCATCTCATCCGGACCCAGTGCCTTATCAACTTTAAGTACCGACAGCTTATCCAATACCAACTCCTTATCAATTTTAAGCCCTTCTAGTGACGGAGTTTCCTCCTCTGTCACCATGGCCTGGGTAGCATCTGCCTCGTGGGTAAAGACAGGTGCAAAGTATTCATTTAACATCTCAGCCATGCCTCTTGCCTCTACGTGTAAATCCTATTTTTAATCCCTAATCGGCCCTACTCCTCCTTTTACCACCCTTTTATTATTAATGTGCTTATAGAATACTTTGGGATTTCCTTTTATGTTAGCTTTTTTCATAACCCCTCTTTGCTTCTTGTATTTGCTCTTTCACATCCCTTCTGAACCTTCTGTATTTAGATTGGTTCTCAGTTGTATTTGCTACCTGACGCCTGTCATAAGCACATCTTTTTCTTCTTTAACTTGATTTCTATCTCCAGGGAGTTCTGGATTTGTTTGTCCTATCCTTCCCTTTTGAGGGAACATATATTGACTGTGCCCAAACGATATCCTCTTTGAAGGTGGCACATTGTTCAGCTACTGTTTTTCCTGCCAACCTTTGGTTCCAGTGTATCCGGCCCAGCTCTGTTCTTGCCCCATTGAAGTCCACTCTCTGCCAGTTGATTATTCTTACTCTGGATTGACAAATGTGATTTTCCACCGTCATCCTAAACCTTATGATACAATGATCACTGTCCCCTAAATGTTACCCCACTGTCACTTGATCTACTTGGCCCACCTCATTCCCAAGAGCCAGGTCATTCCCAATGCCTCCTTTCTTGTTAGATTGGAAACATACTGCTGTAGAAAATTCTGAACACACTTGCTTCTCTGCCAATGGAAAAGGACAAGGAACAATCCAGAATAAAAATAATTAATTGGGGGAGGGTCAATTTCAATGGGGTGAGAATGGATCTGGCCCAGGTAAATTGGCATCAAAGGTTGGCAGGCAAAACTGTAATTGAAGAATGGGCTGTCTCTAAAAAGGACAAACGAACATTGGAATTAGGAGTAGGCCACTTGGCCCCTCAAGCCTGCTCCGCCATTCAGTAAGATCATGGCTGATATGATTGCAATCTCCCGCCTACCCCCCGATAACCTTTCACCCCCTTAATTATCAAGAATCTATCTAGTTCTGCCTTAAAATATTCAAAGAATCTGCTACCACCGCCTTTGAGGAAAAGAGTTCCAAAGACTCATGACCCTCGAAGAGAAAAAGTTTCTCATCTTTGCCTTAAATGGGTGGCCCTTACGTTTAGACAGTGACCCCTAGTTCTAGATTCTCTCACCCTGTCAAGACACCTCAGGATCTTAAAGGCTGTCTCTTACTCTTTTAAACTCCAGTGGATACAACCCTAACCTGTCCAACCTTTCCTCATAAGACAACCCGCCCATTCCTAGTATTAGTCTGGTAAACCTTCTCTGAACTGCTTCTAATGCATTTTCATCTTTCCTTAAATAAGGAGACCAATATTGTACACAGTACTCCAGATGTGGTCTCGCCAGTGCCCTGTACAACTGAAGTATAACCTTGCTACTTTTGTAATAAATTCCCCTCACAATAAACTATAACATTCGATTAGCTTTCCTAATTACATGCTGTACCTGCAGACTAACCATTTGTGGTTCATGCACTAGGACACCCACATTTGACTCCATTTGCCAGATTTTTGCCCATTCACTTAACCTATCCATGTCCCTTTGTAGCCTCCTTGTGCCGAGATTATTCAGGTACAGTCGAGGCATATTCCCAAGAGAGCCGAAGAATAGGGCAAACAAATCCAGAGCTCCCTGTATGACGCAAGAGATAGAGAATAAGGATGAAGCAGAAAAAGGGTGCGCATTAGAGATATCATGTGAGAACCTGATTGAACATAGAAAGTTCAGAGGGGAATTGAAAAAACAAATCAGAGAAGCTAACATAAATAAGGTCCCGAGCTAGCATATTTTTTAAGGGAATAACTAGCTTAATCGAGAGGGATGTCATGGCAGGAGAGCTCAGACCTATGCTCCTCCTGCAGGATGTGGGAAATGAAGGACGCTTCCAGCGTCCCTGGTGACCATGTGTGCAGAAGGTGTGTCCAAATGCAGCTTCTAGCTAACCGGATTTCGGAGCTGGGGCTGCGGGTGGACTCATTGTGGAGCCTCCGCGATGCTGGGCAAGTCGTGGATAGTACGTTTAGCGAGGTGGTCACGCCGTTGGTGAAGATTACACAGGGAGAAAGGGAACGGGTGACCATCAGGAACAGTAAAAGACTCAGGAAGGTAGTGCAGGAGTCCCCTGTGGTCATCCCCCTCTCTAACAGATATACCGCCTTGGATACTGTTGGGGGGGGTGGCCTCTCAGGGGAAAGCAGCAACAGCCAAGTTCACGGCACAGTGGGTGGCTCTGTTGCTCAGCGGGGTGGGAGGAAAACAAGTGGCAGGGGTATAGTGATAGGGGATTCAACAGTTAGGGGCACTGACAGACGCTTCTGTGACCGCAAACGTGAATCAAGGATGGTATGTTGCCTCCCCGGTGCCAGGGTCAAGGATGTCACGGAGCGGCTGCAGGACATTCTGGGGAGGGAAGGTAAACAGCCAGTGGTCGTGGTACACATTGGTACCAATGACATAGATAAACTAAGGGATGAGGACCTGCAAGCTCAGTACAGGAAGTTAGGAGATGAATTAAAATGCAGGACCTCAAATGTAGTAATCTCAGGATTACTCCCAGTTCCACGTGCTAGCGAGAGCAGGAATAAGAGGACAGACCAAATGAACATGTGGCTGGAGAGATGGTGTAGCCGGGAGGGATTCAGATTCTTGAGGCACTGGGACCGCAGAGCTAGGACCAGTGTCCTTGTGGGGGGCTTTTGCTAGTTCTGTTGGGGAGTATTTAAACTAGTGTGGCAGTGGGAATGGGATCCTAGGAGTAGGATCAGATAGGTCAGATTCAGATCAGAAAAATGGAGGTAGAACGTTAGCTAGGGGCGTTGTGATAGACATGGAGTTACAGGAGAAGCAAAGTTTAAAAAGTGTTCAGCAAAGGAAATTGACGGGGTTAAATTGTTTATACTTCAATGCAAGGAGTATTACAACCAGGGTAGATGAGTTAAGGGCACAGGTAGACACATGGCAGCAGGATGTCATTGCTATAACGGAGACCTGGCTAAAGGAGGGACAAAACTGGCAGTTTAATATCCCTGGTTATAGAGTCTTCAGACACAATGGAGTAGGAGATAAAAAAGGAGGGGGTGGTAGCACTAATGGTTAAAGAAGCAATTCCAGTTGTGAGAAGGGATGATATACTAAATGGGTCAACAAACGAGACTTTACGGATTGAGCTTAGAAATAAAAAGGGGCAGTCACACTACTGGGAGTATACTACAGACCCCCAAATAGTGAAAGGGAGATAGAAGAACAAATATGTGGACAAATTTCTGCTTATAAGAACAAGAGGGCAATAATAGCAGGAGACTTCAACCATCCTAATATCAACTGGGATTCAAACAATATAAGGGAGAAAAATTCATGCAGCGCGTCCAGGAAAATTTTTTCAACCAATCAACCAGTGACAAACCCAACGAGAGGAGATGCAATTCTAGACCTAGTCTTGGGGAATGAAGAAGGGTAAGTGGGTGAAGTGAAAGTTGGCGACCATATCAGGGACAGTGATCACAATTCAGTTAGATTTAGCATTACCATGGAAAAGGACAGAGATAAGGCAGGAGTAAAAGTCTTGAACTGGGGGAAGGCAAATTTTGCAGAAATGAGAAGGGACTTGGTTGAAGTGGACTGGGCAGCACTGCTGGAGGATAAAACAGTGGAAAGCACTAAAAAGCGAGATCGTAATTGTATAGAGTAGACATGTCCCTTACAAAAATAAGAGTGGTACTGCCAAATCTAGACCCCCCTGGTTGTCTAGAGTAATACAGGGGAAGATCAAACAGAAAAAGAAAGCGTACGATAGGCACAAAGAACTAAGCACTGCAGATAGCCTAGACGAATATAGGAAATACAAGGACAAAGTAAAAGAGGAAATAAGGAAATCAAAGAGAGGGCATGAAAAAAGATTAGCAAGTAAACTTAAAGATAACCCAAAGATGTTTTACCAATACATTAATGCTAAAAGGTTAGTTAAGGAAAAAGTGGGACCTATCAGAGATGAAGATGGAAACTTGTGTGTAGATGCAGAGGCTGTGGGAAGGGTTTTGAATGAATATTTTGTCTCCGTGTTTACAAAGGAAAGGGAGGATGTAGATATAGTCCAGGAGGAACACTGCGAGATATTGGACGGGATAGTCATAAAGAGAGAGGAAGTACTCGAAGGGTTGAAATCCTTGAAAGTTGATAAGTCACCAGGGCCAGATGGATTGTTTCCGATGCTGCTGAAGGAAGTCAGGGAGGAGATAGCAGATGCTCTGAGGATGATTTTCCAATCTTCACTAGATACAGGGGAGGTACCGGAGGACTGGAGAAATGCAAACGTAGTTCCATTGTTTAAAAAGGGATCAAAGGAAATGCCAAACAATCATAGGCCAATTAGTCTTACATCAGTGGTGAGCAAATTAGTAGAATCAATCCTGAGAGATGGGATTAACTGTCATGTGGAAAGGCATGGACTAGTCAGGGATGGTCAGCATGGATTTGTTAAAGGAAGGTCACAAATTTGATTGAATTATTTGAGGAAGTGACAAGAAGGTGATGAAGGTAGTGCAGTGGATATTGTGTACATGGGTTTTAGCAAGGCATTTGACCAGGTACAACATAGATGACTGTAGGGGTAGGATTAATAAGTTTGCGGGATGACACAAAGAGTGGCTGGGTGGTTAACAATGAGGTTGAGTGTCTTGTGCTACAGGAAGATATAGACGGGATGGTCAAATGGGCAGATAAGTGGCAGATGGAATTTAACCCTGAAAAGTGAGAGGTGATACACTTTGGAAGGAGTAATTTGACAAGGAAGTATTCAATGAACGGCATGACACTAGGAAGTTCTAAGGAACAAAGGGACCTTGGCGTGTGTGTCCATAGATCTCTGAAGGCGGAGGGGCCTGTTAGTAGGGTGGTGCAAAAGGCATATGGGACACTTGCCTTTATCAATCGAGGCATAGTTTACAAAAGTAGGGAGGTCATGTTGGAGCTGTATAGAACCTTGGTGAGGCCACAGCTGGAGTACTGTGTGCAGTTCTCGTCGCCGTATTATAAGAAGGATGTGATTGCACTGGAGGGGGTGCAGAGGAGATTCACCAGGATGTTGCCTGGGATGAAAAATTTTAAGTTATGAAGAGAAGTTGGATTAGACTTGGGTTGTTTTCGTTGGAGCAGAGAAGACTGAGGGGCGACCTGATCGAGGTGTACAAGATTATGAGGGGCATGGACAGGGTGGATAGGGAGCAGCTGTTCCCCTTAGTTGAAGGGTCAGTCACGAGGGGACACAAGTTCAAGGTGAGGGGTAGGAGGTTTAGGGGGGATGTAAGGAAAAACTTTTTAACCTAGACCATGGTGATGGTCTGGAATGCGCTGCCTGGGAGGGTGGTGGAGGCGGGTTGCCTCACATCCTTTAAAAAGTACCAGGATGAGCACTTGGCGCATCATAACATTCAAGGCTATGGGCCAAGTGCTGGTAAATGGGATTAAGTAGGTAGGTCAGGAGTTTCTTGCGTGTCGGTGCAGACTCGATGGGCCGAAGGGCCTCTTCTGCACTGTGAGATTCTGTGATTCTGTAAAGGTCCCACATGGCAGATTGGTCAGGAAAGTAAAAGCCCATGGGATTCAGGGTAATGTGGCAAACTGGATAAAAGACAAAAACAAAAATACCTGTAAAAACGCAGCAGGTCTGGCAGCATCTGCGGAGAGGAACACAGTTAACGTTTCAAGTCCGAATGACCCTTCAACAGAACTAAGTAAAAATAGAAGACAGGTGAAATATAAGTTGGTTTAAGCGGGGGTGGGACAAGTAGAGCTGGATAGAGAGCCAGTGATAGGTGGAGATAACCAAAAGATGTCACAGACAAAAATGTGTTGAAGGTGGTGATATTATCTAAGGAATGTACTAATTAAGGGTAGAAAGCAGGACAAGCAAGGTACAGATAGCCCTAGTGGGGGTGGGGTGGGGTGAAGGAATCTAAAAAGGCTAAAAGGTAGAGATAAAACAATGGATGGAAATACATTCAAAAATAATGGAAATAGGTGGGAAAAGAAAAATCTATATAAACTATCGGGAAAAAAAGGAGGGGATCGGAAAGGGGGTGGGGATGGAGGAGAGAGTTCATGATCTAAAATTATTGAACTCAATATTCAGTCCGGAAGGCTGTAAAGTGCCTAGTCGGAAGATGAGGTGCTGTTCCTCCAGTTTGCGTTGAGCTTCACTGGAACAATGCAGCAGGCCAAGGACGGACATGTGGGCATGAGAGCAGGGTGGAGTGTTGAAATGGCAAGCGACAGGGAGGTATGGGTCATGCTTGCGGACAGACCGAAGGTATTCTGCAACGCAGTCACCCAGTCTGTGTTTGGTCTCTCCAATGTAGAGGAAACCGCATTGGGAGCAACGAATGCAGTAGACTAAATTGAAGGAAGTGCAAGTGAAATGCTGCTTCACTTGAAAGGAGTGTTTGGGCCCTTGGACGGTGAGGAGAGGGGAAGTAAAGGACTTTAAAGTAAAGTAAACTGGATAAACGGTTGGCTTTGTAACAGGAAACAAAGGGTAATGGTCGATGGATGTCCTTGCGAATGGAAAGTTGTCTCAAGTGGTGCTTCACAGGGCTCGGTGTGGGGACCCTTGCTGTTTGTGTTATATATTAACGATTTGGACGTGAATGTGGGGGGCACGGTTGGGAAATTTGCAGATGACACAAAGATTGGCTGAGTAGTGGATAGGGTAGAGGATAGCCATAATCTCCAAAACGGTATAGGTGGGTTGGTGGAGTGGGCGGTAAAGTGGCAGATGGACTTTAACATAGAGAAGTGTGAGGTCATACATTTAGGGAGGTCAAACAGTTACAGGGATTACAAAATAAATGGGAATATACTAAGAGAGGTAGATGAAGTGAGAGATCTTGGTGTACAAGTACACAGGTCCCTGAAGGCAGCAGTTCAAGTAGACAAGGCTGTAAAGAAGGCATATGGAATGCTCTCCTTCATTGGCAGAGGTACAGAATATAAAAGTAAGGATATAATGTTGGAATTGTATAAAACACTGGTGAGGCCACAACTGGAGTATTGTGTGCAGTTCTGGTCACCACATTACAGGAAGGACATAATAGCTCTAGAGAGAGTGCAGAGGAGGTTTACAAGAATGTTGCCAGGGTTAGAAAAGTGTAGGCACGAGGAGAGATTGGATAGGTTGGGGTTATTTTCCCTGGAACAAAGAAGGCTGAGAGGTGACTTGATTGAGGTGTACAAAATTATGAGGGGAATAGATAGAGTGGACAGGATAAAATTGTTTCCCTTGGTGGAGAACTCTAGAACCAGGGGACATAGATTCAAGATAAGTGGCAGAAGGTGTAGGGGGACATGAGGAAGAACTTTTTTATGCAGAGGGTAGTGGGTATCTGGAATTCGCTGCCCAAGTTGGTAGTAGAGGCAGAAACTCTAAACTCTTTTAAAAAGTACCTGGGTCTGCACCTTAAGTGCTGTAAGCTGCAGAGCTATGGGCCGGGTGTAGGAAGGTGGGATTAGAAAGGGCACCTGGGTGCCCTCCGGCTGGCATGGACAAGATGGGCTGAATGACATCTTTCTGTGCTGTAACTTTTCTATGGTTCTAAGCAAAGAGAGTCCATGAGAAGAGGCTGGCAGTTAATATAAAAGGGAACAAAAAGTCTTCTATAGGTATAGAAAAAGTAAAAAGGTGGTAAAAGGGGAAGTGGGGCTGATTAGGAATCAAAAAAGGGTTTTATGCATGGAGGTTGAGGGTATGGTGAGATTCAGTACTTTGCATTTGTTTTTACCGAGGAAGAAGATGCTGTCAGAGACAGAGCAAAAGAGGAGATAACTGTGATACTGGACGGGCTAAAAATTAATAAAGGAGGTATTAGATAGGCTGGCTGTACTTGAAGTTGATAAGTAAACCCAAAGGTACTGAGGAAAGTAAGGATGCAAATTGCAGAGATAATTTTCCAATCCTCCTTAGATACAGAGGTGATGCCAGAGAACTGGGGAATTGCAAATGTTACACCCTTTTTCAAAAAAGGGCATAACGATAAACTGCAGGCCAGTCAGTTTAATCAGATGGTGGGAAAGCTTTTAGAAACAGAGGCTGGGAAATCTGCAGCAAGTAAATCATCTCCTAACTTTCCGAAGTCCATCTACAAAGCACAAATCAGGAGTGTGATGGAATACTCTCCACTTGCCTGGATGAGTGCAGCTCCAATAACACTCAAGAAGTCTGATACCATCCAGGACCAAACAGCCCGCTTGATTGGCACCCATTCCATCAACTTAAACATCCACTCCCTCTACCACTGACGCACAGTGGCTGCAGTATGTACCACCTACAAGATACATTGCAGTAACTGACCAAGGGTTCTTCGACAGCACCTTCCAAACATGTAACCTCTACCACCTAGAAGGACAAGGGCAGCAGGTGCATGGGAACACCACCATCAACAAGTTCCCCTCCAAGTCACACACCATCCTGACTTGGAACTTTATCACTGTTCCTTCACTGTCACTGGATCAAAATTCCCTTCCGAACAGCATTGTGGGTGTACCTACACCACAGGGATTGCAGCAGTTCAAGAAGGCAGCTCACCACCACCTTCTCAAGGGCAATTTGGGATGGGTGATAAATGTTGCCCATATCACATGAAAGAATAAATAAAAAGAAACAATAATCCAAGACAAAGTTAACAAATCACTTGGTCAAATGTGGATTATTTAAGGAAAGGCAGCATAAATTTAAGGGAAAATCAGGTTTAACTGATTTGAGTTTTCCGGTGAAGTAATCAAGATGGTAGATGAGGTGTATGTGGACTTCCAAAAGGTATTTGATAAAGTGCCACATAACAGACTTGTCAGCAAAGTTGAAGCCCATGAAATAAAAGGGTCATCAGCAGCATGGACACAAAGTTGGCTGAGTGACAGGAAACAGTAGTGGTGAATGGTTGTTTTACAGGCTGGAAAAAGTTTATATGGTGTGCCACTTGGCACGTCATTACATTCAAGGCTATGGGCCAAGTGCTGGTAAATGGGATTAGGTGTGTAGGTCAGGTGTTTCTCACGTGTCAGTGCAGACTCGATGGGCCGAAGGGCCTCTTCTGCACTGTGTGATTCTGTGCCCCAGGTGCGACACTAGGACCACTGTTTTTCTTGATTTATATTAATGACCTTGACTTGGTTGTGGTTGGGATCTGGAATACACTGCCCGAGAAGCATCTCACCATTTGACCCCTTAAAACCTCTCGCCATCTACAAGACACAAGGCAGAAAGTGATGGAACATTCATCATTTAAATGTTCATTGACTTTGGCAGGACTGGAATATCCCGCCGGCGGAAGGGGCTGGATAATTCCGGCCAATATTTCAAGTCCGATATGACTCTTCTTCGGATGTAAAACATTAACTATGTTTCTCTCTCCACAGATGCTGCCAGGCCTGCTGAGATTTTCTAGCACTTTCTGTTTTTGTTTCAGATCTCCAGCATCCGCGATATTTTGCTTTTTATTTTTTTTTAAAAGTTGTCACTACTGCAGTGAAGTGAAACATGAGGTGAAGGGGAAAGATTTGAAACAAAATATCTGACTCATAAAACCACTCCCAACTGTTCATCGGCTTCCTGCAACTTTTTGACTTCTTTTCTGAGAAACAATTTGGAAAAAGCTACTTTTAGTGCATATTTAATCCCTTTAGTTCAAACAAAGGGGGCGCGAGGGGCGTGAGGGGGGAGTTGGGTTCAGGAGAGGAGGAAAAGGAGGGGAGAAGAGGAGAGGCAGACACACAGTCCCATACTCACACAGCTCTTTGTAATCCTCCAACAGGAAGCTCCACTTTCTCGATTTCATATCTGAGTGAATAAAACAGATCAGACTGACCTTGAGAATAACAGTCTCAACTTCACAATGCAGACTGTTATGACTGACATGGGAGCAGCACTTTGTCTGTCTTTGGTCAGACTGGTCGCAACATAGGGTTAAATGGTTTGTCCAGCTAGCTATAGGGCCAATTATGTACTTTACCTATTAATCTCAGAATGACCACTCAATGCCCAAGTTTCTTCAATAAACTACAAGATTATTGATTAAAAAAAGACTTATCAAGCTGAAAGGCAAAGCTTATTAGCATACAGTATGAAATACGAAGGTGCAATAATGACTCTTTCTAAACCTTCTCACACATACATACACACACACACCAAAGAATAATAGAGGAATTCTGCCAAAAGGTTAAGTAAATGGCTCAAGGGAAAGAATGGAATCATTGAAATGGCCTCCGTGTTATAAAGTTGGTCTCTCAGGTCTGGGAAACCATCAATGACCCTTGCACAACTTTTCAGGTGAACATCGAGGAGATCTTGCAGGCAATCGATCTCAGGGCTTAGAGCAATGTCACAAAAGCTTCCATTCACTTTCTGCTTTGGACTGGGTCTGGACTTTAAAGAGCTGCTGCTTTCTTTACCCAAGCAGTTGATCCTTCTTCCCAGAAACACCCCCAGCTTTTCTTTTAAACACCGTTTTCAAGGCCTGGTTTTCTTTTCAAAGCCATAAATCACCATGTGACTCTTTTGTAAACAGTCCACCAGGGTCAAGGGGTCTTCCAGCCACTTTAAAAAAATGGTTTTATTGCTAATCACAGAATCACACAGCACAGAAGAGGCCCTTTGGCCCATCGAGTATGCACCAATACGTGAGAAACACCTGACCTACCTACCTAATCCCATTTACCAGCACTTGGCCCATAGCCTTGAATGTTATGATGTGCCAAGTGCTCATCCAGGTACCTTTTAAAGGATGTGAGGCAACCCGCCTCCACCACCCTCCCAGGCAGCCCATTCCAGACCGTCACCACGGTCTGGGTAAAAATATTTTTCCTCACATTCTCCCTAAACCTCCTGCCCCTCACCTTGAACTTGTGTCCCCTTGTGACTGACCCTTCAACTAAGGGCAACAGCTGCTCCCTATCCACCCTGTCCATGCCCTTCATAATCTTGTACACCTCGATCAGGTCGTCCCTCAGTCTTCTCTGCTCCAACGAAAACAACCCAAGTCTATCCATCCTCTCTTCATAACTTAAATGTTTCATCCCAGGCAACATCCTGGTGAATCTCCTCCGCACCCCCTCCAGTGCAATCACATCCTTCCTATAATGTGGCAACCAGAACTGCACACAGTACTCCAGCTGTGGTTTCACCAAGGTTCTATACAGCTCCAACATGACCTCCTTACTTTTGTAATCTATGCCTCGATTGATAAAGGCAAATGTCCCGTATACCTTTTTCACCACCCCACTAATATGCCCCTCCACCTTCAGAGATCTATGGACACACATGCCAAGGTCCTTTTGTTCCTCAGAACTTCCTAGTGTTATGCCGTTCATTGAATACTTCCTTGTCAAATTACTCCTTCCAAAGTGTATCACCTCACACTTTTCAGGGTTAAATTCCATCTGCCACTTATCTGCCCATTTGACCATCCTGTCTATATCTTCCTGTAGCCCAAGACAATCAACCTCACTGTTAACCACCCAGCCAATCTTCGTGTCATCCGCAAACTTACTAATCCTACCCCCCACATAGTCATCTATGATATTTATATAAATGACAAATAATAGAGGACCAAGCACAGATCCCTGTGGTACGCCACTGGACACTGGCTTCCAGTCACCAAAGCAGCCTTCTGTCATCACCCTCTGTCTCCTGCAACTAAGCCAATTTTGAATCCACCTTATCAAATTATGCTGTATCCCATGTGCATTTGTCTTCTTTATAAGTCTCCCATGTGGGACCTTGTCAAAGGCTTTGCTGAAATCCATATAAACTTCAACTGCACTACCCTCATCTACACACCTGGTCACCTCTTCAAAATACTCAATCAAATTTGTTAGGCATGACCTCCCTCTGACAAAGCCATGCTGACTAACCCTGATCAAACCTTGCCTCTCCAAGTGGAGATAGATTCTCTCCTTCAGAATTTTCTCCAATAGTTTCCCTACCACTGATGTGAGACTCACTGGCCTGTAGTTCCCTGGCTTATCTCTACAACCCTTCTTAAATAGCGGAACCACATTAGTTGTTCTCCAGTCCTCTGGCACCGACCCCATGCCAGAGAGGAATTAAAAATTTGGGTCAGAGCTCCTGCGATCTCCTCCCTTGCCTCCCTCAGCAGTCTGGGACACAAATCATCCGGGCCGGGAGATATGTCCACTTTTTAAGCCTGCCAACACCTCCAATACCTTGTCACTCCCTATATCAATTTGCTCAAGAACCTCGCAGTCTCTCTCCCCGAGATCGATACCTTCATCCTCATTCTCTTGGGTGAAGACAGGTGTGAAGTATTCATTCAACACCCTAGCGATGTCCTCTGCCTCCACCCATAGATTGCCCCCTTGGTCCCTTATGGGTCCTACTCCTTAACTGCAGTAACTGACTCCTTAACTAATAACGTCACGCCTCCTCCTCTTTTACCCTCCCCCTGAAGATTCTATATCCCGGAATGTTGAGCTGCCAATTCTGCCCATCCCTCAACCATGTCTCTGTGATGGCTACTATATCACAATTCCATGTGTGAATCCTCACCCTTAACTCATCTGTTTTACCTGTAATACTCCTGGCATTAAAGTAGGGGCCATCCAGCCTTGCCTTACTCCCTTGAAACTTAATGCAGCTGTACTCCCTCTGACTTGATTGTTTTACTGTATTATGATGTGTCCCAATTCTGCTAACATTCTGTGTCCCCTCCCCCTGCCGAATTTGTTTAAACTCCTCCCAACAGCCTCCTACCAAACCCGCCCACTAGGATGTTAGTCCCGCTCTGGTTCAGGTGTAGACCGACTCGCTTGTACATGTCCCACCTTTCCCAGAAACAGTCCCAGTGATCCAGGAATCTAAAACCCTCCCTCCTGCACCAACTCTTAAGCCACGTATTCATCTGTGCTATTCTCTTATTTCTGTGCTCGCTAGCATGTGGCACTGGGAGTAATCCAGAGATTACAACCCTAGAGGTTCTGCTTTTCAGTCTATTGCCTAACTCCCTGAATTCTTGATGCAAGACCTCATCCCTCTTTCTACCTATGTCATTGGTACCAATATGTGCCATGGCCTCTGCCTTATCACCCTCCCCCTTCAGGATGCCCTGCAGCTGTTCAGTGACATCTCGGACCCTAGCACCAGGGAGGCAACACACCATCCTGGAGTCATGTTGATGGCCACAGTAGCACCTATCTGTTCCCCAGAATATAGAATCCCCTATTACTGTTGCTCTTCCTCCCCTCCTGTACAGACAGGCTGTTTGTGGTGCCAGAAGCTTGGCTCGGTCTGCACTCCCTGGAGGAACCAGTGCCCTCATCAACTTCCAAAATGGAACACCGATTTGCGAGTGGGACCCCAGGGGATTCCTGAACTACCTGCCTGTTTCTCTTGGACTCCCTGGTGGTCACCCATTCCCTTCCTTCCTCAAGTCCCTTCAGCTGCAGTGTGACCACCTCTCGAAACGTGCTATCACGATGCTCTCAGACTCGTGGATGCTCCACAGTGTTGTCAGCCGCCATTCCAGCTCCGAAACCCGAGCTTCCAGGAACTGCAGCTGGACACACTTCCTGCATACATGCTGGTCCCGGGCACTGGAAATGTTCCCAGCTTCCCACATGGAGCACAAGGAGCACACCACGGCTTTGGGCTCTCCTGCCAAGACTTATCCCTTAAAATTAAACCTTTTAAATCAATTTCTTGTAAAATTCTGCCTTTTCCAGGAACAGCAGTCACAAGAGTTCTTGACTAAGACCATAAGACATAAGACATAGGAGCAGAAATTAGGCCATTCGGCCCATCGAGTCTGCTCCGCCATTCAATCATGGCTGATAAGTTTCTCAACCCCATTCTCCCGCTTTCTCCCCATAACCTTTGATCCCCTTATCAATCAAGAACCTATCTATCTCGGTCTTAAATACACTCAATGACCTGGCCTCCACAGCCTTCTGTGGCAATGAATTCCATACATTCACCACTCTCTGGCTAAAGAAGTTTCTCCTCATCTCTGTTCTAAAAGGTCTTCCCTTTATTCTGAGGCTGTGCCCTTGGGTCCTAGTCTCTCCTACTAATGGAAACATCTTCCCCACATCCACTCTATCCAGTCCTTTCAGTATTCTGTAAGTTTCAATCAGATCCCCCCTCATCCTTCTAAACTCCATCGAGTATAGACCCAGAGTCCTCAAATGTTCCTCATATGTTAAGCCTTTCATTCCTGGGATCATTTTTGTGAACCTCCTCCGGACCCTCTCCAGGGCCAGCACATCCTTCCTGAGATATGGGGCCCAAAATTGCTCACAATATTCTAAATGTAGTCTGACCAGAGCCTTATAAAGCCTCAGCAGCACATTCCTGCTTTTATATTCTAGTCCTCTAGAAATAAATGCCAACATTGCATTTGCCTTCCTAACTACCGACTCAACCTGCAAGTTAACCTTAAGAGAATCTTGGACTAGGACTCCCAAGTCCCTTTGCACTCCAGATTTCTGAATTCTCTCCCCATTTAGAAAATAGTCTATGACTCTATTCTTCCTACCAAAGTGCATGACCTCACACTTCCCCACGTTGTATTCCATCTGCCACTTCTTTGCCCATTCTCCTAACCTGTCCAAATCCTTCTGCAGCTTCCCCGCCTCCTCAATACTACCTGTCCCTCCACCTATCTTTGTATCATATGCAAACTTAGCCAGGGTGCCCTCAGTTCCTTCATCTAGATCATTAATGTATAAAGTGAAAAGTTGTAGTCCCAACACTGACCCCTGCGGAACTTCACTAGTCACCGGCCGCCATCCTGAGAAGGACCCCCTTATCCCCACTCTCTGCCTCCTGCCAGACAGCCAATCTTCTATGCATGCTAGTACCTTGCCTCTAACACCATGGGCTCTTATCTTACTGAGCAGCCTCCTGTGCGGCACCTTGTCAAAGGCCTTCTGGAAGTCCAAGTAGATAACATCCATGGGCTCTCCTTTGTCTAACCTACTCGTTACCTCCTCAAAGAATTCTAACAGATTTGTCAGGCATGACCTCCCCTTGATGAAACCATGCTGACTTTGCCCTATTTTACCATGCACTTCCAAGTATTCTGAAATCTCATCCTTAATAATGGACTCTAAAATCTTACCAATGACCGAGGTCAGGCTAATCGGCCTGTAATTTCCCGTCTTTTGCCTCACTCCCTTCTTAAACAGGGGGGTTACATTAGCGATTTTCCAGTCCTCTGGGACCCTCCCTGACTCGAGTGATTCCTGTAAGATCACCACTAACGCCTCCACTATCTCTTCAGCTATCTCCTTCAGAACTCTGGGGTGTTATCCATCTGGTCCAGGTGATTTATCCACCTTCAGACCTTTCAGTTTTCATTAACCCTTCAAGGGTCAGTGACGTTTAGAAACACAAAGTCTTCTAGAATGTTCTTAATCTTTGAAGGTGAGCCATTTTCCACTATTAAAGTGTTTATGACAAGTGAAAAAAAGGGTGAACTGAACCTGATAAATTTAAGATGCAACACAAAACTATTCTAGAGTAAGCACTGTATGGAAGAGGAAGTCCAGGGTAGCTGGGATGGTAGACACCTGCCCGAATGACTGTAAGCAGATAGGATGGGTTGTATTGGAGTGTAAGGGGGAGTGTGGGATGGGATGTGTTGGAGTGTAAGGGGGAGTGTGGGATGGGATTACTCACTGTAATGCCTGGAGTTCACCCGTTTGAAGACTTTCAGAACCTCTTCATGATAGCCAATCTCCACCTCACAACGGGACCTTGACAGAAGTCCAAATCGCCCCTGTATCACTGCACCTGGCTTCTTCCAGTTCCGTCCCACAATTGCCAGTTGGTTTACAGTCAGTGTGGAACTGCGCTTTCTCCTAGTTTTTGGTGATGAATTGGTGGAATTGACCATCTCTGGATCTGGTATTCCATCTAGAGGCTTTAATGTAGCTCCTGGAACATGCTTCACCTGCTCCACTGGAACACAGAGGGAGAAGATCAGTATTTACTACAGCCCAAGACAAGAGAGATCACATCACTGCCCTCTGCTCATCCAAATAGTGGCTCACAGCCTCCTGACTTCTGCTCTCGCAGGCTGCAGACTAACCCATATGGAAAAGCCTCAATTTCCATTGTCCATCAAGAATAACTCTCACAGAGCGTGTTTGAGGAACACAGCTCAGTTTACTAGGATCTTGCCATCCTTCACCTTGCACCGCATTCAGCTTACATTAGTGGGGAAGACCATATCCTCTCTGCCTCTGACCCTTTCTCCTCTCCTCAATGTGTCCAGTTCATGAGCACCAGCACTCCAATGTCCCTCTGTTCCTCTGCACTTTTCAGTATGCTATCATTTATTGGGCATTCCCTTGTCTTCCCCAAAGCATTACCTCACACTTTTCCAGGTTGAATTCCATTTGTCACTTTTCTGCCCATCTGACCAGTCCATGGATATCTTCCTGTAGTCTAGTTTACTTCCTATCAACTGCATGGCCAATTTTTGTAATACTTACAAACTTCATAAGCATGCACCCTACATTTAAATCTAATTCATTGATATGTATGAATAGCATGTGAACCAGTACTGAGCCCTACAGAACTCCTAGTCTTCTAATCACAAAAATACCCATTGACCATTACCCTTTGCTTCCTGCCGCTGGATACAATTAGTCACTTTCCCTTGGATCCCATTGAGTTCTAATTTTCTGACCAGCCTGCCTTGTGGAACCTTAAAGCTTTGCTAAAATTCATTTAAACTACATCAAACATGCTACAGTTAACATTTCGAGTCCGTATGACTCTTCAACAGAACTAAGGAAAAAATTTTTTCCTTAGTTCTGTTGAAGAGTCATACGGACTCGAAACGTTAACTGTATTCCTCTCCGCAGATGATGTCAGACCTGCTGAGTTTTTCCAGGTACTTTTATTTTTGTTTTGGATTTCCAGCATCTGCAGTTTTTTGCTTTTATCAAACATGCTACCCTTATCGACCCTCCTAATTAACTTCTCAAAAAATTCAATCATGTTTGTAAATACAATCTTCCCTTAAGTAATCAATGCTGACCATCTTTGATTAATATATGCCTCTCTTAATGATGATATGTACTGTCCCTCAGAATTTTTTCCAATAATTTGTTCACCACTGATGTTAGGCTGACTGGCATACAATTACAATTGCCAATTGTTGTAAAAACCCATCTGGTTCACTAATGTCCTTTAGGGAAGAAAGTCTACCACTCAGACCCACAGCAGTGTGGTTGGTTCTTAATTGCCCTCTGAACAAGGGCAATTAGGGATGGGCAATAAATGCTGGCCGAGGCAGCGACACCCACATCCCATGAATGAATTAAAAAAAACAATGGTACGATGTTACCAGTCCTTCAGCCCTCATACCTGTTGCCTCCTCAGCACCTTCTCAGGAGTCTGCACATGGGTGACAAACAAAACCTTGCCATAAACAACCCATCCTGAAAACAGGTGTGGTTCAATGGTATCATGTTCAGAGATCCAGTACAGCAATGGGCTGAATGGGCTTTACTATAAAAGCCTATGATTCGGCCGAACTCACTTAGGTTGCTGTAATCGTCCATGCTGAAGTTCCACATCTTGGTGGCCATATCTGCAATCAAACAGTTACATCACAGGTGAAACATGATCTTTATTTTATTATAAACTGATACATGCAGAGTGGAGCAGCGTCGCAGAGTTAAAAGAGTGCATGAAGGGGCGAGACTGAGAGCGGAGCCATAGTGTTAAATGAGTATGAGAAGGGGCGAGACTGAGAGTGGAGCCAGAGAGTTAAAAGAGTGCAAGAAGCGGTGATACTGAAAGCAGAGCCAGGGAGATCTTATTGAATGGCGAAGCAGACTCGAGGGGCAAATGGCCTACTTCTGCTCCTATTTCGTATGTTCATATGTTTATACATAAAAACATCAAAGTTTTACATAACTGTTTAGTAGCTAACTTATAGGCACAGAAGGAGCTGATTGGAGAGTAAGTCGACTTTACTTTCTAGTCTCCAGTTTATAGTAGATAGTCCAAAAGTTAGCTTTTGGTATGGCAGGGCAGCTCAGCCGTGTGGAAAGCCTATCCTGTGGCAGGTGGGGAGTCATAGACAGTTCATGTGGCCCAAACAAGCACATGTGGAGGAAGCGTCACCAGCTGCAGAAACTTGAGCTCTGGGTTTTGGAACCTAAGCAGCGGCTGGAGTCACTGTGGCATATCCACGAAGCTGAGAACAACTTGGATGGAACCTTTAGGGAGGTCATCACACCATCGGTTAGGAGTGTGCAGGCAGAAGAGGAATGGGTGACCATAAGAAAGTCTGGGAGGACCCATCAGGTAGTGCAGCAGTCCTCTGAGTCTACCTCGCTCAAGAGCTGGTTTTCCAATTTGGACGCCGGTGAGGACAATAGTTTCTCAAGGGAGCACAGCAAGAGCCACGTTCAGGGCACCACAGGTGGCTCAGCTGCACGGGCAAGAAGGAAGTAGAGTGAAAGAGAAATAGTGGTAGGGGATTCAATAGTTAGGGAACAGACAGGTGTCTTTGTGTCTGTAGACTCCAGGATGGTATGTTGCCTTCCGGATGCCATGGTCAAGGATATCGCAGAGCAGCTGCAGGGCATTCTTAAAGGGGAGGGTGAACAGCCAGAGGTCATGGTTCACATTGGTATCAATGACATAAGCAAAAAGAGGGATGAGGTCCTGAAGATAGATTTTAGGGAGCTAGGTAAGACATTAAAAAGGAGGACCTCAGAGGTACTAATCTCCGGATTGCTCCCAGTGGCACATGCTAGTGAGCATAGAAATAGGTTAGAGCTGATGAATGCATGGCTGGAAAGATGGTGTAGGAGGGAGGGATTCAGATTCCTGGAGCGTTGGGACTGGTTCTGGGGGAGGTGGGACCTGTACAAGCGGGGTGATTTGCACCTCAATGGGGCCGGGATCAAGGTTTGCTGGTGCTGTTGTGGAGGGTTTAAGCTAATTTGGCAGGGGTTTGGGAACCTGAGGATGGAGAAAAATCTGAAGTGGTAATGGAAGGCAGAAAATCAGTGATTGAGTCTGGAAGGCAGAGGAAACAAAATATAAAAAATAAAAAAGAAAGAGTTTGGCAGTGCCCAAGGATGTATACTTCAATGCAAGAATTATAACAAATAAAGCAGACAAGCTGAGGGCACAGATAGAAACATGGCAGTATGATATCATAGTTATTACAGAAACATGACTTAAAGAGGAACAGGAAGAGGGATGGGGATGATGGTGGCATAGCGGTACTGTCACTGGACTAGTAATCAAGAGGCCCAGGTTAATGCTCTGGGGACATGAGTTCGAATCCCACCATGGCAGCTGAATCCAGGTATGTGGACATGGGTTACGTCTCTACTGAAAATGCTTGACTCTTAATTGCTCTCTGAAATGGTCAAGCAAGTCACTCAGTTCAAGTGCATCAAGGGATAGGCAACAAATGAAAGAAAAAAGGAATGGCAGCTCCACATTCCTGGTTACAGGGTTTTCAGACAGGGGGTGGGTGTGTGTGATAAAAGGGACCAGGGGTGGCAATTTTGGTTAGAGAAGAATTTACACCTGTGAGCAGGGATGATATGTTAGAAGGAACATCAACTGAGGCCATATGGATTGAGCTTAGGAACAAAAAAGGGGCAGTCACGCTACAAGGAGTGTACTATAGACCCCCAAACAAACAGGGGGAGATAGAAGAGTGTTAGTATCTAATTGGTTCTGTTGATGGATGTTAGATGCCTAGTAGTTTAAGGTAATAAGGTGAACAGGGGTTGGGTATTGGTTATATACACATCAGAGTTTAATTAATTAAATCAAAATCCTGGAACTCCCTCCCTAACAACACTATGGGTGTATCTACACATGGACTGCAGAGGTTCAAGAAGGCAGCTCACCACCACCTTCTCAAGGGCAGTAAGGGATGGGCAAAAATGCAGATCTAGCAGCAACGCCCACATCCTGTGAATGAATTAAAAAAACCAAACTGCTATCCTTCCCCTTTTTTCCCTTCCCTCTCTGAATACCCTGCACTTGGGAATATTATGCATTATAGCCATGAAAGAATAAAAGGAAGGAAAGGAGAATGGGTGGCATTATTGCTTAAGAAGAGCATTGCAGTACTGGAGAAAGAGGATGTCCTGGAGGGTTCAAGGACAGGATCAATTTGGCTAGAGCTAAGCAGCAAAAAGGGTGCAATTACATTGCTCGGTGTAGTCTACAGGCCGCCAACTAGTCAGAAGGACATAGAAGAACAAATCTGCAGGAAAATTACAGAGAGAAGCAAGCATTATAGAGTAGCTGTAATGGGTTTAATTACCTGAATGTAGACTGGGACAGTGGTAGTGTAAAGGGCGGAGAGGGGAAAAAGTTCCTAGATTGTGTTCAAGAGAATTTTGTACAGCAGTATGTGTCCAATCCAACAAGAAAAGATGCACTGTTGGACCTGGTTCTTGGAAATGAGGTGGGCCAAATAGATCAAGTGTCAGTGGGGGAACATTTAGGAGACAGTTATCATTGCATCGTACGCTTTAGGATGACGATAGAAAAGGATGATAGGCAATCCAGAGTAAGAATAATTAACTGGGCGTGAGCCGACTTCGATGGGGCAAGAACGGAGCTGGGCCAGATAGACTGGAACGAAAGATTGGCGGGAGAAACTGCAGCTGAACAATGGGCTACCTTCAAAAAAGAATTGGCACAGTCAAGGTATATAACATCGAAAGGAAAAGGTAGGGCAAACAAACCCAGAGCTCCCTGGATGAAAAAGGAGATAGAAATTAAGATAAAGAAGAAAAATTGTGCTTATGACAGGTGTCAGGTAGAAAACACAATTGAGAACCAAGTGAATACAGAAGGTTCAGAGGGGAGGTGAAAAAACATATTAGGGAAGCAAAGAGGGGTTATGAGAAAAGACTGGCAGCCAACATAAAGGGGAATCCCAAAGTTTTCTATAGGCATATAAACAGTAAAAGGGTGGTAAAAGGAGTAGGGCCGGTTAGGGACCTAAAAGGGAATTTACACATGGGTGAAGGGCCATGGCTGAGGTATTAAATGAATACTTTGCTTCCGTCTTTACCAAGGAGATAGATGCTACCCAGGCCACGGTGACAGACGAGAAAACTCTGTCGCTAGAAGGGTTCAAAATTGATGAGGAGGAAGTGTTGAATAGACTGTTGGTAATTAAAGTTGACAAGGCACTGGGACCGGACGAGATGCATCCAAGGATATTGAAGGGAGTGAGAGTAGAAATTGCAGGAGCACTGGCCAGGATCTTTCAGTCTTCCCTGGACTCAGGGGAGGTGCCAGAGGACTGGAGAATTGCTAACATTATGCCCTTGTTCAAAAAAGGTTGTAAGGATAAGCCCAGCAATTACAGACCAGTCAGTTTAACTTCAGTGGTGGGGAAGATTCTAGAAACAATTTTTCGGGATAGAATTAGTAGTCACATGGAAAAATATGGGTTGATAACGAAGAGCCAGCATGGATTTCTAAAGAGGAAATTGTGTTTAACTAACTTGGAGTTTTTTGAAGAGGTAACAGAAAAAGTCAATGAGGGTAATTCTGTTGATGTGGAGTACATGGACTTTCAAAAGACATTTGATACAGTGCCACACAACAGACTTGTGAGAAAAGTTATTTTTCATGGAATAAAAGGGACAGTAGCAACGTGGATACAAAATTGGCTGGAAAATAGGAAACAGAGAGTAATGGTCAACGGACATTGTTCCGGCTGGAGGAAGGTTTGTAGTGGTGTTCCCCAGGGGTCGGTAATGGGACCCTTGCTTTTCCTGATATATATTAATGATTTATATCTTGGTGTGTAGGGGACAATTTCAAAGTTTGCGGATGATAAGAAGGTTGGGAGTGTTGGGAACTGTGAGGAGGACAGTGTAGAACTTCGAAAGGATGTAGACAAGTTGGGTGGAGTGGGCAGAGAGGTGGCTGATGAAGTTCAATGTGGAGAAGTGTGAGGTGATGCATTTTGGTGGGAAGAACATGGACCGACAATGTAAAATAAGGGGTGAAATTCTGAAGGGGTGCAGGAGCAGAAAGACTTGGGTGTTTATGTGCATAGATTGTTGAAGATAACAGGACAGGTGGAGAGAGCA
This sequence comes from Cetorhinus maximus, assembly GCF_964194155.1. NCBI lineage: Eukaryota > Metazoa > Chordata > Chondrichthyes > Lamniformes > Cetorhinidae > Cetorhinus > Cetorhinus maximus. The sequence continues at coordinate 128,543,929 of NC_135889.1, forward strand.
GTTAATAAAGTGTATAGTATCCTGGGCTTTATTAATAGGGGCATAGAGTACAAGAGCAGGGAGGTTATGCTGAATTTATATAAGACACTTGTTATACCCCAACTGGAATATTGTGCACAGTTCTGGGTGCCACGTTATAGGAAGGATGTGAACACATTGGAGAGAGAGCAGAAGAGGTTTACAAGAATGGTTCCAGAGATGAGAAAATTCAGCTATAATTATCTCATGTCCTCTTGAATGCCTCAATTGAACCTGTCTCCCCCACACTTCCAGTCAGCGCATTCCAGACCTGAGCCACTCGTTGTGTGAAAACATTTTTTCTCGCGTCACATTTGTTTCTTTCACAAATTACTTTAAATCTTTTCCCTCTTGTTCTTGATCCTTTTACGAATGGAAACAGCTTCTCCCTGTCTACTGTGTCCAGCCCCCTCATCATTTTGAACATCTCTATCAAATCTCCTCTTGGCCACCTTCTCTCCAAGGAGAACAGTCCCAACCTCTCCAGGGAGCTCTTATGAGTAGAGCTATAAGGATAGGTTGGAGAGATTGAGACTGTTCTCCTTGGAGAGAAGGAGACCAGGACATTTGATAGAGATGTTCAAAATCATGAGGGAGCTGGACAGAGTAGACAGGGAGAAACTGTTTCCACTCGTAAAAGGATCAAGAACGAGAGGGAAAAGATTTAAAGTGATTTGCAATTGACCAGAAACTGAACTGGACTTCACTGTCACTAGGTCAAAATCCTGGAACAGCACAGTGGGTGTACCTACACCACATGGACTGCAGCGATTCAACAAGGCAGCTCAGCACCACCTACAAGGGCAATCAGGGGTGGGCAATAAATGATGGCCCAGCATCGAAGCCCACGTCCTATGAATGAATAAAAAAAAAGTGGTTGGGGTCTGGAATGCACTAACTGGAAGTGTGGCAGAGGCAGGTTCAATCGAGGCATCCAAGAGGACATTAGATGATAATTTGAATAGAAACAATGTGCTGGGGTACAGGGAAAAGGCAGGGCATAGGCACTAGGTCATGATGCTCATTTGGAGAGTCGATGCAGACACGATGGGCCCTCCCTCCTTCCTTTACAGCCTTCCCCCAACTCTCCCTCTTTCTCCAGCCCTCCAGCCCTTTCACTCTGCTACATAATGTCAGACTGAAGACTTACCAAAATTCCTACTTGGGATGGTTTTAAAGACTAAAAGCAGCTCCGCATTGAATCCAATCTCCACTCGGAATCGACCCTCAGAGTGTTTCACACAGCAGCCCCGAGAATTATTTCTCCAGTTGCTGCCTGAGCTTCCAGCTGAACTGGAATAGTTCTTCCCTTGGCCGCTGACATTCCCGGGAATCACCAGGTTTGCACCAGCCGGAGGCTCCTGCTCAGATCTGTAAAATGCCGGCATATTCGTTCCTTCAGTTCTAAAGGGTAGAAAGCCCTTGGTATTGGAGTCAGTTTGTGCTGAACAGACAGTGGGTCGGGTGTCCCCATTATCCAGAGGGAACCGGGCTTGAGAAGCAGTGTCAATAATAACAGCCCTTTGCTGACCAATGTGTCCAGGTGATGCCGCCTCGAGCGCGGCTTCGCTCCGCTTCACCAGCGCGAGCGGGCTGGCGGTTGCAGCGAGCGGACTGACGGTTGGAGCGAGCGGGCTGGCGGTTGGAGCGAGCGGACTGACGGTTGGAGCGAGCGGGCTGGCTGGGGACCCACGGCCCGCGTGCTGGCGCTGGGACGCTAACCGCTCCGCTCGCCTGGCCAGCGCCTTCAGCCGGTTTTCTTCAATCTGTCGCTTCTGGTCCTCAGTGAGACCCGCGGACATTTTCCTCTGTTCCTTCAGCTGGTGGGAGTGTCAGGAATATCCAAACATCGCACTAAGTCTGTAAAGAAATGCAACAATTAACTAATATTTTAAAATCCAGAGAGAGCTTGGAATTGATTCGTCAACAATAAGTGGAATAAGAGGTCACACTCCCCCCGCCGGGGCCGCGCTCTCACCTCGGGCTTTCTGTCCGTCCGTCTCTCTTCGCGAACTCGAGCCCGAGGCTTCGGCCTGACATGGGACCCAGTACGAAAAGCTGTGATTGGCGGGTTCGGCAGCCAATCGTGGGCGGCCGCTAAATTCGTGACCGGGGTCAGGAACATTAAAGGGGCAAAGTCCATGTCAATGTCGTCGAAATGTCCGTTAGAAGTTGCGGAATTCAACAGGTCAGTGCTGAGGGAGCGCCGCACTGTCGGAGGGTCAGTACTGAGGGGGCGCCGCACTGTCGGAGGGTCAGTACTGAGGGAGTGCCGCGCTGTCGGAGGGTCAGCGCTGAGGGAGCGCCGCGCTGTCGGAGGGTCAGCGCTGAGGGAGTGCCGCGCTGTCGGAGGGTCAGCGCTGAGGGAGCGCCGCGCTGTCGGAGGGTCAGCGCTGAGGGAGCGCCGCGCTGTCGGAGGGTCAGCGCTGAGGGAGCGCCGTGCTGTCGGAGGGTCAGCGCTGAGGGAGCGCCGCGCTGTCTGAGGGTCAGTGCTGAGGGAGCGCCGCACTGTTGGAGGGTCAGTACTGAGGGAGTACTGCACTGTCAGAGGGTCAGTACTGAGGGAGTACTGCACTGTCAGAGGGTCAGTACTGAGGGGGCGCCGCGCTGTCAGAAGGTGTGTGTGAGGGAGGTGTAGTATAGGCATCTGGGACATACAGGGTTAATATGGGACCGAGTACAGTACTGCGCACACTGTGATTAAGAAGGTACATGACCCATACCCAGGGGTCAGTGTGGTGTTGAGCAGAGACGGCTTAAGATCCAAGCATCGTCACGGATCACTGGGGATAGTGTGCTGTAATATCAAACCCCAATGTTCCCCAAACTGCAGCAAATATGAAAAGTTTGACTAAACCACCAGATTGCCCCAAATCTACCTAAGTGTTCAATTTAGGTTAGCAGAATACAAGCACCAGGTTTGTAAACTTAATAATTAAATAACTGCTAATTGAACAGATTGTTATTAAATTAACCAGTGGCAAAAGAAAGAAATTTGAACTGCTAATTTCTAACTCTATAACTTAAACTCTACCCCCTTCTTAAACCCCTATACACACACATACAAGACACATAAAACACAGAAAAATGGATTTTCAGGGTGAGATAGAACAGTTAAATAGCACCAATTCTGGAGTACAGGATTCAATGGGCTGATTTTAATTGATGTCTTCCAAATTCCGTTCAATTCTTGTCGATGACATGAGGTGGTCTTCCAGCACTTTCAATATTTTGTTCACTGGCTGAGAACTTGCCTTTCAATGTCTCTAACAATGATTTCCCCTTTGCCTCTTGACAGGGGTTTTCAGAGAGAGAGAGCAGGTTATAGAGATATAAGGAGAAAAAGCCAGCTAGCTATTACTGTGGAATTACTGTAATCTTCCACAAACAGGAGAAAGAGGTTTTAGGTCTTGTTCCTTTCAGGCGAGGAACAATTCTGCTGCACTGCTCTCTCAAACCCTGGTCACCTGGTCAGGAGCCAATTAAAATGTCGTTGCCAGGCAGCTCCCTTGGTCCAGGACTCCTTTCCAGCACCATCCTGTCTTTCATGGCACACTCTGTTCTAGAACTGCTACATTGTATATATCTCTCATCCTGTTCCAGTGGACATGTCCTTCAAACTGCAGCCATTGTAATTTTAATCCACAGTCCAACAGAAAATAAAAAGATATGTTCTTTACAGCATGGAGATAGCTCCCAGCCTGTACTCTTTACTGTACATGTGTAAATAATTCTACCTGTTAAAGACTTACAGTTAATCATTACCATGGAAAAGGACAGAGATAAGGCAGGAGTAAAAGTCTTGAACTGGGGGAAGGCAAATTTTGCAGAAATGAGAAGGGACTTGGCTGAGGTGGACTGTACAGCACTGCTGGAGGATAAAACAGTGGAAAACCAGTGGGAAGCACTAAAAAGTGAGATCCTAATTGTACAAAGTAGACATGTTCCCTACAAAAATAAGAGTGGTACTGCCAAATCTAGACCCCCCTGGTTGTCTAGAGTAATACAGGGGAAGATCAAACAGAAAAAGAAAGCATACGATAGGCACAAAGAACTAAGCACTGCAGATAGCCTAGACGAATATAGGAAGTGCAGGGACGAAGTAAAAAAAGAAATAAGGAAATCAAAGAGAGGGCATGAAAAAAGATTAGCAAGTAAACTTAAAGATAACCCAAAGATGTTTTACCAATACATTATTGCTAAAAGGTTAGTTAAGGAAAAAGTGAGACCGATCAGAGATGAAGATGGAAACTTGTGTGTAGATGCAGAGGCTGTGGGAAGGGTTTTGAATGAATATTTTGTCTCTGTGTTTACAAAGGAAAGGGAGGATGTAGATATAGTCCAGGAGGAACGCAGCGAGATATTGGACGGGACAGTCATAAAGAGAGAGGAAGTACTCGAAGGGTTGAAATTCCTGAGAGTTGAAAAGTCACCAGGGCCAGATGGATTGTTTCCAAGGCTGCTGAAGGAAGTCAGGGAGGAGATAGCAGATGCTCTGAGGATGATTTTCCAATCTTCACTAGATACAGGGGAGGTACCGGAGGACTGGAGAAATGCAAACGTAGTTCCATTGTTTAAAAAGGGATCAAAGGAAATGCCAAACAATCATAGGCCAGTTAGTCTTACATCGGTGGTGAGCAAATTAGTAGAATCAATCCTGAGAGATAGGATTAACTGTCATGTGGAAAGGCATGGACTAGTCAGGGATGGTCAGCATGGATTTGTTAAAGGAAGGTCTTGCCTCGCAAATTTGATTGAATTCTTTGAGGAAGTGACAAGAAGGGTTGATGAAGGTAGTGCAGTGGATGTTGTGTACATGGATTTTAGCAAGGCATTTGACAAAGTCCCACATGGCAGATTGGTCAGGAAAGTAAAAGCCCATGGGATTCAGGGTAATGTGGCAAACTGGTTGAAAGGTTGGCTTTGTAGCAGGAAACAAAGAGTAATGGTCGATGGATGCCCTTGCGAATGGAAAGTTGTCTCAAGTGGTGTTCCACAGGGCTCAGTGTTGGGACCCTTGCTGTTTGTGTTATATATTAACGATTTGGACGTGAACGTGGGGGGCATGATTGGGAAATTTGCAGATGACACAAAGATTGGCTGAGTAGTGGAGAGTGTAGAGGATAGTCATAATCTCCAAAGCGATATAGGTGGGTTGGTGGAGTGGGCGGTAAAGTGGCAGATGGATTTTAGCATAGAGAAGTGTGAGGTCATACATTTAGGGAGGTCAAACAGTTACAGGGATTACACAATAAATGGGAATATACTAAGAGGGGTAGATGAAGTGAGAGATCTTGGCGTACAAGTACACAGGTCCCTGAAGACAGCAGTTCAAGTAGACAAGGTTGTAAAAAAGGCATATGGAATGCGCTCCTTCACTGGCAGAGATATAGAATATAATAGTAAGGATATAATGTTGGAATTGTATAAAACACTGGTGAGGCCACAACTGGAGTATTGTGTGCAGTTCTGGTCACCACATTACAGGAAGGACATAATAGCTCTGAAGAGAGTGCAGAGGAGGTTTACAAGAATGTTGCCAGGGTTAGAAAAATGTAGCTACGGGGAGAGATTGGATAGGTTGGGGTTATTTTCCTTAGAACAAAGAAGGCTGAGAGGTGATTTGATTGAGGTGTACAAAATTGTGAGGGGAATAGATAGAGTGGACAGGATAAAATTGTTTCCCTTGGTGGAGAACTCTAGAACCAGGGGACATAGATTCAAGATAAGTGGCAGAAGGTGTAGGGGGACATGAGGAAGAACTTTTTTACGCAGAGGGTAGTGGGTGTCTGGAATTCGCTGCCCAAGTTGGTAGTAGAGGCAGAAACTCTAAACTCTTTTAAAAAGTACCTGGATCTGCACCTTAAGTGCTGTAAGCTGCAGGGCTATGGGCCGGGTGCAGGAACGAGGGATTAGAAAGGGCACCTGGGTGTTCTCGGGCTGGCATGGACAAGATGGGCCGAATGGCCTCCTTCTGTGCTGTAACTTTTCTATGGTCCTAATCTACTGAAGACTATGAAGACTTCTTTGAGAGACACCGTTCTGTAACCAACACCCTCCCAACATGGTGGAAGCTGGGGATCAAAAAGCATGAACCTTGCTAAAATGCTGAGATGCTGGAAGTCTAAGAAAAAACCTCAAGGAAAATTCTGATCTGAGAGAAGCTCCCAACAGAAGCTGAAGACGCAGAGACTACTCACCAGCAAATGCTCCAGAGAAAAAGCCTGGAAGCTGAAGGCAGAGATTTTTACTTCAGCAAAGACTCCATTGAATTTCCCTTGGAACTCCAGCTTCAGATCACAGAGTCCATGGAGCCTGCAAGGGTGAGTTAAATCTTTTAAAGTTCCAGGCTGCAGCTAGTCCTGAGAACCTTTCCCTAATTCAGCGTCAGATGTGCCGTTGAAAGAAAGCCTGTCGCTAAAACCTGATTTTCCCCAGTTGGAGCCCCAACACATGGCCTCTGAATTTGTAAGATAGGAAAAACTAATTTAATTATTTAAATTTCTTGGGAACATTGACTGTCCAGCTCAGAAGACAGCAAGTAAAGCTTTAAATTCAAGCGCCTCATTACTCGTCATAGCAAACCGTGGAATGAATGAAGTTGGCAAACAGCCAATCCAGGTAGCTATTATTAAGAGTCTTCTTCAAGAAGTGCGCCATCGCATTTTGTGGACCCTGCCAAAACTTGGAAGTACAGGGAATCCCTTTGTCTCGGAGTCAAAGGCAAAGCCATCTTGAAGGCCCGTAAGCTCTTAAAATTGCACGTAAAATTTAAAACTTTTTAACATGGATAACAATTCAACGCTTCCAACTCAATTTGGACTAATCCAAGGGCCAAACCCAACAGGAAATGTGGCATCCTTGAGAAATTACTTTTCACATCACTGGAGTACATTAGGTCTCAGTAAAAACTCAGATGAAGCCCAGATTACTGCCTTTTTATAGTGGTTTGGTGATCTTGTGAATTATGTTACCCTAATACTGTTAATCCTAATTGATGAATCTGCAACCAGCCTTGAAGAACTATTAACAATCTCTGTCAAATATTTTAACCTTCAAGCTAAAACGAGGTATAGAAAACTCCCAGCAAAGTGACAGAAGGTAAAAAGATAGTACCTGAACAAACCACACAAGGGCACCAGAGAGGCAGGGAATTTTCCAGAAGTCCCAAGGTATACCTTTTTGGAAACCCCAACGTGTTTACAGGATTCTGTCAGCAGCTTTCAGTGTACGACGAAGACAAAGCCCTGCAGCAGGTGGAGCAAGGAAAAGCAGAAATAAAATCAGAAAATGTTCATATCAAAGTTGGACTGGAAGATTTGGAGCACAAGATTCAAGCTGAGTATACATCTTTGAAAATGCACAATAAACTAAAGTCTTCAGTGAACCAAGTTGTTCGAGATCTGAAAAAACAAATTTTTGAAATGTCACAAAGGTACCAGGAGGAGATAATGACCCTCGATTCCACGGTTAGCAAATCAAAGCAGGAGTTGGGAAAACCTGATCAGCCAGGCACAAAAGCAGGCAGAAAAGGTCCTCAAAGAAAGTTGCAGCCTTGAAAGACTCTTTGAAGAACCAATACATGCCCCTGGAAAAACACAAGAAGTTAAAAAAGATGTTAAATGCTACTTTAGAAAATGCTGCATTGGAGCTACCAGTAGTGACAAAGCAATATCCTCAAACACATAGTGAGAAGACAAGAGCTGAACAAGGAAATAAATGGTTGAAAGAACAGCTAATTGTCCTTCAAGATCAGATTCAAAAACACTACATGACCCTTCAGCAACATGACAGAATAAAGAATACCGAGCAACAGGATGGCAGAACAGCAGAACAAACTCGGAGAGACTAGTCAATTACAAAACTCAAGATTTGTTTCACAGAAAGGAAAGCCTGTTGAAGGCCCGTCACATGCTACAAGAATCCCTCGGGTCAGAGTTTGTTCCTGGACCATTACGTAGTGAAATAAAATGAATGTAATGCCACTCTGAAAAAACTGAAGAACCAGTTGGCAGAGAGACTCAATCTTCAATATTCCAGGATGGAGCCAAGAGATACAAGAAAGAGATTGTGGTGCCGACGAAAACGGTTGCACATTTGGAAGGAACCTTGGAAAAACATTACATTTCCAAAGAGATAAAAATCAGGAACATAGAATGGCAAGCAAAGGTAGAAATTCTCACTGAAGAGCCTGAGGTGTCTCAAAAACAATAACAGAAATGCAATTACAGAATGTGAGTTTGTAGGATAGCACAGAGGAATTATACCCTGTTAAGGAAAAACTGACCAGTGTCAAGAATCAACTTTCACGAATGCATGATGAGTTTAAGGGAAAAAACAAGAACTGATGAGAACGTGTGTACATACAAGTTAGGAGTAGGCCACTCGACCCTCAAGCCTGCTCTGCCATTCAATGAGATCATGACTGATCTGATTGTAACCTCAACCCCACATTCCTGCCTACCCCGATAACCTTTCACCCCCTTGTTAATCAAGAATCTATCTAGCTCTGCCTTAAAAATATTCAAAGACTCTGCTTCCACCAACTTTTGAGGAAGAGAGTTCCAAAGACTCACGATCCTTGGAGAGAAAAAGATTCTCATCTCTGCCTTAAATGAGCGACCCCTTATTATTAAACAGTGACCCTAAGAACATAAATAGGAGCAGGTGTAGGTCATTCGGCCTCTCAAGCCTGCCCCACTATAAGATCATGGCTGATCTGCCCCAGGCCTCAAGTCCTCTTTTCATGTCTGCTCCTCATAGCCCTCAACTCCCCGTTATTTCAAAAATCTATCTACTTCCTCTTTAAATACTTTCAATGATCTAGCCTCCACAACTTTCTGGAGTAGAGAATTCCAGACATTCACTGAGAGAAGAAATTCCTCCGCATCTCAGTTTTAAATGAGTGTCCCCTTATTCTGCAACTATGTCCCCTAGTTCTAAATTCCCTACTAGCGGAAACATCTTCTCAACATCTACCCTGTCAAGCCCCCTCAGAATCTTGAATGTTTCAATAAGATCACCCCTCATTCTTCTAAACTCTAATGAATAAAGGCCTAACTTGCTTAGCCGTTCTTGATAAGTCAACTCCTTCATCCCAGGAATCAGCCTAGTAAATCTCTTTTGAACTGCCTTCAATGCTAGTATATCCTTTCTTAAATACGGGGACCAAAACTGTACACAGTACTCCAGGTGTGGCCTCGTCAACACCCTGTACAGTTGTAACAAGACTTCCCTATTTTTAAACTCCAACCCCCTAGCAATACAGACCAAAATTCCATTTGCCTTCTTAATTACTTGCTGCACCTGCATGCTAACTTTTTGTGTTTCATGCACAAGAACACCCAGATCCCTCTGTGCTGCACTTTTTTGGAGTTTCTCTCCATTTAAATAATAGTCTGCCTTTTGATTCTTCCTACCAAAGCGCATGACCTCACACTTTCCTACATTAAACTCCATCTACCAAGTTTTTGCCCACTCACTCAATCTATCTATATCCCTTTGCAGATTCCTCATGTCTTCATCACAACATGCCCTCCCACCTGTTTTTGTATTGTCAGCAAATTTGGATACCCCCTACACCAACAACACTGGCATCTACATTGATAGTGGGGGGTTCAGCAATGGGAACGCCAATGAATGTCAAGGGGAGATGGTTAGATTCCCTCTTGTTGGAGATGGTCATTGCCTGGCACTGTATGGCGTGAATGTTACATGCCACTTGTCAGCCCAAGCCTGGATATTGTTCAGGTCTTGCTGCATTTGGACACTCACTGCTTCAGTATCTGAGGAGTTGCAAATGGTGTGGAACTTTGTACAATTATCAGCAAACATCCCCACTTCTGACCATGTGATGGAAGGAAGATCGTTGATGAAGCAGCTGAAGATGGATGGGCCAAGGACACTAGACCTGAGGAACTCTTGCAGTGATGTCCTGGAGCTGAGATGACTGACCTTCAGCAACCACAACCATCTTCCTTTGTGCTAGGTATGACTCCAACCAGCAGAGAGTTTTCCCCCGATTCCCACGGACTCCAGTTTTGCTAGGGTTCCTTGATGCCACATTCGGTCAAATGCTGCCTTGATGTCAAGGGCAGTCACTCTCACCCCACCTCTGGAGTTCAGCTCTTTTGTCCATGTTTGAACCAAGGCTGTAATGAGGTCAGGAGCTGAACCTAAACTGAGCGTCAGTGAGCAGGTTATTGCCCCCTTTCATCACTTTACTAATGATCTAGAGTAGACTGATGGCACGGTAATTGGCCGGGTTGGATTTGTCCTGTATTTTCTGTACAGGAGATACCTGGACAATTTTCCACATTACTGGATAGATGCCAGTGTTGTAGCTGTACTGGAACAGTTTGGCTAGAGGTATAGAAAGTTCTGGAGCACAAGCCTTCAGTACTATTGTTGGAATATTGTCAGGGCCCATTGCCTTTGCAATATCCAATGTCTTCAGCCATTTCATGTTATCATGTGGAATGAATCGAATTGGCTGAAGACTGGCATCTGTGATGCTGGGGACTGCCGAAGGAGGCCGCGTTGGATCGTTGACTCGGCACTTCTGGTTGAAGATTGTTGCAGATGCTTCAGCCTTGTCTTTTGCACTGATGTGCTGTGCTCCCCTGTCATTGAGGATGGGGATATTTGTGCAGCCTCCTCCTGCAGCGAGTTGTTTAATTGTCCACCACCATTCACAATTGGATGCGGCAGGACTGCAGAGCTTAGATCTGATCTGGTGGTTGTGGAATCACTCAGCTCTGTTTATCACTTGCTGCTTATGCTGTTTGTCACGCAAGTAGTCCTGTGTTGTAGCTTCACCAGGTTGATGACTAATTTTTAGGTGTGCTTGGTGCTGCTCCTGGCATGCCCTCCTGCACTCTTCTTTGAACCAAGATTGATCCCCTGGCTTGTTGGTAATGGTAGAGTGCGGGATATGCCAGGCCACAATGTTACAGATTGTGGTTGAATACAATTCTGCTGTTGCTGATGGGCATCCACGAGGCACTAAGGGCCAGTCTTGAGTTGCTAGATCTGTTCGAAATCTATCCCATTTAGCACGGAGGTAGTGCCACACAGCACGATGGAGGGTATCCTCAATGTAAAGACGGACTTCGTCTCCACAAGAACTGTGCGGTGGTAACTCCTAGCGATACTATCATGGATAGATGCATCTGTGGTAGGCAGGTTGGTGAGGATGAGGTCAAGTACGTTTTTCCCCCTCTTGTTGGTTCCCTCACCACCTGCCACAGATCCAGTCTAACAGCTATGTCCTTTAGGGCTCGGTCAGTAGTGGAGCTACTGAGCCACTCTTTGTGATAGACATCAAAGTTCCCCACCTAGAGTACATTCTGCGCCCTTTCCACCCTCCGTGCTTCCTCCAAGTGGTGTTCAACATGGAGGAGCACTGATTCATCAGCTGAGGAAGGGCAGTACATGGTAATAAGCAAGAGGTTTCGTTGCCCATGTTTGACTTGATGGTCATGAGACATCATGGGGTCTACAGTCGATGTTGAGGACGCCCAGGGAAACTCCCTCCCGAATGTATACCACTGTGCTGCCACCTCCGTCGGGCCTGTCCTCCTGGTGGAACAGGACATACCCAGGGATGGTGATGGTGGTGTCGGGACATAGTCCTCCTCACAGAATCATATCTTACAGACAATGTCAGACTGTTGCTTGCCTCGTCTGTGAGGCAGCTCTCCCAATTTTGGCATAAGCTGTTAGTAAGGAGGACTTTGCAGGGTTGACAGGGCTGAGTTTGCCGTTGTTGTTTCCAGTGCCTAGTATGAATCGAGAGTGCTGATTGGTTGGCAAGTTGACAAAATAAATGACAGCCATTCGCTGGTTCATTCTCCAGGGCAATGTCTTGATCAATCATCAGGATCAAGCTGCCTGGTTGAAATTTCAAATAATACTTGGCAGTTAACTATCAGTCACATCAACTGGTGCATTCTTCATGGCAACGCCTCTACCAATCAGAGTCCACTTGCAAACCAATCAGCTCTCTCTTCTCATACAGTAAAAATTTGTTGTTTCCCCTGATGTTGGCATTTTCTTGTGAATAGATCTTCCGTTAAAACTTGATGAACTTCAAGCATAAGTTGTCTCCAATAAACATCCTGAGAAATGCCTGGAACAGAAGAAGGAATTGCTGAAGTATTAGAACAGTTGGTTGAATGCAGAATTAATGACCAAAACTGATGAAATTGTTGAACTCTGGTCCAACCTGAGCAACATGATGGATGAGATGTGTAGTACGAAAGGGCAAATCCAGACTTTCAAAGCGGAGGAGAATTGAAAGAAACACATTGAGGATCTAACGAATGAACTGAGAGTCCCAACAGCAATGACCAGGTAAGAAACATTCCGAATAGAACTGAATGTTCAGGTGAAGTTGTCAAACTTTTATGTTCCACAGATAAATCTGAGACGAAGACAACTCAACTTACCGGAATAGCTGCTGAGCCACGTGAAAAGACTCATAAGCTCAAAACAAACAGATAAGAAGAAAATAACCAAAAATTTGGCTAAAACTGTGGAACTGGTGCAAGTAAGAACGTAAGAAATAGGAATAGGAGTAGACCATTCGGCACCTCGAGCCTGCTCCGCCATTCAATAAGATCATGGCTGATCTTCTTGTGTTTCAATTTCCACATTCCCATCTACCCCCGATAACCTTTGATTCCCTTGCCTAACAAGAATCTATCTACCTCCGCCTTAAAAATATTCAATGACCCCGCCTCCACTGACTTCTGAGGCCGAGAATTCCAAAGTCGCACAACCCTCTGAAAGAAAAAATTTCTCTTCATCTCTGTCCTAAAAGGGCAACCCCTAATTTTAAAACAGTGCCTCCTAGTTCTGGACTCACGCACTAGAGGAAACATCCTTTCAACATCCACCTTGTCAAGGCCATTCAGGATTTTATATACTACAATCAAATCACCCTTCACTCTTCTAAACTCCAGTGGAAACAAGCCCAGTCTGTCCAGCCTTTCCTCATAAGACAACTCATTCATTCCAGGTATCAATCTAGTAAACCTCCTTTGAACCGCCTCCAATGCATTTACATCCTCCTTTAAATAAGGAGATCCAAAACTGCACACAGTATTTGAGGTGCAGCCTGATCAATGCCCTGTATAACTGAATCACAACATCCTTACTTTTATGTTCAATCTCTCTCGTAATAAAGGATAGCATTCCATTAGCCTTCTTAATTACTTGCTGTACCTGCATACTAACTTTTTGTGACTCATGCACTAGAACACCTAGATCCCTCTGCACCTCAGAATTCTGTAGCCGTTCTCCATTTAAGTAATACTCTGCTTTTTTATTCTTCCTGCATTGTTGCCATTGAAATTTCCATTGTTGAAAGGTGAATGTCCATTATACGTTGAGACTGCCCACATTACGAAAGAAGAGAAAGAAGCGCCAAGGAGATGAATGCAATGTTTGTCCAGCCCGCAAGAAACGAGTTAGAGTAGAAGCAACCACTGATCAACGCAACAACACAGAACCAACCAAGTGCGGTTCAACACTTAACGGAGAGAGGAGCGAACGGACTTGAGACTAGGCCTAAGTGAGATGTAGATTGAGTGAGGAGTTCTGAATTTGGTTCAGGTACCTCCAGCAGTTCATGAGTTTCCTTCCTTGTCTCCAAGCTAGAACTTTCTATGTCTTTATCTGTGTAAATTATTAACCAATTGACTAAGTAAATAAAGTTTGACAGAATGTCAGGGCTGGTGATGTGCCGTGACTGTAGCATGTGGGAATCTGTGGAATGCACTGCAATCCCAGACAATCATATCCGCAGAAAGTGTCTGCAGCTTAGGCAACTTCAGGTCCAAGCTGCTAAGTTAGAGTCTGAGTTGCAGGCATTGCGGGGCATCAGGGAGGGGGAGAGTTACCTGGACACTCAGGAGGCAGTCACTCCCCTTAGGTTAGGCAGAACTTTAGGGTTGGTCAGTGTTCAAGGACAAGAGAGTTTGACTCTGAGTCAGGAAGGTAAGGGGAACCAGCATATAGTGATGGAGGAGCTTCAGCCCCTGACTTTGTCCAACAGGGTACGAAGTGCATGCTACCTGTGTAGATGAGGAGAAGGACTGCAAGGTGGATGAGCAGACTGGCTATTCAAGTGGTGGAGTGAAGAGGAATGTAATAGTGATAGGAGACGGTATAGTCAGCAGGGTAGGTACCGTACTCTGTAGCTGAGAGCGTGAGTCCAGATGATTGTGTTGACTGCCCAGTGCAAGGGTTTGGGATATCTACTCCAACTTGCAGTAGAACTTGCAGTGGGAGGGGGAGTTTCCAGTAGTCGTGTTCCACATTGGTACCAACAACATCAGTAGGACTAAGAAGGAGGCTCTGATGAGGGAATATGAGTATCTAGGGGCTAAATTAAAAAGCAAAACCTCAAAGGTACCTAAGCCACGAGCAAATGGTGTAGGGTAAATAAAATTAGAGAATTAAATGTGTGGCTTAAATATTGGTATGGGAGTTATGGGTCTCAATTCCTGGAGTACTGTCATCAGTACTGGGAAAAGTGGGAGCTGTACTGTTGGGAGAGTCTTCACCTCAATCATGCAGGGACCAGTGTTCTGGCAAGTAGTCTAACTAGGGCAATAGAGAGGGATTTAACCTAAATACAAACATATGAATTAGGAACATGAGTAGGACACTTGGCCCCTCAAGCCTGCTTCACCATTCAGTAAGATCACGGCTGATCTGATTGTAACCTCAACCCCACATTCCTGCCTACCTCCGATAACCTAAACTAAGGTAAAAGAGCAGGAGAACAATAAGGGAAATGGTTATCAAAGTGTGTCAGGAAGGAACAGACTAGACAAAAATAAGAGTGCGGCAGCAGTTAAAGCTAGAGATTGTGAAAATAATGTCAGCATTAAAGGCATTCTACCTGAATGTACATAGCATTCACAACAAGGTAGATGAATTTATGGCACAAATAAAAGTAAACGGATATGACCTAGTTGCCATTACAGAGACATGGCTGCAGGGTGACCAAGGCTGGGAATTGAAAGTTCAAGGGTATTCAATATTTAGGCAGGATAGGCAAAAAGGAAAAGGAGGTGGGGCTGCACTGTTGATAAAGGATGGGATCAATACTTAGGGAGTGAGGATCTTAGACTGAAAGAGCAAGATGTAGAATCAATTTGAGTGGAGCTAAGAAACAGCAAACTTTGGGAAGAGTTGCTTATAGGCCACCAAATAGTAGTGATAATGTAGGGCATGGTATAATTCAGGAAATTAGATGTGCATGTAACAAGGGTAATACAGTAACCATGGAGGACTTCAATGTACATATAGACTGGGTAAACCTAGTTAGCACTAATGCTGAATAGGACGAATTCCTGGAATGTATATGGGATGATTTTCTAGAAAAGTATGTTGAGGAACCAAATAGAGAATGGGCTATTTTAGATCTAGTATATGGCAATGAGAAAGTGTTAATTAATAATTTTGTTGTAAAGGGGCCTTTAGGGAAGAATGACCATACTATGATAGAACTTTACATGAAGTTTGAAAGTCATGTAGTTCAATCTGAAACTAGGGTCTTTAATCTAAGCAAAAGAAAGTTGGCTGTGGTAGATTAGGGAACTACATTAAAAGGTATGATGGTAGAAAGGCAATGGCTAGCAGTTAAAGAATTAATACCTGGTTTGCAACAAATTTACATTCCCTTAAGCATAAAAGGCCAGTAGGAAAAGTGATCCAACCATGGCTAACAAGAGAAGTTAAGGATTCTATCAGATCAAAGGAAGAGGCTTATAAAGTTGCCAAAGAAAGTAGTAAGCCTGAGGATTGGGTGCATTTTAAAATTCAACAAAGAAGATACGAACATATGGATTAGGAGGAGTAGGTCACTCGGCCCTTCAAACCTGCTCTGCCATTCAATGAGATCATGGTGATCGGATTGTAACCTCCATTCTACATTCCTGCCTACCGCAATAACCTTTCACCCCCTTGTTTATCTACCTCTGCCTTAAAAATATTCAAAATCTCTGCTTCCATCATCTTTTTGAGGAAGCGAGCTCCAAAGACGCACCATCCTCTGAGAAAAAAATTCTCCTTATCTCTGTCTTAAATGGGCAACCCCTTATTTTTTAAACAGTGGGCCCATAGTACTAGATTCTCCCACAAGAAGAAATGTCCTCTCCACATTGACCCTGTCAAGCCCCCTCTGGATCCTAAAGGTTTCAGTCAAGTCGCTTCTTACTCTTCTGAACCGCAGCCGATACAAGCCTAGTCTGTCTAACCTTTCCTCATAAGACAACCCACCCAGGTATTAGTCTAGTAAACCTTCTCTGAACTGGTTCTAACATATTTACATACATTCTTAAATAAGGAGACCAATACTGTGTTCTGTACTCCAGATGTGGTCACACCAATGCCCTGTAAACTGAAGCATAACCTCCCTACATAATTGTATTCAATTCCCCTCACAAGAAACGATAACATTCTATTAACTTTCCTAATTACTTGCTGTACTTGCAAACTAGCCTTTTGCAATTCATGCACTAGGACACCCAGATCCCTCTGCATCTCAGAACTCTGCAATCTCTCACCATTTAGATAATATGCATTTTTTATTTTTGCTGCCAAAATGGACAACTTCACACTTTCCCACATCGTACTTCATTTGCCAGGTCTTTGCCCAGTCACGTAACCTATCTATATCCCTTTGTAGCCTCCTTGTATCCTCTTCACATCCTAATATTCGACCTATCTTTGTGTCATCAGCAAATTTAGCAACGATACCTTCCATTCCTTCAAGCCATTTGTATAAACTGTAAAACGTTGAGACCCAGCACTGACCTCTGTGACACACGACTCATTACACCCTGCCAACCAGAAAAAGACCCATTTATGCCTACCCTCTGCTCCCTGTTAGCTAGCCAATCTTCTATCCATGCCAACATGTTACCCTCTACACCATGTACTTTTATTTTCCACAATAACCTTTGATGTGGCACCATATCAAATGCCTCCTGTAAATCTAAATACACCAGTTCCCCTTTACCAACAGCATATGTTACTCCTTCAAAGAACTCCAATAAATTGGTTAAACATGATTTCCCTTTCACAAAACCATGTAGACCTTGCTTGATTATCCAGTATTTTTGCAAGTGTCCTGCTGTAATATCTTTAAAAATAACATCTGTCATGGGGGAAATGTTAGAAGCTAAGCTAACCGGCCAGTAGTTTCCTGCTTTCTCTCTCCCTCCCTTTTTGAATAAAGGAGTTGATACGCAACAGTTATTTCATGAGCCACTTCCTTTAAGACCAAGGATGAAGTCCATCAGGACCCAGGGACTTGTCTGCCCACAGCTCCAACAATTTGCGTGATACCACATCACTGGTGTAAAGGAAATATCATTTTTTTCCCAGTATTACTGTGGGATACTGAAACAGGCTTGGGTGTGTATGTGTTTGTGTGCGTGTGACTAATTTAATTGAACTGAAGTCAGACTGCAAGGATTAAATCATCAAAGGGATTAGGTGAAAGCTGGCATTTTAAAACGGAAATGGACGAGCTAACATTTGCATTTGTAGATGAGTTGAGAGGTTGTTTGAATTTCAAAGGGGAATTAGAAGGTGACAAAGAAAATGGTTGATTCTTGTAGGAGTTCATAGGTAAACAGGGATATCTTGTTTTGTTGACCCAAAAGCAAAGACAAGATAGAAACATGAAAGATCTTGTATTAGAAAGAGTTTGAGTTTCAAAGAAAGTTTGAAACAATGGATTTAAAGAATCAAAAGAAAGATGGAAAGCTATATGAGGAATGGCCCTGTGAGAGGTGGACTGTGTGAAACAGACCTGTGAAAAAGCAGCCTTTAGCCACCCCACAGAAGTGCTGGTTTGGTCCAAAGTGCAAGATTTTGTTAAAAGCCTTGGGAGTTCCATCGTTGGGAGAGAGAAGCTGTGAAATACCTCCCTTATAGCAACAATGGGTGCTTGTGGTAATATTGCTGGATGTTTAATAGATTAAGAATCTACTTAGACTGTTGCCTGAAAAGGGATGTGTGGTTGGGAGTCTAGTTAAGTAGAAATCTTTTGGATATTGTTATAAGACTAAGTCTGACTGTGCAACTATAATCTTGCATGTTCAAGTTTTCTTTTGTTAATAAATGTTTTAATTTAATCTTTAAAATCTCCAAAGGCAGTAATGGACTCTTCACTTCTGACTTCAGTGTACATACCTTCTCGTAATAAATACAAATTGCAAAATTGTTGTGATAACTTGACCAAGTTTCCCTTTGGGATTTGGTCAGCCCGGTAATTACCATCGGCCATATCATAATACTGGTGATTGTAATTTTCCCGAGTTCTTCCCTCCCTTCCACTCTCTATTGGACCAACCTTCACTCTCAACACTTTTCTTTTTTAAATATCTATAGAAGCTCTTAATACCTGTCTTTATATTTCTAGCTAACTTTCTCTCATACTTTAAATTTTTCCTTCCATATCAATCTTTTTGTCATTCTTTGATGTTTTATATATTTTGTCCAATCTTCTCACCTGCTACTCGTTGCGCATTTATATGGTTTTTCTTTAAGTTTGATACTATCTTTAACTTTTTTAGTTAACCGCCGATGGTGGGTCTTCCCCTTGGAATTGTTCTTTCTCATTGCAGTGTATCTATTCTATGTATTCTGAAATATCCCCTTAAATGCCCACCACTGCATCTCTATTGACCTATCCCTTAACCTAATTTGCCCGTTTACTTTAGCTAGCTCTGCTTTCATGCCCTCATAATTGCCCTTATTTAAGTTTAAAATAATAGTCTTGGACCCACTCTTCTCTCCCTCAAACTAAATGTAAAATTCAATCATATTATGATCACTGCTACCTTGGGGCACCTTCATTATGAGGTCATTAATTAATCCTATCTTGTTGCACAACACCAGGTCTAGTATAGCCTGCTCTCTGGTTGGTGCCAGAACGTGCTGTTCTAAAAGTATCCCAGAAACGTTCCATGAATTCCTCATCTAGGCTACCTTTGCCAATCTGATTTTCCCAGTCCATATGCAGATTAAAATCCCCCATGATTATCGCTGTACCTTTCTCACAAGCTCTCATTATTTCTTCCTTTATACCCTGAACTACTATATGGTTACTGAGGAATTGAAGGAAATTAGTATTAGTAAGAAGGCTATATCGGAGAAATTAATGGGACTGAAGGTTAATAAGTCCCCAGGACCTGATATTCCACATCCCAGAGTGTTGAAAGAGGTAGCTATGGAGATGGTGGATGCATTGGTGATCATCTTCCAAAACTCTATAGATTCTGGACCTGCTAGCCTTACATCCAGGCTACCTTTGCCCCCCGAATTTTTCCCAGTCTTTCTGCAGATTAAAATTTCCCATGATTAGCGCTGTACCTTTCTGACAAGTTCCCATTATTTCTTCCTTTATACTCTGTTAGGTTCTATTATAAAGGATGTGATCAGTGGACACTTGGATAATAATGATCTGATTGGTCATGATCAACATGGATTTATGAATAGGAAATCATGTTTGATGAACTTGTTGGAGTTTTTTTGAGGATATTACTAACAGAATTGATAAAGGGGAGTTGATGGATGTAATATACATGGATTTTTGGAAAGCTTTTGATAGGATCTTGCAAAATTAAATCATGTGGGACAGGAAGTAATATACTGACATGGATTAAGGATTGGCTAACAGGCAGATAAAGAGAGTAGGAATAAATGGGTTTATTCTTGCGTTGGCAGGCTGTGACCAGTGGGACACTGCAAGGATCAGTACTTGGGCCTCAGCTGTTCACAATATATGTCAATGATTTGGATGTGGGGACCAAATGTAACATTTCCAAGTTCACAGATGAGACAAAGCCAGGTGGGAATGTGTGTTGTGAGGAAGATGTAAAGTGGCTTCAAGAGGATTTGGACAGATTTAGTGAGTGGGCAAGAACATGGCAGATGAAATATCATATGGAAAAATGTGAGGTTATCCACTTTGGTAAGAGGAATAGATGTGCAGGGTATTTCTTAACTGGTGGGAGATTGGGAAGTGGTGATGTCCAAAGAGATCTGGGTTTCCTATTCTTGTTCATATGTCCACTGAAAGCTAACATGCAGGTGCAACACATAATTAGAAAGGCCAATGGCATATTAGTCTTTGTTGCAAAGGGATTTGAGTACAGGGATCTTGCTTCAGTTGTATAGAGCCTTGGTGAGTATTGTGTGCAGTTTTGGTCTCCTTACCTAAGGAAGGATATACTGGCCATAGAAGGGGTGCAACAAAGGTTCACCAGACTGATCCCTGGGATGGCGGGATTGTCTTATGAGGAGAGATTGAGGAGACTGGGCCTGTATTCTCTAGCGTTTCAAAGAATGAGAAGTGATCTCATTGAAGTGTACAAAATTCTTACAGGGCTTAACAAGGTAGATGCAGGGAGGATGCTTTCCCTGGTTAGTGGGGGGCGACTAGAACCAGGGAACATAGTCTCAGAGTAAGAGGTAGGCCATTTAGGACCGAAATGAAGAGGAATTTCTTTAGTCAGAGGGTGGTAAATCCTTGAAATTCTCTACATCAGAGGGCTGTGGAGGCTCAGTTATTGAGTATGTCCAAAAGAGAGGTCAATGGTATTTTGAAATCTAATGACATTAAAAGATGTAGTGATAGCGCAGGAAGATGACATTGAGGTAGAAGATCATGACCATGATCTAGTTAAGTGGCTAGAGCAGACTTGAGGGGCCAAATGGCCTACTCCTGCTCCTATGCTCTTGACATGAAGGAATGGAAGAACAGAATGAAAGCATACCCAATTGCCAGTCCAACCTCCATGCCGACAGGAAGAACCAGAACCAACAGAGTTTACCACTTCTCTGACAGAACGATGAACAAGATATGGAAGGGTTATAAGGCCTCTGGACTGCCTGAACGTGTAGGAGGTAGATAGATTCTTGTTAGGAAACGGAATCAAAGCTTATCACTTGGGAAACTGGAATTTGAAACACGAACAATCAGCCACGATCTTATTAGAAACATAGAAAATAGGAGCAGGAGTAGGCCATTCGACACCTTGAGCCTTTCATGGCTGGTCCTCTATCTCAACGCCATAGTCCCGCTCTCTCCCTGTACCCCTTGACACCATTAGAGTCTAGGGAAGGAGGTGGCATAGTGGTATTGTCACTGGACTAGTATTCCAGAGACCCAGGGGAGTGCTGTAGGGATGGTGGAAGCAGATGGTGGAATTTTAATTCAATAAAAAATCTGTAATTAAAGTCTGATGATGACCATGAAACCACTGCTGATTGTCATAAAAATCCATCTGGTTCACTAATGCCCTATAGGGAAGGAAATCTGCTGTCCTTACCTGGTCTGTGATTCCAGACCCACAGCAATGTGGTTGACTCTTAATGCCCTCTGAACAATTAGGGATGGGCAATAAATGCTGACCTAGCCAGCAATGTCCACATCCCATGAACGAATAAATAAAATCCATCTAGTTCCTTCTTAAATATATTCAGTGACTTGGCCTCCACAGCCTTCTGCGGTAGAGAATTCCACAGGTTCACCACCCTCTGAGTGAAGGAGTTTCTCCTCATCTCAGTCCTAAATGGCCTACCCCGTGTCCTGAGACTGTGACCCCTTGTTCTGGATCCCCCAGCCAGAGGAAACATCCTCCCTGCATCCAGTCTGTCCAGCCCCGTCAGAATTTTATACATTTCAATGAGATCCCGTCTCTGAAAGAAGTACACTATCGCTGTTGCACTTGCAATGTTTGGTGCCTTGGGAGGTAAAAGGACAGGGTGTTGCATCTCTTGAGCAAGCTAGGAAAGGTGATGTAGAAGAGGGAGGGATTGTTGGGGGTGACTGAAGAATAGACCAGGGTGTTGCAGAATGCTGAAATGGGACGGCAGGGTAAGATGTGTCTGGTGATGGCATCACTCCTAGAGGTGGTGGAAATAGCAAAGGATGACTGTTGATCAAGGAAGTAGATGGGGTGCAAGGTGAGGACAACAAGGGGAACTTTATCATGTTTCTGAGCGTGAGGGGAAGGGATGAGGCAGAAGGGAAGAAAATGATACCGATGTGATTGAGGGTTCTGTCAACCACAATGGAGGAGAATCCTTGAGGATTTTGAGGGAAAAAGAAGACATATTGGAAGCACTAGTGTGGAAGGTTAAATCATTGGAACAGCTGCAATGGTGACAGAGAAACTGAGTGAATGGATTGGAGTCCTTACTGTGAGAGTGTGAGGAACTGTAGTTAAGGTGACTGTGGGAGTCAGTGAGCTTTTAGTAAATGTCATTGATAACCAATCCCCAGGAGTGAAGACAAACAAACCGAGGAACAAAGGGGCAAGTCAGAGATGAACCATATGAAGATGAGACAAGGGTGGAAATTGGAAACAAAGTAAATTAAATTTTCCAGTTCAGGGTGAGAGCGGGGAGTGGCACAGACACAGTCATCATTGTACCAGAAAAAGAGGTGGGGGAGGGGGCCTGAATAGAACTGGAATAAGAAATGTTCCACATACCACAAAAAGGCAGGCAAAGCTAGAATCCACATGGGTACCCATAGCAACAGATTATATTTTTTGCTTTTGCTTTTGTATCTAAAACAGATTGTCTGGTCATTTATCTCATTGCTGTTTGTGGGAGCTTGCCTCATTTCTTGCATTATAATGGAGACGACACTTTAGATGTATTTCATTGGCTGTCAAGTGCTTTGGATCCGAGGTCATGAACGGCATTGTCGAAATATAAGTTCTTTCCTTCTAAGAAGGGTCAAAGCCTGTATGAAAGAGGCAGAATAAAGGGCCATATCATGTATTAAAGAGATGGAGCCCAAATTTAAGGAAAAGAACCCATATTAACTACGTAACCTATATTAATGGGGGAAATAACACCTTTTAATGGACTAATCCCTTTATTAAATGGCTAGAGCCTGTATTAATGGGATGAGCAAGTAATAAGGGGTAGAGCCCCTATTAAAAGTAAAAAATCTGAATTAGAGGGATAAAGTTGCATTAAAGGAGCAGAACCCGTATCAAAGGGGCAGAACCTGTATTGAAGAGACAATATCTATGAATATTCACCAAAATGTAGAATGATTCATGGACTAATAAAGGAGACCCATGAAGGACTTGTTAAGGGAAAATCGTGTTTGATCAATTTCTTTTTGATGAGTGACTGAGAGTGTGGATGAGGGCATTGCAATAATGTGTGTTTATGGACCTTCAGAAGGTGTTTTGATAAAGTACCATCTAATACATTTGATAACAAAATTGAAGCCCATGGGATAGAAGGGCAAGTACCTGAACTGAGCTCTGAAGAAGTCATATTCAACTTGAGACATTAACTCTGTTTCTCTTTTCACAGATGCTGCCAGATTTGCTGAGTATTTACACCACTTCCTGTTTCTGATTTCAGGTTTCTAGCATCCACAGTATTTTGCTTTTATTCCAACATTCCACTTGCCTTCCTAATTACTTGCTGTTCCTGCATGCTAACTTTTTGTGAGTCATGTACATGGACTCTCAGATCCCTCTGTATCACAGCATTCTGCAGTCTCCCTTTCTATTTAAACAATATTCTGCTTTTCTATTCTTCCTACCAAAGTGAGCAACCTCACATTTTCCCACATTATACTCCATCTGCCAAAAGATTTTGCCACCTCACTTAACCTACCTGTATCGTTTTGCAGACTCTTTTTGTATCTTCCTCACAATTAGCTTTCCCACCTACCTTTGTATTCTGCAAATAGTAACTCACCTCCTGACTCACCAAAACCTTTCACCATCTACAAGGCACAAGTCAGGTGCATGGTGGAATAGTCTCCATTTGCCTGGATGAGTGCAGTTTCAACAACACTCAAGAAGCTTGCAACCATCCAGGACAAAACAGTCTTTTTGATTGCACCACGTCCACTACTCCCTCCATCATCGATGCACAGTGGCAGCAGTATGTGCCATCTACAAGATGCACTGCAGAAACTAGCCAAACCTCTTTCAGCAGAATCTTACAAACCCCGCTCTTTGAGAGTAAGCTAATCCCTATCTATGCTAATATATCACCCCCAACACCATGAGCTGTTATCTTGTGCAGTAACCTTTTATGTCACATTTTATTGAATGCCTTTTGGAAATCCAAATATACTACATCTACTGGTTCTCCTTTATCCACCCTGCTTGTTACATCCTCAAAAAAACTCTAATGAACTTGGCAAACACAATTTCTCTTTCACTAAACCATGTTGACCTTGCTTGATTGCTTTATGATTTCTAAATGTCCTGCTTCCTTAATAATGTATGCCAGTATTTTTACAATGACAGATGTAAGGCTAATTAGCCCATAGCTTCCTGTTTTCTGTCTCCCTTCTTTCTTGAATAGTGGTGTTACATTTGCAGTGTTCCAATCCACTGGGATCTTTCCAGAATCTAGGCAGTTTTGAAAGATTACAACTACTATCTCTGCAGCCACTTCCTTTAAGACCATAGGATGCAGGCCATCAGGTCCAGGGGAGCTGTCAGCCTTTAGTCCCATTAGTTTTCTTAATTCCTTTTCTCTGGTGATAATTGTTTTAAGTTCTTCCTTCATTTTGCCTCTTGATTTTCTACTATCTTTGGGATGCTTTTAGTGTCTTCTACCCTGAAGACAGATCCTCGTTTCCATTATCAATTCCCCAGTCTCATTCACAAAGTAACCAACGTTTACTTTAGCTACTCTCTTACTTTTTATATACATGCAGTAGCTCTTACTATCTGTTTGTTTCTTGCGAATTTACACATATTCCAATTTCTTTCTTTTTATCTGGTTTTTAAAAAATTCCCAATCCTTTGGCCCACCACTAATCTTTGTAACATTATACATCTTTTGTCTCAATTTCATTCCATCTTTAACTTCCTTAGTTCGCCATGGATGGTTCATTCTTCTTGTGGAGTCTTTCTCAATGAAATATACCTTAGTTGACCGGAAAACTGGTGTTATTCAGCTTTACAGCAGAGAAGGCTAAGCAAAGTTTTGATAGAGTTGTCTAAAATCATGAAGAGTTAGACAGATTACATAAGAGGAACTATTTCCAATGGCTGGTCAATAATCAGAGGGCTCAGATTTAAGGTGAGTGCCAAAAGAACAAGAGGCAGCATGAGGATAGTGTTTTTACACAACAAGCAGTTAGGATTTGAAGCATACTACCTGATAGGTTGATGAAAACAGAGTAGCTTTCAAAAGGAAATGGGATAGAGACTTGAAGGAGAGAAGACATTGCAGAGATAAGGGGAAAGGACATATAAGTGGAACCAACTGGATTGCCCTTAAAAAGTGTCGATACAAACTTGATGGGCTGCATGGCCTCCTTCTGTGTTGAACTATTTTATCCTATTATTCTATGCAAAGGAGATTACTTGGCCCACGGTAGCTGTGTCTTCTCTTTGAAAGAGCTATCCAATTAGCCCCACATTCCGCTGCTTTTTCCCCACTGCTCTACATTTCTTTTTTTTTTATACCATTCTTTATGAAAGTTATTATTGTATCTGCTTCCACCACCCTTTCATGCAGCACAGTGCAGGCCAGATCACAACTCACTGCGTTTTAAAAAAAAATTCTCTGGTTCTTTTACCAATTACCTTAAATCTGCTTTCTCTGGTTACTAACCCTCCTGTCGTTGGAAACTGTTCTTCCTTATTTATTCCATCAAACCCCTTCTAAATCTTGAATATCTCCATCAAATCTCCCTTTAACCATTTATGGTCTAAGGAGGATAACTATTAAAGAGTGGACTGTGGATATTAAAAAGACAAAATGTATGATTTTTAATGGGGTACAGCCTCTGCATAATGATAAAAAATGAGTATATCATTATTATCAAAAATGAGTATGAAAGAAACATAATGTGTTTCACAAAATCGTGAAATGTTGGAATCAGAAAGTCATACAATTAAGAAAACAATCACTTATTATGAAATGGTAGTATTAAAGAATCAGAGAATGACAGAAATGAAAAAAGTATCATTGCATAAGGGCACCAGAAAATCATCCAACCACAGAACAGGGAATGATAAAAACCTAGAATCAAGTAATCGCAGAATAACCAAATCATCAAATCACAGAATCAAAGATTCTCAGAAAATCATGGAACCACAGTCACAGAATTGTTGAATCACTTGATCAGAGTATCATAAAGCCATTAAATCAAATATTAGACCATCCACAATATGATTAGAGAAGTACTAACCTTTGTGTGAATCTCAGTCAAATAATTGCAGAACCTGAGAAGCACAGAATCAATAAAATCAGATAATCAAAGAATTATGGTGCAATCGAATTACAGAAGTGGGGAATAAATTAACCACACAAAACCATCCCTCTACACTGTCCTTATCAAACACTCCCAGGACAGCTACAGCAGGTGGTTAGATACAGAGTAAATTGAGAGGTCTGGGGCAGGGACTGAAGTTGTTCCTTAGTCCCAAGGGACTGCTGCCAGTTAATTGCTGGGAAATTGAAACACCGAGAACTGGGGCAGGGAGGGAGAGACAAGGCGGTGAGAGGCCGCTTTAAGGGGCTGGAGAGTGAGGAGGCAGGGCGATGAGAGGCCGCTTTAAGGGGTCGGGAGGGAGACAGGGCGGTGAGAAGCCGCTTTAAGGGGCCGGGAGGGAGACAGGGCGGTGAGAGGCCGCTTTAAGGGGCCGGGAGGGAGGAGACAGGGCGGTGAGAGGCCGCTTTAAGGGGTCGGAAAGGAGAGACAGGACGGTGAGAGGCCGCTTTAAGGGGCCGGGAGGCGGGAGCTGTCCCAGTTCTTGGTGCTGAATTGATCGGCGGCTGGAAGCGCAGCCTCGGTGTTGAAAGCAGAGCGGAGCCGCGGGAGGAGGGACCGGAGGCCGATATCGGGGTCGGAGGAAGGATCGATCGATCCAGCAGATTAGAGACCGAGTGTGAACCCGAATAAGAGAAAAGGGGAAGGAGGGACCCAGCTCCGGAACCCAGAGGAAAGGAAATATTTAATCATCAAAATAAAGATATTGAGCGGCTCAGGAATTCGGGAAATGGAGAGGGAGAGAGTGTGAAGCCGGAGCCGACACTCAATCCGGAGCCGATCGGCGCCTCCTGCTGATCCATCTGGAAAACTGATCAAATGACGATGCATTCCTACAGAAACCGATTTCTCGATACTGACCCGAGTGGAACTGCTGAAATCAACTTCAAATCGGATCCATGTTTGTGATTCCCAAAGCCCAGAACTGATTCATTTCCGGTGCTCTCTGCTGGGGAAGGAAAGCTGTAAATTCAACCATAAACCGATCAATAATTCAGCAGCTTCAGCTCCGCCAGGCCCGGGATTGTCCCAGGGACCCCGGGCTCGGCTCAGTCTGTCCCAGGGACCCTGACCACGGCTTGTTCTGTTGCTCAGCTGCACATTGTTGGCTCACAACACACAGATGTTGCGCCAAGTCCGGCTCAAGTGCCGCTGCCGCATGTTGTTCAGTGACCTGAAGGTTTTTCTACTCCGGCGCCCTCCTCCGCCTCCTGTGATGAATTACGACCAAATCTCACGGCCGATCAACAACGGGGTCCCGTCCAACAACAACACACTGTCTCCGGCTGGCAAGGGGAGCAAGTCGCGGGCAGGCGGTGCCTTGTCAGGGGAGGCGTGCCCTCAGGAGCAGGAATACAGTGGCTATGAGCAGCCCATGTCCTCACCCGAGGAATCTTATCGAAGGAAATGCGAGGACAGAGTGTCTGTCAGCAGCAGCATTGCCAGTGGTTGTAGATCTCCTCTGTGCCGCATATGTTTCCAGGGATCTGAGCAGGTGAGTGATGCACTTGGTCATCTTTTAAAATCCAAACCCCGTCTCCAACTGACCTCTGGGATCTCTCGCCACCAACCCCCCCCCCAACAACCCCAACCCCCACAACTTCAAAGGCCATCGTTCGTAGGAAATACATTTTAGCACTTTTTGTGAGAGTCAAAGTCATTAGCGCACAGAAGGAGTTCATTCGGCCCATCAATTCCATGCCGGTTATATGACATCACACCTAGCTGGGATAAAATGAGTTTGATTTGTTGATATGGTTAAACTGTTTACTTGTGAATACATTATTTAAAATGGTTTAATTTTGCTCCTGGACGCAGGGGCCCTCACCTGGAGTCAATGACACATTCTGAGGTACAATCCACAGGCACAGGTTCCTCTTACAGCTGGGTCTGAATATGAAGTGTCACTGGATATGATGGTGGGAAACTCCATAGGTTACACTGGTATCCAGAAGCGAACATCTCCAAAACAAGTGTCCACACACTCTCACACTGAGCTGTATAAAACGCCGGGTTAGGCTACAGCTGGAGTACTGTGTGCCGTTCTGGTCGCCACACTATAGAAAGGATGTGACTGAACTGGAGAGGATGCAGAGGAGATTCATCAGGATGTTGCCTGGACTGGAGTGTTTCTGCTATGAAGAGAGACTGGATAGGCTGGGGTTGTTTTCCTTAGAGCAGAGAAGGCTAAGAGGGGACCTGATAGAGGTATGCAAAATTATGAAGGGTTTAGATAGGGTAGATAACAAGAAACTTTTCCCCCTAGCGGATGTGTCAATAACCAGGGGGCATAGATTTAAAGGTAAGGGGCAGGAGATGTAGAGGGGATATGAGGAGGGATATTTTCACCCATAGGGTGGTTGGAATCTGGAACACACGACTTAGGGGGTGGTAGAGGCAGGAACCCTCACAACATTTAAGAAGTATTTAGATGAGCACTTGAAACGCCATAGCATACAGGGCTACAGGCCAAGTGCTGGAAAATGGAATTAAAATAGATAGGTGCTCGATGGCCGGCACGGACCTGACGGGCTGAAGGGCCTGTTTCTGTGCTGTATAACTCTATGACTCTATGACCTACTCACTCCCTACACAAAAGTGTCCACACACACTTACTCTCACCTCCAACACAAGTGTCCACACACTCTCACTTCTAACAAAAGTGTCCAAACACTCTCACTCTCACCTCCAACACAAGTGTCCACACACTCACACTCTCACCTCCAACAAAAGTGTCCACACACTCTCACCTCCAACACAAGTGTCCACACACACTCACTCTCACCTCCAACACGTGTCCACACACTCTCACTCTCACCTCCAACAAAAGTGTCCACACACTCTCACTCTCACCTCCAACAAAAGTGTCCACACACTCTCACTCTCACCTCCAACACAAGTGTCCACACACTCTCACCTCCAACACAAGTGTCCACACACACTCACCTCCAACACAAGTGTCCACACACTCTCACCTCCAACACAAGTGTCCACACACTCTCACCTCCAACACAAGTGTCCACACACTCTCACCTCCAACACAAGTGTCCACACACTCTCACCTCCAACACAAGTGTCCACACACTCTCACCTCCAACACAAGTGTCCACACACTCTCACCTCCAACATAAGTGTCCACACACTCTCACCTCCAACACAAATGTCCACACACTCTCACCTCCAACACAAGTGTCCACACACACTCACTCTCACCTCCAACACAAGTGTCCACACACTCTCACTCTCACCTCCAACACAAGTGTCCACACACACTCACTCTCACCTCCAACACAAGTGTCCACACACACTCACTCTCACCTCCAACAAAAGTGTCCACACACTCTCACTCTCACCTCCAACACAAGTGTCCACACGCTCTCACCTCCAACACAAGTGTCCACACACTCTCACTCTCACCTCAAAAAAGTGTCCACACACTCTCACTCCTTAAACAAGTGTCCGCACACACACTGACTCCCTACACAAGTGTTCACACACACACACTCACTCCCTACACAAGTATCCACACATTCTCACTCCCTACACAAATGTCCACACACTCTCACTCTCGCCCCCAACACAAGTGTCCAGACACACACACACACTCTCGCCCCCAACACACTGTGGCATCACTGAATGGGCCAGCATTTATTGCCCATCCCTAGTTGCTTTTGAGAAGGTGGTAGTGAGCTGCCTCTTGAACCAAGGCAGTCCATGTGGTGTAGGTAAACCCACAGTGCTGTTAGGAAGGGAGTTCCATGATTTTGACCCAGCAACAGTCAAGGAATCCCAACCTCTCCAATGTACCCTTGTAACTGAAGTCCCTCATCCCTGGAACCATTCTTGTAAATTCTTTCTTCACTCTCCCTAATGCCTTCAAATCCCTCCAGAAGTGTGGTGTCCAGAATTGGATGCACTATTCCATTATTTTCTAAAGGTTAATTATAACTTCCTTGTTTTTGTACTCTATGCCTCCATTTATAAACCGCCTTCTCATCCAGCCCTGCCACCTTCAACAATTTGGGTACATAGGTCCCATCGATCCTGCACCCACTTGGATGGATTGTATCCTTTATTTTATACCTCGTTTTTCCTCCCAAAATTTATCGCTTCACACTTATCTGCATTAAACTTCATCTGCCATGTGTCCATCCATTCTACCAGCCTGTCTATGTCCTCTTGAAGTCTATCACTATCCTCCTCACAGTTCACCAATACTTCCAAATTTGTGTTGTCCACAAATTGTGAAATTGTGCCCTGCACACCCAGTATAGCAGTGATCCCATTAATAATCCCTGGGCAACCCCACTGAATACTTTTCCCAAGTCTGAATAATGATCGTTCACCACTTCTTCCTGTTTCCTGTCACTCAGCCAACTTTGTATCCATGTGCTACCACAGTCCCTTTTATTCCATGGGATTTAACTTTGCTGACAAGCCTGTTATATGGCACTTTTTCAAACACCTTTTGGAAATCCGTATATATCGTATCATTACGCTCATAGAAGGGTAAAGGGTTGAAGTCCTACAAGCAGAGTGACAGGAGCTAGGGAGGAAGTTGAAGAGCAAGATCTCAAAGGAAATAATCTCTGGATTACCCAGAGTGTCATGGGCTAGTGAGTATCGAAGCAGTAAGATAAGTAAGACAAGTTAATGAGTGATTGGAGAAATGATACAGGAGGGAGGGCATCAGGTTCCTACACATCATGACTAGTTCTGTGGCAGGAGGGACCTATTCAAGATTGACGGTATGCCTCAGCAAGACTGGGAACAATGTCATTGTGGGTGGTTAACTATTGTTCAGGGGGAAAATCTAAACTAATTTGGTATGGGGAGGGGCACAAGGATGAAGCATTACAAAGGAAAACACAAGGGGCACAGAGGATTGGGAGTGACAAATAGCACTGGAGTAGAGAATGGTTCAGAAATAGGAGGGATCAGGCTGAGGATAAACGCAAAGCAATCTAAAATAAAAACACAAAATGCTGGAAAAACTCAGCAGGTCTGGCAGCATCTGTGGAGAGAGAAACAGTTAACGTTTCAAGTCTGTATAATTCTTTTTCAGAGATTTTATCACGACTCACTGGGGATAGCATGCTGTAGTATCAAGGCCTGCTGCTCGCCAAGCCATGACAAATGTGAGAAGTTTAATCAGACCACCAGATTGCCTCAATTCTACTACCTAACTGTTTAATTTAGGTTAAAACAATACGAGCACCAGGTTTGTAAACTTAACAAGTAAATAACTGTTTATCAAACAATTGCCTGTAACCAGTGGCAAAAGAAAGAAATATAAACTAACTTTTAACTCTATAACTTAATCTCCACCCCTTCTAAAACCCCTATACACAAACATACGCACACATAAGACTCACAAAACATGGATTTTAAGGGTGAGATAAAGCAGTTTAATAACACCAATCCGGAGCTCAGGATTAGTCGGGCTGACTTTGATTGCTTTCTTCCAAATTCGTTGCAGGTTGCTGTGGCTGACACAAGGTGATCTCCCAGCACTTGCAGTCTGTGGTTCTCTGGTTAAAACTTGCTTTTAATGTCTCTACTGGTGATTTTTCCCCTTTTCCTCCTGACAGGGGTTTCTCAAAGAAAGCAGGATACAGCGATGTGAGAAATAGCTACTATGGCAGGATTACTGGAGTCTTACAAAACACAGGAGAGAGAGGTTTCAGGTCTTTCCTCTTTTCGGCTAGGAGCTGATCTACTGCACTATCCTCACACAGAACCTGGCCACTTGGTCAGGAGCCAATCAAAACGTCATCGCTAGGCAGTTCCCTCTTAAACCAGGTCTCCTTTCCAGCACCATTTTGTCCAACCTGGCACACACTGTTCTATAATAGCATTGTAGATTTTCTTCTTCCTGCTCTAGTGAACATCTCTTAAACTGCAGCCATGGTTGTTTTTAAAGCTACAGTCTAATCTTAAAACCACAATCCAAAAAATAAAAATATGTTCTTTACACTATCTAAAATGGTTTTAGAATACATTTTCATAAATGCATATGGAGTGATAAATAAGGTTGGTGAACTGCAAGAAGTTACCAGATGGGACTATGATATTGTGGCAATAATAGAGACCTGGTTTGAAGGAGGAGAACTTCAAATTTTTTGCTACAAGGTAGTCAGGAAATGTAGGGAAAGAAATAAAGGAGGGGTGTTTTAGTATTGATCATGGACCATAAAAGCATTGTAAAGGTATGATGTAGTTGTGGATTCAAAAACAGAGTTTATTTTGTTTGAGTTAAGGAACAAGAGAGGAGCTATTACACTACTGGGTCTACAGGCCACCAAATAGTCAGAAGCAGTTAGAGGAGCAAATTTGCAGGCAAATTAGAAAGAAATAAGAACTACAGAGTGATGTTAATGCAAGATCTCAATTATCCTAATACAGGTTGGGACAGTAACAATATAAAAAGCAAAGGGGGAGGGGGAATTCCTGAAATGTGCACAAGAAAACTTTCTTGATCAGTGTGTTTCCAGCCCAATGAGGAAAGAATCCTTGCTGGATCTTGTTCTGTGGAATGAAATGGGCAAGCGGAGTATGTTTCAGTGGGGGAGTATTGAGGAACAATGATCCTAATAGCATTAGGTTTAGAATAGTAATGGAAAGTTAAGTGTGATTATACTCAACTGGAGGGGGGAAAATTTCAGTGATCTGAACAGGCGTCCGAGCTAGGTGGATTGGAATCAAAAGGATGATGCAGATATTGGAGTTAAGGAGGAGTGTGAAACACTGGATGGGCTTCTCATAGTGAGAACCGATGTATTAACATCAGCAAACATCCTCACTTCTGACATTATGATGGAGGGAAGGTCATTGATGAAGCAGCTGAAGATGGTTGGGCCGAGGACACTACCCTGAGGAACTCCTGGAGCTGAGAGGATTGACCTCCAACAACCACAACCATCTTCCTTTGTGCTGGGTATGACACCAACCAATGGAGAGTTTTCCCCTGATTCCCATTGACCCAATGTCCTGGAAGTCTGTAGCCCTCCCTCTTGCACTATATTTCTAGCCATAGATCGACCTGCCACATCATCCAGGGTTTAGCATTTTGAAAATTGATAAACTGCCAGGTCCAGATGAAATATATTCCAGGCTTTTTTCTGGAGATAGAGGCATGGTTGAAGTACTGAATGAATACTTTTCATCCGTCTTCACTAAAGAAAAGAATGCTGCTAATGTCACAATGAAGGAGTGGGTATTAGTGATATTGCATGAGATAAAAATAGATAAAGGGGACATACTTAACAGACTAGCAGCATGCTGAGTAGAAAAGTCACCTGGCCCAGATGGAATGCATCCTATGTTACTGAGAGAAATAAGCATGGAAATTACAGAGGCTTTGGCCACAATCCTCCTTGGATACGGGGGTAGTGCCAAAGAGCTGGAGGATTGTAAATGTTGCAGCCTGTTCAGAAAAGGGGAGAAGGATAAACCTGGCAACTGCATGCCAGAAAGTCTAATTGGTTGTGGGAAATTTTTTAGAGACATTAATCCGGTTCAAAATATGGATTAATAAATTAAATTCAGCATGGATTTGTTAAAGGCAAATCCTGTGAAACTAACTTTATTGAATTCTTTAATGAAGTTACAGAGAGGGTGGATGAGAATAGTTTGCTTGATGGTGTAGATATGGACTTTCAAAAGGCATTTAATAAAATGGAATTGAGATCGAAGATTAGTCATGATATTGAATGGCAGAGCAGCTCGAGAGGCTGAATGACCTAATCCTGCTCGTGTTTTGTATATTCATATGTTCTTATAATAGGCTTGTTAATAAAATTGAAGCCCATGAGATTAAAGGGGCATTGTGTTATGTGAATACAAAATTGGCCAAAGGACAGAAATCAGAGAGTAGTGGTGAACGGTTGTTTTTCAGACTGGAGGGAATTATACAGTGGTGTTCCCCAGGGGTCAGTATCAGGACCTTGCTTTTTTGATATACATCAATGACCTGGACTTCAGTATACAGAGTATAATTTCAAAGATTGCTGTGTGGACACTTGGCTATATGACAGAGCTGGATGAATTGCAATCAGAGTGATTTGCAAACTGATTGGATGCTGAGAATTTGATGAAAGCAGGAACTCAGAGAGGAAGGAGGTTTCTCACACTGAACTCAAAAGAAGTGGACCTATGGCACCTGAGGGTTCTAGGTTAAGTATCTAGACTCTAATATATTTAGGTCTTTTGTGTCTAGCAGTTCTTGTTAAACTTGTGTAAATATTTTTTTTTGGTTAGTTAACTTTGAGGAGTTAATAGAAAAATAGCAGTGTAGGTTAGATCCAGGTAACAGCAGTTATATGAAGAATTAACTTAGGTCAACTAAGGTGAGCCTGAAAGTTTCTAATTAGAATGGAGGGACAGCTGCAACCCCAAAGCCGGCAATTCGTGTGCCACGTGGGAACATTAGGACACTTGGTAGTTCGCGGAGGCCCATAGTTGCAGGAAGTGTCCCTCCACTACTCAAACTTGCGTGAGAGTTTCTGAGCTTGAGGGGCAGCTACATGTACCACAGGGCATATGGTTAGCTGAATTTTCCTGGATTACAGGGTCGAGGAGATTGGCACCCCACAGCCAGATTGAGTTCAGAATAATATGTAGGTTGACATCTGGAAGGATAAGAAGAAGCAGGCAGTGCAGGAATCTTTCGGGACTGTGCCACTGAATACTCTCACACCTTGAAGGAGCACAGTCCCAAGCCTGGCACCATGAAACAAAGGACTACATAGGGAACGACAGCAAAGTGTAAGATTTCAGTAGCAATTTTCAATTTGATAGTCAAGAGGACAGACAGACAGTTCTTCTACCATCAATGTGGGACCCGTGTAGAGAACCATTAGAGCCTCCCTTATGCAGGGTAAGGGATGTCATGGTGAGGGCGCAAAACAATTTGGAGAGCGAAAGGGAGTAGCCAGAATTCATGGTCCAGGTGGGAAACAATGACATAAGTTGGAAGAAAGTTGACGTCCTCCAGCCAGAGTTTAAAAAACTAGGGAGAGTTAAAAAGTGGGTTGTCAAGGTAGTAATCTCTGGATTATTCGTGTACCTCCTGCTTGTGAAAGTGTGGAGGATGTGGCAGGTTGATCTATGGCTACAAATATAATGCAATAGGGAGGGCTACAGACTCCTAGGACATTGGGTAAATGGGAATCAGGGGGAAAACTGTCCGCTGGTTGCAGTCATACCTAGCACAAAGGAAGTTGGCTGTGGTTGTTGGACATCAATCCTCTCAGTTCCAGGACATCACTGCAGGAGTTCCTCAGGGTAGTGTCCTAGGCCCAACCACCTTCAGCTACTTCATCAATGACCTTCCCTCCATCATAAGGTCAGAAGTGGGTATGTTCACTGATGATTACACAATGTTCAGCACTATTTGCGACTCCTCAGATACTGAAGCAGTCCATGTCCAAAAGCAGCAAGACCTGGACAATATCCAGGCTTGGGCTGACAAGTGGCAAGTAACATTCACACCATACAAGTGCCAGGTAATGGCCACCTCCAACAAGAGAGAATCCAACCATCATCCCTTGATGTTCAATGGCATTACCATCACTGAATCCCCAATTGTCAACATACTGGGGATTACCATTGACCAGAAACTGAACTGGACTAGCCATATAAATACTATGGTTACAAAAGCAGGTCAGAGGCTGGGAATACTGCAGTGAGTAACTCACTTCCTGATTCCCAAAAGCCTGTCCATGCAGTTCCAACAAGCTTGACTTCAAGAAGCTTGACACCATTCAGGACAAAACAGACCACTTGATTGGCACTCCATCCACAAACATTCACTCCCTCCACCACTGACACATAGTGGCAGCAGTGTGTACCATCTACAAGATGCACTGCAGGAACTCACAAAGCCTCCTTAGCACCTTCCAAACCCACGACCACTACCACCTAGAAGAACAAGGACAGCAGACACATGGGAACATCACCACCTGGAAGCTCCTCTCCAAGCCACTCACCATCCTGACTTGGAAATATATCACCATTCCTTCATTGTCGCTGGGTCAAAACCTTGGAACTCCCTCCCTAACAGCACTATGGGTGTACCTACACCACATGGACTGCAGTGGTTCAAGAAGGCAGCTCACCACCACCTTCTCTAGGGCAATTAGGGATGGGAAATGAATGCTGGCCTAGCCAGTGATATCCACATCCCCTTTTAAAAAAGCACTGGGACCAGTTCTGTGGCAGGAGAGATTGTTCGAAATGAACAGATTGCAACCTGGCTCAAAAAAAGGGAGGATTGAATGCATAATATTCCCAGGTACAAGGTATTCATAGAGGGAAGGGAAAAAAGAGTAGGGATAGCAGTTTGGTTTTTTTAAAAATTCATTCATAGGATGTGGGTGTCGCTGCCTAGATCTGCATTTTTGCCCATCCCTAATTGCCCTTGAGAAGGTGGTGGTGAGCTGCCTTCTTGAACCGCTGCAGTCCATGTGGTGTAGGTACACCCACAATGCTGTTAGGGAAAGAGTTCCAAGATTTTGACCCAGTGACAGTGAAGAAACGGCAATATATTTCCAAGTCAGGATGGTGAGTGGCTTGGAGAGGAACCTCCAAGTGGTGATGTTCCCATGTGTCCGCTGCCCTTGTCCTTCTAAATGATAGCAGTCGTGGGTTTGGAAGGTGTTGTCTAAGGAAGCTTGGTGAGTTCCTGCAGTGGCATCTTGCTGCCACTGTGTGTTGGTGGTGGAGGTTGTGAATGTTTGTGGATGGGGTGCCTCCTGAACTCCTCATTGAAACAGGGTTGATCCCATGGCTTGGTGATAATGGTAGGGTTGGGGATATGCCAGGCCATGAGGTTACAGATTGTGTTTGAGTACAATTCTGCTACTGCTGATAGCCAACAGCGCCTCATTGATGCCTAGTCTTGAGTTGCTAGACCTGTTTGAAACCTATCCCATTTCGCATGGTGGTAGTGCAACACAACACAATAGAGGGCATCCTCTATGTGAAGATGGGTTTTCGTCTCCACAAGGACTGTATGGTGGTCACCCCTACCAATACTGTCATGGACAGATGCATCTGCAGCAGGCAGGTTGGTGAAGATGAGGTCAAGTATGTTTTGCCCACATGTTGGTTCCCTCACCACCTGCCGCAGACCCAGCCTGGCAGTTATGTCCTTTAGGATTCGACCAGCTCGCTCAGTAGTGAAGCTACCGTCCCACTCTTGGTGATGGACATTGAAGTCCCCCACCCAGAGTATATTCTGCACGCTTGCCACCCTCAGTGCTTCCTCCATGGTTCAACATGGAAGAGCACTGATTCATCAGCTGAGGGGGGACGGTACATGGTAATCAGCAGGAGGTTTCCTTGCCCATGTTTAACCTGATGCCATGAGACTTCATGGGGTGCAGAGTTGATGTTGAGGACCCCCCCAAGCAACTCCCTCCCAACTGTATACCACTGTGCCGCCACCTCTCCTGGGTCTGTCCTGCCAGTGGGACCAGTGGGACAGGACTTTTCATGGGATGGCAATGGTGATGTCTGGGACGTAATCTATAAGGTATGATTCTGCGAGTATGGGACTGTTGCTTGACTAGTCTGTGAGACAATTCTCCCAATTTTGGCACAAGCCCCCAGACGTCAGTAAGTTAGGGTCGACACGGCTGAGTTTGCCATTGTCGTTTCCGGTGCCTAGTTCAGTGCTGGGTGGTCTGTCAGTTTCATTCCTTACTGACTTGCTAGCAATTTTACTGAGTGGCTTGCTAGGACATTTCAGAGGGCAGTTAAGTAAACTGGATTCGAAATTGGCTGTGTGGGAGAAGGTAGAGAGTGGTAGTGGATGATTGCTTCTCAGACTGGAGGTCTGTGACTAGTGGTGTGTCTCAGGGATCTGTACTGGGACCATTGTTGTTTGTTGTCTATATCAGTGATTTGGATGATAATGTGGTGAATTGGATCAATAAGTTTGCTGACGACACTTAAGATTGGAGGTGTTGTGGACAGCGAGGAAGGCTTTCAAAGCTTGCAGAGAGATCTGGACCAACTGGAAAAATGGGCCAGAAAATGGCAGATGGAATTTAATGCGGAAAAGTGTGAGGTGTTACATTTTGGAAGGTCAAACCAAGGTAGGACATACACAGTAAATGGTAGGGCACTGAGGAGTGCGGAGGAACAAAGGGATCTGGGAGTTCAGATACATAATTCCCTGAAAGTGGCTTCACAGGTAGACAAGGTTGTAAAGAAAGCTTTTGGCATACTGGCCTTCATAAATCAAAGTATTGAGTATAGGAGTTGGGATGTTATGGTGAGGTTGTATAAGACATTGGTGAGGCCAACTTTGGAGTATTATGTGCAGTTCTGGTCGCCTAACTACAGGAAGGATATCAGTAAGATTGAAAGAGTGCAGAGAAGATTTACTAGGATGTTGCCGGGTCTTAAGGAGTTGAGTTACAGGGAAAGATTAAACAGGTTAGGACTTTATTCCTTGGAGCGTAGAAGAATGAGGGGAGATTTGATAGAAGTTTACAAAATTGTGAGGGGTATAGACAGAGTAAATGCGAGTAGGCTCTTTCCATTTAGATTAGGAGAAATAAACACGAGAGGACATGGCTTTAGGGTGAAAGGGGAAAGGTTTAGGGGAAACATTAGGGGGAACTTCTTCACTCAGAGAGTGGTGAGAGTGTGGAACGAGCTAACATCTGACGTGGTAAATGCGGGCTCACTCTTAAGTTTTAAGAATAAATTAGATAGATACATGGATGAGAGAGGTCTGGAGGGTTATGGACTAGGTGCAGGTCAATGGGACTAGCGGAATAATATTTCGGCACAGACTAGAAGGGCCGAATGGCCTGTTTTCTGTGCTGTAGTGTTCTATGGTTCTAAAGAGTCAACCATATTGCTTAGACTTTTAATTTCAGGTTTTTATTGATCGAATGCAATGAATGTACCCAGCATCACAGATGTCTGTCCACCATCTACAAGGCACAAGTCAGGAGCGTGATGAAACACTCTCCACTTGCCTGGATGAATACAGCTCCAACAACACTCAAGCAGCTTGATACCATCCAGGACACTTTGTTTGACACCACATCCACAAACATTCGCTCCCTCCACCATTGACGCACAGTAGCAGCAGTGTGTACCAGCTACAAGATGCACTGCAGGAACTCACCAAGAAGGCAGCTCACCGCCACCTTCTCTAGGGTAATTAGGGATGGGCATTAAATGTTGTCCGAGCCAGTGACACCCGGATCCCCTGAATGAATTTTTAAAAATTAAAATTCCACCATCTGCCGTGGTGGGATTTGAATCCACATCCTTAGGTTATTACTCTGGATCACTAGTCCAGTGACAATATGACTATGCCACCACCTCCCCCTGTAACACTTCTAGAAAAATAAAGATGTCCAAGGGATTGAAGACAGAATCTATTGGATAGAATTAAGAAACTATAAAGGATTTATTACGTTATTTGATATCTCTTATAGACCACAAAAGGGGATTCAGTGACATTGTGGTAATGTAACTGGACTAGTAATCCAGAGGCCCAGGCTGATGTACTGGGGACAAGGGTTCAAATCCCACCACAGCAAATGGTGGAATTTAAATTCAATTAACAATCATCGATTGTCATAAAAACCCATCTGGTTCACTATTGTTTTTTAAGGAAGGAAATCTGGCATCCTTATCTGGTCTAGCTACAAGTGACTCCAGACCACAGCAATGTGGTTGATTCTTAACTGCTCTCTGAATGGCCTAGCAATCCACTTAGTTGTACCAAACCACTACAGGCTCTATTTTTCCTCAGTTCTGATGAAGAGTCATACGGACTCGAAATGTTAACTGTATTCCTCTCCTCAGATGCTGTCAGACCTGCTGAGTTTTTCCAGGTATTTTTGTTTTTGTTACTACAGACACCAGATGGGCTGCAATGGTTGAAATGGCTCACCACCACCTTCCAAAGGCAGTTATGAGTGGGCAACAAATGCTGGCTTTGCCAAAAGGCTGTTCCTTGCCTTTCATGAAGGAATAATAAAAAAAAGTGGGAAGGAGATAGAGGTTTGTCCATAAATTACTGAGAAGGACAAGAACTATTGAGTAATGAATATGCGAGACTTTAACACCTCAATTACTGAATGGGGCAGTGATTGTGTAAAGGGAAAAGAGGGTTTAAGAGGTAGTTTCAGAATTTTCATGATCATTATGTTTCCTGCCAAATGTAAAATCATTGAAAGATACCTGACACAGCAGAAAGCCATTTGGCCCATTGTATCCATACCGGCTGAAAAAGAGTTATCCAGTCTAATCCCATCTTCCAGTTCTTGGTCCATAGCCCTATAGGTTACAGCACCTCAAGTGTATATTCAAATATTTTTCAAATGTGATAAGCCTTTCTTCTTCTACCCACTTTCAAGCAGTGAGTCCCAGATTCCCACCACTCTGTGGATGAAAATGTTCCTCCAATCCCTTCTAATCCTCCCACTAATTGCTTTAAATCTATGCCCCCTAGTTAATGATCTCTCTATGAAAGGAAATAAGTCCTTCCTATCCACTCTATCTCGGTCCTTCTTAATTTTATACACCGCAGTTAAATCTCTCCTCTAAATCTAACCCCCTCTGTTCCAAAGAAAAACAAACTCAGTTTACCTAATCTTTCCCCATAACTACGATTCTCCATTCCTGGCAACCTCCTCAAATCTCCTTTGTACCCTCTCTAGTGTGACCAGAACTGCATGCAGCACTCTAGCTGTGGCCTAACTAATGTTTTACACAATTCTGGCATAACTTCCCTGCTCTTATACTCTATGCTACGGCCAAAAAAGGAAAATATCTTCTATGGCTTAGAACCATAGTTCTCCAAAATTCCCTATATTCGGGGAGGGTTCCATTAGATTGGAAAATAGCAAATATAACTCCTTTATTCAAAAAGGGAGAGAGACAGAAAGCAGGAAGCTACAGGCCAATTAGCTTAACATCTGTCATAAGAAAAATGTTAGAAGCTAATATTAAAGATGTTATAGCAGAGCAGTTAGAAAAATTCAAGATAATCAGGCAGACTCAACATGCTTTTGTAAAAGGGAAATCATGTTTAACCAATTTATTGAAGGTCTTTGAAAGAGTCATATGTGTTGTGGATAAAGGGGAACCGGTGCATGTACTGTCCTTAGATTTCCAAAAGGCATTTGATAAGGTGCCACATCAAACATCATTGCAGAAAATAAATGCTTATGGTGTAGGGGGTAATGTATTGGCATGGATAGAAGATTGGCTATCTAACAGGAAGCAGAGAGTTGAAATAAATGGGTCTTTTTCAGCTTGGGAGGATGTGATGAATGGTGTGCCACAGGGATCATTGCTGGGACCTCAACTTTTTACAATTTATATAAATGATTTGGATGAAGAGACCAAAGGAATGGTTGCTCAATTTGCTGATGACACAAAGATAGGTGGGAAAGTAAACTGTGAAGAGGATGTA
The DNA here is from genome assembly GCF_964194155.1 of Cetorhinus maximus. NCBI lineage: Eukaryota > Metazoa > Chordata > Chondrichthyes > Lamniformes > Cetorhinidae > Cetorhinus > Cetorhinus maximus. The sequence goes on from NC_135889.1 coordinate 128,585,703, forward strand.
AAGAAGCTACAAAGTGACATAGATAGGTTGAGTGGGCAAAAATCTGGCAAATGAAGTATAATATGGGCAAATGTGAAATTGTTTATTTTGGCAGGAAGAATAAAAAAGTTTATTATCTAAATGGTGAGAGATCGTAGAGCTCTGAGTTTCAGAGGGATCTCGGTGTCCTGGTGCATGAATCACAAAAGGTTAGTATGCAGGTACAGCAGATAATTAGGAAAGCTAATAGAATGTTATCATTTATTGTGAGGGGAATTGATTACAAAAGTAGGGAGGTTATGCTTCAGTTGTTGTACAGGGCATTGGTGAGACCACATCTGGAGTATCGTGTGTAGTACTGGTCTCCTTATTTAAAGAAAGATGTAAATGTGTTAGAATCAGTTCAGAGAAGGTTTACTAGACTAATACCAGGAATGGGTGGGTTGACTTATGAGGAAAGGCTGGACAGGTTAGGCTTGTATCCACTGGGATTTAGAAGAGTAAGAGGTGACTTGATTGAAACCTTTAAGATCCTGAGGGGTCTTAACAGGGTGCATGTGGAGAGGATGTTTCCTCTTGTGGGAGAATCTAGAATGAGGGGTCACTGTTTAAAAATAAGGGGTCACTCATTTAAGACAGAGATGAGGAAAATTTTTTTCTCTCAGAGGGTTGAGAGTCTTTGGAACTCCTGAAAAGGCAGTAGAAGCAGAGTCTTTGAATATTTTTAAGACAGAGCTAGGTAGATTCTTGATTAACAAAGGGGTGAAAGGTTATTTGGGGTAGGCAGGAATGTGGGGTTGAGGTTACATTCAGATCAGCCATGACCTTATTTAATGGCGTAGCAGGCTTGAGGGGCCGAGTGGCCTACTGCTCCTAATTCGAATGTTCATATATATGTATGTTCATATAGAAAAATTACGGAGCAGAAAGAGGCCATTCAGCCCATTGTGTCTGAGCCGGCCAAGAAAAGAGAAAAAAAATAACTAGCCGCTCATTTTTAATCCCACTTTCCAGCACCTGCTCCATAGCCTTGCAGGTTACAGCACTTCAGGTGCAGATCCAGATACCTTTCAAATGTGTTGAGCATTTAAGCCTGAACCACCCTCTGGGTGAAAAAGTTTTTCCTCATGTCCTCTTTAATTCTCTAAGAATCACCTTAAATCTATGCCCCCTAGTAATTGACCCCTCAGCTAGGGGTCTTTCCTGTCTACCCTATCTAGGCCCCTCAATTTTGTACATCTCAATTAGGTCACTCCTCAGCCTCCTCTATTCTAAGGAAAACAATCCCAGCCTATCCAATCTCTCCTCATAGCTGCAATTTTCCAGCCCTGGTAACATTCTTGTAAATCTCCTCTGTACTCTCTCCAGAGGAATTATGTCCTTCCTGTAATGTGGTGTATATATGGAACTGTACATAAAATTCCAGCAGTGGCCTAACCAGTATTTTATACAGTTCCATCATTACATCCCTACTTTTGTATTCAATACCACGTCCAATAGAGGAAAGCATTCCATATGCTTTCTTTACCACCTTATCCACCTGTCCTGTCACCTTCAGGGACCTGTGGACATGCACTCCAAGGTGTCTCACTTCCTCAACCCCTCTCAATGTCCTCCCATGTATTGAGTATTTCCTTGTTTTGCTTGTCCTCCCCAAATGCATTACCTCACACTTTTCCAGATTGAATTCCATTTGCTATTTTTCCATCCACTCAACCAAACCAGTGATAGCTTTCTGGAGACAATAGCTATCCTCTTCACTATTAACTATATGGACAATTTTTGTGTCATCTGCAAATTTCCCAATCATGCTTCCCAAATTTAAGTCCAAATCATTAATATATACAACAAAAAGCAAGGGCCCCAACATTGAGTGCTATGGAACACCACTGGGAACCGTTTTCCATTTGCAAAAACATCCATCGATCATTACCCTTAGTTTCCTGTCACTGAGTCAATTTTGGATCCAACCTGCCACTTTCCCCTGTATCCCATGGGATCTCACTTTTCTGACTAGTCTGCCATGTGGAACCTTGTCAAATACATTACTAAAATCCATGTAGACAACATCCATTGCACTACACTCATCAATCCTCCTTGTTACTTCCTCAAAAAGTCCTATTAAGTTAATAAGACACAATCTTCCCTGAATAAAACCATGCTGACTATCCCTGATCATTCCATGCCTTTCTAAGTGACAGTTTATCCTGTCTCTCAGAATTGATTCCAATAATTTGCCCACCACTGAGCCTGTATCTAGTGAAGATTGGAAAATGATCCTCAGGGCATCCGCTATTTCCTCCCTGGCTTCCTTTAACAACCTGGGATACAATCCATCTGGCCCTGGTTATTTAGCCAGCTTCAAGGATGCCAGTCCCTCCATGCTCCCTCTCTCATTATGCTAATTGTATCTAATATTTTATACTTCTCCTCCTTAACTAGAATGTCTCATTATCCCTCTCCTTAGTGAAGACAGAGACAAAGCACTCAATGGAACTCTGCCCACATCTTCAGCATCAATGCACAAGTTATCATGTACATCTCTGATAGGCCTTTCATTTAGTTACTCTCTTGCTCTTGATGTACTGGTAAAACATCTTTGGGTTGTCTTTGATTTCTCCTGTCAATATTTTTTCGTATCCTCTCTTTGCTTTCCTAATTTCCATTTTTACTTCACCCCTGTGCTTTTTATACTTCTCTCGGCTTTCTACAGTATTAAGCTGTTCGTGACTGTTGTAAGCTTTATTTTTTTGCTTTATCTTACCCTGTACGCTTCTGGGTAACCAGGGGGCTCTAGATTTTACAGTACCACCCTTTTTCTTTGTGGGGACATGTCTGCACTGTGTCCACAGAATCTCGCTTTGAATACCTCCCAATGATTTGACATCATTTTCCCTCCTAGCAGCTGTATCCAGTCCACTCTCACCAGTTTACCTCTCAGCTTTATAAAATTTGTCTTCCCTCAATTTACTCCTGTTCTATCTAACTTTATTATGGTCACTATCTCCAAACTGGTCCCCCATTGCTACTTCATCCACTTGCCCAGCTTCACTTCCTAAGACTAAATCTAGAATTGTGCCCTCTCTTGTAGGGCTTGTTATTTGCTGACTGAAAAGGTTCTCAAGCATTTTGTGTCCTTCACACTGCTTGTATCACAATTGATGTTAAGGTCGTTGACGTCTCCAACGATTACTTGTTTTTGCACTCAGAAATCTGTCTACATATTTCCTCTTCTAACTCCCTTCTACGATTTGAGGGTCTATAAAACACTCCTAGCAGTGTGGCTGCTTCTTTTTATTTCAGAGCTCAACCCATATGTCCTCATTTGATGCTTCATTTAGTATATCATCCTTCCTCACAGATATAATTCATTCTTTAACCCCCACCTTTTTTATCCCCCTTCTATCCTGCCTGAAAACTCTATATCCAAGGATGTTGAGTGATTATATCATGCTGTCATGTGTCTATCTGTGCCCTCATCTCATTGGCTTTATTTACTATAATCCTTGTATTTACATACATACCTTTTAACACTGCCAAATACCTGTACTGTACACTTTTTAACCTGTGCTTCTGTCTTTCAGAGTCACTCATCCATTCTCCATCTCCTGTTACCTGCTCTGAATTTGCCCTCAGGTTCCCAGCCCCCTGCTAATCTAGTGACGTCCTTGATCCTGGCACCAGGGAGACAACATACCACCTAGAGTCATGTCTATTCCTCTAACTAATGGATCCATATCCCTACTGCTCTTCCCCTCTTCATCCTCCCCTCCTGTACAGCAGAGCTGCCTGTGGTGCTACAAACCTGTTTCTTTATGCGCTCCTCCAAGGAACCAACACCTTCACTTGTATCCAAAACAGAAAACCGATTCTTGAGTGGGTCCTAGGGGACTCCTGCACTACTTGCCTGGTTCTCTTGAACTGCCTGGTGGTCACTCATTCCCTTTCTGCCTCCAGGCTCCTAAGCTGTGGTGTAACCACCTCTCTGAACGTGCTATCCACGTAGCTCTCAGCCTCGCGGATGCGCCACAGTGACTCCAGCCACCGCTCGAGCTCCAAAGCCCAGAGCTCAAGGTTCTGTAGCTGGTGACACTTCCTGCACATGTGGTCATCTAGGATAGCGATAATGTCCAGGACTTCGCACATATAACAGGACACGCATTCCACACGACCGAGCTGTCCTGCCATGGCGTCAACTTACTTCCCTTATGTTAACTTTATTTTACTTAGGTTTACTTATACTACTTTATTTTACCTGGCCTTGACTTAACTTAACTTCCCTATTGCTTGTGTTTCTTACTGAAATCTAAGTAGCTACTTCTTTTAAAAAGAATGTGTTTTTCTAAATTTTCAGCTACTTGAAGACCCTCCCCTAACAGCAGTTTCTCACCAACTGATGAACTTATGTTTCTCCCGTGATGTCACTCTTGGATGTTTTCAAAACTCAGCCCTCTCGTGCAGCTTTTCAACTCCTGGCCTCCTGCAGGCTGAGAAAGATGGAGAAGGCAAAAGAAAACAGCTGCTCCCTCCCCTCCTCATTGAACCCGCTTCTCACCAAAATTGCAGTAATTCCACTCTGTACCAGTGCACTCCGACTTCTTAATTGCTGTGACTGTCCTTAATTAACATGTGCCTCTCTAAAAGACGATTTACATCATCTTTCAGAATTTGCTACTTACTGGCTAAAAATATTCTCTTGAATACTTTGTAAGAATTCTGTACCTTTGCTAGAATTCTTACAAAGCACCTAGGAGAATAATGCGTCATGACCACATCCAGGAACATGCTACCCACTAGCTCTCAGCACAGTGACACCAGCTGCTGTTCAAGCTCCAAAACCAGGAGCCCCTCCAGCTGATGACATTTCCTGCTCATGTGGTTGTCCAGGACACAAGAAGTGTTCTGGAGTTCCCACATGGAAAAGAATGTAGAGTCCACCAGACTGAGGTGCCCTGCCAACCTCTTATTTATTAGATGATTTAAACTTAGCAGAAATAAACTAAAGACTTATATTAAAAAAACTCACCAGCTGCTCAACCAATATCCATTTTCCCTTGTGTTGATGTCACTTCTAGTTTTTGAACCTCACTCCCTTGGGCCTCCAGCCATTCTGCACTTCTACCCCAAACTCTTTCAGGTCTGTGCTCCTTATGTCTGGGCTCTCTGATGCTGCCATTGAAGGTAGTATTGCTGGCTTGAGTTCTGGAAAAGGAAGTGGATCAAGTGGAAAATATCACAGTCATGGATCATTTCAGGAATAGTGATCATAGTATTGAATGGTTTAGATTGTTCCTTGTCCCTCGCCATAACCAATCTAGAACAAAAATACTCAACTGGGAGAGGGCTAATTTCAATTAATTAAGGAGTGATGTGGCCCAGCTAAACTGCATTCAAAGACTGGCAGGCAGAAATGTAAAGAGGCATGGGTAACTTTTGAAAAAAGAGATTAGTTTGGGTACAATCTAGGTACATTCACATAAGGGAGAAAGAGAGGGCAACTATAGCCAGTGCTCCCTGGATGATGAAAGAGTTAGATAGTAGATGAAGCAGAAAAAGGGGGCATATGGGAAATCTCAGCTTGATAATACAAGGGAGAATTAGGCTGGATATAAAAATTAATTAGAGAAAAGGAAATAAGAGGAGCAAAGAGGCAGCATGAGAATAGATTGGAGGGAATCAAAAGGCTTTATGCATATAAATAAATAGTTGTCAGAGAAGCGGTGGGTTGATTAGGGACCAAAATGGAGATCGACTGGTGGAGACAGGTGCCATTGCTCAGGTACTTAATAAGGACTCTGCATCTGTCTTTACCAAAGAAGAGAGAGGACTTTGCCAAAGCCACGGTAAATGAGAAGGTTGCAGGGATACTGAATGAGATTAAAATAGACAAAGAGGAGGTATTAGAAAGGTTGGCAGTGTTTAAAGTAGATCTGTGACCCAGACTTGATCGGATGCATTACGGTTTCTGAGGGAAGTAAGGGTGTAAATTGCGGAGGCACTGGTCATAATCATCCAAACCTCCTTTTAGAATCAGGGTGGTGCTGGAGGACTAGAGAATTGCAAATAGAAACATACAAAATTGGAGCAGGAATAGGCCATTCGGCCCTTCGAGCCTGCCCCGCCATTCATTATGATCATGGCTGATCATACAACTCAATAGCCTGCTCCTGCTTTCTCCCCATATCCTTTGATCCCTTTCAGCCTAAGAGCTATAACTAACTCCTTCTCGAAAACATACAATGTTTGGGCCTCAACTACTTTCTGTGGTAGCGAATTCCACAGGCTCACCATTCTCTGGCTGAAGAAATTTCTCCTCATCTCAGTCCTAAATGGTCCACCCTGCATCCCCAGACTGTGACCCCTGGTTCAGGACTCCCCCACCATCGGGAACATCCTTCCTGCATCCACCCTATCTAGTCCTGTTAGAATTTTATAGGTTTTTATGAGATCCCCCCTCATTCTGCTGAACTCCAGTGAATATAATCCTAACTGACTCAATCTCTCCTCATATGTCAGTCCCACCATCCCAGGAATCAGTCTGGTAAACCTTCGCTGCACTCCCTCTATAGCAAGTACATCCTTCCTCAGATAAGGAGACCAAAACTGCACACAATATTCCAGGTGTGGTCTCACCAAGGTCCTGTACAATTGCAGCAAGACATCCCTGCTCCTGTACTCGAATCCTCTCGCTATGAAGGCCAACATACCATTTGCCTTCTTTACCGCCTACTGCACCTGCATGCTTACCTTCAGCGACTGGTGTACGAGGACACCCAGGTCTCGTTGCACATTCCCCTCTCTCAATTTATAGCCATTCAGATAATAATCTGCTTTCCTGTTTTTGCTACCAAAGTGGATAACCTCACATTTATCCACATTATACTGCATCTGCCATGCATTTGCCCACTCACTCAGCTTATCCAAATCACACTCAAGCATCTCTGCATCCTCCTCACAGCTCACCCTCCCACCCAGCTTTGTGTCATCTGCAAATTTGGAGATATTACATTTAATTCCCTCATCTAAATCATTAATATATATTGTGAATAGCTGGGATCCCAGCACCGATCCCTGCGGTACTTCACTAGTCACTGCCTGCTAGTCGGAAAAAGACCCGTTTATTCCTACTCTTTGTTTCCTGTCTGCCAACCAGTTTTCTTTCCATCTCAATACACTACCTCCAATCCCATGCGCTTTAATTTTACACACTAATCTCTTATGTGGGACTTTGTCGAAAGCCTTCTGAAAGTCCAAATAAACCACATCCACTGGCTCCCCCTCATCAACTCTACTAGTTACATCCTCGAAAAATTCCAGTAAATTTGTCAAGCATGATTTCCCTTTCATAAATCCATGCTGACTTTGTCTGATTCTGCCACTGTTTTCCAAGTGCTCAGCTATTAAATCTTTTATAATGGACTCTACAATTTTCCCCACTATTGACGTTAGGCTCACTGGTCTATAATTCCTTGTTTTCTCTTTACCTCCCTTTTTAAATAGTGGGGTTACATTAGCTACCTTCTAATCCGTAGGAACTGTTCCAGAGTTTATAGAATCTCAGAAGATGACGGCCAATGCATCCACTAATTCTAGGGCCACTTCCTTAAGAACTCTGGGATGTAGATTATCAGGCCCTTGGGATTTATCGGCCTTCAATCCCATCAATTTCCCCAACACCATTTCCCTACTAATACTGATTTCTTTCAGTTCCTCCCTTTCACTAAACCCTGTGTTCCCCAACATTTCTGGTGTGTTATTTGTGTCCTCCTTTGTGAAGTCAGAACCAAAGTATGTATTTAGTTGGTTAGCCATTTCTTTGTTCCCCATTATAAATCCTCCTGTTTCTGACTAAGGGACCTACATTTGTCTTCACCAATCTTTTTTTCTTCACTTACCTATAGAAACTTTTACAATCAGTTTTTATGTTCCCCGCAAGCTTACTCTCGTACTCTATTTTCCCCTTCTTAATCAATCCCTTGATCCTCCTTTGCTGAATCCTAAACTGCTCCCAATCCTCAGGTCTGTTGTTTTTTCTGGCCAATTTGTATGCCTCTTCCTTGGATCTAATACCATCTCTAATTTCCCTTGTAAGCCATGGTTTAGCCACCTTTCCGGTTTTACTTTTGCGCCAGACAGGAATAAACAATTGTTGCAGTTCACCCATGCGTTCTCTGAATGTTTGCCATTGTCTATCCACCGTCATCCATTTAAGTAATGTTTCCCAATCCATCATAGCCAACTCACGCCTCATACCATCGTAGTTTCCTTTATTAAGAATCAGGACCCTAGTCTCAGAATCAACTACGTCACTCTCCATCTTGATGAAGAATTCTATCATATTATGGTCACTCATCCCCAAGAGGCCTCGCACAACTAGATTGCCAATTATTCCTTTCTCAATACACAATACCCAGTCTAGGATGGCCTGTTCTCTTGTTGGTTCCTCAACGTATTGGTCCAGAAAACCATCCTGCATGCACTTCAGGAATTCCTCCTCTACGGTATTACTAATTTGATTTGCCCAATCTATATGCAGATTAAAGACACCCACACTTACACATGTTCCTTTATTGCATGCATCTCTAATTTCCTGTTTAATGCCATTCCCAACATTACCACTACAGTTTGGGGGTCTATATACAACCCCCACTAATGTTTTTTGCAACTTAGTGTTTCGTAGCTCTACGCATACAGATTCCACATTGTCGGAGCTAATATGTTTCCTCACTATTGCGTTAATTTCCTCTTTAGCCAGCAATGCAACTCCACCGCCTTTTCCTTTTCGTCTGTCCTTCCTAAGTACTGAATACCCCTACATTACTTGTCCCGTTCCCACTATTTTTCACTGAGGCCCCATTTGATTCTTGCCCTTGATTTCTCTGCCTATCACCTTTCTTATTCCCCTTTCTGTCTTTTGTTCTTGTCCTTGATTCCCCTTCCTCTGACTCCTTGCATAGGTTCCCATCCCCCTGCCATTTTAGTTTAAACCCTCCCCAACCACTCTAGCAAATATTCCCCCTAGGACATGTTCCACTCTTGTTCAAAAGATGGGGAGAAGGATAAACCCAGCAACTACCTGCTAATCAGTTTAACCTCAGTAGCGGTGAAGTTTTTCGAAACAATAATCTGGGACAAAATTAATACCTATTTGGACAATTAATAAAGGAAAGCCAGCATAGATTTGTTCAGGGCAAATTGTATTTGACCAACTTGTTTCAGATTTTTGATGAGGTAACAGATAAAGTGAAAGAGGGCAGTGCAGTGGTGTTGTATTAAACTGTTTGATAAAGTACCACACATTCTAAGCCTGTTAGCAAAGTTGAAGTCCATGGAGTTGAAGGTTCAGTGGCAGCATAGATACAAAATTGGCTAAGGAATAGGAACAGAGAGTTGTGGGGAATGGCTGATTTTTGCCCTGGAGGAAGCTTTACAGTGGAGATCAAAAAGTTCACTTCTAGTACCATTGCTGTTTTTGATATACATTAATGGCTTGGGGGTACAGGGCATAATTTCAAAATTTGAGATAGCACCAAATTAAGTTTAGTACATGATAAGACTTCGAGAGGAGGGATACATAGCATGAAATTCAATGCAGAAAAGTGTGAGCCAATTTATTTTGGTAGGAAGAATGAGGAGACACAACAGAAGTTAAATGGTATAATTTAGAAACAGAGAGACCTGAGAATGTTTGTGCACAAATCATTGAAGGTGGCAGGACAGGTCAACAAAACAGTTCATAAAGTATCTGGGATCCTGGATTTTATCAACAGAGAAATAATACAAATGCCAAGAAATTATGTTAAACCTTTATAAAACACTTTGGCTCCAGTATTAATTGGAGCATTGTGTCTGATTTTGAGTACTACATACGTCAAGAATATAGCCAAGGCCTTGGAGAGGGTGCAGAGGAGATTTACTCCAGTAGGTTTGTCAAACATGATTTCCCTTTCATAAATCCATGCTGACTTTATCTAATCCCGTTGATATTTTCTAAGTGTCCTGTTATCACATCATTTATAATAGACTCCAGCATTTTCCCTACCAATGATGTTCGGCTAACCTGTCTGTAATTCCCTGTTTTCTCCCTCCCTCCTTTTTTAAATAGCACGGTTACATTTCCCACCCTCCAATCTTCTGGGACTGTTCCATAGTCTACAGGATTTTAGAAGATGACAACCAATGCATCCACTATTTCCATGGCCACCTTCTTTAGTGCTCTGGGATGTAGATTATCAGACCCTGGGGATTTATCAGCTTTCTGTCCCATTATTTTCTCCAGCACTATTGTTTTAGTAATACTAATTTCCTTCAATTCCTCCTTCTCACTGGACCCTTGGTTTCCTAGCATTTCTGGGAAGTAATTTGTGTCTTCCTCCATGAAGACAGAACTAAAGTAGTTGTTTAATTACTCTGCCATTTTCTTGTTCTCTCTTATAAATTCTCCTGTTTCGAACTGTAAAGGACCTACATTCCTACATTTGTCTTCACTAATCTTTTTCTTTTTACATACTTATAGAAGCTCTTACAGTCCGCTTTTATGTTCCTTGCAAGTTTACCCTTCTACTCTATTTTTCCCCTCTTAATCAATCCTTTGATTAAAGGTCCTTCTTTGCTGAATTCTAAACTGCTCCCAATCCTTAGACTTGCTACTTTTTCTAGCAACTTTATATGACTCCTCTTTGGATCTATCCTTAATTTATTTTGTTAGCCATGATTGGGCTGCTTTTCCTGTTGTGTTTTTGTGCAAGAAAGGAATGTATAACTATTGCAATGCACACATTTGTTACTTAAATATTAGCCATTGCCTACCCATCTTTTAATGAAGTTCCCCAATCTATCTTAGCCAACTCACGCCTCATACCTTTGTAGTTTCCTTTGTTAAGATTTAAGACCCTCATTTCAGATCAGACCACTTCACTTTCCTTCCTAATGAATTCCATTGTGTTATGGTCACTGTTCCCTAAAGGACCTCACACAACAAGATTATTAATTAAACCCTTCTTATTGCACAATACCAAATTCATGATAGCCTGTTCCCTAGTTGGTTCCTCAAGCACTGGTCTAAAAAACCATCTTGTACACACTCCAGGAATTCATTCACCACAGTATTATTGTTAATTTGGTTTGCTCAGTCCATATGTAGATCAAAGTCACCCATGATTACTGTAACACCCTTGTTACATGCATCTCTAATTTCCTGTTTAATGTTGTCCCCTACCTTATCACTACTGTTTGGAGGCCTATAGACAACTCCCACTAATGTTTTCCACCCTTGTTGCTTCTTAGCTCCACCCAGACTGATTCAACATCTAGATTTTCTGAGCCAGTGTCCTCTCACTATCGCGCTGATTTCATCCTTAACTAACAATGCCACCCCACCTCCTTTTCCTTTTTGCCTGTCCTTTCTAAATATCGAGTACCCTTGGAAATTCAGTTCCCAGCCTTGGTCACCCTGCAGTTATGTCCCCGTAATCGCAATCATATCGTGCCCGTTTACATCTATTTGCACTGTTAATTCATCTATCTTATTGGGAATGCTCCGTGCATTCAGATACAGTGCCTTTCGACTTGTCTTTTTAACAGTTTTACACATTTTTTTTGTACTATGGCCCTATTTGCTGCTAGCCCTCATTTCCTCTGCCTTCCATTTTTGCTTTCTACTTCTCTGTCTTTCATTCCTATCTTTGTTTTCCTCCCTTGTGTCTCCCCACCCAGGTTCCCATCCCCCTGCCAATCTAGTTTAAACCCTCCCCACAGTACTAGCAAATACCCCTGCGAGGAAATTGGTCCCGGTCCTGCTGGGGTGCAACCTGTCCAGCTTGTAAAGGTCCCATCTTCCCCAGAATCGGTCCCAATGCCTCAAGAATCTAAATCCCACCCTCCTACACCATCTCTCCAGCCACGCATTCATCTGGTCTATTCTCCTGTTCCTAATCTCGCTAGCACGTGGCACTGGGAGTAATCCTGAGATTACTACCTTTGAGATCCTGCTTTTTAATCTATTTCCCAGCTCCCTGCTTTCAGGACCTCACCCCTCTTTTTACCTAAGTCGTTGGTACCGATATGGACCACGACCTCCGGCTGTTCACCTCCACCTTTAGAATGTTCTGCAGCTGCTCAGTTACATCCTTGACCCTGGCATCAGGGAGGCAACATACCATCCTGGTGTCATGTCTATGGCCGCAGAAACATCTATCTGTTCCCCTTACGACAGAATCCCTGATCACTACTGATTTCACACTCTTTTTCTCCCCCCCTTGCAGCTGAGCTTCTTGCGATGCCACAGACTTGGCTCTTGCTGCATTCACCCTGGGAAACCATCTCCCCAAGCAGTATCCGAAATGGAAAATCTGTTAGAGAGGTAGATGGACCCAAGGGACTCCTGCACTACTTGCCTCATGCTTTTAATGTGCCTGGCGGTCACCCATTCCCTTTCTGCCTGTGAACTCCTTGCATGCGACATGACCACCTCACTGTACGTGCTATCCATGAAGATCTCATCCTTGTGGATGCTCCACAGTAAATTCCACCGCAGCTCCAGCATCAAAACGCAGATTTTGAGTAGTTGCAGCTTGAGACACTTCCTGCACATGTGGTCGCTCTGGACAGTGGAAGTGTTCCTGAATTCCCACATCACACAGGAGCATTCCACTTGGCTGAGATGCCCTGCCATGACTTACCCTTAAATTATTCCCTTTACTTTTACTTCCTCTAATTTAGAGAATATTATGAACAGATGAAATACTCACCAGCTCCTACATACCAAGGCCACCACTCTTCTTACTGAATAAAGGTAGAAAATGAAAGGATCATCTCCTTCCCTCTTCACTGAACTCACTCTCTTGCCAAACTCCAACTGAAGCACTCCAACTGCAGCCCAATGTAGCACTCCAGTACAGACCAAAGGGGGATTGAGGATATTTTATTTATGGAATGAATTGTTAGGATCTGGAATGCACTCCTAGCAGCAAATTCAGTGATAAATTTCAAAAATTAGATAAATATTTGAAAAGCCAAAGTTTACAGAGCTATGGCAAAAGAGCAGGGGGAGAGGGGGAGTGGGACTAATTGGATAGCTCTTTCAAAGAGTTGGCACAGACATGATGAGCCAAATGGCCTTTTATGCAAACAGAAGTGTCCACACACACACACACACCTCTTCAACAGAATTGTTGGCTTCGAGAGCTGTCAACCTTTTAAGTAACTCCTCTTTATTTTTATCTTACCAACTTTCTCTAATCCCTGATCCGCCATGACTTTGTCAACATTATCTTCTCCATTGAAGACAAAAATACTCACTTGAGTTACCTCAGCCGTACTCCCTGCCTTCAAAAGAAGATTTCTTTTTTGGTCCTGAATTAGCCACACCCTTCCTTTGACTAGTTTTAACCCTTTTCTGTTGTCAGTTAATCTGTTCTCATACACTCTTTTTGCTCATCTTATTCCCTTCTTTTGATCTCCTCTGCACTTTCTGTATTCAGTTTGATCTTATGGTTTCTATCATAGTTTTGTTCTCTATTTTTTTATTCATTCATGGGATGTGGGCATCGCCGGCAAGACCAGCATTTATTGCTCATCCCTAATTGTCCTTGAACTGAGTGAATTGCTAGGCCATTTCAGAGGGCAGTTAAGAGTCAACCTCATTGCTGTGGGTCTGGAGTCACATGTAGGCCAGACCAGGATAAGGACAGCAGATTTCTTTCGCTAAAGGACATTATTGAACTATGAATCTGAAACTTATTATAAGCCTCCTTTTTCTGTTTCATTTTAATCTTTCCATCTTTAGACATCCAGGGAGTTTTAGCTTTGCATGCCCTTCCTTTCGCCTTGTGTTTACTCTGAGTGGTATCTTCCATTCTGGAATATGTTGGGTGGCGGGAGCGGAAATGAGTGACTTCCAGTTGGGGGCAGGACAGCTGCGACTTGGTGCTGTTCAGCTCATTACACATGCTCATGCATGTGCCTACTGTGGTCTTCCAAGAAGGCAGCTCACCACCACCTTCTCAAGGGCAATTGGGGATGGGCAATAAATGTTGGCCTAACCAGCGACGCCCACATCCTGTGAAAGAATAAATTTTTTAAAACGTGAGGAGCCTAGCGAATCTTGTGGCGGGGGTGGGTAGGAAGTCACTATGCCCACCCTTACCTCATGGGGTCAGGGGTTCTGGCGCCACATTTAAATGGCACCCAGACAGCCATTCATTCACTGCAAGCCAGGAGCTCTAGATTATTCATCCAGAATGTCCCAAAGAGGACAACGATTCAGTGATGCGTCTCCTCTAGGCGACCCAGGAAAGGCAGAAGATCCTGTTTCCCAGAGATGGTAGCAGGAGGCTCTCCTGTCTGACCGTGGTGGCCTGGACAGAGGTTGCAGTGGAGGTTAGTTTCTGTGGGGTCCATAGGAGAACTGCCCAGCAGTGCAGGAAAAGGATGAACAATCTGCTGTTCTCTGCCAGGGTAAGTGGCACCGTCTACTCACTTCAAAGTGACACTCAGAAGGACATCAGGCAGTGTAAGTGTGCGAGCGCACAGGGATTTTAGACAGGAGTTTGGTTTGCAGGACGCAGCAGCAGATGGGACATGTGCACAGAATGTGTGGCAGCCACTTTATACTCTCAATGTTCTAACAGTTGCAGAACTTCCTGCTTGTTAATCGCTTACTGGGGAGGGCTCAGCAGCTGCCATAGGCATGCACGCTCCTAAACTGCTCATACACCCATTGGGATGACAATCGATCCTTCTCTGTCTGCAACAGGAAGGAGTGGTCCAAGACTGGCGGCGGTATCTCAGATAGAGTGCTCAGCACGTTTGAAGAAGAGGCTACAGAACTAGCCAGGGAGGACTGGGACCATGCATGCACCAAGGGCGAGACAGGACTCCACGAGCAAGCCAGTGAGGATGCCTCCAATCTGCAGTTGTCAGATGTGCCAGCAGAATGAGACATTGTTTAGATAGGGGAGCCTGCTTAGACTTCCATTAAACCTTTCTCTTCTCCACTCCAGGAGCCAACAAAAAAAGGGGGAGGAAAAGAAGGCAACTTACTCACAACTCCAGCTCCAACCCCACCTCTGAGGACTTGACTCAAAATCCTCAGAGGATGCACCATCATGGTGTTCACCTGCACCCTCCATCAGCGCAGAGACATTGACCTCGGTGGGTCCACATTCTAGATTAGGCTTGGGGTCATAATCTCGTGAGCACATCACAGACATGGGTCCACAGCTGGTGGAGGCAGTGACAGCTGAGGTTCCCGATGTTCGGTGGACTGCTGGAGACCAGGCCCCTGCTCAGCCCCATGCAGATGACGAGCCTCTGGACTCTGCCATAGGCAACCACATGGAGATGCAGAGACAGGCAGGGGAATATCAGACAGAGGAACATCAGGCAGAGATGCCAGAGGCCATGCGCAGACTGGGCCAAAGGATGGAGGAGTCCATCCCTGTTCTATCTGCTGTGGAGGCTCTGGCAGGCGAGCGTTTGGCCGCCTTGGAGACCCGGGTCCAGCAGAATGCACAGTAGCTGCCAGATATGCACTTGGACCTGCACTCCATTGTTCCAGCCATGGGAGCAGTGCAACAGTGGCTAGACAAGAGGGGGACAGACACCTCGACTTCCCGACCCCCACTGCAACCTTATTTCCTCAAGGAGTCAGGAAGGTGCCAACAGGGAAGAGGAGCACCAGTAAGGCACTCCGGAGGTTTCAATCCAGCATACTCCAAGGGTGCCTTGCCACTCAACCTCTCCTCTGCCAGTCATCCTATCACATCGTGGGATGCAGCGGTGAGCTGCCTTCTTGAATCGCTGCAGTCCATGTGGCGCAGGTACACCCACAGCGCTTTTACGGAGGGAGTTCCAGGATTTTGACCCAGTGACAGTGAAGGAATGGCAATATATTTCCAAGTCAGAATGATGAGTGGCTTGGAGGGGAACTTCCAGGTGGTGGTGTTCCCATGTGTCTGTTGCCCTTGTCCTTCTAAATGGTAGTGGTCGTGGGTTTGGAAGGTACTGCCTAAGGAGGCTTGGTGAGTTGCTGCAGTGCATCTTGTAGATGGAATACATTACTGCCACTTTGCGTTGGCAGTGGAGGGAGTGAATGTTTGTGGATTGGGTGCCAATCAAGTGGGCTGCTATATCCTGGACAATGTCAAGCTTCTTGAATGTTGTTGGAGCTCTGTTCATCCGGGCAAGTGGAGAGTATTCCATCACATTCCTGACTTGTGCCTTGTAGATGGTGGACAGGCTTTGGAGGGCCAGAAGGCGAGTTACTTGCCACAGGATTACTAGCCTCTGACCTGCTCTTGTAGCCACAGTATTTATATGGCTAGTCTAGTTCAGTTTCTGGTCAGTGGTAACCCTCAGGATGTTGACAATGGGGGCTTCAGCGATGGTAATGCCATTGTATGTCAGTCAAGGGGCAATGGTTGGATTCTCTTTTGTTAGAGATGGTCATTGCCTGGCACTTGTGGATTACTTGACACCTGTCAGTGCAAGCATGGATATTGTCCAGGTCTTGCTGCATTTGGACATGTACTGCTTCAGTATCTGTGGAGTTGTGAATGGTGCTGAGCATTGCACAAGCATCAGCGAACTTCTGACTTTATGATGGAAGTCAGGTCATTGATGAAGCAGTTGAAGGTTGTTGGGCCTAGGTCACTACCCTGAGGAACTCCTGCAGTGATGTCCTGGAACCAAGATGATTGACCTCCAACAACCACAACCATCTTTCTTTGTGCTAGGTGTGACTGCAACCAGCAGAGAGTTTTCCCCCTGATTCCCAATGACTCCAGTTTTGCTAGGGTTCCTTGATGCCACACTCGGTCAAATGCTGCCTTGATGTCAAGGGCAGTTACTCTCACCTCACTGGAATCTAGAAAACCAGAGGCTTCCCTAGATGTTAGGAAATAATGAGGTGTGCATGTCCGTGTTCAAATGTAATATTGTGCTAATATTCAGGTGAAAGCTGCAAGTAAGGAGGCAATAGGCCTTGACTGCAAGAGGGATTGAGTGTAGGATGAAAGGCATGTGTGTGCAGTTGACTGCAGCCTTTGTGGGACCTCACAGAGAATTGTTTGGCCTGCTCGTCTCCATATCAAGGGTAGGAATAGACCTCACAAAAAGAGATTGCAATCAAAGTTCATCTGACTTCCTTATATTATCCCATGAAGTTAGAGCAAGTAGAATGGGCCTATGTGCTGGAGCGTGCGGAGGACTGAGAAGCTGTGTTAAGCATCAAGAGCTCTTACAGGGCTCTGCAGGGTCCAAACAGGAAAGATGTTTAACCTAGCTGGGGGCACCCAGAATGACGGAACAAAGTCTTACAGTAAAGCTAAGGCAATCTAGGACTGAGATTTGTAGGACTCTCTGCAATGGGAGGGTCCAGAGTGGTTGGTCCTCCACACCCCATAGTGCAGTTGGGGCACTGTCATTGACTAGACTCCAAAGTTACTTTGGTACTTTTTGGCGTGATAAAGATATCAGTTAGAGATATGGGGCTATGGAGGGCAATTGGTGATTGGGTAGTAGTTACAAGAACTCACCTGATCAAGGTCCATGGAGGAGCGATCGCGAGGGGCCAAATGGTATTCTCATGCTGTTTCTCCCTGTGCACCCATGTTTCTCCTGAAAGTTTTCTACATGGTTGACTCCCCATTGGGAGCAGGTGCAAGAGTGACATGAGTGCATCCCTGCTGAGGTAAAAAGATCATGTTGTTTTCAATGTGCCATGCTTACAGAATTTGAGAGGCGTGGGAAAAATTTAATTACTACTTGCATGCACTCGAGGTCGCTGAGTGCTGTGCAGATTCTGATGCACGTATTTGGTGCAAGGGCTCTGTATGTCAGCACAGCTTGTCACATGCAAAGGATCACACCACCAGCAGGGCTGACGTTAAGTAGTGCAATTTAAATAGTGTAATAATTCAAGGTATATGAGAGTAAAGTATAATGTGTTACAAATAAAGAGCTGGAGCCTGCCAGCCAGCCGAGGCTAGAAAACAAAATAGTAAAGGATAAGTTTCAGCAATTTACTCTGCCTGGAATCTGTTAGCCAACAGATAGTCATGGGCCTGTTTGCCGTGTCCATAAGACCCCTGGCCCTCATTATCAACATCTCCTTCACCATCCTCTCTGCCAGAGGAGACATCTCGCTCCTCCATTTCTCCCTCTTAAAAGATGTCCCCTCTTTGTTGCATGAGGTTGTGCAGGGGACAACAATGATCTGGGACATACTCTGTGGTGAGTATTGGAGAGCCCCGCCTGAGCAGTCCAAACATCTGAACCTCATCTTTAGAAGGCCCATTGTCTGCTCAATGATGGCCTTTGTGGAGGTATGTGCAGCATTGCACCTCTCCTTGGCGCCACTCTGCACACAGCAAACTAGCGTCATCAGCCAGGTCTTCTGGGGGTATCACTTGTCCCCAAGGAACCAGCCCTACAATCACCGAGGTCCTTCAAAAATTTGTGGCACCTGGGAGTGGGTTCAGAATCCACAGTGTCTGCAGCGTGTTCAGAATGTAGGCATCCATAGAGCTTCCTGGGAACTGCGCACAAACATGCAGGATTTATCTGGCGTGATCACATATCAGTTCAAAGAGTGGAAATCTTTGCTGTTGATGAATGTAACTGGCTGATGCCAAGGAGCTCTCAAGGCCACATGTGTGCAGTCAATAAATGGCCCCTTGCACTTGCAGGAATCCTGCAGTTATTGCAAAACCCAATGCTCTGGCTGCCTGGCTCTCAGGATTCAAGTGGAATTTGACAATTTGGTGCCCTCTTCTGAAGAGGGCATCTATCACCTCCCAGACACACTTGTCACTGACTGGGAAATACTGTACAATGGAGCCCTGGAAGGAGCTACTGGCAAAGAAGTTTAGAGCTGTGGTGACCTTTAATGCCACCGGCATGGGATTGCCTCCAAGTCCTTGCAGATGCAGGTCTTAATGGAGAAGCTGACATACGTGAGCAACCACATTGCTGGACATCCTGAGGTGCCTCCGACATTGCCTTTCACTCATATGTAGATAGGTGCACATGGAGAGCAGACCTACGTGAGAAGGGCAGCGATAGCGGGAGATAACCAGTGGCAGAGAGCCCCTTCAACATGTTTGTACCTATCAGAGCTGAAGTCAGACTGCAGGGAGGATGAGCGAAATGACCACAGCACTGTGGTACAGAGCACCATTCAAGTGGGGGGAGAAAAGAGAAATGTAGTAGTAATAGGGGATAGCATAGTTAGGGGAATATATACTGTTCTCTGCAGCAAGACAGAGAGTCCTGAAGGCTGTGTTGTCTACCTGGTGCCAAGGTTAAGGACATCTCTTCTGGGCTGGAGAGGAACTTGGAGTGGGAGGGGAAGGATCCAGTTGTCATGGTCCACGTAGATACCAATGACATAGGTAGGACTAGGAAAGCGGTTCTGCTGAAGGATTACGAACAGCTCGGGGCTAAATTAAGAAGCAGAACCACAAAGGTAATAACCTCCAGATTACTACCTGAGCCACGTACAAATTGGCGTAGGGTAAAAAAGATTAGAGAGGTAAATGCGCGGCTCAAAGATTGGTGTGGGAGAAATGTGGGTTCTGATTCATGGGGCACAGGCACCAGTACTGGGGAAGCAGAGAGCTGTTCAGTTGGGATGGGTTTCATTCGAACCATGCTGGGACCAGTATCCTGATGAATCGTATAGCTAGGGTTGTAGGTAGAACTTTAAATTAGCAGGGGGCAAGGTTCAATTGAAGGGAAATTTAAAAAATCAAAAAAGAAATGAGAGAGCAGAGGTGCAGGGTATTGAAGAGGCGAACGAAAATCGAAATGTGACAGGAAGGGGCAGAAAAGAGAGCAGCAGAAATTTGAACCAGAATGAGTAATAATGGTAAAAAGCCAAAGCTTAAGGCTCTTTATCTGAATGCATACAGCATTTGTAACTAGATAGATGAGTTGACGACACAAATAGAAATAAATGAATATGACTGATAGCTATTACAGAGACGTAGTTGCAGGGTGACCAAGATTGGGAACTCAATATTCATGGGTATTCGACGTTCCAGAAAAATAGACAAAAAGGAAAAGGAGGTGGGGTAGCTATGTTAATAAAGGAACGTATCAGTGCGGTGGTGAATAGTGATATAGGTGCAATAGATCGTGATGTGGAATCGGTTTGGGTGGAAATAAGGAATAGTAAGAAGAAGATGTCACAGGTGGGAGTTGTCTATAGGCCCCTGAAGAGTCGGGTCTCAAACCAGTGTCCTCAACCTAAGTAAGGGCAATTACAGAGATATTAAGAAAGAGTTGTCTGAAGTGGGCTGGGAAATAGACTAAGAGGAAGGTCAGTGTATGAGCAGCGGCAGACATTTAAGCAGCTATTTCATAACGCTCAGCAAAAAGTTAACCCAGTCAAAAAGAAGGACTCAAGAAGGATGAACCACCCGTGGTAACAAAGGTGGTCGAGGAGAGTATCAAAAACTAAGGCATACAAAGCGGCAAAAACTAATGGTAGGCCAAACGATTGGGAATTTTTTTTAGGAACCAGCAACGGATGACCAAAGCTAATAAAGAGGGAGAAAATCGATTATGAAAGTAAATCGGCAAGAAAAATAAAAACAAACAGCAAGAGCTTCTACGGGTATATAAAAAGAAAGAGAGTGGCTAAAGTGAGCGTGGGACCCTTGGAGGATGCGACTGGAGAATTGATAACGGGGAACAGGAAATGGCAGATAATTTAAACCAATATTTTGCATCAGTCTTCACGATGGAGGACACTATAAACATCCCAAAGATATCAGATAAGCAAGGAACTAATGGGAGGAAAGATTTTGTATCACAAGGGACAAAGTATTTGACAAACTAATGGGACTAAAGTTGCCACGACCTGATGGCCTGCATCCAAGGGTTTTAAAGGAAGGGGCTGCAGAGATAGTGGAGGCTTTGGTCGAAATATTCTAGAACTCACTAGAAGAAGGGAGGGAGACAAAAAGTAGGAAACTATAGGCCAGTCAGTCTAATATCTGTCATTGGGAAAATGCTAGAGTCCATTAATAAGGTAGAAATAGCAGGACATTTAGAAAAGCTTAACGCAATCAAACAGAGTCAACATGGTTTTGTGAAAGGGAAATCACATTTGACAAATTTGTTAGAGTTTTTTGAGGATATAACAAGCAGAGTTGGCAAAGGGGAACCAGTAGATGTAGTGTATTTGGATTTCCAGAAGGCATTCGATAAGGTGCCATATAAAAGGTTATTGCACAAGATGAGAGCTCATGGTATTGGGGGTAATGTATTAGCATGGATTGAGGATTGGTTAACACACAAAAGACAGAGTCAGGATTAATGGATCTTTTTCAGGTTGGAAAGATGTAACTAGTGGAGTGCCACAAGTATCAGTCCTAGGGCCTCAATTATTTACTATCTATATTAATGACTTGGAGGAGAGGGCAGAATGTAATGTATCCAAATTTGCTGACAATACAAAAATAGGTGGGAAGGCATGTTGTGATGAGGACATAAGGAATCTGCAAGGGGATTATACATAGATTGAGTGAGTGGGCAAAAACTTGGCAGGTGGAGTTTAATGTAGGAAAGTGTGAGGTCATGCACTTTGGTAGGAAGAATCAAAAGGCAGACTATTATTTAAATGGAGAAAGACTCCAAAAAAGTGCAGCACAGAGGGATCAGGGTGTTCTTGTGCATGAAACACAAACAGTTAGCATGCAGGTGCAGCAAGTAATTAAGAAGGCAAATGGAATTTTGGTCTATATTGCTGGGGGGTTGGAGTTTAAAAATAGGGAAGTCTTGTTACAACTGTACAGGGTGACGAGGCCACACCTGGAGTACTGTGTACAGTTTTGGCCACCGTATTTAAGAAATCTGGCATCAGAAGCAGTTCAAAAGAGATCACTAGGCTGATTCCTGGGATGAAGGGGGTGACTTATCAAGAACAGCTAAACAGGTTAGGCCTTTATTCATTGGAGTTTAGAAGAATGAGGGGTGATCTTAGAGTCATAGAAGGCTACAGCACAGAAAAAGGCCCTTCAGCCCATCGAGTCTGCATCAGTTAAACAAGTACCTAACTTCTAATCCCATTTTCCACCATTAGGCCCATAGCCTTGTATGCCATGGCATTGCAGGTGCACATCCAAATACTTCTTAAATGTTATGAGGGTTTCTGCCTCTACCACCCTTTCAGGCAGTGTTCCAGATTCCCACCACCCTCTGGGTGAAAAAAACCTTCCTCACATCCCCTCTAAACATCCTGCCCCTTACCTTAAATCTATGCCCCCTGGTTATTGATCCCTCCACCAAGGGGAAAAGTTCCTTCCTGTCTACCCTATCTATGCCCCTCATAATTTTACACACCTCAATCATGTCCCTCCTCGATCTCCTCTGCTCCAGGGAAAATAACCCTAGTCTACCCAATCTCTCCTCATAACTAATGCTCTCCAGCCCAGGCAACATCCTGGTAAATCTCCTCTGCATTCTCTCTAGTGCAATCACATCCTTCCTATAATGTGGATTCCAGAACTGCATGCAATACTCTAGCTGTGGCCTAACCAGCGTTTGATACAGTTCCAGCATAACCTCCCTGCTCTTATATGCTATGCCTCGGCAAATAAAGGCAAGTATCCCATATGCCTTCTTAACCACCTTATCTACCTGCCCTTAAGGGACCAATGGACATGCACACCAAGGTTCCTCTGATCCTCGGTACTTCCCAGGGTCATACCATTCATCGTTTATTCCCGTGCCTTGTTTGTCCTGCCCAAGTGCATCACCTCACACTTAACCGGATTAAATTCCATTTGCCACTGATCAGCCCATCTGACCAGCCCATCTATATCCTCCTGTAATCTTAGGCTATCCTCCTCACTATTTACCACCCCACCAATTTTCATGTCATCCGCGAACTTACTGATCAACCCTCCTACATTCAACTCTAAATCGTTTATATATACCACAAACAGCAAGGGACCCAACACCGATCTCTGTGGAACCTCACTGGACACAGGCATCCAGTCACAAAAACACCCCTGGACCATTACCCTCTGCTTCCTGCTACTCAGCCAATTCTAGATCCAATTTTCCAAATTGCCTTGGATCCCATGGGCTCTTACCTTCGTTATCAGTCTCCCATGCGGGACCTTATCAAAAGCCTTGCTGAAGTCCAAGTAGACTACGTCAAATGCATTGCCCTCATCTACATACCTGGTCACCTCTTATTGAAATGTACAAGATTCTGAGGGGGCTTAACAGGGTAGATGTTGAGAAGATGTTTCCACTAGTGGGGAATCTCGAACTAGGGGACTTGTAAAAAATTTCATTCACAAGATGTGGGCTTCGCTGGCTGGACCAGCATTTGCCTATCCTAGTTGCCCTTGAGAAGTTGGTGGTGAGCTGGCTTCTTGATCCACTGAAGTCTGTGGTGTAGGTACACCCACAGTGCTGTTAGGAAGGGAGTTTCAGGATTTTGACCCAGCAACAGTGAAGGAACGGCGATATATTTCCAAGTCAGGATGGTGAGTGACTTGGAGGGTAACTTGCAAGTAGTGGTGTTCCCATCTATCTGCTGCCCTTGTCCTTCTAGATGGTAGTGGTCATGGATATGGAAGGTGCTGTCTCAGGAGCCTTGGTGAATTCCTGCGGTGCATCTTATAGGTGGTACACACTGCTGCTACTGTGCATTGGTGGTGGATCTGTGAACAAATTGCAGTGATCTATCTAGTCAGCAAATTCTTGGTAGATTAGTCTCCATGTCTGAGCCGTTAAGCCAATGCTAAGCCCTGTGCTTGGCATCCATGTAGACATGAGATCCCCACTCCACCCCTGGTGAAGGTTATCTTGGAGGACCACAGATGAGTATTCCTCCTTTTCATTCATGATTGTGGAGGAAGACATTGTGCATTGACTGCAGTAATGACAACCATATGTGAGAACTCTCCCTAAGACACTATTCAGCTTGCCTTCATTACCCGTGAGACTCTAGAGAGACCATTGCCTTGACACCATAGAAAAACTGACCACATAAACCCTTGTCAGTCATGACCATTTACCCAGAAGGAACATAGGAGCGCGAGTAGGCCATTCAGCCCATCAAGCCTGCTACACCATTCAATGCGATCACGGCTGACCATCCAGTTCAATGCCTTTTCCCCATGCTATCCCAATATCCCTTTATGTCATTGGAATTTAGAAATTGTCAGTCGGTGCTTTAAACATACTCAATGACTGAGCTTCCACGGCCCTCTGGGGTAAATAATCCCAAAGATTCACAACACTGAGTAAAAAAAATTCTCCTAATCTGTGTCCTAATTGGCTTTTGAAATTTTGAATTTTTTGAAATTGTGACCGCCGGTTGTAGACTCCCCAACCAGGGGAAACATCTTACCTGCATCTACCCTGTCTATCCCTTGAATTATTTTGTAGGTTTCAATGAGATCACCTCTCATTCTTCGAAACTCTGGAGAATACAGGCCTAGTTTTCCCAGTCTCTCTTCACAGGACAGTCCCACCTCCCGGGAACAAGTTTGATGAACCTTCGTTGCACTCTCCCTATGGCAATAACATCCTTCCTGAGGTAAGGGGACCAAAACTGCACACACTACTCCAGGTGCAGTCTAACAAAGATTCTAAACAATTGAAGCAAGACTTCGCTACTCCTGTACTCAAATCCTCTTGCGATAAGGACTAACATACCATTAGCTTTCCTAATTGGCTGCTGCACCTGCATGTTCGCTTTCAGTGACTTATTGGAGGTGTCAGCTGTGGCTCAGTTCATAGCACCCTCGCCTTTGAATCAGAGGGTTGTGGGTTCATGTCCCACTCCCGGAAACCAAGAACTGTGATTGTACTCGAAAGAGTTGCAATCTGTGACTGTCGATAACTCGAAAGAGTTTCAGTGACTTATTAACAAGGACACCCAGGTCCCTTTGTACATCTACACTTTCTAATCTCTTATCACTTAAGAAATGCTCCGTACATATGTTTCCCCTACCAAAGTGGACAGCCTCACATTTTTCCACATTATATTCCATCTGCCATGTTCTTGTCCACTTGCCAAGTCTGTCCAAATCCCCTTGAAACCACTTTGCATCTTCCTCACAACACACATTCCCATCTAGCTTTGTGTTGTCCACGAAATTGGAAATATTTGGTTCCCATATCCAAATCATTGATATATATGGTGAACAGCTGGGGCCCAAGTACTGATCCTTATAGTACCTCACTAGTCACAGCCTGCCAATGTGAGAATGACTCGTTTATTCCTACTCTGTTTTCTGCCTGTTAACCAGTACTTAATCCATGCTAGTTTATTACCTCCTTTCCCATGTGCTTTAATTTTGCTAACCAGTCTCCTATGGTAGACTTTATCGAAGGTCTACTGAAAATCCAAGTATACCATGTCCAATGACTCCTCTTCCATCAATTCTGTTTCTAATATCCTCAAAAGACTCCAACAAGTTCGTCAAATGTGATTTCCCATTCATAAATCCATGCTGACTATGCCCAATCGGATCATTATTAATATTAGTGTCCATTTATCACATCCTTTACAATAGATTCTAGTATTTTCCCTACTGCTGATGTAAGGCTAACAGGCCTGTAGTTCCATCTTTTCTCTCTCCCTTCCTTCTTAAATAGTGCAGTGACATTTGCTACCTTATCTGCAGGAACTGTTCCAGAATCTATAGAATTTTGGAAGATGATCACCAATGCATCCACTATCTCCATAGCTACCTCTTTCAACACTGATGCAGAATATCAGGTTTATCAGGTCCCAGGGACTTATCAACCTTCAGTCCCATTAATTTCTCCAATACAACCTTCTTACTAATACTAATTTCCTTCAACGCCTCATTTTCCCTAGTCCCTTGGATCTCTAATTCTGGGAGATTTCTTGTATCTTCCTTAGTGAAGACAGACAAAGTGATCATTTAGCTTCTCTGCCATTTCTCTATTCCCCATTATAAATTCCCCTGACTCTGCCTGTAATGGACCCACATTTGTCTTAGCCAAACATTTCCTTTTTATGTACTTAAAGAAGCTTTTACAGTCTATTTTGATGTTTTTTGCTAGTTTGCATTCACATTATATTCTCCCTTTCTTTATCAGTTTCTTGGTCTTCCTTTGCTGTTTTCTAAAGTCCTCCCAATCCTCAGGTTTACTACTATTTCTGTCAACTTAATAAGCCTTTTCCTTTTATCTTATACAATTCTTAACTTTCTTTGTTAGCCACGGTTGACTGAACGAGAGGGCACAGATTTAAGGTGATTTGCAAAAGAAGTGAATGTGACGTGAGAAAAAACATTTTCACACAACGAGTGGTTTGGGTCTAGAATGTACTGCTTGGAAGTGTGGCGGAGGAAGGTTCAATCAAGGCATTCAAGAGGACATTAGATGATTATTTGAATAGAAAAAAGGTGCAGGGGTACAGGGAAAAGACAGGGCAATGACACTGGGTCATAATGCTCATTTGTAGAGCCAGTGCAGACATGATGTGCTGTTGAGATTCTGTGATTCTGTTGATTGACTTTTCTTTTTGGATTCTTGTGCCTTGAAGGAATGTACAGTTGCTGCAATAATTCTTTAAAGACTATCCATTGCCTATGTTTCATCATATCTTTTCATGTATTTTCCCCTCCCACCTCAGCCAATTTGCCCCTCGTACCTTCATAATTTCCTTTGTTCAAATTTAACACCCTAGCTTCTGATTGAACTATCTCATTTTCAAACATAATGTAAAATTTTATCATATGAAGGTCAATCATCCCTAAACCTCTTTCATAACAAGATTATTAATTAGCCCTTTCTCGTTACATAATACTAAATCCAAAATAGCCTATTTACTAGCCAGTTCCTTAACATACTCCTCTAGAAAACCATCCCTAACACACCCCAGAAACTCATCCTCCACAGCATTAGTATTTATTAGGTTTAACCAGTCTATATGCAGATTGAAGTCACCTATGATTACTGTATTGCCCATGCTACATTCTTCTCTAATCTCCTGATTAGTAACATGTCCCACACTACTACTAATGTTTGGTGGCCTATAAACAACTCCTACCAATGTTTGCTGCCCATTGCTGTATCTTAGCTCCACCCAAACAGATTCCACATTTTGTTCTTCCGATCAGAGATCCTACCTCACTAATGTACTGATCCCATCCCTTATTATCAGTGCATCACCACCTCCTTTTCCTTTTGTGTCCTTCCTAAATGTTGATATCCTTGAATATTCAGTTCCCTGTCTTGGTCACCCTGCAGCCACGTTTCCGTAATGACAATTAGATCTTACTCAATTACCTCTATTTATGCCTTCAGATCATCTACCTTGTTGCAAATGATGCGTGAATTCAGGTGGAGTGCCCTTAATTTTGTCTTTTTAACATTATTCCACATTCCAAGCCTAGCTGCTGCTAACCTTCATTTTACCTGCCTTTTAATTTCACTTGCTACTTTTCTAGCTCCTGTTATGAGCTTTGCTTCCTTCCAATTTGAGCCAGCCCTCAGGTTCCCATCAATCTGACACGCTAGTTCAAACCCTCCCCAACAGCACTAGCAAAAGGCATGCCACATCAAAGATTATTGCGGAAACTAAAAGCTCATGGTGTAGGAAGTAACATATTAACATGGATAGAAGATTGGCTGGCTGGCAGAAAACAGAGAGTACTCATAAATGAGTCTTTGTCTGATTGGCAGGACATGACAAGTGGAGTCCGTCAGGGGTCTGTGCTGAGGCCTCAACTTTTTATAATTTACATCGATGACTTAGATGAGGGTAGCGAAGGCATGGTAGCTAAATTTGCAGACAAAGTAGAAAAATATATTGTGAAGAAGACATAAGGAGTTTGCAGACAGATATATTTAGTGAGTGGGCAAAAATCTGGCAGATGGAGTACAAAGTAGGAAAATGTGAAGTTGTTCACTTTGGCAGGAAGAATAAAAAAACAGAGTATTACTTAAATGGAGAATGACTGCAGAATTTCGAGGTGCAGAGGGATCTAGGCATTTAGTACATGAGTCACAAAAAGTTAATATGCAGATACAGCAAGTAATCAAGAAGGCTAATGGAATGAGATCCTTTATTACCAGAAGAATTGAATATAACAGTAACGATGTTA
The DNA here is from genome assembly GCF_964194155.1 of Cetorhinus maximus. Lineage (NCBI taxonomy): Eukaryota > Metazoa > Chordata > Chondrichthyes > Lamniformes > Cetorhinidae > Cetorhinus > Cetorhinus maximus. The sequence continues at coordinate 128,613,794 of NC_135889.1, forward strand.
TGCTTCAACAACATAAAAGCAAAATACTGCAGATGCTGGAAGTCTGAAACAAAAACAAAAATTGCTGGAAAAACTCAGCAGGTCTGTCAGCATCTGTGGAGAGAAAAAGTTAACATCGAGTCCAGATTACTCCTCTTCAGAACTAAAGAGAAGTAGAAATCTGGTGAAATAACTACTGGAGAGGGGGCTGGGACAGATGAAGCTGGATAGAAGGCCAGTGATAGGTGGAGGCAAAGGAGAGATTGCAAAAGATGTCATAAACAAAAGGTCAAAGGGGTGTTGATGGTGGTGATACTGGCTAAAGGAGGTGCTAATGGTGACATTAAGAGTAGAAAGCAGGAGGAGCCAGTGACAGATGGCCGTTGGGGGGGGTGTGGTGGGGGGGAGGGGACAGTGTGGGAGCAAGGATCAAAAGAGGCTGAAAGGTGGGTATTAAACAATGAATGCAAATAAATTTTTTAAATAATGATAGAAATAGTTGGGGAACAAAATGTATGTATAAAAATTTTAAAAATAAACATTTGAAAAAAGGGGATCAAAAATGAGTGAGGATGGAGGAGAGAGTTCATGATCTGAAGTTGTTGAACTCAATGCTAAGTCCGGAAGGCTGTAAAGTACCTAGTCGGAAGATGAGGTGCTGTTCCTCCAGTTTGCGTTGAGCTTCACTTGAACATTGCAGCAGGCCAAGGACGGACATGTGGGCATGAGAGCAGGGTGGAGTGTTGAAATGGCAAGTGACAGAAAGGTCTGGGTCATGCTTGCGGACAGACCGAAGGTGTTCCGCAAAGCGATCATCCAATCTGCATTTGGTCTCTCCAATGTAGAGGAGACTGCATTGGGAGCAGCAAATGCAGTAGACCAAATCGAGGGACGTGCAAGTGAAGCGCTGCTTCACTTGAAAGGAGCGTTTGGGCCCTTGGACGGTGAGTAGGGGGGAAGTAAAGGGGCAGGTGTTGCACCTTCTGCGATTGCATGGGAAGGTGCCATGGGAGGGGGTTGAGGTGTAGGGGTTGATGGAAGAGTGGATCAGGGTGTCCCGGAGGAATGCCAATGCGGGGGTGAAGGGAAGATGTGTTTGGTGTTGAAGGGAAGATGTGTTTGGTGTTGGCATCATGCTTGAGTTTGCTGAAATGACGCAGGATGATCCTTTGAATACGGAAGCTGGTGGCGTGAAAAGTGAGGACAAGGGGGACCCTATCATGTTCTGGGAGGGAGAGGAAAGTGCGTGGGCAGAGGCGCGGGACATGGGTCGAACAAGGTTGAGGGCCCTGTCAACTATCGTGGGTGCGAAACCTCGGTTAAGGGACTTTATGCTTCAGTTATGCAGGGAATCGGTGAGACCGCATCTTGAATACCGTGTGCAGTTTTGATCTCTTTATTTAAGGAATGATGTAAATGCATTGAAGGTGGTTCGAAGGATGTTTACTAGATTGATATCTGGAATGAGTGGGTTGTCTTATGAAGATAGGTTGAACAGGCTGAGCTTGTTTCCACTGAAGTTTAGAAGAGTCATTGAAGGTGGCAGGGCATGTTGAGAGAGCAGTTAATAAAACATGTGGTATCCTAGGTTTTGCTAAAAGGGCATTGAGTACAAGAGTAAGGAGGTCATGTTAAACATGTATAAGACACTAGCTAGGCCTCATCTAGAGTACTGCATCCAGTTCTGGGCGTCATACTTGAGGAAGAATGTGAAGTAATTGGAGAGAGTACAGAGGAGATTCACAAGAATGATTCCTGGGATGAAGAACTGTAGCTATGAGGATAGATTGGAGAGGTTGGGACTGTTTTCCTTGCAGAAAAGAAGGCTGAGAAGAGACTTAATAGAGGTATTCAAGATCCTGAGGGGTATGGACAGGGTAAATAGTGAGAAACTGTTCCCACTCAAGAGAGCATCAAGAACTAGAGGGGACAGATTCAAAATAATGGGCAAAAGGAGTAGAAGTGATGTGAGGAAATTTTTTTTACCCAGAGTGTGGTTGGAGTCTGGAATGAACTTTTTGAAAGGGTAGTGGAGGCAGATTCGATCAAGGTATTCAAAAGGGAATTGGATTGCTACCTGAAAAGAAAGAATATGCAAGGTTACGGGTTAAGGCAGTGGAGTAGGATTAGGTAGAATGCTCTTTCAGTGAGCCAGTGGTGACTCGATGGGCTGAATGGCCTCCTTCTGCAGTGTAAACATTTTGCGAGTTAAACTGAAGTATAAAAGATCCTGAATGGTTTTGTCAAGGTGGACGTGGAAAGGGTGTTTCCTCTTGTGGGTGAGTCCAGAATTAGGGGTCACCCTTTCAGGATAGAGATGAGGAGAAATTTATCCTCTAAGAGGGTTGTGCGACTTTGGAATGTTCTGCCTCAAAAGGCGGTGGAGGTGGAGTCATTGAATAGGTTTAAGGTAGAGGTAGATAGATTCTTGTTAGGCAAGGGAATCGAAGGTTATCAGGGTAGATGGGAACGTGGAACTCGAAACACAAACAGATCAGCCATGATCTTATTGAATGATGGTGCAGGCTCGAGGGGCCAATTGGCCTACTTATGCTCCTATTTCATATGCATGTTTGTAAATCTCCCTGCGAGGTTATTAGTCTCAGTCCTGTTAAGCTGTAACCCATCCATCTTTTACAGGTCCCATCTGCCCCCGAACTGCTCCCAATGCCTCAGAAATCTGATGCCCTCCCTCCTACACAAATTCTCCAGCTACGTGTTCAATAACTCAATCCTCTTATTCCTATGCTCACTAGCACATGGTACTGGGAGTAATCCTGAAATTACTGCTCTTGAGGTCCAGCTTTTTAATTTCCTTCCTAACTCCCTAAAATCTACTTTCAGGACTTCATCCATCTTCTTACCTATGTCATTGATACCAATGTGGATCATGATCTTTGGCTGTTCACCCTCCTGCAGAAGGATGTCCTGCAGCCACTTTGTGACATCCTTGACCCTAGCACCAGGGAGGCAACACGCCATCCTGGAGTCACATTTACTGCTGCAGAAACACCTCTCTAATCCCCTAGCCAATGAATCCCCTCTCGCTATTGCTCTTCTACTGTTCTTCCTCCCCTCCTGTGCAGCTGAGCCACCCGTGGTGCCATGGATATTGCACTGGCTACCCTGATGAACCATCACCCTCGCCAGTATCCAAAATGGGAAACCAATTAGCAATAAGATCGACTCCTGCAGGGGATACCTGCACTACCTGTCTGGATCTCTTAGACTGCCTGGTGGTCACCCATTCCCCCTCAGCCTGCAAGCTCCTAACCTGCAGTGTGACCATCTCCCTAAACATGCTCACCACGTAGTTCTCTGCCTCGTGGATGCACCATCTTGACTCCAGCCATCGCTTGAGTTCCAAAACCTGGAGCTCAAGCTTCTGCAGCCAGTAACACTTCCTCCAGATGTGTTCATCTAGGACACATGGTGTGTCAGTGACACACAGGATGCACATCCCACTCAACCAAGCTGACCTGTCATGCCATAACTTTAAAAACTACTCATTACAATTAGAATAAGTAGAATATTATATATATATGTAATATATATAATATAATATATATAATATAAAATAGAATATAATAATAATAAGAGGAACGTTTGAGGACTCTGGGTCTATACTCGATGGAGTTTAGAAGGATGAGGGGGGATTTGATTGAAACTTACAGAATACTGAAAGGCCTGGATAGAGTGGATGTGGGGAAGATGTTTTCATTAGTAGGAGAGACTAGGACCCGAGGGCACAGCCTCAGAGTAAAGGGAAGACCTTTTAGAACAGAGATGAGGAGAAACTTCTTTAGCCAGAGAGTGGTGAATGTATGGAATTCATTGCCACAGAAGGCTGTGGAGGCTGGGTCATTGAGTGTATTTAAGAGCGAGAGAGATAGATTCTTGATTGGTAAGGGGATCAAAGGTTATGGGGAGAAAGCGGGAGAATGGGGTTGAGAAACTTATCAGCCATGATTGAATGGCGGATCAGACGCGATGGGCCGAATGGACTAATTTCTTCTCCTATGTCTTATGTCTTATGGTCTTAATAACTTGCCAGTTACTCACCAATTAGCTTCTTCCCCTGTACCGAAGTAAGAGCCAACTACTGGAGGCTGAAAAAGGTTATAAAAAAGATCTCCCTCCCGATGACACAGCACTAAGGATCCCCTGATTTTATACTTTTTGAAAAATAAATGATGGAAGCTTTGAAAACCAGTTTAAGCTGGCTACCTAATTAACTAGCTACAGCTGTTCTCAGAGAGCTTCTATAAACCTTCTTAAGGCTGCAATAAAGTTAACTTCTCTTAACTTAGGGAGTAATTTATAGTTGATTGTTAAATTTTTAAAAAACTAGATTTTCAATAGAAATTAGTCCTTAAAACTCCTTCATGCACCAGACTCAGCAGCTGTCGGTGCAGGATGGAGGTTTGGTGTTGGGACTTTGGCGCCGTCCACCACCCAAGTCCCTTGGAGGCATCCACCTCTCCCCACCTGCCTTTATCCCTGCCTCTGACAGCAACAGAAAGTACAGAACTCCAGACCTTGATAAATTCTCACTGGAATGTGATCCATTGGTCTTGGAGCAATCCTGGTTTATTGGATGTTGGAACCAGGCTGATCATGGTTCCGCATGGGGTGGACTAATAATTAATAGGGTATCCCTCTACTCAGCCCAAAAGTGAAGCATTAGCCCCTCCCATCCGAAAAGAGACTCCTACCATATCAAATGCTTGAGGGGTTTTACAAACTGCGCAACAACCTCGAGAGCTTCAGCATGGTACTCAAAGGTTTGTCAGCACATCAAGCACCTTCTACCCACCAAGTTCCTCCCATCATCCTACACAATCACTGCCTTGATATTTCTCTCCCTCCTGTAAGCCTTTAAACTTCCCCCTGTTACCCTGGACCCTATTGTTATCTATGTAGACATTCCTACTGTTCCCCCCCCCCCCCCCCCACCTCCAGACCACCTCCCCCCACCACCACGCCCTCTGAGCCCATAACCATTGATGTGCCTATGCTCCTCCAGACCCAGAGCCCTCCTGTTCTTGAGGGCAACTGTACCCTAACTTCCCACAATGTAAACTTTGCTTGGATGGTCTCAAAGTGTCCAGCAAGGGAAATTGATGGGGTTAAACTGTTTATACTTCAATGCAAGGAGTATAACAAGCAAGGCAGATGAGTTAAGGGCACAGGTACACACATGGCAGCAGGATGTCATTGCTATAACGGAGACCTGGCTAAAGAAGGGAAAAAACTAGCAGCTAAATATCCCTGGTTATAGAGCCTTCAGACACAATAGAGTAGGAGATAAAAAAGGAGGGGGGGGGGTAGCACTAATGAACAAAAAGAACAAAGAAAAGTACAGCACAGGAACAGGCCCTTCGGTCCTCCAAGCCTGCGCCAATCATATTGCCCGTCAACTAAAACATTTTGCACTTCCGGGGTCCGTATCCCTCTATTCCCATCCTATTCATGTATTTGTCAAGCTGCCTCTTAAACATCACTATCGTACCTGCTTCCACCACCTCCTCTGGCAGCGAATTCCAGACACTCACTACCCTCTGCGTAAAAAATTTGCCCTGCACATCTCCTCTATAGTTTTCTCCTCTCACCTTAAATCTATGTCCCCTAGTAATGGACTCTTCCACCCTGGGAAAAAGCTTCTGACTATCTACTCTGTCCATGCCACTCATAATTTTGTAAACTTCTATCAAGTCACCCCTCAATCTCCGTCGCTCCAGTGAGAACAATCCGAGTTTCTCCAACCTCTCCTCATAGCTAATAACCTCCAGACCAGGCAGCATCCTGGTAAATCTCCTCTGCACCCTCTCCAACGCCTCCATATCCTTCTGGTAATGTGGCGACCAGAATTGCACGCAATATTCCAAGTGTGGCCTAACCAAGGTTCTATGCAGCATGACTTCCCAGCTTTTATACTCAATACCCCTTCCAATGAAGGCAAGCATGCCATATGCCTTCCTGACTACCTTATCCACCTGCGTTGCCACTTTCAATGACCTGTGGACCTGTACACCCAGATCCCTCTGCCCGTCGATGCGCTTAAGGGTTCTGCCATTTACTGTATAATTCCTACCTGTATTAGACCTTCCAAAATGCATTACCTCGCATTTGTCCGGATTAAACTCCATCTGCCATTTCTCCGCCCAAGTCTCTAACCGATTTATATCCCGTTGTATCCTTTGACAATCCTCTTCACTATCTGCAACTCCTCCAACCTTAGTGTCGTCTGCAAACTTACTAATTAGCCCAGTTATATTTTCCTCCAAATCATTTACGTATACTACAAACAGCAAAGGTCCCAGCACTGATCCCTGCGGAACACCACTAGTCACAGCTCTCCATTCAGAAAAGCACCCTTCCACTGCTACCCTCTGTCTTCTATGACCAAGCCAATTCTGTATCCAACTTGCCAGCTCACCTTGATCCCGTGTGACTTTACCTTCTGTACCAGTCTGCCATGAGGGACCTTGTCAAAGGTCTTACTGAAATCCATGTAGATAACATCCACTGCCCTTCCATCGTCGATCAATTTTGTCACTTCCTCGAAAAACTCGATCAAATTAGTGAGACACGACCTCCCCTACACAAAACCATGCTGCCTCTCACTAATACGCCCATTTGCTTCCAAATGGTAGTAAATCCTGTCACGAAGAATCTTCTCCAATAATTTCCCTACCACTGACGTAAGGCTCACCAGCCTGTAATTTCCTGGATTATCCCTGCTACCCTTCTTAAACAATGGAACAACATTGGCCATTCTCCAGTCCTCTGGGACCTCACCCGTAGCCAGTGAGGATACAAAGATTTCTGTCAAGGCCCCAGCAATCTCCTCCCTTGCCTCCCTCAGTACTCTGGGGTAGATCCCATCTGGCCCTGGGGACTTATCCACCTTAATATTCTTCAAGACGTCTAACACCTCTTTTTTGATCTCAACATGATCCAGGCTATTTACACACTCTTCCCTAGACAAATCGACCGCTAAGTCCTTCTCTTTGGTGAATACTGATGAGAAGTATTCATTTAGTACCTCTCCCATTTCTTCTGGCTCCACACACAGATTCCCACCTCTGTCCCTTATTGGGCCTAGGTTAAAGAATCAATTCCAGTTGTGAGAAGGGATGATATACTAAATGGGTCAACAAACAAAGCTTTATGGATTGAGCTTAGAAATAAAAAAGGGGCAGTCACACTACTGGGAGTATACTACAGACCCCCAATTAGTGAAAGGGAGATAGTAGAACAAATATGTTGGCAAATTTCTGCTTATAAGAACAAGAGGGCAATAATAGTAGGAGACCTCAACTATCCTAATATCAACTGGGATTCAAACAATGTAAGGGGCACTGAGGGAGAAAAATTCATGCAGTGTGTCCAGGAAAATGTTTTCAACCAATTAGTGACAAACCCAACGAGAGGAGATGCAATTCTAGACCTAGTCTTGGGGAACGAAGAAGGGTAAGTGGGTGAAGTGACAGTTGGCGACCATATCAGGGACAGTGATCACAATTCAGTTAGATTTAGCATTACCATGGAAAAGGACAGAGGTCAGGCAGGAGTCAAAGTCTTGAACTGGGGGAAGGCAAATTTTGCAGAAATGAGAAGGGACTTGGCTGAGGTGGACTGGACAGCACTGCTGGAGGATAAAACAGTAGAAAACCAGTGGGAAGCACTAAAAAGCGAGATCCTAATTGTACAAAGTAGACATGTCCCATACAAAAATAAGAGTGGTACTGCCAAATCTAGAGCCCCCTGGCTGTCTCAAGGCATACAGGGGAAGATCAAACAGAAAAAGAAAGCGTACAATAGGCACAAAGAACTAAGCACTACAGATAGCCTAGACGAATATAGGAAGTGAAGGGACGAAGTAAAAAAGGAAATAAGGAAATCAAAGAGAGGGCATGAAAAAAGATTAGCAAGTAAGCTTAAAGATAACCCAAAGATGTTTTACCAATACATTAATGCTAAAAAGTTAGTTAAGGAAAAAGTGGGACCTATCAGAGATGAAGATGGAAACTTGTGTGTAGATGCAGAGGCTGTGGGAAGGGTTTTGAATGAATATTTTGTCTCTGTGTTTACAAAGGAAAGGGAGGATGTAGATATAGTAATCCAGGAGGAACACTGCGAGATATTGGACGGGACAGTCATAAAGAGAGAGGAAGTACTTGAAAGGTTGAAATCCTTGAAAATTGAAAAGTCACCAGGGCCAGTTGGATTGTTTCCGAGGCTTCTGAAGGAAGTCAGGGAGGAGATAGCAGATGCTCTGAGGATGATTTTCCAATTTTCACTAGATACGGGAGAGGGAGGTACCGAAGGACTGGAGAAATGCAAACGTAGTTCCATTGTTTAAAAAGGGATCAAAGGAAATGCCAAACAATCATAACCCAGTTAGTCTTACATCGGTGGTGAGCAAATTAGTAGAATCAATCCTGAGAGATAGGATTAACTGTCATGTGGAAAGGCATGGACCAGTCAGGGATGGTCAGCATGGATTTGTTAAAGGAAGGTCTTGCCTCATAAATTTGATTGAATTCTTTGAGGAAGTGACAAGAAGGGTTGATGAAGGTAGCGCAGTGGATGTTGTGTACATGGATTTTAGCAAAGCATTTGACAAGGTCCCACATGGCAGATTGGTCAGGAAAGTAAAAGCCCATGGGATTCAAGGTAATGTGGCAAACTGGATAAAAAGTTGGCTTTGTAACGGGAAACAAAGGGTAATGGTCGATGGATGCCCTTGCGAATGGAAAGTTGTCTCAAGTGGTGTCCCAAAGTGCTCGGTGTTGGAACCTTGCTGTTTGTGTTATACATTAACGATTTGGACATGAACGTGGGGGGCACGACTGGGAAATTTGCAGATGACACAAAGATTGGCCGAGTAGTGGATAGCGTAGAGGATAGTCATAATCTCCAAAATGATATAGATGGGTTGGTGGAGTGGGCAGATGGATTTTAGCATAGAGAAGTGTGAGGTCATACATTTAGGGAGGTCAAACAGTTATAGGGAATACACATTAAATGGGAATATACTAAGAGGGGTAGATGAAGTGAGAGGTCTTGGCGTACAAGTACACAGGTCCCTGAAGGCAGCAGTTCAAGTAGACAAAGCTGTAAAGAAGGCATATGGAATGCTCTCTTCATTGGCAGAGGTACAGAATATAAAAGTAAGGATATAATGTTGGAATTGTATAAAACACTGGTGAGGCCACAACTGGAGTATTGTGTGCAGTTCTGGTCACCACATTACAGGAAGGACATAATAGCTCTGGAGAGAGTGCAGAGGAGGTTTACAAGAATGTTGTCAGGGTTAGAAAACTGTAGCTACGAGGAGAGACTGGATAGGTTGGGGTTATTTTCCTTGGAACAAAGAAGGCTGAGAGGTGACTTGATTGAGGTGTACAAAATTATGAGGGGAATAGATAGCGTGGACAGGATAAAATTGTTTCCCTTGGTGGAGAATTCTAGAACCAGGGTACATAGATTCAAGATAAGTGGCAGAGGTGTAGGGGGGACTTGAGGAAGAAATTTTTTATGCAGAGGGTAGTGGGTGTCTGGAATTCGCTGCCCAATTTGGTGGTAGAGGCAGAAACTCTAAACTCTTTTAAAAAGTACCTGGATCTGCACCTTAAGTGCTATAAACTGCAGGACTATGGGTCGGGTGCAGGAAGGTGGGATTAGAAAGGGCACCTGGGTGTCTTCGGGCTGGCATGGACAAGATGGGCCGAATGGCCTCCTTCTGTGCTGTAACTTTTCTATGGTTCTATCCACTACCCGGACATGACCCTAGTACTTCCACCCTATTTGATCCACCTCTCTCCTCTGACTGTGACAGTACCCTCAGCCTCCCAGTACCCTCATTCAAACCCTCAGGACAAAAATCTTGATCACTAACCCCACCCTTTGAACCCATCTCTCTACAACACTCACTGCCCAGAAAGCCCATCCATCACCTACAATGGAACAAGGCATGCGTGACATGCTTACCCTCCTAACAAGCCCCGTTCAAGTATGGCATCCTTCCCCGGACACCCTTCCAAAAGACAGTCAGGCTTCCTTCACATACACCCTCCCACCCTTCCCTGCTGATCCTGCCTCCCTTGACCAGCCATTGTGCAACTTGGACTACCGGCACCCGATCTCAATCAAGAGGCTGAATTCCTGAGCGGTCCCCAAGAAAGCCAAAGCAGCAGCTACTCACACCAAAGTCCAGGGGGAATCTATCTCACCAGGTGCACGCCACTTATATACAGTCACAAATGTGAATGCATAAATTTCTCGGTGGCGGAGAGCTTAATTTGGAGGGGGTACTTAATTCTGGCAAGCTGGCATTTTAATGAGCATACATGACATGCAAATGCATGCAAAAGGGTTTCCTGACACCGTTTGCAAGGAAGCTCGACCTGCCTTTAAAGTTCTGAGAATTTAATTGCAAAAGTTCATCTCATCATTGACAAACTAATTTTTATCCTCTTGCTAAGTTAAATTCCCCCTCCTGCCAAGCTGCCTGCTCAAAGCAGGCCAGAAGATTACACTCTCTATATCCAAATTATCTCCTCTTGTTAGGTCACCTATCATTTATTTACTATTTTACCCAATAATCTTTGATTCCACTACATTTGGGTCAGATCCCTTTTGAACTCATTGAAATTAGCCCTCCTCCAGTTGAATATTTTCACATTGAATTTTTCTTGTCTTTTTTCATAATCAATCTAAGCTTAATGATATTATGATCACTGTTTCTCAAATGCTCCATCAGTGAAACATAGTCCACATAAGCTACTTCATTCCTCAGAACCAGATTCAGCAGTGCTTCCTTCCTCAATAGGTCAAGAAAGTTCTCTTGTATACATTTCTTGAATTCCTCCCCCTCTTTCCCTTTTATACTGTTACTATCCCAGCCTATCCCTTGATCCCACTGTCCTTGCAAACTACTGCACCATCAACCACCTCCCTCTCCTCTCCATGATCCTTGAACATGTTGTCGCCTTCCAAATCTGTTTCTACCTGTCCCGGAACTCCATCTTTAAATACCTCCAATCAGGTTTCTTCTACTCCTCAGTACCAAAACCACTCTTATCAAAGTCACAACTGAGATCCTCAGTGACTGTGACGAAGGTAAACTTTCCCTCCTCGTTCTTCTCGACCTGTCTGAAGTCCTTGACACAGTTTGACCACACCATCCTCCTCCAACATCTCTCCACTGCCAGCCAACTGGGTGGGACTGCTTTTACCCGGTTTCATTCTTATCTATCTAATCATAGCCAGAGAATCACATGCAATGGTTTCTGTTCCTGCCCCCACACTGTTACCTCTGGTGTCCCCCAAGGGATCCTTGGCCCCTCCTATTTCTTATCTACATGCTATCCCTCAGAGATGTAATCAGAAAGCACAGCAATAGCTTTCACATGTACACTGATGACACTCAGCTCTATGTCACTACCTCCCCTCCACTGTTGCTAAGTTATCAAACTCGTTCCTTATTCAACATCCAGTACTGGATGAGCAGAAGTTTCCTGTAAATAAATACTAGGAAGACTGAGGCCATTGTTTTTGGTTACCACTCCAAACTTAATTTCCTAATTACCAACCCCATCCCTCTCACTGGCAACAGTCTGAGCATACGAACATATGAATTGGGGCAGGAGTAGGCCACTCAGCCTGCTCTGCCATTCAATAAGATCATGGCTGATCTAATTGTAACCTCAATTTCACATTCTCTGATAACCTTTCACCCCCTTTCACCAGAGTAAACCAACCCTGGTAACATATTGGACCCTAAAATGAGCTTCCATCCTCATAATCGCACCATCACTAAGAGCGCCTCTTTTCACCTCCTCCATAGCATCGCCAACTTCACCCTGTTTCAGCTCATCCTCTGCTGAAACCCTCATTCATGCCTTTGGTACTTCCAGACTTGACTTTTCCAAAGAACTCCTGGCTGATCTCCCACATTCTACCCTCTGTAATCATGAGGTCACCCAAAACTCTGCAGCCTCTGAGTGTCTTAACTCACAGCAAGTCCCATTCTCCTATCACCCCTGTGTTCACTGACCTACACTGGCTTCCAGCCAAGCAATATCTTGATTTTAAAATCCTATTCCCTGTTTTCAAATGCCTCCATGGCCTTGTCACTCCCTATCTCTGTAATCTCAACCAGCCCCATAACCTTCATATCTGCGCTAATGTATTTCTTGAGCATCGCCGATTTTAATTACTCTATCATTGGTGGCTGTGCCTTCAGTTTCCTCGGACATGAACTGTGTCATTTTCTCCTTAACCCTCTCCAGCTCTCTAACCTGCTTTCGTCCTTTAAGACATTTCTTAAAACCTATCTCTTTGACCAAACTTTTGGTCACCCGACCTAATATCTCTTTGTGACTTTTAGTGTCAGATTTTGTTTTATAATTCTCCTGTGAAGCACCTTGAGACATTTCATTACATTAAAGGCACTATATAAATAAGTTGTTGTTGTTGTATACCTCTTCTATTATTCCTTAATTCAAAACAAATAGATTCTGTCTTTGATTTATGATATGGCTAGTGGTATTTGCCATTTGATCAAATCCCAAAGGGAAACTTGGCCAAGCTATCACAACGATTTTGCAATTTGTATTTATTATGAGAAGGTTTGTGTACTGAAGTCAGAAGTAGAGAGTTCACTACCACCTTTGGATATTTAAAGAGTAAATTAAAACATTTATTAACTAAAAAAGAAAACATACAAGATTACAGTTACCCAGTAAAACTTAGTCTTATAACAGCTCCCAAAAGATTTCTACTTAACTAGACTTCCAACTACACACCCCTTTCAGACAACAGTCCAAATAGATCCTTAATCTATAAAACATCCAGCAATATTATCACAAGCACCCACTGTTGCTATAAGGGTGGTGTTTCACAACTTCTCTCTCCTTCTCACTCAACATTGGAATTCCAAGGATTTTAACAAAACTTGCTCTCTGGAACAAGCAATCACTTCTGTAGGGTGGCTGGAGGCTGATTTTTCACAGGTCTGTTTCACATAATCCACCTTCACGATCTCACATGTCTATAACCCATACAGCTTTCCATCTTTCTTTAAATATATTTTCCCCCTTTAATGATTCAAATCCAATGTTTTAAACTTCCTTTGAAACTCAAACTCTTCCAAATATAAGATCTTTCATATTTCCATCTTGTCTTTGCTTTTGAGTCAATAAAAAAAGATATTCCTACTGCTTGTTTACCTATGAACTCCTGCAAGATGCAACCATTTTCATTGTCACCTTCGAATTCCCCTTTGTAATTCAAACAACCTCTTAACTTATCTACAAGTGCAAATGTTAACTTGTCCATTTCCATTTCAAAATGCCTGCTTACCTCTTAGTCCTTTGATGATTTAAACCTTGCAGTTTGACTGTCTTCAGTTTAATTAAATTAGCTACACACACACAAACATACATACGCAACTTCCACAAGCCTGCTTTAAATTATCCCACAGTAATATTAAAAAAAAAATTTCCTTTGCAGACTGCTCAACAATATGATCCCTCTACAATGTTATCACAGTTCCTTTGATCAATGCTGCCAACACACCATTCTGTTTTATCTTCCCTTTCTTTCCTAAATAAGTTGTGACCAGGAATATTAAGTGCCCATTCCTCCCGGTTTATTCCTTCATGGGATGTGAACATTGCCGGCAAGGCCAGCATTTTTTCCCACCCCTAATTGCTGTTGAGAGATTGGTGATGAGCCGCCTTCTTGAACTTCTGGAATACATCTACTAGGGATTCTTGATACCACACTTGGTCAAATGCTGCTTTGATGCCAAGTGCAGTCATTCTCACCTCATCTCCTGAACTCAGCTCTTTTATCCATATTTGGATCAAGGCTATAATGAGTGTCTGGAGCCGAGTAGCCCTGGCAGAACATAAACTGAGCAAGTTATTGCTGAGTAACTGCTGCCTGATATCACTGTCAATAACACCTTCCATCACTTTGTTGATGAGCAAGAGTTGACTGATTGGATTTATCCTGCTTACCTGGGCAATTTTCTGTATTATAGGATGGATGTCAGTGTTGTAGCTGTACTGCAATGGCTAAGGGGTGTGACTGCCTCCTAGAACAAAATGTCGAGGTAACTTTCCCCTTGCCTGATGTGTCGCAGTGTCTGTAGATTGGTCTCCAGAAAATGGTGAATAAGATTGGTGAGCTACAGGCACAAGTCTCACATGGCATTATGATATATTCACAAGAGACCTGGTTCAAAAAGCATGCCAGAAGCAGCTAGTTCTTGAGCACAAGCTTTCAGTACTATTGGTTGAAGACTGGTATCTGTGAAGCTGGGGACCTCAGGAGATCGAGATGGATCATCCACTTGGCACTTCCGGCTGAAGATTGTTGCAAATGCTTCAGCCTCATCTTTTGCACTGATGTGCTGGGCTCCCCCATCATTGAGGATGGGGATATTTGTGGAGCTTACTCCTCCAGTGTGTTATTTAATTATCCACCACCATTCACAACTGGATGTGGCAGGACAGCAGAGTTTTGATCTGATCAATAGGCTGTGGGATTGCTTAGTTCTGTTCGTAGCATGCTGCTTCCACTGTTTAGCATGCTTGTACTCCTGTATTGTTGCTTCACCAGGTTGGCCCCTCATTTTCAGATATACCTGGCATGCTGCTTCTGGCATGCTTTTTGAACCAGGTCTCTTTTCTTGTGAATATATCATCACGCCATGTGAGACTTGTGCCGATAGCTCACCAATCTTATTCACCACTTTCTGGAGACTGAGCTGCAGACACTGCAATGCATCAGGCAGGGGGAAAGTTACCTGGACACTTTGGTTCAGGAGGCAGTCACACCCCTTAGGCTAGGTAGATCTTTAGAGTTGGTCACTGGTCAGGGACAGGAAGGAATGACTGCAAGTCAGGCAGGTAATCACCTTGATTACAAGGTTGGGAAATAAATATTACAGGGTACACAATATTTTGGAAAGACAGACGAAATGGAAAAGGAGGAGGGGCAGCTCTGATAGTAAAGGATGATATAATGACTTTAGTGAGAAAGGAGAGTTAAGTAGGAAAGTAAATTGTGAAGAGAATGTAAGAAGGCTACAAAGTGACAGATAGTTTAAGTGAGTGGGCAAAGGTCTGACAAATGGAGTATAATGTGGGCAAATGTGAAATTGTCCATTTTGGCAGGAAGGATAAAAATGAAGCATATTATCTAAATGGTGAAAGGTTGAGATTCGGAGGGATCTGGGTGTCCTAGTGTATAAATTGCAAAAGGTTAGTATGTAGGTACAGCAAGTAATTAGGAAAGCTAATAGAATTTTATTGTTTATTGTGAGGGGAATTGATTACAAAAGTAGGGAAGTTATGCTTCAGTTGTACAGGGCATTGGTGAGACCACATCTGCAGTACTGTGTATAGTATTGGTCTCCTTATTTAAGGAAAGATGTAAATGCATTAGAAGCAGTTCAGGGAAGGTTTACTAGGCTAATACCTGGAGTTGGTTGACTTATGAGTAAAGGTTGGACAGGTTAGTTTTGTATCCACTGGAGCTTAGAAGAGTAAGAGGCAACTTGATTGAAACCTTGAAGATCCTGAGGGTTCTTGACAGAGTGGATGTAGAAAGGATGTTTCCTCTTGTGGGAGAATCTAGAACTAGGGGTCATAGTTTAAAAATAAGGGGTTGCCCATTTAAGACAGATGAGGATTTTTTTTTTCTCAGAGGTTCATGAGTCTTTGGAATTCTCTTGCTCAAAAATCAGTGGAAGTAGAGTCTTTGAATATTTTTAAGGCAGAGCTAGATAGATTCTTGATTAACAAGGGGGTGAAAGGTTATCAGGGCAGGCAGGAATGTGGAGCGAAGATTATAATCAGATCAGATCTTATTGAATGGCAGAGCAGGCCTGAGGGGCTGAGTGGCCTACGCCTGCTTCTAATTCATAAGTTTGTATCTTGGCTCAGAAGACCATGAAGTAGAATCAGTGTGGGTGAAAATTCGAAATAGCAAGAGTCAGAAAACACTGGTGGGAGTAGTTTATAGGCTTCCTAACAGTAGTAATATCATTGAGCAGGGAATTAAACAAGAAATTATGAGCTTGTAACAAAGGATAGGTAAGAATTGTGGGGACTTTAGTCTTCATATAGACTGGGACAATCAAATTGGCAAGAATGGTCTAGAAGATGAATTTGTGGAATGTTTTCATGACAGTTTCTTGGAGCAATACATAGTGGAACCGACTAGGGATAGAGCTGTCTTAGATCTTGTACTGTGTAATGAAGCAGGGTTAGTTACTAATGTCCATTGGGAAAAATGATCATAATATCATTGAATTCTAGGTTAAGTTTGAAAGTGACATACTTCAATCACAAACAAGAATCTTAAACTTAAACAAAGCCAATTGCATATGTACGAGGGCAGAACTGGTTAAGGTTAATAGGGTAAATAGACTAAAAGGTATGGTTGTAAATGAATAGTGGGAAACATTTAAAGAAACAATTCAAAATGTTCAAAAAAAATACATTCCATGGAAAAACAAAAACCCAGCATGACCAACCCAACCGTGGCTCACTCAGAAAGTTAGGGATAATGTTAGATTAAGTGAAGAGGCTTACAAAGTGCAAAAAAACAGTAACAAGTCTGAGGATTGGGAATGTTTTAGAAACCAGCAAAGGGCAACCAAAAAGTTGATAAAAAGGGAAAAATAGAATATGAGAGTAAACTAGCCAAGAATATAAAAACAGATTGTAAGAGCTTTTATAAGTATATAAAAAGGATGAGAGTAGCTAAAGTAAACGTTGGTCCCTTAGAAGCAGAGACAGGATAAATTGTCATGGGGAATGAGGAAATGGCAGAGGCATTGAACAAATATTTTGTGTCTGTCTTCACAGTAGAAGACACAAGTTTCATTCCAGAAATAGATGGTAAACTAGTGGCTAAAAAGAGTGAGGAAATTAATATCAACAGAGAAAAAGTATTGGAGAAACTAAAGTGACTAAAATGTGACAAATCCCCAGGGTCTGATAGACTATTCCCTTGGGTTCTAAAGGAGATAGCTACAGAGATAGCAGATGCTGTGGCTATAATTTTCCAGAGTTCATTGGATTCGGGAACAGTCCCATCAGATTGGAAGTTGGCAAATGTTAGTCCTTTTTTCAAGAAATGAGGGAGAGAGAACACAGGGAACTACAGGTGAGTTGTTGGTGAGGTGAGGTGTCAGTTGTTGGGAAAATGCAGAATTTATTATTAAGCAAGTGTTAACAATGAACTTAGAACAGCATAGTATGACTAGAACAGTTTAACATGTTTCACTAAAGACAAATCCTGTTTAACAGATTTATTGGACTTTTTTGAAGATGTAACTAGTAAGGTAGTAAAGGGGAACCAGTAGATGTAGTATACCTGGATTTCCAAAAGGCATTCGATAAGGTGCCACACAAAAGGTTAATAGGCAAGGTAAGTGTGCATGGAGGTGGAGGCAATCCTTGACATTGATAGAGGATTGGCTAACAGTTAGGAAGCAGAGAGTGGACATAAATGGGTCTTTTCAAATTGGCAGGTAGTGAATAGTTGGGGTACCACAAGGATCAGTTCTGGGGCCTCAGCTATATACAATCTATATTAATGACTGAGATGAAGAGACAGAGAGTAATGTATCAAACTTTGATGATGATTCAAAGCTAGGTGGGAAGGTAAGCTGTGGGGAGGACACAGAGAGGCTGCAAAGAGATATAGACAGGTTAAGTGAGTGGACAGGTTAAGCAGATGGATTATAATGTATGGGAGTGTGATGTTATTCATTGTGGTTGAAAGATAGAAGAGTTGAATATTTTTTAAAAGGCATGAAACTTTTAAGTGTGGATGTTCAGAGGCTTTGGTGTGCTCATACAAGCAATGCAAAAGGTAACATGCAGGTCCAGCAAGCAATTATGAGCAAATGGCATGTTGGCCTTTATTGAAAAGGAAGTGGAGTATTGGAATAAAAAAGTCTTGCTATAGTTGTGCAGGGTTTTGGTGAGACCACTTCTAGAGTGATATCTTGCATTGAAAGCAGTACAGTGAAAATTCACTAAGTTGGATCCCTAAGATGAGGGGGTTGTCCTAAGATGAGGGGCTGAGCAAATTGGGTCTATTTTCTCTAGAGTTTAGAAGAATGAGAGGCGATCTCATTGATCGCACTGGTCAGGGAATCTAAAATGCGGGGCAAATCAGGATAAGGGGCAAATCAATTTGGACTTTGATGAGGAGCAATTTCTTCACTAAAAGCGTTGTGAATCCTTGGAATTCTCTGCCCCAGATGATTCTGGATGCTCCATCATTGAATACATCTAAGGCTGGGATACACAAACTTTTGGTCTCTCAGGGAATCAAGGGATATGGGGAATGGGCAGGGAAGGGGAGTTGAAGCCCAAGATCTACCATGATTGTATTGAATGGTAGGGCAGGCTCAAAGGACTATATTGCCTGCTCCTGCTCCTATATCTTGTGTTCTTGTGTTTCTGTACATTTATGTACATGCATTCCAGAATATGTTAGGCTGTCTCTCGTTTGCCTCCTAATTTATCCTTCCTACTTCTGAACTATATTTTACTCGTGCTTTTATCTCTCCCAGTCTTCTGTACACTTTGTATTGCCTCCCTAATATTTCACATCCTAGTGCCCATCCCTCTGCCAACTGAAGTGTTGACACGCATATACACAAACACCCACTCACACCTCCAACAGAAGTAAGGTGAGATTTGGTGATGCACAACAACATCATCTCGTATTTATATAGTGCATTTAACTTCATAAAAAATTCCAAGGTGCTTCATGGGAGAGCAAAATTTGACAGCGAGATAAAATCGCAGTATAATGTCATATAATGACCAAACGCTTGGTCAAAGAGGTAGTTTTAAGCAGCACCTTAAAGGGAGAAAGAGAGGTAGTGAGGCGGAGAGGCTTATGGAGGGAATTCCAGAGCTTCGTGGTCCAGGCAGCTGAACGAATGGCCACCAATGTTGAAGAATTAAAATTGGAGATGTTCAAGAGGCCAGAGTTAGAGGTGGGTTGCTTAACCAAGAGCCAATGCAGGTCAGCGAGCACAGGGGTGATAGGTGAATGGGACTTGGTGCGAGTAAAGACACAGGAAGCAGAATTTTGAATGAACTCAAGTTTATGAAGGGTAGAATGTGAGAGTTTGGCCAGGACTGCTTTGGAATAATCAAGCCTAGAAGTAACAAAGCCATGGGTAAGCGTTTCATTAGCTGTTGAGCTGAGGTAAGGGTAAACTCAGACAATATTACAGAGATGAAAATAATCAGTCTTAAGTGATGGAGTAGATACATGGTCTGAAACTCACCTTGGGGTCAAATAAGACACTGAAGTTGCCAGCAGTGTGCTTCACCGTCAGTGGGTTGCCCGTGAAAGGAATGGAGTTGGTGACTAAGGAATGAAGTTTATCGTGGGAACCTAAGACGATGGCTTCTATCTTCCCAATGTGTTCCCATGCATCTGTTGCTCTTATTCTTATAGGTGGAAGAGATCACAGGTTTAGAATGTTCAACAATCTTCAGCCAGAAGTGCCAAGTGGATGATCCATCTTGGCTTCCTCCAGAGGTCCCCAGCATCATAGATGCCAGTTTTCAGCCGATTCAAATCACTCCACGTGATATCAAGAAATAGCTGAAGGCACTTGATACTGCAGAGGCTATGGGCCCTGACAATATTCTGGTGATAGTACTGAAGACTTGTGCACCAGAACTTGCCGCACCCCTGGCCAAGCTGTTCCAGTACAGCTACAACACTGGCATCTACCTGACTAGGTGGAAAATTGGCCAGATATGTCCTGTGCACAAAAAGCAGGACAAGTCCAACCCAACCATTTACCCCCCCATCAGTCCACTCTCGATCATTAGTAAAGTAATGGAAGGAGTCATCAACAGTGCTATCAAGCGGCACTTGCATAGCAATGACCTGCTCACTGATGCCCAGTTTGGGTTCCAGCAGGGTCGCTCAGCTCCTGACCTCATTACAGCCTTGGTTCAAACATGGACAAAAGAGCTGAACTCCCGAGGTGAGGTGAGAGTGGCTGCCCTTGACATCAAGGCCGCATTTGACTGAATGTGGCATCAAGGCGCCCTAGCAAAACTGGAATCAATGGAAATCAGGGGGAAAACTGTCCACTGGTTGGAGTCATACATAGCACAAAGGAAGGTGGCTGTGGTTGTTGAAGGTCAGGCATCTCAGCTCCAGGACATCATGGCAGGAGTTCCTCAGGTTATATTATCCTCGGTCCAACCATCTTCAGCTGCTTCATCAATGACCTTCCTTCCATCATAAGGTCAGAAATGGGATGTTCGCTGATGATTGCACAATGTTCAGCACCATTCGCGACTCCTTAGATACTGAAGCAGTCCATATCCAAATGAAGCAAGACCTGGCCAATAATTAGGCTTGAGCTGACAAGTGGCAAGTAACATTCGCACCATACAAGTGTCAAGCAAAACCATCTTCAACAAGAGAGAATCCAACCATCGCCCATTGATGTTCAATGGCATTACCATCACTGAATCCCTCACTATCAACATCCTGGGGGTTACCATTGACCAGAAATTGAACTGGACTAGCCATATAAATACTGTGGCTACAAGAGCAGGTCAAAGACTAGGAATTGTGTGACGAGTAACTCACCTCCTGATTCCCCAAAGCCTGTCCACCATCCACAAGGCACAAGTCAGGAGTGTGATGGAATACTCCCCACTTGCCTGGATGAGTGCAGCTCCCTCAACACTGAAGAAGCTGGACGCCATCCAGGATAAAGCAGCTCACTTGATTGGCACCACATCCACAAACATTCACTCCCTCCACCACTGACGCACAGTAGCAGCAGTGTGTACCATCTACAAGATGCACTGCAGGAATTCACCAATGCTTCTTCGACAGCACCTTACAAACCCATGACCTGACAAAGGCAGCAGGTAGATGGCAACACCGCCACCTCTCCAAGTAACTCACCATCCTGACTTGGAAATATATTGCTGGCCCTTCACTGTTGCTGGGTCAAAATCCTGGAACTCCCTTCCTACAGCATTGTGGGTGTACTTACACCACATGGACTGCAGCGGTTCAAGAAGGCAGCTCACTACCGCCTTCTCAAGGGCAACCAAGGATGGGCTATAAATGCTGGCCCAGCCAGTGAAGCCCACATCCCGTGAATGAATAAAAAAAAATATTCATGTCTAGCTCATTAATGTACGCTGCAAACAGCAAGGGACCCAGCACTGAACCCTGCCACTGGACACAAGCCTCCAGTCACAAAAACAACTTCGACCATCACCCTCTGCCTCCTGCCACTGAGCCAATTTTGGATCCAATTTGCCAAATTGCCCGGGATCCACGGGCTCTTACCTTCTTGACTAGTTTCCATGTCGAAAGCCTTACTGAAGTCCATGTAGACTACCCTCTAACTGCACTACCCTCATCTACACAACTAGTCACCTCCTCAAAATTCAATCAAATTTGTTACACATGATCTCCCCCTGATAAAGCCATGCTGACTATCCTTGATTAATCCTTGCCTCTCCAAGTGGAAATTAATTCTGTCCCTCAGAATTTTCCCCTACCACTGATGTTAGACTCACTGGCCTGCAATTACCTGGTTTATCCTTACCACCTTTCTTTAATAATGCATTTGCTGTCCTCCAGTCCTCTGGCACCTCTCCTGTGGCCAGGGAGGATTTGAAAATTAATGTCAGGGCCCCTGCAATCTCCTCCCTTGCCTCCCACAGTAGCCTGGGATACATCTCATCTGGGCCTGGGGATTTATCCACTTTTAAGTCCAATAAAACCGCTAATACCTCCTCCTTCTCAATGCTAATTTGTTCAAATATATCACAGTCCCCTCCCTGATTTCTATACCTACATTGTCCTTCTCTATCGTGAATACAGATGCAAAGTACTCATTTAAAACCTCACCTACATCTTCCGCTCCTCACACAGATTGCCACTTTGGTCCCTAATGGGCCCGACTCTTTCCCTGTTATCCTCTTGCCCCTATTATCCTCTTGCCCCTAATATACTTAAAATAAAATAATATAAATAAAATAAAAAGATTTTTCTTTATTTTACCTGCCAGTGTTTTATCATGCCTCCTCTTTGCTCTCCTAATCTCTTTTTTATGTTACACCCTGCACTTTCTACACGCCTCTTGGGCTTCAACTGTTTTGAACCCTCAGTATCTACCATAAGCTTCCCTTTTTCCCGTATCCAATCCTGTACATTCTTAGACATCCAGGGTTCTTTGGACTTGCTGGTCCGCCCCTTCACCTTTAGGGGAACATGTTGGCCCTGTACTCTCACTATTTCATTTTTGAGTGACTCCCACTGCTCTGATGTAGATTTTCCTATAAGTAGCTGCTCCCAGTCCACTTTGGCCAGATCCTGTCTTATCATATTAAAATAAGCCTTCCCTCAATTCAGAACCTTTATTTGTGGTCCATCTTTGTCCTTTTCCATAACCACCTTAAATTTTACTGAGTTATGGTCACTATCAGTGAAATGCTCTCCCACTGGCACTTCTACCACTTGCCCAGCTTTGTTCCCTAAAATTAGATCCAGCACTGCTCCCTCTCTTGTACAACTTTCTACGTACTGGCTCAAAAAGCTCTTCTGGATACATTTTAAGAATTCCGCGCCCTCTAAGCCTTTCACACTTTGTCTATCCCAGTTAATATTAGGAAGTTGAAATCCCCTACTATTATTATCCTATTATTTTGACACTTCTGAGAGTTGCCTACATATCTGCCCTTCTATCTCTCCCTGGCTTTCAGGTCACAGATAGTGGCAGTATATTATAGTGAACAACTGAAATCATCATACTGTATGCAACTTACAATTTTTTTAATTATTCATTTATGGGATGTGAGCATTGGTGGAAAGGACAGCATTTATTACTCATCCCTAATTGCCTTTGAGAAGGGCAATGGTATGAGTAATCCCGCATAAATGAATTACAAGTGTCAGCTGTATAAAATCTCACTTGCAAGCAAAATTACAAAAATCAATATAAAAAATCTGTACAGTGCTTTAGATACAAAAAGGTGACATCAGAATTAACCCTGTCCCCAAAAAAGCAAGAAAATTCCAATTAGGCCAATTACCACCCTATCAGCCTACATCATCAGCAGTGAGGGAAGGTGTTTTTGATGATGCTGTCAAGTGGCACTTACTCAGCAATAACCTGTTCATTGGTTTTGGTGGAACCCATCGCTCAGCTCCAGATCTCATTTTAGCCTTGGTCCAAACATGGACAAAAGAGCTGAATTCCAGAGGTGAGGTGAGAGTGACTGCCCTTAACCTCAAGGCATCGTTTGACAGAGTGTGGCATCAAGGAGCCCTAGCAAAACGTCAATGGGAATCATGGGAAAACTCTCCTCTGGATGGAGTCATACCGAGCACAGAGGAAAATTGTTCCCAGCCCCAGGACATCCCTACAGGAGTTTCTCAAGGCAGTGGCCTAGGTCCAACCATCTTTCAATTGCTTAATCAATGATAATCTCTTCATCCTAAAGTCCGAAGCGTTCACTGATGATTACACAGTGTGTAGTTCTATTCATAACTTTCCAGATGCTGAATCTGCCCATACCCACGTTCAGCAAGACCTGGACAACATTCAGGCTTAGGCTGATAAGTGGCCAGTAACATTCATGCCACACAAGTGCCAGGCAATGACCATCTCTAAATAAAGTAAACCACCTCTACATGACATTCAGTAGCATAATAACAACACTCAAGACGCTTGACTCCATCCAAGACAAAGCAGCCTACTTGATTAGCTCTCCATCCATCATTTGAAGCATTCACTTCCTCCCCACTGACACACAGTGGCAGCAGTGTGCACCATCTACAAGATGCACTGCAGCAACTCTCCTATGCTGCTTTGGCAGCACATTCCAAACCCATAATTGTCCACCTAAGAAACAAGTGCAGCAGATACATGGAACACAACCAGGACAAAGTTACACACCATCCTGGAACTATATTGCTGTTCTTTCGTTGTTGTTGGGTCAAAATCCTGAAACTCCCTTCCTGTAGGAACACCTTTACCATATGGACTGCAGGGGCTCAAGCACATGGTTCACTGTCTCCTTCTCAAGTGCAACAAGGGATGGGTAATAAATGCTGGCCTTGCCGGTGACACCCACATCCCAACAATGAATAAAAATTCTGTCAGTGATCTGTCTCTCCATGACACTGATTAGATTACGCTGTATTATTATCGGTATGTCCGATGCAACTGTCTGTTAGTCACACTTACATTGTGTCTTTTGTTGTTGTTTAGGGGGATTTGCTGAGCCCATGTCGCTGTGCTGGATCTGTTCGCTGTACACACCAACCTTGCCTGATAAAGTGGATCAGTGAGCGGGGATCCTGGAGCTGTGAGCTGTGTTACTACAAATACCACGTCATTGCAATCAGTGCAAAGAATCCCCTGCAGGTGCCACCTTCTTCTACTTTTGTTTTCCTTTGCACTCCCATCCCCTTCCCTCCTGAAGGCACTGACTCTTTAAGAAAAGGTTCAGTGCCTCATCCATGGCATCATTCCCCATCAGTGAATCTCACCCATATGATCATTCCCCATCAGTACCCTACCCAGGGAGTCATTTCCTAAGAGTGAACCTAGATCATGTGTTGGTGGCCTTTCCATTTATGGGGTCTTTTCTGTTTTTCTAATGCTCATCCATGCAATTTCTAATAGAGGGGTCACTGGACAGTGTTTGGGACAGGTTCCCCAGCTGACTTTGCCCTCCCTAACCTAGGGGCTCTGAGACCATCTGAATCCTTAGCCAAGATCGACTAGGCAAGGAACCATCTGGTTCTTACAGTTCAGACCAAAACTAATGGTGGGACAGACTTGAATTTATACACCTATTCATATCTATCAGAATATCCCAGAGTGTTTCACCTGCAAAGAATCAGTCAGTATCATTGTGGGCAATCGTGACAGCCAATGTATGTAGAGTAAGGTCACACAAATAGTAAATTAATGTATTGCTGGTTATAAGACCATAAGACATAGGAGCAGAAATTAGGCCATTCAGCCCATCGAGTCTGCTCCACCATTCAATCATGGCTGATAAGTTTCTCAACTCCATTCTCCCGCTTTCTCCCCGTAACCTTTGATCCCCTTACCAATCAAGAACCTATCTATCTCGGTCTTAAATACACTCAATGACCTGGCTTCCACAGCCTTCTGTGGCAATGAATTCCATAGATTCACCACTCTCTGGCTAAAGAAGTTTCTCCTCATCTCTGTTCTAAAAGGTCTTCCCTTTACTCTGAGGCTGTGCCCTCGGGTCCTAGTCTCTCCTACTAATGGAAACATCTTCCCCACGTCCACTCTATCCAGGCCTTTCAGTATTCTGTAAGTTTCAATCAGATCCCCCCTCATCCTTCTAAACTCCATTGAGTATAGACCCAGAGTAAGTTATGTTAAGCCTTTCATTCCTGGGATCGTTCTCGTGAACCTCCTCCGGACCCTCTCCAGGGCCAGAACATCCTTCCTGAGATACGGGGCCCAAAATTGCTCACAATATTCTAAATGTGGTCTGACCAGAGCCTTATAAAGCCTCAGCAGCACATCCCTGCTTTTATATTCTAGTCCTCTCGAAATAAATGCCAACATTGCATTTGCCTTCCTAACTACCGCGTCAACCTGCAAGTTAACCTAAAGAGAATCCTGGACTAGGACTCTCAAGTCTCTTTGCACTCCAGATTTCTGAATTCTCTCCCCATTTAGAAAATAGTCCATGCCTCTATTCTTCCTACCAAAGTGCATGACCTCACACTTCCCCACGTTGTATTCCATCTGCCGCTTCTTTGCCCATTCTCCTAACCTGTCCAAATCCTTCTGCAGCCTCCCCGCCTCCTCAATACTACCTGTCCCTTCACCTATCTTTGTATCATATGCAAACTTAGCCAGGGTGCCCTCAGTTCCTTCATCTAGATCATTAATGTATAAAGTGAAAAGTTGTGGTCCCAACACTGACCCCTGCGGAACTCCACTAGTCACCGGCCACCATCCTGAGAAGGACCCCCTTATCCCCACTCTCTGCCTCCTGCCAGACAGCCAATCTTCTATGCATGCTAGTACCTTGCCTCTAACACCATGGGCTCTTATCTTACTGAGCAGCCTCCTGTGCGGCACCTTGTCAAAGGCCTTCTGGAAGTCCAAGTAGATAATATCCATTGGCTCTCCTTTGTCTAACCTACTCGTTACCTCCTCAAAAAATTCTAACAGATTTGTCAGGCATGACCTCCCCTTGATGAAACCATGCTGACTTTGCCCTATTTTACCATGCACTTCCAAGTATTCTGAAATCTCATCCTTAATAATGGACTCTAAAATCTTACCAACGACCGAGGTCAGGCTAATTGGCCTGTAATTTCCCACCTTTTGCCTCATTCCCTTCTTAAACAGGGGGGTTACATTAGCGATTTTCCAGTCCTCTGGGACCCTCCCTGACTCCAGTGATTCCTGAAAGATCACCACTAACGCCTCCACTATCTCTTCAGCTATCTCCTTCAGAACTCTGGGGTGTAATCCATCTGGTCCAGGTGATTTATCCACCTTCAGACCTTTCAGTTTTCCTAGCGCCTTCTCCTTGGTAATGGCCACCATACTCACCTCTGCCCCCCCGACTCTCTTGAACTTTGGGGATGTTACTCATGTCTTCCACCGTGAAGACTATATTGATGTTGGTTAAGGGAGGAATGTTGCACAGAAAATGTGGCACTTGGATCGGCATACCAAGCACCTCACTGACAGGCCACATCCAAAAGGCTGCAAGCTTCGTTTAGCAACCAAGCCACTGGCTACACACCTTCTGCTTGAGATTAGCCTTCATCAGTCAGAATATTGGCTCAGCTAGTTCACAGAATCACAGAATTCTTATAGCACAGCAGGAGGCCATTTGGCCTGCCATGTCTGTGCCAGCACTCTGGAGGAGCAAATTACATAATGCCATTTCCACACTTTCTGCCTGTAACCCTGAGCATTTTTCCTTTTCAGATAAGATTTCAATTTTCTCGAGTGCCTCAATTGAACCTCTCTCCACCACATTCTCAGGCACTGCATTCCAGCTCCTAACCACTCGCTGTGTGAAAATGTTTTCCCTCATGCCCAGGAATTTTAGGATGGGAGGGTTTCCCTTCCTGCCACCCAACTGCTCAGTGGCAAACACATCCCCATCGGTACTGCCTGCTCCTCAGCCATTTAACACTCCAGCAAGTGACAGAGATGGGAATCTGTGTGTGGAGCCAGAAGAAATGGGAGAGATACTAAATGAGTACTTCTCATCAGTATTCACTAAAGAGAAGGACTTAGCGGTCGATTTGTCTAGGGAAGAGTGTGTAGATAGCCTGGATCATGTTGAGATCAAAAAAGAGGTGTTAGGCGTCTTGAAGAATGTTAAGGTGGATAAGTCCCCTGGGCCAGATGGGATCTACCCCAGAGTACTGAGGGAGGCAAGGGCCTTGACAGAAATCTTTGTATCCTCGCTGGCTACGGGTGAGGTTCCAGAGGACTGGAGAATGGCCAATGTTGTTCCATTGTTTAAGATAATCCAGGAAATTGCAGGCCGGTGAGCTTTACGTCAGTGGTAGGGAAATTATTGGAGAAGATTCTTTGTGACAGGATTTACTACCATTTGGAAGCAAATGGGCATATTAGTGAAAGGCAGCATGGTTTTGTGAAGGGGAGGTCGTGTCTCACTAACTTGATCGAGTTTTTCGAGGAAGTGACAAAGACGGTCGATGATGGAAGGGCAGTGGATGTTATCTACATGGATTTCAGTAAGGCCTTTGACAAGATCCCTCATGGCAGACTGGTACAGAAGGTAAAGTCGCACGGGATCAGAGGTGAGCTGGCAAGATGGATACAGAATTGGCTTGGTCATAGAAGACAGAGGGTAGCAGTGGAAGGGTGCTTTTCTGAATGGAGAGCTGTAACTAGTGGTGTTCCGCAGGGATCAGTGCTGGGACCTTTGCTGTTTGTAGTATACGTAAATGATTTGGAGGAAAATATAACTGGGCTAATTAGTAAGTTTGCAGACGACACTAAGGTTGGAGGAGTTGCAGATAGTGAAGAGGATTGTCAAAGGATACAACGGGATATAAATCGGTTGGAGACTTGGGCGGAGAAATGGCAGATGGAATTTAATCCGGACAAATGCGAGGTAATGCATTTTGGAAGGTCTAATACAGGTAGGAATTATACAGTAAATGGCAGAATCCTTAAGCGCATCGATGGGCAGAGGGATCTGGATGTACAGGTCCACAGGTCACTGAAAGTGGCAACGCAGGTGAATAAGTTAGTCAGGAAGGCATATGGCATGCTTGCCTTCATCGGCAGGGGTATTGAGTATAAAAGCTGGGAAGTCATGCTGCAGCTGTTTCGAATCTTGGTTAGGCCACACTTGGAATATTGCGTGCAATTCTGGTCGCCACATTACCAGAAGGATATGGAGGCGTTGGAGAGGGTGCAGAGGAGGTTTACCAGGATGCTGCCTGGTCTGGAGGTTATTAGCTATGAGGAGAGGTTGGAGAAACTCGGATTGTTCTCACTAGAGCGATGGGGATTGAGGGGCGACTTGATAGAAGTTTACAAAATTATGAGTGGCATGGACAGAGTAGATAGTCAGAAGCTTTTTCCCAGGGTGGAACAGTCAATTACTAGAGGACATAGATTTAAGGTGAGAGAAGAAAACTTTAGAGGAGATGTGCGGGGCAAGTTTTTTACGCAGAGGGTAGTGAGTGTCTGGAATTCGCTGCCAGAGGAGGTGGTGGAAGCAGGTACAATAGTGGTGTTTAAGAGGCAGCTTGACAAAAACATGAACAGGATGGGAATAGAGGGATACGGACCCCGGAAGTGCAAAATGTTTTAGTTTGACAGGCAATATGATCGGCGCAGGCTTGGAGGGCCGAAGGGCCTGTTCCTGTGCTGTACTTTCCTTTGTTCTTTGTTCTTTAAGTGTCAATTAGCTGGAGGCGGGACTTCCATCCCTCACTCGTGTATTTTAAGGGTCTGGCACATATACGAATATACAAATTAAGAGCAGGAGTAGGCCACTGGGCCCCTCAAGCCTGCTCTGCCATTCAATAAGATCATGGCTGATCCGATTGTAACCTCAACTCCACATTCCGCCTACCCTCGACAACCTTTCATTCCCTTATCTATCAAGAATCTATCTCGCACTGCCTTAAAAATATTCAAAGATCCTACTTCCACTGCCTTTTGAGGAAGAGAGTTCCAAAGAATCATGAATCTCTGAGAGAAAAAAATTATCCTCATCTGTCTTAAATGGGCGATCCTTATTTTTAAACAGTGACCCCTAGTCTCCCACAAGAGGAAACATCCTCTCCATATCCACCCTGTCAAGACACCTCAGGATCTTATGTGTTTCAATCAAGTCACCTCTTACTCTTCTAAACTCCAGCAGATATAAGCCTAGCCTGTCCAACCTTTCCTCAAAAGACAACCCATCCATTCCTAGTATTAGCCTGGTAAACCTTCTCTGAACTGCTTCCAACACATTTACATCCTTCCTTAAATAAAGAGACCAATACTATACAGTACTCCAGATGTGGTCTCACCATTGCTCTGTATAACTGAAGCATAACCACCCTACTTTTGTATTAAATTCCCCTCCCAATAAATGATATCATTATATTAGCTTTCCTAATTACTTGTACCTGAATCACAGAATCACACAGTGCAGAAGAGGCCCTTCGGCCCATCGAGTCTGCACTGACACGTGAGAAACACCTGACCTCCCTACCTAATCCCATTTACCAGCACTTGGCCCATAGCCTTGAATGTTTTGACTTGCCAAGTGCTCATCCAGGTACTTTTTAAAGGATGTGAGGCAACCCGCCTCATCCACTCTCCCAAGCAGCGCATTCCCTCTGGGTAAAAAGGTTTTTCCTCACATCCCCCCTAAACCTCCTGCCCCTCACCTTGAACTTGTGTCCCCTCGTGACTGACCCTTCAACTAAGGGGAACAGCGGCTCCCTATCCACCCTGTCCATGCCCCTCATAATCTTGTACACCTCGATCAGGTCGCCCCTCAGTCTTCTCTGCTCCAACTAAAACAACCCAAGTCTATCCAACCTCTCTTCATAACTTAAATGTTTCATCCCAGGCAACATCCTGGTGAATCTCCTCTGCACACCCTCCAGTGCAACCACATCCTTCCTATAATGTGACGACCAGAACTACACACAGTACACCAGCTGTGGCCTCACCAAGGTTCTTTATAACTCCAACATGACCTCCCTACTTTTGTAATCTATGCCTTGATTGATAAAGATAAGTGTCCCATATGCCTTTTTCACCACCCCACTAACATGCCCCTCCGCCTTCAGAGATCTATGGACACACACGCTAAGGTCCCTTTGTTCCTCAGAACTTCCTAGTGTCATGCCGTTCATTGAATACTTCCTTGTCAAATTACTCCTTCCAAAGTGCATCACCTCACACTTTTCAGGGTTAAATTCCATCTGCTACTTATCTGCCCATTTGACCATCCCGTCTATATCTTCCTGTAGCCCAAGACACTCAACCTCACTGTTAACCACCCGGCCAATCTTTGTGTCATCCGCAAACTTACTAATCCTACCCCCCACATAGTCATCTATGTTGTTTATATAAATGACGAATAACAGGGGACCAAGCACAGATCCCTGTGATACGCCACTGGACACAGGCTTCCAGTCACTAAAGCATCCTTCTGTCATCACCATCTGTCTCCTACAACTAACCCAATTTTGAATCCACCTTATCAAATTACCCTGTATCCCATGTGCATTTGCCTTCTTTATAAGTCTCCCACGTGGGACCTTGTCAAAGGCTTTGCTGAAATCCATATAAACTACATCAACTGCACTACCCTCATCTACACGCCTGGTCACCCCCTCAAAAAATTCAATCAAATTTGTTAGGCATGACCTCCCTCTGACAAAGCCATGCTGACTATCCCTGATCAAACCTTGCCTCCCCTTCAGACTCTCTCCTTCAGAATTTTCTGCAATAGATTCCCTACCATTGACGTGAGACTCACTGGTCTGTAGTTCCCTGGCTTATCTCTACAACCCTTCTTTAATAGCGGAACCACATTAGCTGTTCTCCAGTCCTCTGGCATCTCCCCCGTGGCCAGAGAGGAATTAAAAATTTGGGTCAGAGCCCCTGCGATCTCCTCTCTTGCCCCCCTCAGCAGTCTGGGACACAAATCATCCGGACATGGAGATTTGTCCACTTTTAAGTCTGCCAACACCTCCAATACCTTGTCACTCCCTATATCAATTTGCTCAAGAACCTCGCAGTCTCTCTCCCCGAGTTCCATATCTTCATCCTCATTCTCTTGGGTGAAGATGGATGTGAAGTATTTGTTCAAAACCCTACCGATGTCCTCTGGTTCCACCCATAGATTGCCCCCCC
Source organism: Cetorhinus maximus (assembly GCF_964194155.1). NCBI lineage: Eukaryota > Metazoa > Chordata > Chondrichthyes > Lamniformes > Cetorhinidae > Cetorhinus > Cetorhinus maximus. The sequence continues at coordinate 128,645,253 of NC_135889.1, forward strand.
TTGGTCCCTAATAGGTCCTACTCTTTCCCTGGTTATCCTCTTCCCATTGATATACTTATAGAACATCTTGGGATTTTCCCTACTTTTACCAGCCAGAGCTTTCTCATATCCCCTCTTTGCTCTCCTAATTGCTTTCTTAAGCTCCACCTTGCACTTTCTGTACTTCACTAATGCCCCCCGCTGATTTGCTCCACTTGTACCTGCTAAAAGCCTCTTTTTTCTCATCGTAACCTGAATATCTCTGGTCATCCATGGTTCTCTGGGCTTGTTACTCCTTCCTATCACCCTAGAGGGAACATGTTGAGCTTGTACCCTCCACATTTCCTTTTTAATTGGCCCCCACTGCTCTTCTGTAGATTTCCCCACAAGTAGCTGTTCCCAGTCTACCTTGGCCAGATCCTGCTCTCCCCCAATCCATAACATTTTTTTGCAACTTGTCTATTTCTTTGTCAATAACACCACCACCAATTCAGCCATCTGTCTGGCTTCATTCCCCAGAATTAGGCCCAGCACTGCGCTGTCCCTTGTTGGAGCCTCTACATATTGACCTAAAAAGTTCTCCTGTACACATTTCAAGAAATCCACTCCGTCCAAGCCCTTAACACTATGTCTATCCCAATTAATGTTGGGAAAGTTGAAATCACCTAATATAATTACCCTATTGTTATTGTTTTTACACACCTCCGCAAATCGTGCACATATTTGCTCCTCAATTTCCCACTGACTATCTGGGGTCTATAATAAACACCTAACAATGTGGCTGCCTCTTTTTTATTCCTAAACTCTACCCACAAAGCTTCATTCGATGCCCCCTCCAAGATATCATCTCTCCTTACTGCAGTAACTGACTCCTTAACTAATAATGCAATGCCTCCTCCTCTTTTACCCCGTCTCCTGTCTCACCTGAAGATTCTATATCCCGGAATGTTGAGCTGCCAATCCTGCCCTTCCCTGAACCACGTCTCTGTGATGGCTACTATATCACAATTCCACGTGTCAACCCTTAACTCATCCGTTTTACCTGTAATACTCCTGGCATTAAAGTAGAGGCCATCCAGCCTTGCCTTACTCCCTTGAAGCTTAATGCAGCTGTACTCCCTCTGGCTTGATTGTTTTACTGTATTATGATGTGACCCTATTCTGCTAACATTCTGTGTCCCCTCCCCTGGCTGAATTAGTTTAAACTCCTCCCAACAACACTAGCAAACCCTCCTGCAAGGATGTTAGTCCCGCTCTGGTTCAGATGTAGACTGTCCCGCTTGTGCAGGTCCCACCTTCCCCAGAAAAGGTCCCAGTGATCCAGGAATCTAAAACCCTCCCTCCTGCACCAACTCTTAAGCCACGTATTCATCTGCGCTATTCTCCTATTTCTGTGCTCGCTAGCGCATGGCACTGGGGGTAATCCAGAGATTACAACCCGAGAGGTCCTGCTCTTCAGTCTACTGCCTAACTCCCTGAATTCTTGATGCAACACCTCATCCCTCTTTCTGCCCATGTCATTGGTACCAACATGTACCATGACCTCTGCCTTATCATCCTCCCACCTTAAGGATGCCTTGCAGCCGTTCAGTGTCATCCCAGACGCTGGCACCAGGGAGGCAACACACCATCCTGGAGTCACGTTGACGGCCACAGTAGCGCCTATCTGTTCCCCTGACTATGGAATCCCCTATTACTATTGCTCTTCCTCCCCTCCTGTACAGACAGGCTGCTTGTGGTGCCAGAAGCTTAGCTCTGTCTGCACTTCCTAGAGGAATCAGCGCCCTCATCATCCTCCAAAATGGAATACCGATTTGCGAGCTGGACCCCAGGGGTCTCCTGAACTACCTGCCTGTTTCTCCTGGACTTCCTGGTGGTCACCCATTCCCTTCCTTCCTCACGTCCCTTGAGCTGCGCTGTGACCACCTCTCTAAACGTGCTATCCATGATGCTCTCAGATTTGCAGATGCTCCACAGTGTCCCCAGCTGCCATTCCAGCTCTGAAACCCGAGCTTACAGGAGGTGCAGCTGGACACACTTCCTGCACACATGCTCGTCCCGGGCACTGGAAATGTTCCTGGCTTTCCCCATGGAGCACGAGGAGCATACCACGGCTTTGAGCTCTCCAGCCATGACTTATCCCTTTAAATTAAACCTTTTAAATCAATTACTCTAGGGCCCTTCTTTCCTGATCCTTGTTACTACAGAATATACAAACTATAAACCACAAAAAAGATCTTAAACTATAAGCGATAAAAGTAGTAAATACTTACCCGCCCTTACCCACTACTTACCAGTCATTTCTCTCCCTTGTAGCCTTTACTGCTGAAGCAGGGCAAGACCACTCTCTGAAGATTTAAGAAGTTGGATAGCAAAGAAAAAAATGCAAAGAACACCTCTTCCCCTCTGCACCAAATTCCCACTGTGCACCAAATTGCCAATACCCACACTCACTCTGTCTGTGTCTCACTCAGGACGAGGTCTCTCCCCTGCTCATGTGCAAGCACACTGATCGTGTGCTTCTAATAGTCCCTTTCTTACCTGCATACTAATCTTTAGTGATGTGGTAGGACACCCAGATCCCTCTGAATCTCAGAATTCTGCAATCTCTCACCATTTAGATAATATGTTTCTTTTTAATTCCTTCCTCCATAGACAATTTCATATTTTCCCACATTATACTCCATATGCCAGATTTTTGCCCAATTACTTAACCTATTTATATCCCTTTGTAGCCTCCTTATGTCCTCTTCACAATTTACTTTCTTACCTATCTTTGTATCATCAGCAAATTTGGCAACCATACATTTGGTTCCTTCATCCAAGTCATTTAGAAAATTGTAAAAAGTTGAGGCCCCAGCACTGATCCCTGTGGCACACCAATTGTTCCAACTTGCCAACCAAAAAATGACCCATTTATGTCTACTCTCTGTTTCCTGTTAGCTAGCCAATACTCTGTCCATGCCAATATGCTACCCCCTACACCATGAGCTTTTATTTTCCACAATAACCTCTCATGTGGTGCCTTATCAAATGCCTTCTGGATCCAAGTACGGTACATCCACCAGTTCCCCTTTATCCACAGCACATGCTACTTCTTGAAAGAACTCCAATAAATTGGTTAGACATGATTTCCCTCACACAAAACCATGGGCTGAATTTTCCCCCCGTCGGGGGCGGGCGGGAGCAAGCGCGAACCCGATCGGTGCCCCCGATTGGGTGCATGCCGCCATTTTATGTGGGCGGGCCAATTAAGGCCCGCCCAGCGTGATGCACACCCAGAAGCACTGTGCGCTCCCTGTGCAGGCGGGGGGGATTCCCTGAGTCAGGGCATGAGCGCGAAAGAGCGCAGAAAACTCCCTGAGGCACGGAGGTGACTTCAGGAGATTCACGCACCCAATCGGGGGCACCGATCGGGTTCGCGCTTGCTCCCGCCCACCCCCAACGGGGGGAAAATTCAGCCCATGGTTTTGTGAGAGGGAAATCATGTGTAACCAATTAAGTTGTGAAAAATGTAACTAAGGTAAAAAAAAAATTTCTAAGGACATGTCCCCTCATGCGAAATTGTCACATGAATTGGGACATGTCCATTAACTTTTTCAAATAATTTTATTTAATTAATGAACCCTTCATGAAAAACGGGAAAGCCGCTTGGGCTCTTAGCCTGCCCGCCAACCTTAAGGTTGGACGGACAGCATTCTTAACAGCTTTAATTACTTTGTTAACGGCCTTAATAGGCCTTTGACAGTTTGGCGGGTGCACAACCGCCGAACTGACAATCTAAATGACGCGCGGTGACGTCGGGACACCCACCCCCGCTCGCCGACGGGAAAATTCTTCTCCATGTTGACTGTGCCTGAATTTATCTAACGTCTGGTATAACGTCTATAATAATAGCTTCCATCATTTTCCTATGACTCATGTTAGGCTAACTGGTCTGTAGTCTCCTGCTTTCTGTCTCCCTCCCTTTTTGAATAAAGGAGTTACATTCACTATTTTCCAATGTAATAGAACCTTCCCCAAATCGAGGGAATTTTGGAAAATTAAAACCAACGCATCAACTATCTCACGAGCCACTTCTTTTATGACCCTAGGATGAAGTCCATCAGGACTCGGGGATTTGTCAGCCCGCAGCTCCAACAATTTACTCAGTACCACTTCCCTGGTGATTATAATTTTCTTGAGTTCCTGCCTGATTTTCCCAGTCTATAATGCAGATTAAAATCTCCCATGATTATCGCTGTGCCTTTCTGACAAGCTCCCATTATTTCTTCCTTTATATTCCACCGTAGGGGCCTGTTCACCACTCCCACAAATGACGTTTTGCCTTTATCATTTCTCATCTCAACCCAAACTGCTTCTACATCCTGGTTTCCTGAACTTATGTCATCCCTCTCAATGTGCTAATACCATCATTAATTAACAGAGCCACCCTTCCTTTTCCTAGCTTCCTGTCCTTCCTAAATGTCATTGTCCCTTCAATATTCAGATCCAACCTATGTCACCCTGCAGTCATGTCTCTGTAATGGCTATCAGATCGTACTTATTTATTTCTATTTGCGCTATCAGTTCATCTGTTTTGTTTTGAATGCTATGTGCATTCAGAATCAGAGCCTTTAGTTTTGTCATTTTATTATTTTTGTAATCTCTAGCCTTATCTGCTGATTTCCTCTTAGATTTGTACTTTCTGTCCCTTCCTGTCACGGTCTGTTTATCTTTTTCCCTATTAATACCTTCCTCTCTTACCTTGTCTCTACTCTTTGATTTACCATATCTTACCACATGTGATCCCTTGCCCACAATATTTAAATTAGAACCCTCTCTACTTCCCTAGTTACATGGCTCGCTGGGACACTGGCCCCAGCACAGTTCAGATGTAGAGTCTCCCAATGGTACAGCCCCCACTTTCCCCAGTACTGGTCCCAGTGCCCCATGAACTGGAACCCACTTCTCCCACACCAATCTTTGAGCCACGGATTCATCTCTCCAATCATATTTATCTTATGCCAATTTGCGCGTGGCTCAGGTAATAATCCAGATATTATTACCTTTGAGATTCTGCTTTTTAATTTAGTGCCTAGCTCCTTATACTCCTTACACAGGACCTCTTTCCTAGTCTTACCTATTTCAGTGGTACCTACATGGACCACGACCGCTGGATTCTGCCCCTCCCACTGCAAGTTCCTCTCCATCCCTGAGCAGATATCCCAAACCCTGGCACCGGACAGGCAACACAGCTGTCTGGACTCAGGTTGTTGACTGCAGAGAAAAATATCTGTTCCCCTGACCATGCTGTCTCCTATTACTACCACGTTCCTCTTCACTCCCCTTACTTGAATGGCATTCTTCACCATGGTGCCACAGGTAGTCCACACAACCACCTTGCAGTCCTTCTCCTCATCCACACAGGTAGCAAGCACCTCGTACCTGTTGGACAAAATCAGGGGCTGAGGCTCCTCCATCACCTCATGCTGGTTCCCCTTACCTGCCTGACTCGCAATCACACCCTCCTGTCCCTGAACACTGACCAACTCTAAGGTTCTGCCTAACCTAAGGAGATTGACTGCCTCCTGGAACAAAGTGTCCAGGTAACTCTCGCCTTCCCTGATGTCCCACGATGCCCACAACTCAGACTCCTGCTCAGCATCGTGGAGCTGAAGTTGTCAAAGCTGCAGACACTCTGCAGATCTGGCTGTCCGGGATTGCAGTGCAGTCACAGCACACCACCAGCATTGTCTTTTCTGTCCAACCTTATTTATGTAATTGGTCAATTAGTTAATAAATTACACAGATACAGTCATATAAAGTTGCACTCACCTAGCTTGAAGTCGAGGAAGGAAACTCACCAACCACCGGAGTCTGAAAAAAAGTAGGAAAAGGAGCACCTCTTCGCCCTCTGCCCTAGCAATTCCCACCTAAACCAAGTTCCCAATTTCTCGCTCAATCTATGCCTCACTCAGGCATAATGTGTCGTGTACCGCGCACCCATTTCTGCAAGTAATATATTTTACTTTCATGGGATGTGGACATTACTGGCAAGGCCAGCATTTGTTGCCCATCACTAATTGCCCTTGAACTAAGTGGCTTGCTCAGCCATTTCAGAGAGCATTTAAGAGACAGCCACATTGCTGTGGATCAGGAGTCATGTGTAGGCCAGACCAGGTAAGGACGGCAGATTTCTTTCCCTAAAGGGCATTAGTGAACCAGATGGGCTTTTAAACAACAATCAATGATAGCTTCATGTTCACCATTACTAAAACTAGCTCTCAGTTTCAGAATTTTTAATTATTAATTTGAACTCAAATCCCGCCACCCGCCATCACTAGGACCCATGTCCCCAAAGCATTAACCTGTGTCTCAAGATTACTAGACAAGTGAGGTGACCACTATGCCACAGACTCCCCTCTATAGAGTTAATGTGGGACTGAGTACAGTACCACCCACACAATGATCTAAGCAGACAGATGACCCAGAGCTAGGGGTCAGTGTGGTGTTGAGCAAAGACCTAAGCATGGAGATAGCTCCCAATCTGTACCCTTTACTGTACATGGGTAAATAGCTCCAGTAGTTAATAAAGACTTACAGTTAACCTGCAGAAGACTACAAAGGTTTCTTTAAGACATCTGTAACCAACATCCGCCCAACAACTCGGGAGGAAGTCCCGCCTCAGAGAGCTGCCAGCCAATTTGATTGGCCGGCAACTCTCTAGTCCTTGCAATGCCAGAAGTTGCAGTGGACAGGACTGGGAGTGCAAGCAGCCTCCAGAGTCTAAGGGCAGAATCGCCCCAGATTTGTACAAAGTGTGGTAGCAGGCATGAAAAATGTTGTTTTACCCACCGGCTGCAATGGCGCCTCATTAATAATGCATTCATGGGAAACATGCCGGATTACTGGCAGGCGGGCTCTGATTCACCTGCCACACCATGACCTCAGCGCTTCCTCACTATGGGCATCATATTTAAAGTGCGGCCTACTTCATGTCTTCAGACCAGGACTGCTCCAGGCCACAGATGGCCCCGAAAGCAAAGAAGACAGCAGCCCCCAAATTTGGTGACACCTTTCTGGGGCGCCTGCTGGACACAGTGGAAGGATGTTGTGATGCCATCTACCCCCGCTCTGGCCACTGGAGACCCACCAGAGTCTCCAAACCGGCTTGGGGGATGGTGGCATTAGCAGTCAGTGCCACTGGAGCACAGAGGAGGTCAGCCATCCAGTGCAGGAAGAGGATGAATGGTCTCATCAATTCCGCCAGGGTAAGTCAACCACCTCAACACTCTCAACAAACACTCCCAAACCCATCACATATCCACAGGGGTCTCACACCTCAAGGGACAACACCACTAACTCTAACACACACCCTCACATCTCCATCAGGTTCCTACCCTCTGGAGCTCGTGTCCGCATCCTGTCTATGGCTCCGCTCACCACAAAAACATTCCTTGCAGTGCCATGTGTCCTGCTCACACTCTCTCCATCTGTTTTCATGCAGGAGAAGCTGGCTCACATCAGCAGGGAGAGGACCCAGACCGGGGGTGGAGTGGCCCACATTAGGCCCCTCACTCACTTTGAAAAGCATGTCATCGTGCTGACTGGTGAGGATGTGGACCGTGCCTGCTGTGATGGTGAGGTCGGAGATGAACACTCACGTGAGGATCCTGCACCGCATCATCCCTCTCTCGACTCAACTGTGAGTGTCTCTCTCTCCTGCTTTTGACTCTGCTGCCATGCACTAATTATCTCTACTTTGGTTCACAGGGAGCTTTGTTAAGCGACCATCTCCCTCAGCCAGCCAGTCCCTCAGCTCCATCCAGGTCCTCACCTCCAGCCTAGAGGACACCTCCTCCATTGAAGAGGTGGAAATAAGCAGCCTGGAAGACCACAGCGGTTACCCACACTCTCCACCAGTGCAGAGACACACACGTCGTTGGGACCAAGATCTAGAGCAGGCTCAGGTTCTCAATTTCGTGGTCACCGCATGGACACATGTCTGAAGCAGGAGGAGGCAGGTTCTGCCAAGCTGCCCGGCACCTGGGGGACTGCTGGGGAAGAGGCATCTGTGAGGTCCGAGTCAGATGACGAGCCTATGGATTCGGCCTCCCAACTCATCGTGGAGAGTCAGCAGAAGGCGGGGGAACATCACGCAGAGCTGTTGGAAACCCTCAACAGAGTGGCACATGAGTCTGAGGAGTGCATTGCTTGCTTTCTGATGAAGTGGTGCCCACATGTACATGCATGGAGGTTTCCATGGGAAGGATGGCGAATGCCATGAAGACCCTGGTCCAGCAGAATGAGGAGATACGTGCAGACCTGCACTCCATCGCAGTAGCCATGGGTGAGTTCCTGCAGTGGCAACACGAGAGGGAAACGAGGCACCTCAACGTCCCTCCAGTTGCGCCTTCCCCTCAAGAAGCCAGGCTGGGGCCCTCAGGCATCTGAAGGGAGAAGGAGCAGCAGCTGGATACCCCTGGGTCACCCACTCAGGAAACTCGGAGGCTGTCCACTCCCTCCGAGGCTTCCTTGCCTCCCCTTTGATCCCCTCAACCTCATCCTCTGTCACTACAGAGGGAGCAGCTGGCCCACAGGAGGACAGCCAAAGCAAGCCGAGGCTTTCAAATCTTCGGCTTTCCAGAGGACAACTGCCAAAGTCATCAGAGGCAACAGGGCCAACACTGCACAGGCTGTCTCCACCCCTGCTGTGGATGACAGGGCAGGACCTAGAAGTGTTAGGGCTAGAAAAGTTAAGAAATTCTGATCACAAGTGGTTGCATGGGTGAACACATTTTGTCACTTTATAATCTGAAAAATTATTCACTTTCACTGAATAATGTGTAAAATTGTCTTTCAGCTTCATTGACAGACTTCGTGAGTCCTCTCACTGTATCCCCCCCACTAGCAGTTCAGCTGCACGTAGCCGGACCACGAGTGATTCTGGAAGGAAAAGTGTGTGTGTGGCAAGGCCTTTCATAGCCTCATGCAAGCACTCCCCCACGCACGCGAAGCATTCATCCATCACATTCACCTTACTATCTCGAGCTGCCTGCTGGGGTTCTCTTTCAGTTGTCCATCTGAGCTGACCTGCATCTCTGCCCATCCACTGATCGCACTCCCATGCAGCACCCGTGGCTGTCCAACACTAAACTCCGCTCACTTTCAATTTCGACAACCATGGTCATGGTCAAGTATATTGTTAGCTGCCCCGTCCTTTCCCCTCCCCCAGTCACTCATGTCCTTTCCCCCATCACTGTCGACCCTCCTGGTATCACCTTCCACCTCCCCACCTATCAACCAGAACCGTTGGCTTTCTGAGATGTCCAGGTGAACGTGTACGTTCCCCACCTTCCTGAGAATCCCACCCCCATCCACAATGACCTTCCCACCCTCCTCCTTCCCAACCCCAGGGTCCGTGTCTACCTCAGAGTCCCCATCGTCCCATCTACTGCTACCGTCGCACCCCCACTCTACCAGCTTCCTCTGCCTCCTCTCACACTCACCATTCCCTCCTACCATACCCACCCTCAGTTTGCTCCCCAAGAGGCAATAATTGACTCCACAGACCCCTCCCTTGCACATTCACTTGGGCATCCTCCTGCAACCCTTACTCCCTCCTCCCCCAGGACAGCTTCCCTCCTCCGAACTCCCCTCCCTTACACTTTCCTCCCCCCTACACCTACATCCCCACTTGCTGCATTCTCCCCCGTTACACCCTCCTCTCCCTGTACTCCCTTCTTCATCCTCCCAACCTCATCCCCCACACCCCCCGGCACACCTTCGCCTCCCACTCACAGACCTTCCTCTCTTCACCACACACACCCCCGCCGACCATCCTTAGCAGCCCATGGCCAAGACTGTGATGTTCTGAAGCAGACCTGAGACATCAATGGAGACCTCCCGCCTTCCGTGAGCTGCGTTGCGATGGAACCACGTCCATGAGAAGCTACCCAGTTGTGCTGCACGTGTTCCTCCAGGTAGCTGTAGGGCTGCAGCATCTTCTGCTCGGATGTCCGTGATCTGAACAAGGCCCTAACAATAAGTCCGTACTTCTGCACGTCTCACTTGTCCAGACGTGTTCTGGGCCGGCAGGAAAACACACTGGTGTAACGGTAAATCGGGCATGGGGGGGACGATTCTGGTCGGGCCTTACTTTGCGTCCCATTAGCGGGATGCAAATCGGGTTCACGCTGGCCTCCAATGGGATTTATGTTCCGCCATGGTGAACACCATCAGATGATCCTGCTGTGCTTTCATGCTGGAGTGAAAATGATTTCTGCCCCTCACGCCGAATTCTCCTGTCCCTGCCTGCCATGACGCCCGCCACCAACAGGACCGGATGATTCCGCCCTAAGTTCCAGGAGTCCAGGATCAGGTAAGTTTGGGGGTCTCAGGGTGGGGTAGGGAAGTGAAACCCTGGTTTGGGGGTGGAGGGGGGGGGGTGGGCAGAGGGGTGTTGGTGGAAGGGGGGTGGGGTGGAGGGAGTACCTGCAGAGGCCAGACCTTTTGTGGGGGGCTCCCAATGTTAAAAATGGTTGCTGACGGAGGCGGCCATCCCCCCTTGCCACACGGGACCTGAGCAGGGTTACTTTTCGGGCTTCACCTCTACCCCTGAACTCCTCCCGCCAGCCTGAAGATTGAGGATGGGTGGTAAATTTAAGTGGTCAATAATTGGCCATTTAAGGGGAAAGGCAGGCTGGCTGGCCTATGTCTCGTCCATCCCAGCATGATTATGTGGAAAGGTCAGGGCAGGTGGGACCCTGATGGGAAACCATCAGAGAACTTTATGACCACCCCTCTGCCTACAATCCTGCTGGTGAGGAACGTAAAATTTGGTCCCATGTTGCCACTCATTGCTTTTTTGCCAATTACCTTAAATCTGTGCCCTTCTCTTGATCTTTCTACCAATGGGAACATTCTTTCCCTATCTACTCTGGCCAGACCCCTCATGATCTTGAACACTGAGTCTTGTGAAGCATTTCACAGCCATCAATCATATCAAACATCCAGCCACATTGAGCAGAGTTCAGTAAATTAATAGAATCACAAAGCCAGGAAATTAGAGGAAGATTTGAACAAAAAATCTTCATTAGATCAAAAAGGCAACGTCACATAGTTCAGATTTTAACATAGTCGCTGGCTAAATCACAACATGCAATTAGAAAACTCCTTTAGTGATAGCTGATATCATCAGTACTCACTACATAAATGACTAACTGTCTAACACTAGTGCCACGGTAGTAGGTATTAAAGCAACCATTCACTCCTGAAGGGGATGATGATATAGTGGTAATATCACTGGCCTAGTAATCCAGTAATCCTTGTAATCCTAATGCTCTGGGGATATGGGTTCAAATCCCACCATGGCAGCTGGTGGAATTTAAATTCAATTAATAAAACCTGGATTATAAAGCTTGTCTTGGTGACCATGAAATGATTGTCATAAAAAAAACCATCTGGTTAACAAATGTCCTTTAGGGAAGGAAATATGCCATCCTTACCTGGTCTGGCTTACATGTGACACCAGACCCACAGCAATGTGGTTGACTCTTAACTGCCACTCGGTTCAAAGGCAATTAGGGATGGGCAACAAACACTGGCCTTGCCAGTGACACCCACATCCCATGAAATAATGTAAAAATGTCTGTTCACTCATGAACCAGGCCCTTTCCATCTTATTGATACAGTATCCTAGGCTTTATCAATAGGGGCATAGAGTACAAGAGCAAGGAGGTTATGTTAGACTTTGTATAAAACACTGGTTCGACCTCAGCTGAGTCCAGTTCTGGGTGCCCCACCTTATGAAGGACGTGAAAACATTGCAGCACAGAAAAGATTCTAGAATAGTTCCAGAGACGATGTAGTAGGCATTAAACAAATTATTCCCTCCAGAAGGAGTTATGTAGATAGATTGAAAAAGTTGGAACTGTTTACTTTAGATAAGAGAAGGCTGAGAAGAGATTTGATAGAGGTATTCAAACTCATGAGGGGCCTGGATAGAGTAGATAGGGAGAAACTGTTGGTGGAAGGATCGAGAACCAGAGGGCACAAGCAATGGTGATATGAGGAAAAACTTTTTTACGGATCTGGAATGCATTGCAGGCAGATTCAATTGAGGCATTCAAAAGGGAATTTGATTTTTATCTAAAAAGGAAGAATGTACAGGGTTCAATACAAACACAATAAGATGATTCAAATTCCCACTATTCCTTTACCCCAATCATATCTTTACAGACACATAAACCAGTGAAGAGCTACCATTAGCTTGACACAAAGGCTTCCTGCTTGGGACTGGCACAGTTTAAACGGTTTTCTTCTGGTGAATTCCTGAGCATTAACTTGATGCTTCTCACCCAATTCATATCTCTCTCTGAGACACCGAAAAACTGCACTCTAAACTCACTGTCACTGTTTCTTCAACTGCAAAGCAAATAAAGGAGTTTTCCAAACTCAGTCTTGCAGTAGCACCTCCGCTAAACAGATCACTTTACTGAGTCCCATAACTGATTATTCAGTTAATAACTGTCCCGCTAGCCTTTCAGTTTTTCTTCTCAGAGATCTTACATTCCCTGTCTTCTCTCTCTGACACACATTCACTCAACTCCTGTGTTTTCTGTGTCTGTGTTACTGATCACTGTTACCATGCAACAGTAAAGCTTTTCTATTTTGTGTTTTATTTCCAGGAGCATTGAACTTTCATTCCCTTTTAACCCACCCCTTTAACTTCAGGGGTTGTAAAACCTCATTAAAAATGTATATGCATAAGCAAACTCAAAAGACCTGAAACCTCAGTCACAAGTCTACCTGGACTCCCAGGCACCAAGGTTCATAAAGAACACCTAAATGAAACTGAAACAACTTTTACCTTTCTTAACATACAAATATGTATTCTAAATTCAGCTTAAAATTATACATTGTTCACAACATTCTCTCTAGAGCAGAGATGCTTGTGTTACTCTTAACCTTCTTAACATGGCAGAAGACATCAAGACAACCTCTGTTGTTGACTACACGGAACTGAAAGTTCCCGAGAGGCCCACCAGTAAAGAGAATCTTGATTGGGACTTCAGCTCTGAATTGTCTTCACTCGTCGCAAAACTAGTTTGTCTAATTTCTTTGCAGACAGCAGAAGCTCCTCTTTGGTCAGACCAGCCTAACCTTCAGATAATCACCACTGTACCTTCAGTGGAAGGCACAGGAAAATGATCAGCAACAGAAGAATGAGCCCCAACCCCTGACTCCAACAGTTGCAGTCACACTATCTGCAAACACCACAGCACAGACATTGCAACCTCCAGCCCACGTGCAAAGCTGCAAGATGATGCTGGAGCAAGGAACTAGCAACATCAGCACATCAGAGTACACCTCAGTGAGACACGGAGACACACGGAAGAACACAGTTTCATGATAAAAGCCAAACTGCAAAGTGAGGCAACTGATGAGGAACATCCAAACGACAAGGAGAGACACCTTCAACTCCCACAAAGATCACGGTGGACCATACAGAGAAAGAAAAACTGGGTTCATCCCACAAATGAACGGAGTGAACACTTTCCCAGAAAGAACAGGACAAGCCAGTGGTCCCCGAGCAGAGCAGCCAAAGAGTTGACAAAGAGAAGTTCAACTCCAAGGAGAGGAAATATCGTATCAGAAGAAGACAACAAAGTATCAGAAACACAGACTGTAACTCAAACTCCGAATCAACAAAGGTTTGGTCTGCACTGGAGTGCTGCTTTGGGTGCAAAGTGGGAGTTTGGTGAGTGAGGGAGTTTGGTGAAGAGGGGAGCGAGGTGCTACTTTCTTTTTCTACGTTTTATTTCAGCCCCCAGTAGTTGGTTCTTACTTTGGTGCAGGGGAAGAGCTGATTGGTGAATAACTGGTAAGTTATTCTACTTATTCCAATTGTAATAAATAGTTTTTAAAGTTACGGTATGGCAGGTCAGCTCGGCCCAGTGGAATGTGTATCCTGCAGTCTATGGGAAATCATGGACACACCATGTTCTCTAGACGGACACATCTGCAGGAAGTGTCTCCAGCTGCTGAAGCTTGAGCTCCGGTTTCGGAACTCAAGCAGTGGCCGGAGTCACTGTGGTGATTCCACGAGGCTGAGAACTACGTGAATAGCACATTTAGGAAGGCGGTCACACCGCAGTTTAGGAGCATACAGGCAGAGAGGGAATGAGTGACTGCCAGGCTTTCTAAGGGAACCAGGCAGGTAGTGCAGGAATCCCCTGAGTCTGTCGTGCCTGCTAATCGCTTTTCCATTTTGGATACTGGTGAGGGCGATGGCTCCTCAGGGGAATGCAGCCAGAGCCAAGTCCATGGCACCATGGGTGGCACAGCTGCACAGGAGGGGAAGAAGAAGAGTGGGACAGCAATAGCGATAGGGGATTCGATAGTCAGAGGATCAGACAGGCGTTTCTGCATAAACATGGCTCCAGGATGGTGTGTTGCCTCCCTGGTACAGGGTGAAGGATGTCACGGAGTGGCCGCAGGACATTTTTTTGGGAGAGAGTGAACAGCCACAGGTCATGGTCCAAATTGGTACCATTGACATAGGTAGGAAGAAGGATGAGGTCCTGAAAGCAGGTTTTAGGCAGGTAAAATGAAGGCCAGCATCAACTAGGCTTAGAATGCAGAATCATGTTAAATAAAAAGTTAAGGGCACTCCACCTGACTTCATGCATCATTTACAACAAGGTAGATGATTTAAAGGCACAAATAGAGGTAAATGAATAAGATCTATTTGTCATGACGGAAACATGGCTACAGGGTGACGAAGACTGGGAACTGAATATACAAGGATATTCAACCTTTAGGAAGGACAGACAAAAAGGGAAAGGAAGTGGAGTCGCACTGATAATAAGGGATGGGATCAGTTCATTTGTAAGGGAGGATTATTGATTGGAAGAATAAAATGTGGAATCTGTTTGGGTGGAGCTAAGAAACAACAAGAGGCAGCAAACATTGATAGGAGTTGTTTATAGGCCACCAAACAGTGGTGGCAGTGTGGGGCATGGTATTAACCAGGAGATTAGAGAAGCATGTAGCATGGGTAATACAGTAATCATAGGTAACTTGAATCTGCATATATACTGGGTAAACCTAATGAGCACTAATGCTGTGGAAGACAAGTATCTGGAGTGTGTTGGGGATGGTTTAATAGAGCAGCATGTTGAGGAACCAACTAGAGGTGTCAGCTGTGGCTCAGTTCATAGCACCCTCGCCTTTGAATCAGAGGGTTGTGGGTTCATGTCCCACTCCCGGAAACCAAGAACTGTGATTGTACTCGAAAGAGTTGCAATCTGTGACCGTTGATAACTCGAAAGAGTTTGAGGAACCAACTAGAGAACAGAGTATAAAGTTGCCAGTAATAGTAGTAAACCAGAGGTTTGAGAGCATTTTAGAATACCACAAAGGAGGACCAAGAAACTCCTAAAGAAAGGAAGAATACAATATGAATGTAAACTAACAGAAAACATAAAAACAGACTATAAAAACTTCTAAAGGTATGTAAAAAGGAAATGTTTGGCTAACACAAATGTGGATCCATCACAGGCAGAGTCAGGAGAATTTTTGATGGGGAATAGAGAAATGGCAGAGAAGCTAAATGATTACTTTGTGTCTGTCTTCACTGAGGAAGATATAGGAAATTTCCCAGAATTAGAGATCCAAGGGACTAGGGAGAATGAGGAATTGAAGGAAATTTGTATTAGTAAGAAGGCTGTACTGGAGGAATTAATCAAACTGAATGTTGATAAGTCCCTGGGACCTGATATTCTACATCCCAGAGTGTTGAAAGAGGTAACTATGGAGATAGTGGATGCATTGGTGATCATCTTCCAACATTCTATAGACCCTGGAAAGTAACAAATATCACCCCACTATTTGAGAAGGGAGGGAACTACAATATTAGAGAAAATGCTAGAATTTTAAAAATATTTGTTCATGGGATGTGGACATCGCTGCCCAGGCCAACATTTATTGCCCATTCCTAGTTTCCCCTCTTTTTCCAGAGGGTGTTTAAGAGTCAACCACATTGCTGTGCGTCTGGAGTCACACGTAGGCCAGATCAGGTAAGGATGGCGGATTAAAGATTTAGGTTCCACAAAGGACATTAGTGAACCAAATGTTTTTTTACAACAATCAGCAATGGTTTCATGGTCATCATCAGATTTTAATTGAATTCAAATTTCACCATCTGCCATGGTGGGATTCAAACCCAGGTCCCCAGAGCTCTGAAGAAGAATCATACGGACTCGAAACATTAACTCTGTCTTTCTCTTCACAGATGCTGTTGGACCTGCTGAGTTTTTCGAACATTTTTTTGTTTTTATTTCAGATTTCCAGCATCCGCAGTATTTTGCCTTTATCCCCACCTTGGGTGTCTGGAATACTAGTCCAGTGACAATACCATTATGTCACCACCTCCCAACTATCATAAAGGGTGTGATAAATCGACACTTCGATAATAATTATCTGATTGGGCATGGTCAGCGTGGATTTATGAATGGCAAATCATGTTTGATAAACCTGTTGGAGTTTTTCGAGGATGTTACTAACAGAATTGAGAAAGGGGAGTCAGTATCACAGAATTACACAGTGCAGAAGAGGCCCTTTGGCCCATCGAGCCTACACCGACACATGAGAAACACCTGACCTACCTAACTAATCCCATTTACCAGCACTTGGCCCATAGCCTTGAATGTTATGACGTGCCAAGTGCTCTTCCAGGTACTTTTTAAAGGATGTGAGGCAACCCGCCTCCACCACCCTCACAGGCAGCACATTCCAGACCGTCACCACCCTCTGGGTAAAAAAGTTTTTCCTCACATCCCCCCTAAACCTCCTGCCCCTCACCTTGAACTTGTGTCCCCTCATGACTGACCCTTCAACTAAGGGGAACAGCTGCTCCCTATCCACCCTGTCCATGCCCCTCATAATCTTGTACACCTCGATCAGGTCGCCCCTCAGTCTTCTCTGCTCCAACTAAAACATCCCAAGTCTATCCAACCTCTGTTCATAACTTAAATGTTTCATCCCAGGCAACATCCTGGTGAATCTCCTCTGCACCCCTCCAGTGCAACCACATCCTTCCTATAATGTGGCGACCAGAACTGCACACAGTACTCCAGCTGTGGCCTCACCAAGGTTCTTTACAACTCCAACATGACCTCCCTACTTTTGTAATCTATGCCTCGATTGATAAAGGCAAGTGTCCCATATGCCTTTTTCACCACCCCACTAACATGCCCCTCCACCTTCAGAGATCTATGGACACACACGCCAAGGTCCCTTTGTTTCTCAGAACTTCCTAGTGTCATGCCATTCATTGAATATTTCCTTGTCTAATTACTCCTTCCAAAGTGTATCACCTCACACTTTTCAGGATTAAATTCCATCTGCCCATATAACCATCCCGTCTATATCTTTCCTGTAGTGCAAGACACTCAACCTCACTGTTAACCACTCGGCCAATCCGCAAATTTACTAATCCTACCCCCCACATAGTCATCTATGTCGTTTATATAAATGACAAATAATAGGGGACCCAGCACAGATCCCTGTGGTAAGCCTCTGGACACTGGCTTCCAGTCACTAAAGCACCCTTCTGTCATCACCCTCTGTCTCCTACAACTAAGCAAATGTTGAATCCACCTTATCAAATTACCCTGTATCCCATGTGCATTTGCTTTCTTTATAAGTCTCCCATGTTGGACCTTGCTGAAATCCATATTAACTACATCGACTGCACTACCCTCATCTACACACCTGGTCACCTCCTCAAAAAATTCAATCAAATTTGTTAGGCATGACCTCCCTCTGACAAAGCCATGCTGACTATCCCTGATCAAACCTTGCCTCTGCAAGTGGAGATAGATTCTCTCCTTCAGAATTTTCTCCAATAGTTTCCCTACCACTGACGTGAGACTCACTGGCCTGTAGTTCCCTAGCTTATCTCTACAACCCTTCTTAAATAGCGGAACCACATTAGCTGTTCTCCAGTCCTCTGGCACCTCCCCTGTGCCTAGAGAAGAATTAAAAATTTGGGTCAGAGCCCCTGCAATCTCCTTCAGCAGTCTAGGACACAAATCATCCGGAACTGGAGATTTGTCCACTTTTAAGCCTGCCAACACCTCCAATACCTTGTCACTCCCTATATCAATTTACTCAAGAACCTCGCAGTCTCTCTCCCCGAGTTCCATACCTTCATTCTCATTGTCTTGGGTGAAGATGGATGTAAAGTATTTGTTCAACACTCTACCGATGTCCTCAGATTCCACTCATAGATTGCCCCCTTGGTCCCTAATGGGCCCTACTCTTTCCCTGGTTAAATTCTTCCCATTGATATACTTACAGAATCTCTTGGGATTTTCCCTACTTTTACCAGCCAGAGCTTTCTCATATTCCCTCTTTGCTTCCCTAATTGCTTTCTTAAGCTCCACCCTGCACTTTCTGTACTCCACTAATGCCTCTGCTGATTTGCTCCCCTTGTACCTGCTAAAAGCCTCTCTTTTCCTTCTCATCGTATCCTGAATATCTCTGGTCATCCATGGTTCTCTGGGCTTTTTACTCCTTCCTTTCACCCTAGACGGAACATATTGAGCCTGCACCCTCCCCATTTCCTCTTTGAACGCCCCCCACTGCTCCTCTGTAGATTTCCCCACAAGTAGCTGTTCCCAGTCTACCTTGGCCAGATCCTGCCTTATTTTACTAAAATCCGCTCTCCCCCAAACCAAAACATTTTTTTGCAACTTGTCTATTTCTTTGTCCGTAACAAGCTTAAATTGTACCATGTTGTGGTCGCGATCACTAAAATGCTCCCCCACCACCTCAGCCACCTGTCCAGCTTCATTCCCCAGAATTAGGTCCAGCACTGCGCCGTCCCTTGTTGGACCCTCTACATATTGACCTAAAAGGTTCTCCTGTACACAATTTCCCACTGACTATCTGGAGTGTATAATAAACACCTAGCAATGTAGCTGCCCCTTTTTTATTCCTAAACTCTACCCACAAAGCTTCATTCGATGCCCCTTCCAAGATATCATCTCTCCTTACTGCAGTAACTGACTCCTTAACTAATAATGCAATGCCTCCTCCTTTTATTCCCTCCCCTGTCTTGCCTGAAGATTCTATATCCTGGAATGTTGAGCTGCCAATCCTGCCCCTCCCTCAACCACGCCTCAGTGATGGCTACTATATCACAATTCCACGTGTCAATCCTCACCCTTAACTCATCCGTTTTACCTGTAATACTCCTGGCATTAAATTAGAGGCCATCCAACCTTGCCTTACTCCCTTGAAACTTAACGCAGCTGTATTCCCTCTGACTTGATTGTTTTACTGTAGATGTAATATACTTGGACTTTCAGAAGGCTTTTGATAAAGTCGTTCCCCCCATCCCCAACTCCCACCGGGAGGTTGGTTGGCAAAATTAAAGCACATAGGATAGGCAGTAATAATTGGCATGGATTAAGGATTGGCTACATAATACAGATATACAAAAGAGGAGCAGGAATAGGCCATTCAGCCCCTCGAGCCTGCTCCACCATTCAATAAGATCATGGCTGATCTGTTTGTGTTTTGAATTCCACATTCCCATCTAACCCCAATAACCTTTGATTCCTCTTCCTAACAAGAATCTATATACAAAACAAAAACAAAAATACCTGGAAAAACTCAGCAGGTCTGGCAGTATCTACGGAGAGGAGCATAGTTAACGTTTCGAGTCCGAATGACCCTTCAACAGAACTTCTGTTGAAGGGTCATTCGGACTCGAAACGTTAACTATGCTCCTCTCTGTAGATGCTGCCAGACCTGCTGAGTTTTTCCAGGTATTTTTGTTTTTGTTTTGGATTTCCAGCATCCGCAGTTTTTTGCTTTTATCTTAGCAAGAATCTATATACCTCTGCCTTAAAAATATTCAATTACCCCGCCTCCACCGCCTTCTCAGGCAGAGTTCCAAAGTCACACAACCCTTTGAGAGAAAAATCCTTTCCTCATCTCTGTCCTGAAAGCGTGACCCCTAATTTTAAAACAGTAACAGGCAGAAAATAGAGAGTAGGAATAAACAGGTCATTCTCATGTTGGCAGGTTGTGACTAGTGGGGTGCCACAGGGATTAGTACTTGGGCCCCAGCTGTTCACAATATATATCAATAATTTAGGTGTGAGGACCAAATGTAGCATTTCCAAGTTTGTGCATGACACAAAGCTAGGTGGGAATGGGTTTAATGAGGAAGATGCAAAGTGGCTTCAAAGGGATTTGGACAGACTTAGTGAGTGGGCAAGAACATGGCAGATGAAATATCATTTGGGAAAATGTGAGGTTATCCACTTTGGTAGGAGGAACAGATGTGTAGAGTATTGCTTAAATGGTGAGTGATTAGAAAGTGTAGATGTACAAAGGGACTTGAAAGGAATTGAAGGAAATTAGATTTACTAAAACAATAGTGCTGGAGAATTTAATGAGGCTGAAAGCCAATAAATCCCCAGGGCCTGATAATCTACACCCCAGAGTGCTAAAAGAGGTGGTCATGGAAACAGTGGATGTGTTGGTTTTCATCCTCCAAAATTGTATGGATTCTGGAACAGTCCCATCAGGTTGGAGGGTGGCAAATGTAATCCCACCGTTCAAAAAAGGGGAGAGGGAGAAAACAGGGAATTACAGACCAGTTAGCCTAACCCCAGTTGTAGGGAAAATGCTACAGTGTATTATAAAGGATGTGATAACAGGACACTTAGAAAATATCAATGCGATTAGACAACGTCAACATGGATTTATGACAATGTTTGACAAACCTACTGGAGCTTTTTGAGGATATAACTAGCAGAATAGATAAAGGAAAACCAGTGAATGTAATGTATTTGGATTTTCAGAAAGCTTTTGATAAGGTCCCACATAAGAGGTTAGTGTGTAAAATTAAAGCAAATGGGACTCGGGGTATTGGCCTGGATTGAGAATTGGTTAACAGACAGGAAACAGAAAGTAGGAATAAATAGGTATTTTTCGGAGTGGCAGGTGGTGACTAGTGGGGTATCGCAGAGGTCAGTGTTGGGTCCCATCTATTCACAATATCTATCAGTGATTTGGATGAGAAGACCAAGTGTAATATTTCCAAGTTTGTGGAGGACACAAAGCTAGGTGGGAATGTATGTAATGAGGAAGATGTAAAGTGGCTTCAAGGTGATTTAAACAGGTTGAGTGAGTGGTGAAATATATGGCAGATGCAGTATAATGTGGATAAGTGTGAAGTTATCCACTTTGGTAGGTAAAACAGAATGGCAGAGTATTATTTAAATGGTGACGGATTGGGAAATGTTGATGTACAAAGGGACCAATCACTGAAAGCAAGCATGCAGGTGCACCAAGCAGTTAAGAAGGCAAATGGTATGTTGGCCTTCATTGCAAGAGGACTCGAATACAGGAGCAAGGATGTCTTACTGCAGCTGTATATGGCCTTGTTGAGACCACACCTGAAGTATTATGTGCAGTTTTGGTCTCCTTACCTAAGAAAGGATATACTTGCCATAGAGAGAGTGCAGCGAAGGCTCACCAGACTGATTCCTGGGACGGTAGGATTGTCGTATAAGGAGAGATTGGGTTGACTAGGCCTATATTCACTGGAGTTCAGAAGAATGAGAGGGAATTTCGTTGAAACGTATAAAGTTCTGACAGGGCTGGATGCAGGGATGTGTTTCCTCTGGCTGGGGGGTCCAGAATGGATACAGAATATATACATTCTAACGAGTAAGAAAAAGCCCAAGGGACGGACACACCATCCGTGGTTAACTGGAAAGGTTAAAGATAATATCAAACTTAAAGAAAAAGCATATAATTGTGCAAAGATGGGTGGAAGGCCAAAAGATTCGACAGCGTATAGGAACAGCAAAGAATGACTAAAAGACTAATAAGGAGGGAAAAATTTGAGTTTGAGAGAAAGCTAGCCAGAAATATAAAAACATATTAAAAGTTTTTATAAATATTTAAAACAGAACTGAGTTAACAAAGTGAGCGTGGGTCCTATAGAAAATGAGTCTGGAGAATTGATAGTGGTACAAGGAGATGTCAGATGAATTGAACAAGTATTTGGAATCAGTTTTCACTATAGAGGATACAAGTAGCTATAAACCCAGAAGTAGCTATAAACCAGGAAATGGAAATAGGGAAGGACATCAGGAAAATTACAGTCACCAAAGAAGTGGTACTGAGTAAATTGTTGGAGCTGCGGACTGACAAGAGCCCGGATGGACTTCATCTTAGGGTCTTAAAGGAAGTGTCTAGTGAGATAGTTGATGCATTGGTTTTAATTTTCCAAAACTCCCTAGGTTCGGGGAAGGTCCCATTAGATTGGAAGATAGAAAATGTAACTCCATTATTCAAAACGGGAGGGAGACAGAAAGTGGGAAACTACAGGCCAGTTAGCTTAACATCTGATATAGGGAAAATGTCAGAAACTATTATTAAAGAAGTTATAGCAGGGCACTTGGATAAGCTCAAGGTTATCAGGCAGAGTCAACATGGTTTTGTGAAAGGGGAATCATGTTTAACCAACTTTTTGGAATTCTTTATGGAAGTAACATGTGCTCTGGATAAAGGGGAACCAGTGAATGTACTGTACTCAAGTATTCAGAAGGCATTTGATAAAATGCCACATCAAAGGTTATTGCGGAAAATAAAAGCTCATGGTATAAGGGTTAACATATTGGCATGGACAGAAGATTGGCTGGCTAACAGGAAGCAGAGAGTAGGCATAAATAGGTCTTTTTCAGGTTGGCAAAATGTAATGAGTGGTGTGCCACAGGGATCAATGCTGGGACCTCAACTGTTTACAATTTATATGAATTACTTGGATGAAGGGATTGGTTGCCAAATTTGCTGATAACACAAAGATAGGTAGTTAAGTAAGTTGTGAAGAGGACATAAAGAGGCTACAAAAAGATATAGATAGGTTAAGCGAGTGGGCAAAGTTCTAGCAGATGGAAGATAATGTGCGAAAATGGGAAATTTTCTATTTTGGCAGGAAGAATGAAAGAGAAGCATATTATCTAGAGCAGAGCTCTGAGGTGCAGAGGGATCTAGGTATCCTAGTGCATGAGTCACAAAAGGCTAGTTTGCAAGTACTCCAAGTATTTAGGAAGCTAATAGAATGTTATCATTTATTGCAAGGGGAATTGAATACAAAAGTAGGGAGGTTATGCTTCAATTGTACAGGGCACTAGTGAGACCACATTTAGAGTACTGTGTACAGTTTTGGTCACCTTATTTAAGGAAGGATGTAAATGCATAGGAAGATCAGAGAAGGTTTACCAGACTAAACTTGGAATGGGTGGGTTGTCTTGTGAGGAAAGGTTGGGATAGGTTAGGCTTGTATCCACTGGAGTTTAGAAGAGTAGGAGGTGACTTGATTGAAACATATAAGATCCTGAGGGGTCTTGACAGGGTGGATGTAGAAAGGATGTTTCCCCTTATGGAAGAATCTAGAATTAGGGTCACTGTTTAAAAATAAGGGTCACTCATTTAAAACAGAGATGAGGCGAATTTTTTTCTCTCAGAGGATCGTGAGTCTTTGGAAATCTTTTCCTGAAAAGGTGGTGGAAGCAGAGTATTTGAATATTTTTAAGGCAAAGGTGGTTAGATTCTTTGTAAGCAAGGGGGGTGAAAGGTTATCAGGGGTAGGCGAGATGCAGATTTCAGGTTACTGTCGGATCAGCCGTGATCTTATTAAAAGGTGGAGCAGGCTCGAGGGGCTGAATGGCCTACTCCTGTTCCTTGTTTGTAGGTTTGTAACAAGGGGTCTGAGTCTCAGGATACAGGGTAGGCCATTTAGGATTGAGATGAGGAGAAATCTCTTCACTCAGAGGGTGGTGAACCTGTGGAATTCTCTACCACAGAGGGCTGTGGAGGCCAAGTTACTGAATATATTTGAGAAGGAATTAGATAGATTCCTAGACTCTAAAGGCATCAAGGGGAGAGAGTGGGAGCATGGCATTGAGGTAGAGAATCAGCTATGATCATATTGAATGGCAGAGCAAGCTCGAAGGGCCGAATGACCTACTCCTGCTCCTACTTTCTATGTTTCAATGTTTGAAGCTGAGATTGACAGATTCCTAAATACCAATGACATAAAGAGATATGATGATAGTTTGGGGAAAAAAGCATTGAAGTCGATAATCAACCATGATCGTATCGAATGGTGGAGAAGGCTCGATGGGCTGAATGGCCTAATCATGCTCCTATGCTTCCCAAATCAAGAGAGCTTACCACTCTTCCAAATGTGACCAGAACAGGATCTGGAAGAATTGTCAAGCCTCCAGACCATCAGAATTTACGAAGTCAGACTTGGTGGGGCGGACAGTTGGGTGATGGGGTAACACAACTGTAATGTAAATGTTTTGGGTGATTATTTGAGGGTAGGTGTAGTAAAAGTGTATCTGGCATAGCGAGGGTTAATGTGGGACTGGGAAACAGTACAACCCACAGTGTGATGTGAAGAGACACACTGACCTGAGAATAGGGTCAGTTGTGGCCTGGACAGAGATCTGTGCAGAAGCAAGCATGAAGTTAGCTCATAGCTTGGGTTATACCCTGTATGTATGTACATAGTTATGTGTTAGCAATAAACACTTAATGTGCAACCATACAAGACTCGGAACCTTTTTGTGAGACCTACTGAACATACAAATCAGACTGTTGAGAACCTTGGTATTCCTGTTTGACCCTGAACTGAGCTTTCAATTCCATATTCTCTCCATCACAAAGATCACCTACGTCCACCTCCGTACCATTGCCTGTTTTCGCCACTGCTCATGTTCTGCTGCTAAAGGCATAGAATCAGGAATAAGCCATTCAGCCCCAGTGGCCTGTTTCACCTGTCCCAAGGGCTTTGTCACCTTCAGGTTATTTCAGTGCTCTTTGGCACATCCTTTATTCTCCACTTGCTAAATTTCAGCGCAATGAAATTTTGGTTGCCCCTATCCTATCCTACATCAAGTTTCATTCTCTCATCACTGCTGTGTTTGTGGACCTACATAAACTTCTGGTTCCCCATTGCTCAAATTAAACATTCTCAGCCTTATGTTTTATTTTATTCTTTCATGGGATGTGGGCATCATTGGCTAGGCCAGCATTTATTGCCCATCCCTAATTGTCCTTAAGAAGGTGGTGGTTAGCTGCCTTCTTAAACCACTGCAGTCCATGTGGTGTAGGTACATCCACAGTGCTGTCAGGAAGGGAGTTCCAGGGTTTTCTCCCAGTGACAATGAAGGAACAGCAATATATTCCAAAGTCAGGATGGTAAGTGGCTTGGAGGGGAACTTGTAGGTGGTGGTGTTCCCATCTGTCTGCTGCCCTTGTCCATCTAGGTGGTAGAGGTCATGGATTTGGAAGCTACTGTAAAAGGAGCCTTGGTGAGTTTAAATTCTCCCATGGCACTGCACACATCCCTTTCTCTGTAATCTCTGTCCTACAACCCTCCACAAATTCTCCATTACTCTGATTCTTACATCTAGTCCATACCCATCTCCCTTTGACCCACCATTGGCAGAGCTGCTTTCAGCTGCCTCAGTCTCTTGCTCTAGAATTCCTTCCCTAAACCACTCCATCTTCTCCCTTATTGTCCTTAAAAAATACTTTGGCCAAATTTCAGTCACTCCCATGAATCTTTCTTCCTTTGCTTCTATATTTTGTTCATCCTTACACCTCAGCTTATTTTTACATTGCTTGTGTAATGTAAATATATATTATTACTCTTGATTGTACACCTCTAATATTAATTTGTTTTATGTAATCAAACTGTGAACTATACCATCAAATATTGAAATTACACTACACAATAGGGTGTCCTCCTGTAACAACTTGAGAGTTTGACCACTTTCTGCTCCGTTTCCAGTGGCAGGCAATATCCTTGACGGTGATTGAGAGAGTTCAAATTGCAGCTGCAATCCTTGGCTCCTTGTTCCTCATTGCAAGCATTTCCTGGCTCATCTGGTCAACAATCAGCCCATCAGCAAAGTGGCAGAGACAGGACTTGCTCTTCCAGATCTGCTATGGAATGTATGGATTCATGGACATTGTCTGCATCGGTAGGTCCACATTACTGCGTCTCTGCATACAAAACATGAGCAGAACAGATGGAATGAAGGGGTTTGGTATGAGGGTGAGTGGGTGCTGGGCTTTCATCTCTTGGAACAAGATCAGAATCTGTTGGGTGTAAGAAGGAAACTTGATGTGAATTTAAGGAGACTCAATCCCAGTCCCTGGTGAGAATTAACCTAGGAACCAAAACTATAATCCATAATTAGCAGTCCCACTCATAAAGGGCACTGGAAGGTCACAACTATTGCCCATCATGAGTTACTCCTGATAACCTGTGACAACACTTCAAAGGGCAATAAGGATCAAACATAAAGCAGGGATTGAAGTCATCAGCCATACCCGAAATCGAGGGTACCTCTTCTCTGAAGGGCATCAGTGAACCAGTCGGGTTTATGTGATAATCCTGGGGGCTTGTGTATGCATATTTTATATATAGCTAGAATTGTAGTATGGTTACAGCACAAAAGGAGGTCTTTCAGCTTATTGAGCTCATTCTGACTCTCTGCAAGAGGAATTTAGCTAATTCTACTCATCAGCCTTTGCCCTGTAGCCCTGCATTTTTTCTTTTCAGATAATTATCCAATTCCTTTTTGAAACCCAATAGTGAATGTGCCTCCAGCACATTCTCAGGCAGTGCATTCCAGATCTTTATTGCTCACTGCATCAAAAAGCTTTCCATCCTGTTGCCTTTGGTTCTTTCATCATTCTCCTTAAATCTGTGCCCCCTCGTTCTCGATCCTTTCACCAATGGCAACAGTTTCTTCCTATCTACTCTGTCCAGATCCCTTATGATTTTCAGTAGCTCCATCAAATCTCCTCTCAACTTTCTCTTTAAGGAGAACAGGCTTTGAGGAGTCAGGAGATGAGTTACTTGTTGCTACAACACTGGCATCTACCCGGCTAAGTGGAAAATTTTCCAGGTACATCCTGTACACAAAAAGCAGGACAAATCCAACCCGGCCAATTATCGCCCTATCAGTCTACTCTCGATTATCAGCAATGGAAGGGGTCATCAACAGTGCTATCAAGTGCACTTGCTTAACAATAACCTGCTCACTGACATGCAGTTTGGGTTCTGCCAGGGCCACTCAGCTCCTGACCTCATTACAGCCTTGGTTCAAACATGGACAAAAGAGCTCAACTCCTGAGGTGAGGTGAGAGTGACTGCCCTTGACATCAAGGCCGCATTTGACAGAGTGTGGCATCAAGCAGCCCTGGCAAAACTGGAGTCAATGGGAATCAGAGGGAAAACTCTCCACTGGTTGGATTCATACCTAGCACAAAGGAAGATGGTTGTGATTGTTGGGGGTCAGTCATCTCAGCTCCAGAACATCACTGCAGGAGCTCCTCAGGGTAGTGTCCTCGGCCCAACCATCTTCAGCTGCTTCGTCAATGACCTTCCTTCCATCACAAGGCCAGAAGTTGGGCTCTTCACTAATGATTACACAATGTTCAGCACCATTTGCAACTCCTCAGATACTGAAGCAGTCCATGGATAATATCCAGGCTTGAGCTGACAAGTGGCACATAACATTCGCGCCACACAAGTGTCAGGCAATGACCATCTCCAACAAGAGAGATTCTTACCATCACCCCTTAACATTCAATGGCATTATCATCACTGAATCCCCCAGTATCAACATCTTGGGGGTTACCATTGACCAGAAGCTGAACTGGACTAGCCATATAAATACTGTGGCTACAAGAGCAGCTCAGAGGCTAGGAATCGTGCTTTGAGTAACTCACCTCCTGACTCCCCAAAGCCTGTCCACCATCTACAAAGCACAAGTCAGGAGTGTGATGGAATACTTCCCACTTGCCTGGATGAGTGCAGCTCCCACAACACTCAAGAAGCTTGACACCTTCCAGGACAAAGCAGCCCGCTTGACTGGCACCACATCCACAAACATTCACTCCCTCCACCACCGACACAGAGTAGCAGCAGTGTGTACCATCTGCACGATGCACTGCAGGAATTCACCAAGGCTCCTTCGGCAGTATCTTCCAAACTGACGACCACTACCATCTAGAAGGACAAGGGCAGTAAATAAATGGGAACATGAGTTCCCCTCCAAGTCACTCACCATCCTGACTTGGAAATATATCACTGTTGCTGGGTCAAGACCCTGGAACTCCCTTCCTAACTGCACTGTTGGTGTACCTACATCACATGGGCTGCAGCGGTTCAAGAAGGATCTCACCACCACCTTCTCAAGGGCAATAAATGCTGGCCCAGCCAGTGAAGCCCACATCCCACAAATGAATAAGAAAAATGTCCCAACTTATCCACTCTATCAACATAACTGAAGCCCCTGGAACCATTCTTATAAATCTTTTCCGCATCCTCTCTAATGCCTCCATATTCTCCTTAAAGTGTGGTGCCCAGAATTGAACATAATATTTGAGATGAACATAATAGTTGAGGTGAATTAAGGTTTTATAAAGGCTCATCATAACTTCCTTACTTTTGTACTCAATGACTATATTTATAAAGCCCAGGATTCCCTGTACTTAATGAATCACTTTCTCAATCTGCCCTGCCACCTTCAACGATTTGCGCACACACAAGCCTCTCAGATTGTCACCTCCAGGTCCCTCTGCTTTTGCAACCCTTTTAGAATTGTATTCTTCATTTTATATTGTCTCTCCTTGGTCCTCCTACCAAAATGTATCACTTCACATGTCTCTGCGTTGAATTTCACCTATTACGTTCCGCCCATCTCACCAGCCTGTCAATATCCTCTTGAAGTTTATTGCTATCCTTCTCACGGTTCACAATACTTACAAATTTTGAAATTACCACGCACACCCAAGTTTAGGTCATTGATATATATCAAGAAAAGCAATGGCCCTGATACCAATCCCTGGGGAACCCCAGTGGATACCTCCCTCCAGTCTGAAAAACAACTACTATCCTGTTTCCTGTCAGTCAGCCAACTTTGTACCCATTGTGAGAATGAACGTTATTTTAAAAAATATTTTAGGGAATATTGTGTTATTCTGTAAAGAAGGCTGGGGCCTGGAAACTTAGAATGAAGGAAGAAAGGAGAGATAAGAGTTTTGAAATGTAAGAGAGGTTATGGTTATGGAGGAATTTAGAAATTGCATTCCAGGAAACATTAAGACATATTTAAAAGAAAGACGAAGCAAAAAGATCAGGCAAGCTGCTGTTTTAGACGATACGTATGATATTTCACACAAAGGAAAGGGTCATATGGAAATCAGCAGGGAAGTTGGAGATTTAGAAAACCTAGTGATGGTAAAAATGTTAGTGATAAAGATCAAGTTGAAGGACGCCAGTCTATTAAATATGGAAAGGTGGAAAGTAGAGTTGAAGGAAGGAAACTGATATATCACCATTGTAGTAAGGCTGAACACAAGAGATCAAGTTGTTGGGGGTTAAACTGATTGCGTTAAACGGGAAACAGATTGTGGTAATTGGAACTCAGAAAAGTTCTGGAAATATGAGTACTGCGGGCTGAGATCCAGAGGCAAGAGAAACCAGTGAGTTTTGTACAGGTGGAGCAGGAAGAATCAGCGGTAACTAGAGAAGTGGGAATGTGTTCACAACTTACCCAAGGGAGTTCTGAGGGGCAGGTTGCAGAGATGTTTAAAGGTTTTATATGCGAAGGAGAGTATATCCATGGACGAAATTTTCCCATTGGCTTGTGGGGGCGGGCACTGCATGCCAACTCGTAAAATAATGCGCGGTGACGTCGGTCGTGCGTCCCGATGTCACAGCGCGTCATCGCGATATTTTGGAAGGCGGGCGCGCTGTAAGTTTGGATGCGCGCCCACCATCAATTAACAGGACAGTTAAAGCCCTTAAGGCAACAACTGAATATGATTTTTCACAGCCTGTGCGATCTTCAGGACATCGCACAGATGCAACAGGCAGGCGGGTAGAAGACGTTTTTATAAACCTCATCCACGGGCAGGATAAGAGGGGTGAGTGGGGTTGCGAAAGTGATCCTTCAGATATTTAAGTGTGAAAGTTACTTATACTTGCCTGTGTGAGCAGGAATACTTCAAAACTCATACCAGCTGCTTAGACAGGAGTAAAAGCCTTGGTCAGGACTCTACAGTAAAGATCATTCAGAAAGAAAAAAGGTTACGGCCCGTAAGCCAAGTTTCCCTCTGGGATTTGGTTTGCGCAGCAATTAACACTGACTATGGTCATAACACCCATGCTACCTTTTATTCCATGGGATTTAATTTTACTGACAAGCCTGTTATGCGGAATTTATCAAACAACTTTTGGAAATCCATGTATACCACATCAGCCATGTTGACCTCATCAACCCTCTCTATTACCTCAAAAAAAAATCAAACTATTTTTTTTGTTCATTTACGGGATGCGGGCATCGTTGGCTGGGCCCACCATTTATTGCCCACCCCTAATTGCCCTTGAGAAGATGGTGGTGAACTGCCTTCTTGAACCGCTGCAGTCCACGTGGTGTAGGTACACCCACAGTGCTGTTAGGGAGGGAGTTCCAGGATTTTGACCCAGCGACAGTGAAGGAATGGTGATACATTTCCAAGTCAGGATGGTGAGTGGCTTGAAGGGGAATTTGCAGGTGGTGGTGTTCTCATGCATCTGCTGCCCTTGTCCTTCTTGATGGTAGTGGTCGTGGTTTGGGAACGTGCTGCCTAAGGAGCCTTGTGAGTTCCTACAGTGCTCTTGTAGTTGGTACATGCTGCTGCCACTGTGTGTCGGTGGTGGAGGGAGTGAATGTTTGTGGATGTGGTGCCAATCAAGCGGGCTGCTTTGTTCTGGAACACAATTTTCTTTCAACAAATCCAATCTGGCTTTCCCTAATTAATCCTCGTTTGTCCAAGTGATTCTTCATTTTATCCCAGATTATCATTTCTAAAAAGCTTTTAATTGTTTCTAAAAGCTTGCATTTCCAAAAGGCATTTGACAAGGTTCCACATCAAGGTTACTATACAAAATAGGAGCTCATGTTGTAGGGGATAACACAGTAGCATGGATAGAGGATTGGCTAGCTAACAGGAAGCAGAGAGTAAGGAAGCCGTAACTAGTGGAGTGCCACAGGGATCAGTGCTGAAGCCTCAACTATTTACAATCTATATCAATGACTTGGATGAAGGAATTGAATGTATGATTGCTAAATTTGCTGATGTCATAAAGGTAGATAAGGGAACAAATTGTGAAGAGGATATAAGGAATCTGCAAAAGGATATAAATAGGTTAGATAAGTGGGCAAAAAAAATTGAAAAATGGAGTATTATGTGAGAAAATGTGAAATTGTCCACTTTGGTAAGAAGAATATAAAAGCAGCATATTATTTAAATGGAGAGAGATTGCAGAACAGAGGGACCTGGGTATCCTGGTGCATGAGTCACCAAAAGCTGGAATGCAGGAATAGCAAGTGATTTGGAAGGCAAATGGAATGTTGTAGTTTATTGCAAAGGGAATGGAATAAAAAAGGTAGGGATGTTTTGCTACCGTTGTATAGGGTATTGGTGATACCACATCTGGAGTACAGTGTGTAGTTTTGATCTCCTTACTTAAGGTTTTAATTCCACTAGAAGTGTTGAGTGTGCTGCATGCCATTGTAATGCAAAGGTGCTCAGAAGAGCAAGGGTTAACGTGGGACTGGAGAATAGCACTGCCCACAGTATGATGTATAGAGTCACACTCAGAGAACACTCTAGAAGGAGCCTGCATGGAAACCACAGCATCATGCATGGCAGTAACTGGGATCTGTACATACGAAAATACGAACAAGGAACAGGAGTAGGCCATTTGACCCCTCAAGCTTGCTCTGCCATTTAATAAGATCATGGCTGATCTGATAGCAACCTCAAATTTGCATCCTGTCCGCCCCTGATAACCTTTCACCCCCTTGCTTACCAAGAATCTATCCACCTCTGCCTTAAAAATATTCAAAGACTCTGCTTCCACCACCTTTTCAGGAAGAGAATTCCAAAGACTCACTACCCTCTGAGAGAAAATTTTTTGCCTCATCTCTGTTTTAAATGGGTGACCCTTTATTTTTAAAGTGACCCCTAGTTCTAGATTCTCCCACAAGAGGAAACATCCTCTCCACATCCACCCTGTCAAGACCCCTCAGGATCTTATATGTTTCAATCAAGTCACCTCTTACTCTTCTAAACTCCAGCAGATACAAGCATAGCCAGTCCAACCTTTCCTCATAAGACAACCCGCCCATTCCAGATATTAGTCCAATAAACCTTCTCTGAACTGCTTCCAACCCATTTACATCCTTCCTTAAATAAGGTGATCAATACTGTACACGGTACTCCAGACCTGGTCTTATTAGTGCTGTGTGTAACTGAAGTATTCAATTTCCCTCGCAAGAGTTGATAACATTCTATTAGCTTTCCTAATTACTTGCTGCACCTGCATACGAGCCTTTTGTCATTCATGCACTAAGACACCTAGATCCCTCTGCATCTCAAAGCTCTACAATCTTTCACCATTTAAATAATATGCTTCTCTTTTACAAAATTAAAAATACCTGGAAAAACTCAGCAGGTCTGACAGCGTCTGCGGAGAGGAACACAGTTAACGTTTCAAGTCTGTATGACTCTTCAACAGAACTAAGGAAAAATAGAAAAGAGGTGAAATATAAGCTGGTTGAGGGGGGTGGGACAAGTAGAGCTGGATAGAGGGCCAGTGATAGGTGGAGATAGCCAAAAGATGTCATAGACAAAAGGACAAAGAGGTGTTGAAGGTGGTGATATTATCTAAGGAATGTGCTAATAGGTGACATTAAGGGTAGAAAGCAGGACGAGCAAGGTACAGATAGCCCTTGTGGGGGTGGGGTGGGGGGGAAGGGATCGAAATAGGCTAAAAGGTAGAGATAAAACAATGGATGGAAATACATTTAAAAATAATGGAAATAGGTGGGAAAAGAAAAATCTATATAAATTATTGGAAAAAAGGGGGATCGGAAAGGGGGTGGGGATGGAGGAGAGAGTTCATGATCTAAAATCGTTGAACTCAATATGCAGTCCGGAAGGCTGTAAAGTGCCTAGTCGGAAGATGAGGTGCTGTTCGTCCAGTTTGCGTTGAGCTTCACTGGAACATTGCAGCAAGCCAAGGATGGACATGTGGGCATGAGAGCAGGGTGGAGTGTTGAAATGGCAAGTGACAGGGAGGTCTGGGTCATGCTTGCGGACAGACCAAAGGTGTTCCACAAAGCGGTCACCCAGTCTGCGTTTGGTCTCTCCAAAGTAGAGGAAACCGCATTGGGAGCAGCGAATACAGTAAACTAAATTGAGGGAAATGCAAGTGAAATGCTGCTTCACTTGAAAGGAACGTTTGGGCCCTTGGACGTTGAGGAGAGGGGAAGTAAAGGGGCAGGTATTGCACCTTCTGCGGTTGTATGGGAAGGTGCCGTGGGAGGGGGTTGAGGTGGAGGGGGTGATGGAGGAGTGGACCAGGGTGTCCCAGAGGGAACGATCCCTGCGGAATGCCGCCGGAGGGGTGAAGGGAAGATGTGTTTGGTGGTGGCATCAAGCTGGAGTTGGCAGAAATGGCAGAGGATGATCCTTTGAATGCGGAGGCTAGTAGGGTGATAAATGAGGACAAGGGGGACCCTATCATGGTTCTGGGAGGGAGAGGAAGGTGTGAGGGCAGATGCGCGGGAGATGGGCCGGACACGCTTGAGTGCCCTGTCAACTACCGTGGGTGGAAAACATTCATCTTGCCAAACTGGATAATTTTACATTTTCCCACATTATACTCAATTTGCCAGGTCTTTGCCCACTCGCTTAACCTGTCTATATCTTTTTGTAGCCTCCTTGTGTCCTCTTCACAACTTACTTAACTACCATTCTTTGTGTCATCAGCAAATTTGGTAACCATCCCTTTAATCCCTTCAACCAAGTCATTTATATAAATTGTAAACAGTTGAGTTCCCAGCACCGATTCCTGTGGCACACCATTCGTTACATCTTGCCAATCTGAAAAAGACCCATTTTTGCCCACTCCCTGCTTCCTGTTAGCCAGCGAATCTTCTATCCATTCCAATATGTTATCCCCTACACCATGAGCTTTTATTTTCTGCAGTAACCTTTGATGTGGCACTTTATCAAATGCCTTATGAAATTCTAAGTACATAATTAAAGTAAGTACAAAATTAAATACTACCAATAAATGGTTCATGTTTAAAAATACAAGTCTCAAGATCTCATCAATGACACACCAAACACACCCATAACACAACATGGCGGCAGTGGTGGTATGAAAGGTGGCATTAAAATGATGAACCCAGAACAGAATCCCAAGATATGAAAAACTAAAAGCAGCTAAAGCCTGCCCAGGGAGACATGCACCTAAGAAGAAAAATTGAAGAAACAGTTGAAGAAGCTTCACTAGAGACTTGGAAGTTAAGGAATCCACCAGAGTGAGTGGAGGTCCACTGCAACACCCTGAGTGACGCAGAGTGAACGAAACTTGGTCAGATCACAAGACAGTTGAGCAAAACTACAAAAAGCTGTATTTACGTTTTAGAATATGCGGCAGTCCCAGGTTCTCAGCATATCCAGAGGAGACTGAGGAGACTTTTTAAAAATTCATTCACAGGATGTGGGCTTCGCTGGCTGGGACAGCATTTATTGCCCATCCCTAGTTGCCCTTGAGAAGGTGGTGGTGAGCTATTTTCTTGAACCGCTGCTGTCCAATGGTGCAGGTACACCCACAGTGCTGTTAGGAAGGGGGTTCCAGGATTTTGACCCAGCGACCATGAAGGAACGGCGACATATTTCCAAGTCAGAATGATGAGTTACTTGGAGGGAAACTTGCAGATGGTGGTGTTCCCATCTGTCTGCTGCTCTTGTCCTTCTAGGTGGTAGTGGTCGTGTGTTTGGAAGGTGCTGTCTAAGGATCCTTGGTGAATTCCTGCAGTGCACCTTGTAGATGGTACACACTGCTGCTACTGTGCGCTGGTGGTGGAGGGAGTGAACATTTGTGGATGTGGTGCCAATCAAGTGGGCTGCTTTGTCCAGGATGGTGTCCAGCTTCTTGAGTGTTGTGGGAGCTGCACTCATTCAGGCAAGTGGGGAGTTTTCCATCACACTCCTGACTTGTGCCTAGTAGATGGTGGACAGGCTTTGGGGAGTCAGGAGGTGAGTTACTCGTTGCACTATTCCTAGCCTCTGAGCTGCTCTTGTAGCCACAGTATTTATATGGCTAGTCCAGTTCAGTTTCTGGTCAATGGTAACCCCCAGGATGTTGATAGTGGGGGATTCAGTGATGGTAATGCCATTGAACATCAAGGGGCGATGGTTGGATTCTCTCTTGTTGGAGATGGTCATTGCTTGACACTTGTGTGGAGTGAATGTTACTTGCCACTTGTCAGCCCAAGCCTGGATATTTTCCAGGTCCTGCTGCATTTGGACATGGATTGCTTCAGTATCTGAGGAGTCGCAAATGGTGCTGAACATTGTGCAATCATTAGCGAACATCCCCACTTCTGATCTTATGATGGAAGGAAGGTCATTGATGAAGAAGCTGAAGATGGTTGGGCCTAGGACACTACCCTGAGGAACTCCTGCAGTGATGTCCTGCAGCTGAGATGACTGACCTCCAACAACCACATCCATCTTTCTTTGTGCTAGGTATGACTTCAACCAGCGGAGAGTTCTCCCCTGATTCCCATTGACTCCAGTTTTGCTAGGGCTCCTTGATGCCACACTCTGTCAAATGCGTCCTTGATGTCAAGGGCAGTCACTCTCACCTCACCTTGGGATTTCAGCTCTTTTGTCCATGTTTGAACTGAGTACAGGAGCTGAGTGGCCCTGGTGGAACCCAAACTGGGCATCACTGAGCAGGTTATTGATAAGCAAGTGCCACTTGATAGCACTGTTAATGACCCCTTCCATTATTTTACTGATGATCGAGAGTAGACTGATGGGGCAGTAATTGGTCAGGTTGGATTTGTCCTGCTTTTTGTGTACAGGACGTACCTGGGCAATTTTCCACATAGCTAGGTAGATGCCAGTGTTGTAGCTGTACTGGAACAGCTTGGCTAGGGGCGTGGCAAGTTCTGGAGCACAAGTCTTCAGTACTATTACCAGAATATTGTCAGGGCCCATAGCCTTTGCAGTATCCAGTACATTCAGCCGTTTCTTGATATCACGTGGAGTGAATTGAATTGACTGAAGACTGGCATCTGTGATGCTAGGGATCTCCGGAGGAGGCCAAGATGAATCATCCACTCGGCACTTCTGGCTGAAGATTGTTGCAAATGCTTCAGCCTTATCTTTTGCACTGCTGTGCTGGGCTCCCCCATCTTTCAGGATGGAGATATTTGTGGAGCCTCCTCCTCCAGTGAGCTGTTTAATTGCCTGCCACCATTCACGACTGGATGTGGCAGGACTGCAGAACTTGACTTGGCAAATGCTGTTCTCACCCCACTGAAATTGGCCCTACCCCAATTAATTATTTTACCTGGATTGCTCCTTGCCCTTTTCCATAGCCAACTTAAACCTTATGATGCAATGATCACTCTCCCCTAAATAGTTCCCTACTGACACTAGATTTACTTGACCCACCTCATTCCACAGAACCAGATCCAGCAATGCCTCCTTCCTCATTGGGCTGGAAACATACTAAACTAGAAAATCCTCCAAAACACACTCTAGAAATTCCTGCACATTTTTGCACTTTACAATAGTACTATCCCAGTATATATTAAGATAATTTTAAAGTCTCCACTATAACAACTTTATAGTTTTTTATATCTCTGTAAATTTGTTCCTCTATATCTAGTTGGCTGCTGAAAGAAATTGTTGTTGCGTACCTGACATTGTGAACCATGGGGTTTTAAAAAATGGAACTACATAGACAGTGTATGCATTGGTTTTTATCTTCCAGAATTCCCTAGATTCTTGAACAATCTCCTTGGATTGGAAGAAAGCACATGCATCCTTGCTGTTCAAAGAAGGAGGCAGAGAGAAGCCAGGGAATTATAGACCAGTTAGCCTGACATTACTAGTAAAGAAAATGCTAGAATCCTTTATAAAAACAAACGTGTCCTTCAAGTACTTAATACCTTATGAAGACAAACATTAGTATCCATAGTCAAAGATAGCTAATCTTTTTATAACAACTTGGAGCTGTCAATCAAGCTGTGAATTTACAGCCCAACCCTGCCCCCACCCACTGCAATAATGATAGGTTGTGGAAGCAGTCAAGTAACACTAATCCTGTAATGATAACCCTCAGGCTCATGTCAACAAACAGTCAACTAGCAAGAATCATTTTTTTCAACTGCAGGCTGCATTTTTTTTCAGAAATGTAAAAGGCCTGGAGATTTAAATACCTTGACAGCTTGACAGTTACACAGAGCTTATCCACATGTCCACTCTGAACAATCCCAAAAGGGTACCTTCCTTCTCCCAAAGGGGTACCTTATTTCTCATAAGGGGTACCTTGTCTCTGCAAAAGTGTACCGTATCTCACCAAATAACTGGCAGCTTTAGACCTTTTTCTCAAATGTATAAAGTCCATGGTTGTGTTTTGGAAATCCCAGTAATAAAAATTGAATGTTTGAAGGCAGCTGCACTTTTACATGTGCAGTTGCCTCTATGGACCACAGATGTGGAAAATACAACCTGTCCCTGATGCCCCCTGCCAGCAAAATGATGGGTGCTGAGTTCATGGGTAGGATTTCTAGAATCGGGGCTCTGGCGCCACTTTGGCTAAGGCGTGGAGCCCTCCTGACTTTATGAAAATTTAGGTCTTTATATCAGCATAGATGAGAATTGGTTAACAGAAAGGAAACAAAGAGCAGTATTAAACTGGTAATTTTTAGGATGGTAGGGTATAAGTATTAGAGTACTGTAAGAAACTAACTAGTCTCAACTATTTATAATCTTTGACAATCCTACATGAGGAATCTTGATGTAATATACCCAAGTTTGCTGACAACGCAAAACCTAGGTGGGAAAGTAAGCTGTGAGGAGGACTTCAAGAAATTATAGACTGGTTAAGTGATTGAGCAGGAAGGTGGCACATGGAGTATAATGTGGGGGAAGTGTGAATTGTCCACTTTGGTAGGAAGAAAAGAAAAGCAGATTTTTAAAAAATACTGAGTGAATAGTAAATGTTGGTTTTCAGAGATATTTGGGGGCAAATCAATGAAAGTTAAAATGCAGGCACAGCAAGCAATTAGGAAGTCCTTGCTAGTTGCAAATTTGGGAATGTGTGGTAAATCAAAGAGTAGAGATAAGACAAGAGAGAAAGGTATTAATATGGGAAATGACAAACAGACCATGACAAGAAAGGAGAATACAAATCTAAAGGTAAAACAGCAGATAGGGCTAGAGGCCACACAAATAATAGAAGGATAAAACTAAAGGCTCTGTATCTGAATGCACATAGCATCCAAAACAAAACAGATGAATTGATAGTGCAAATAGAGATAAATAAGTAAAACAAGAATAAATAAATAGAAATAAGTAAGTCAAAAACGAAAGAGTAGAGCTGATTAGGGATATAAAAAGGTGATTTGCACATGGAGGCAAGAGAAATAGCGGAGGTATTAAACGAGTACTTTACATCTGTCTTTACAAAGGAAGGAGCTGCTACCCAGGCCAAGGTGAGAGAGGAGATAACTGGTACACTAGAAGAATTTACAATTGAGAAGGAGGAGGTGTTAGAAAGGCTATCTTTACTTAAAATAAGGTACCAGGACCGGATGAGATGCATCCAAGGGTACTGAGGGAAGTAAGAGTGGAAATTGCAGAGGCACTAGTGATAATCTTCCAGTCTTCCTTAGTCACAGAGGAGGTGCCAGAGGACTGGAGAATTGCGAATGTTACACACTTGTTCAAAAGGGGTGCAAGGATAAAACCGACAACTACGGACCAGTCAGTTTGACTTGAGTGGTAGGGAAACTTCTGGAAACTATAGTTCAGGACATTATCAATAGTCACTTGGACAAGTGCAGGATCATTAAGGAAAGCCAACATGGATTCATTAAGGGAAAATCATGTTTAACTAACTTGCTGGAGTTTTTTGAGGCAGTACTGGAGAAGGTTGATAAGGGCAATGCTCTTGGTGTGGTGTATTTGGATTTTCAAAAGGTATTTGAAATAGTGCCACAGAACAGACTTGTGAACTAAATCCTAGCTCATAGGATAAAAGGGAAAGTAGGCACTTGGATAAGAAATTGGCTGAGTGACAGGAAGC
Source organism: Cetorhinus maximus (assembly GCF_964194155.1). Classification (NCBI taxonomy): domain Eukaryota; kingdom Metazoa; phylum Chordata; class Chondrichthyes; order Lamniformes; family Cetorhinidae; genus Cetorhinus; species Cetorhinus maximus. Next base: position 128,684,506 of record NC_135889.1, read on the forward strand.
AGAAAGTAGTGATAAATGGTTGTTTTTCAGTTTGGAAGAAGGTTTGTAGTGGAGTTCCCCGGGGTCAGAGTGGACCCTTGCTCTTCCCGATATATGTTACTGTGTGCAGGGCATGATTTCAAATTTTGCAGATGATACAAAGATTGGAAACATTGTCAGTTGTGATAAAGATACTTGTGAACTTCGAAAGGATATAGACATGTTGGTAGATTGGGCAGAAAAATGGCAGATGAAGTTCAATGCAGAGAAGTGTGAGGTGATTCATTTTGGCAAGAAGAATATGGTGAGACTGTATAAAATAAAGGGGAAAACTCTAAAGGAGGTGCAGGAACAGATAGACCTCAGTATATATGTACATAAGTACATTTGTGACTCCTCAGATACTGAAGCAGTCCATGTCCAAATGCAGCAAGACCTGGACAATATCCAGAATTGGGCTGACAAGTGGCAAGTAACATTCATGTCACACAAGTGTCAGGCAATGACCATCTCCAACAAGAGAGAATCTAACCATCGCCCTTCGCATTCAATGGCATTACCATCACTGCATCCACACCATCAACATCCTGGGGGTTACCATTGACCAGAAACTGAACTGGACTAGCCATATAAATACTGTGGCTACAAGAGCAGGTCAGAGACTGGGAATATTGCAGTGAGTAACTCACCTCCTGACTCCCCAAAGCCTGTCCACTATCTACAAGGCACATGTCAGGAGTGTGATGGAATACTCCCCACTTGCCTGGATGAGTGCAGCTCCAACAACATTCAAGAAGCTCGACACCACCCAGGACAAAGCAGCCCGCTTTATTGGCACCCCATCCACACACATTCACTCCCTCCACTACTGATGATGCACAGTGGCAGCAGTGTGTCCAATCTACAAGATGTACTGCAGGAACTCACCAAGGCTCCTTAGACAGCACCTTCCAAAGCCACGACTACTACCATCATGCAGGACAAGGGTAGCAGACATATGGGAACACCACCACCTGCAAGTTCCCCTCCATGTCACTCACCATCCTGACTTGGAAATATATTGCCATTCCTTCACTGTCGCTGGGTCAAAATCCTGGAACTCCCTCCCTAGACAGCACTGGTTCAAGAAGGCAGCTCACCACCAGTTTCTCAAGGGCAATTAGGGATGGGTAATGAATGCTAGCCAGCGTATCCCACATTCCTTGAATGAATAATGAAAAAAAAAGTCATTGAAGATGGCAAGGCATGTTGAGAGAGCAGTTAATAAAGCATATTAGAGGGAGTGCAGTGAAGGTTTACCAGACTGATTCCTGGGATTGCGGGACCTACGTATGAGGAGAGATTGAGTCGGTTAGGATTATATTCACTGGAGTTCAGAAAAATGAGGGGGGATCTCATAGAAACCTATAAAATTCTAACAGGACTAGACAGGGTAGATGCAGGAAGGATGTTCCCGATGGTGGGGGAGTCCAGAACCAGGGGTCACAGTCTGAGGATACGGGGTAGACCATTTAGGACTGAGATGAGGAGAAATTTCTTCACTCAGAGAGTAGTGAGCCTGTGGAATTCGCTACCACGGAAAGTAGTTGAGGCCAAAACATTGTATGTTTTCAAGAACAAGTTAGATATAGCTCTTGGGGGCGAAAGGGATCAAAGGATATGGGGAGAAAGCGGGAGCAGGCCACTGAGTTGGATGATCAGCCATGATCATAATGAATGGCGGAGCAGGCTCGAAGGGCCAAATGGCCTACTCCTGCTCCTATTTTCTATGCTTCTATATAGAAGCTTAGGTTTTATTAATAGGGGCGCTGAGTTCAAGAGTAAGGAAGTCATGTTGAATTTATATAAGATACTAGTTAGGCCTCATCTGAAGTACTGCATTCAGTTCTGGACACCATACTTGAGGAAGGATGTGAAGGCATTGGAGAGAGTACAGAGGAGACTCACAAAAATGATTCCAGGGATAAAGAACTGTAGCTATGAGGATAGATTGGAGAGATTGGGACCGTTTTCCTTTGAGAAAAGAAGGCTGAGAGGAGATTTGATAGAGGTATTCAATATCCTGAGGGGTATGGACAGGGTAAATAGTGAGAAACTGTTCCCACTCAAGGGAGCATCAAGAGCTAGAGGACACAGATTAAAAATAATTGGCAAAAGGAATAAAAGTGATGTAAGGAAATTTTTTTTCACCCAGGGGGTGGTTGGATCTGGAACGAGCTTCCTGAGAGGGTGTTGGAGGCAGATTTGATTGAGATATTCAAAAGGGAATTGGATTGCTATCTGAAAAGAGAGAACGTGCAAGGTTACAGGGATAAGGCAGGGGAGTGGGACTAGTAGAATGCTCTTTCAGAGAGCCAGTGTAGACTCAATGGGAATGGGCCAAATGGCCTCCTTCTGCACTGTAAAGATTCTTTGATTCTGTGATTGTGTAAACTACAATCTGATAGACATTATAGAGACATGGCTACAGGATGACATAGATTCAGACCTGAATATTGAACGGTTCATGACGTTTAGGAAGGGCAGGCATCTAGGAAAAGGGGTAGCTCTGTTAATTAATGATTACATTGGTACAATAGCGAGGGATGAACTAAGTTCAGGAAACCAGGATGTAGAAGTAGTTTGGGTAGAGATGAGAAATGATAAAGGCAAAAAGTCACTTATGGCAGTGATGAACAGGCCCCCTAACAGTGGCATGGTAGGACGGGGTATAAAGGAAAAAAATAATCCGAGTTTGTCAGAAAGGTACAGTGATAATCATGGAGGATTTTAATCTACATAAAGACTGGAAAAATCAGATGGGCAAAGGTAGCCTAGATGAGGAGTTTATAGAATGTTTTTGGGATACTTTCTTAGAACAGCACATTCTGGAACCAACCAGAAAGCAGGCTATACTGGACCTGGTATTGTGTAATGAGATAGGATAAATTAATGACCTCATAGTAAAGGCGCCCCTGTGTAGCAGTGGTCATAACATGATTGAATTTTACATTCAGTTTGAGGGAGAGAAGAGTAGGTCTAAGTCTAATATTTTAAACTTAAAATAAGGGCAATTATGAGGGCATGAAAGCAGAGCTAGCTAAAGTGAACTGGAAAATTAGGTTCAGGGATAAGGCAATAGAGATGCAGTGGCAGAAATTTAAGGGGATATTTCAGAATACTCAATAGCTACATTCCAATGAGAAAGGAAAATTCCAAGGGGAGGACCCACCATCAGTAGTCAAATGAAAAAGTTAAGGATAGTATCAAACTTAAAGAAGAAAGATATAATTGTGCAAAGGTTGTCAGAAGATTGGACAGAATATAAAAAAAATCAAAGAATGACTAAAAGATTAATAAGGAGGGAAAAATTGGAGTACGAGAGAAAGCTAGCTAGAAATATAAAGACAGATAGTAAGAGTTTCTATAGATATTTAACAAAGTGAGTGCTGGTCATAGACTCATAGACGCTTACAGCACAGAAGGAGGCCATTCGGCCCATCATGTCGCCGCCGGTCAACACAGATCTGACTACACTAATCCCATTTTCCAGCGCTTGACCCATACCCCTGGAGGCTATGGCAACGCAACCTGTGTCATCCTTTTCCATTGTGAAGACCAACGCAAAGTATTCATTGAGGACTGTACCTACATCTTCCAGGTCCACGCACAAATTACATCTATGGTCCCTAACTGGCCCTAGTCTTTCCTTAGTTATTCTCTTGCTCTTTATATATTTAAAAAAATCCCTTTGGGTTTTCCTTTATTCTACCCACCAATGCTTTCTCATGCACTCTCTTAGCTTTTCTAATTTCCTTTTTAAGTTCCCCTCTGCACTTTTTATACTCCTCTAGGGACTCTACTGTATTGAGCTCTTGGCATCTGCCATAAGCTTCTCTTTTTTTCTTAATCCTAACCTTTATATCCCTTGACATCCCGGGTTCTCCAGACTTGGTTCCTCCCCCTGACTTTGTCTTTACAGGAACAAAATGAACATATTTGCCCTGTACTCTCATTATTTCCTTCTTGAATGCCTCCCACTGCTCTGACACTGTTTTATCTGGAAGTAGCTGCTCCCAGTCCACTTGGGATCTCATCTTAGTAAAATTAGCCTTTCTCCAGTTTAGAACTTTTATTCCCAGCCCAACCTTATTGTTTTCCATAGCTATCCTAAATCTAACTGAGTTATGGTCGCTATCTCCAAAACGCTCCCCTACTGATACGCCTTCCACCTGCACAGGCTCATTTCCGAATATTAGGTCCAGAACTAGCCCCTCCCTTGTTGGGCTTTCTCCACACTGGTTAAAAAAGTTTTCCTGGATGCAACTTAAGAATTTTGCTCCCTCCCTACCTTGCACACTAAAACCACTCCAGTTAATATTTGGGTAGTTATAATCCCCTATTATTCTTACACTTCTCTGCAACTTGATTATATATTTGATTCTCTATCTCTCCCTGACTGTTTGGTGGGCTATAGTACACACCCAACAGCGTGTTTGCCCCTTTTGTGTTTTTTACTTCTATCCATATGGCCTCATTTGATGATCCTTCCAAGGTATCATCCCTCCTCACTGCTATAATTGATTCCTTGATCAATATTGCGACCCCCCCCTCCTCTTCTGTCTCCCTCTCTATCTCGTCTGAATACCCTATAACCAGAAATGTTGAGCTGCCAATCCTGTCCTTCTTTTAGCCAAGTCTCGGTCATAGCTATGATACCATACTCCCAGGTGCCTATCTGTGCCCTCAGCTCATCTGTCTTATTCTTCAGGCTCTTTGCATTAAAATATATTCCATTTAACATTGCTAAACTTGGAAAGTGAGCCTGGAGAATTAATAATGGAAAATAAGGACATGGCAGATGAATTGAACAGGTATTTTGCATTGGTCTTCACTATTGAGGACACAAGTAATATCCCAAAAATCAGGAAATGGAAGGGAGGAAGGAAATCAGGAAAATTACAATCACCAGGGAAGTGGTACTGAGCAAACTGTTGGAGCTGCGGGCAGACAAGTCCCTGGATTCTGATGGAGTTCATCCTAGGGTCTTAAAAGAAGTGGCAAGTGAGATAGTTGATGCGTTGGTTTTGGGCATAATTTTCCCAGAATTGCACATAAGTGCGGTAGCAGGCGGGTAAAAATGGAGTCCTACCCGCAGATGAAAATGGTGGTGAGCCCGCCTCATTATTTATTCACTCCCACGAAACATGCCGTTTCCATGGCGAGCGGGTTCTCATTCGCCCACCTGCCATCATCCACTGTTGCATCACACCGGCCGCTATCTTTAAAAAACAGCCGCCAGCAAAGTGCACATTGCTACCAGCTCACCACTGCTGCCTGGGAGACATGGCCAGCAAAAGAAAAAAAGACTGCAGCACCCCCTGCTTCAACGACGGGTCCCTCAAGCGACTGCTGGATGCCGTGGAGGCTCGCTGGGATGTTCTCTACCCCCGCTCTGGCTGCAGGATGGGCAGCAATGTCACCAACCCAGCTTGGGAGGCGGTGGCAGTGGTGGTCAGTGCAAATGTCCTGCAGAGGAGGACAGCTACCCAGTGCCACAAGAGGATGAACTATCTCCCTCGTTCCGCCAGGGTAAGTCACTCTTCTCATTACTCCCAACTCATACACTCACAAACCCATCACACATCCACAGGGCCCTCACTCACTGCCAGTGCAAGGGACATCATCATTCACTCTTTCATACACACCGTCATTGTCCTCATCCTGTCCATGGGACCAGTCACCACCCACACAGGCCAGGCATACTTATTATCTGGCCCGGCAGGTGCCCTGATACGCTCTCCCCATCTCTATCCATGCAGGACAAACTGGCACACAACAGGGGGGAAAGATCACAGACAGGTGGAGGGATGTCGAAGATCAAAGTTCTGTCAGAATTCAAAAACAGAGCCATCCAGCTGGCCAGCGATGACCGGGACCGGCCCTTTGCTGACAGTGAGGTCGGTGCTGCTCTACCAAGTGAGAATCCAGCAGTGCAACATCCATCAGACAACCATGCCGTGAGTGATGTGTCCTGTTTCACAGGCCACTGCCATGCACTAATTATCTCCCTTTGCTTTCGCAGGCACATCTGCCAAACAGCCAAAAGAATCCATGACCCAGGGCCTCAATCAAGCCCCAAAGAAACCTCTGAAGAGGAATCTGAAGGCACCCTCCCTGAACACGCGTCACAGTGCTCACCCGCACCCTCCACCAGTGCAGAGACACACACCTTGGTGGGACCCAGCTTTAGAGTAGCCTCGGGATCACAATCTGGTGAGCATATCGTACTTTCTGATCCACAGCAGGTGGAGGCAGGGACTTCCCAGGTCCCTGGAACTCGGAGGATGCTGGAGACCAGAAGTTTGCTGAGTCCAAGTCAGATGATGAGCCTCTAGACTCAGTCATGTCACAGTTGCTGGAGCTGCAAAGGCAAGCTCGGGAACATCAGGAAGGGATATCTGCTGCACTCCTTCGATCGCAAGGCATGATGGAGGAATCCATCCATCTTCAGGCTGAGATGATAGCTTCAGCATTGCAATGCACTGAGGTCAGCACTGGCAGGATGGCGGCCGCCATGGAGACCTTGGTCCAGGACGTCGCTCCTGCACTGCTGCACAGGCTTAACTCCATCACTGATGCCATAGTTGGCCTCCAACAGTGTGTACACAAGAGGGGTGCTGGGCAGCTCAATCTCATTCCAGCTACCCCTTCCCTGCATGGAGTCAGCCTGGGGCTCTTGGGCACCCACAGGGAGGAGGATCAGCAGGTGCTCGCACCGGAGCCATCCACCAAGGTGATTCTGGGAGTGACCGGCCCATCCAAATCCCATCTTCCTGTGACCTCCACAGCTACAGCTCCACAGGCCAAGGAGGGTGCCACTGCCACACAGCAGGACCCTGAAAGCAGCCGGGGCCCTCCAAGACTTGGCCCTCCAGAGGACACCTGCCAAAGTCATCACAGACAGGGTGTCACAGTCAGCAGGCTGCCTTCACCTCCGCTGTGGATGTCCGGGGAGACATAGCAGCAGGGTTAGGAAAGTTATGCAAAAGTAGTTCAACAGCCTGGGCAATCACTTATACATACTGTTCGTTATACTGTCAGGCTGTCAATAAACTCCTAAGAATGTCTCCCTGCCTATGGCTCCTTGTTCTGATGAGCGATGTTCTTGTCACTCAGATGTGAAACCTTTCTGCACAAGATAAAAGGCAGGTGTCTCAGTCCAGGGCCTCTTCCTTATGCTCTGTACAGCCTTCAGACCACAGTGATGGTCCAGCCTCACACTCCCTGGACACATTACTGATGACTGCACCTTGGCGGTTCTGGCCATTGCTGCCAGAATGTAGTGGGCAGGTGTCACAGAGTTCTCTCATACTCTCTGTGTGCTGTCAGCAGCTTTAAGGTGGGGCTGGCCCCCATCACACCAGCATCTGCGACCAGTGATGCT